>NC_060125.1:288445242-289045242 GCF_021461395.2 Schistocerca americana
TGTGAAGGTACTGCGAATATCCCGGGTTCTTTAAATAAATGTCTGCGAGGTGATCTTGGGTGGGCCTCAGCTTCCATTCTGATTACACTCTTCTGCGAAATGAATAATTTTTTCTTTTATAATGAATTACCCCAAAATGTCCATGCTGACGAAGACAGAGACGTACTCGGCTTCTTTCCACTCTCGGAATATTGCAGGTTTCGTTCATCTCCTTCTGCACAGCTACTTTCAATTGTAAAACTGTACATGACGTCGTTGAGATGTTCCCAAAGGGAGAAGTCCAGGAGTGAAGACCCAGAGAGAGCTTGGGGAAGAGATGGAAGTCTGATTTAGCCAAATCAGGTGACGAAAGGTGGTGTAGCAACAAGTCATGTCTTAGTTCATGTGTTTTTGCCATGGCAACAACACCTGTCTATACCTTCCTGAAAGATGACTTCCCTTTTTGCCAGTTTTGGCCCTTTATATGGGTTGTTTACTGTAATTGATACATAGGATTATTGTCTCATAATTGTTTGCCCAGTGGGAAGATAATTTATCAGTAGAAACTCTTTCACATGCCAGAAAATGGGACCATTCTTGCTGACAGTATTGACTCTGCTCTCATTGATGTTGACAAATAAACATTTTTTCATTGCTTTGACTCATGTTTTGTCTCCGGAGTATAGTAGTGGACCGAAGCTTCACCTGTGGTCACAAACTGGCACTGTTTGTTTCCATTCTGATGTGTTCCTGATCATGTGTGAAGTCACAGCACCCATTTGGAATACAGTCTTCTCATATCGAATTCCACTGTTAAACTGGGATATGGCCTTCCAGAGGACGTGCCTACAGTTTCAAAAATTTTTAACACTTTGGCAGCAATCATCCATGACCATTTTATGCCCTTTTACAATAATTTCTGGGGTAGTGGCACACCTTGGTCAACCGCTACATGGATTATCATCTAAGCTGTCCTGACCAAATTTAAACTCATTTGTTCACTTAGCAACAGATGAATGTGATGGAGCGCAGTCCCCTGCTGTGTTCTGAAAACTGATGTGAATTTCAGTTTGTTTTCATAATTTTCTTTGTGAAGTATTTAATTGCTGCTTGAACGTTGAATTTTTTTTTTCCTATCTTCACAAATCACTACCTGGGGACAACTAAAAGACATTCACACCACAGATATCTACCCATGTCATTGGTGTGTCACATGTGTACTCATGAAGAATGACCTGTTATTAAGTGGGAACCTCATTGTGCTAATGCTGATATCTTGTGGTGATTCTGTGAACATTTCAAACTACCTTCATTTGTCTTACAGTTCTGTGTTCTCACTGGCGTGGATGTAGAATTCATCTTATTATAAAAGGGAGACTGTGGCAAGAACAGCATGGGGAGTATATTAATAGATACATGAACTGAAATAAAATTTAGTAGTGGGGAGTGTGGTGATGATAGAGGAACAAAAGAAGGGGCAGACCTGCTGTTTGCAAAGATTGAGGCGATTGGCACTGTATGATTAAATTCAACAGGGACTTACCTGGGAATGCTAGAGATATTGTAGGGTAGTTTCATTCTAAGACAGGAGTAGAAAGACATTAGATTTGAGGTGGCATGTGGAATGCTGTTTCAGTTGTTGCCAGGCAACGACATCGTAACCATTGCATTATGTGTAAATGTTAATGGATATGTAAACAGTGTTAAAAATAGCTTATTATGGAAAGATATATTAATTATGTGAGAGAGTGTTGGTTTTAATTCATTTGTCTAAGCTTGTTTCATGTAGGAATTCTAATTTGTTATAGGAAAAAGCAAGCAATTTTTACTAAAGCATTTTCATGCTGAGAAGGGCTTCTACTTTACACTGTACCTTAATGAAACAACAGTGTTGTTTCAAAGCAACAAAGAGAATGACAAATAATCTGATATGTGTAATTGCTTCATTGCAATAGTGGAATGCTTATGCTGTCAAAAGTTAAGCTGAAGCTTTGTTTTTGAAATAAAAAAATAGTAGGCATTGATTTTTTTATTGTACTTAGCCTTTGAACAAATTTATTTGGTTATGGCTTGAATGCTTTGTGTAAAATGAGAAGTATCTCTGATTCAGAATAGTTAATTGGTAATCACTGAAAATAAGGATAACACAAAAAATTAATTTTGTTCTCTTGTAAAAACCTAAATTTATCGTTATTACCAGGTGACTGCCAGAATGCATCACCTGCTGGGAAAAGAAGAACAGCTGCTTCTCGTGCTGAGCCTGTGGACATCAGTACAGAACAAGAAGGGACCTCGGCGCATCTGCCAACTCCCTTTACAGCTGTAACAATACTTGCTGTTCTAGGCTGCATATCTGTCGTTGTTCTGTTTGCTATTATCTTTACTGTGCTGCAGGTAAGACATTCCATTGTTCTGTTACTATTTTGGAAGTCTTAGTAAAACACCACGTAGATGATTTTCATTTGATGTGCATCTAACAAAAGAATAAGCTAATGTGACACAGTCCTTTCACTTTGCCCTATTCCTCATTGCACTCCTCCCTCAATATCTTTCTTCTCTAACTAGTGGATGCATGTGGATAAAAACAGAGCGAACAGTTACAAAGAAAACTAAGAAAAGCAAAAAAGTTAGTTTTGCTCTGTTCATTGAACTTTTTAAATAATTTTTAATAC
This sequence comes from Schistocerca americana, assembly GCF_021461395.2. Classification (NCBI taxonomy): domain Eukaryota; kingdom Metazoa; phylum Arthropoda; class Insecta; order Orthoptera; family Acrididae; genus Schistocerca; species Schistocerca americana. The sequence goes on from NC_060125.1 coordinate 288,447,894, forward strand.
TTTTGAGTACCAGTCATTGTTTTGAGTAGAAATTTTTTAAAGTTAATGATAATATATACCAAAGATTGCAAACTGCTTCTTCAATTAATGTAAGATAGTCTATAAAATGGGATGATGGGTATGTACATCAGGAAGATACAATATTTGTCCCTCAGAACGTTTGAGTTAATTAGACAGTGTAGCATGTAGTGTGTGGCTGCATGTTGCCAAGAAACAAAACTATACATGAGTTTACTATTTCAGAACCTGTACAGCCATGTATTGATTCTGAAATTATTTCTGTGATTTTTCTCATCAGTGGTTAATGTTTTTGTTCTAAACTTACTTGTAGTACCAACAGACACTATCGAACACAAAGTTAACAGTCTTCAATGAGAGATTAGACTATGTAATAGTCCATAAAATCAAACAATAATAGTTTCAGATCGAAATTAAAGAAAATCCAAGCACAACTACTTCATTGTGCAATAATAAAATTTAGCAAAATTCTATATAAGTCTTACGGTGGTGAAAACTATATGCTCATCACATTGAACCATCATATGGAAATATTATACTAGCCCATGGGGTGTGAATAACTGGCCCACCAGTCTAGTCATGCAGAAGTCAGGAAGCATGCCAATCTCTGTCGAACTAAAGTCCAAGTAAGCAGCAACAGCGGTCAAAGCTTGCTTCATTGAGGCAGCTAGTGAAGGAAAAACTGAGAGCAAGAAAACTACTGGTTAGCATTATATTGGCCTGTGCTGCAATTTCCCACCCCCCACAAGCCATGGACCTTGTTGGGACAAAAGACTTGTGTGCCTCAGTGACACAGATAGCTGTATCATTGTTGCAACCACGCGAGAGGGGTATCTGTGAAGACACCAGACTAGTCTGTAGCTCCTGAAGAGGGGCAGCAGTGTCTGTAGTAGTTGTAGAGGCAACAGACAAGGTGACCGACTGATATGGGTTTCTAACATCAGCCAACATGGCCTTGCTGTGCTGGTACAGTAAATACCTGAAAACAAGGGAAAATAACAGCCATATTTTTTTTTCTCAATGGTATGAAACTCTACTGTATGGCGTAACAATGATGTCATCCTCTTGGGTATAATAATTTGGAGGTAAAATAATCTTCAACGTGAATAACTGGTTAGGGACTAATCAGGAGGATGTCAGCAGAAAAAATAAAACTAGCATTCAGTGGGCCGAAGTGTGGAATCTTAGGTACTTAATGGAGTAGGGAGGTTAGAGAATTTAAAATGAGAAATGGATATGTTGTAGTTAGATGCAATGGGAATTATGTTAAGTGAATGTTCCATTGGTTCATGTTAGAATACCATTATAATCAATGAAAAGTGCTAATTTGCTTTCATTCTAAAATATTAATGTATCCAGAATGATATTTTCACTCTGCAGCGGAGTGTGCGCTGATATGAAACTTCCTGGCAGATTCCGCTGCAGAGTGAAAATTTCATTCTGGAAACATCCCCCAGGTTGTGGATAAGCCATGTCCTTTCTATCAGGAGTGTTAGTTCTGCAAGGTTCGCAGGAGAGCTTCTGTAAAGTTTGGAAGGTAGGAGACGAGATACTGGCAGAAGTAAAGCTGTGAGTACCGGGCGTGAGTTGTGCTTCAGTAGCTCATTTGGTAGAGCACTTGCCCGCGAAAGGCAAAGGTCCGGAGTTCGAGTCTCGGTCGGGCACACAGTTTTAATCTGCCAGAAAGTTTCAATATTAATGTATTGTATTAACCAGTTTTCAGCTTACAATGCCCTCACTAATTATTAAATGACTTGTGTAAATGTCTGATGATGGCCTTATAAGCCAAAAACCAGATAACACAATAAATTGATACTGTAGAACAAAAGTAAATTAGCACTTTTCATTTATTATAGTGGGAATTAGCGAAGTTGAGTGGCAGGAGGAACAGGTCGTTTGGTCAGATGGGTATAGGGTTATAAATACAAAATCAAACATGGGTAATAAATACAAAATCAAACATGGGTAATAAATACAAAATCAAACATGGGTAATAAATAATGAATACGAAAGGGCAGTAAGCTACTATGGTCAACTTACCTGTTTTATTGCAGCTAAAATAGACACAAAGCCAGCAATCGTCACAATAGTACATGTTATATGCTCATACGGTGGTGGTGAAATCGAAACTATGTGTAGTGTGATAAAAGAAATCATTCAGGTAGTTAAGGGAGACAAAAATTTGATTGTGATGGGGTCAGTGGAATTCTACAGTAGGGAAAGGAAGAAAAGGGAAAATAGTTGGAGAACATGGGCCGAGGGAAAGGGATGGAAGAAGAAGCTGCCTTGAAGTATTTTGTGCAGACCATAATTTAATCAATGATAACACTTGCTTTAAGAATTGCGAAAGAGGGCTGTATATGTGGGAAAGACCTGGGCACACAGGAAGTTTCCAGACTGATTATAATGGTAAGGCAGAGATTTCAAAACGAGATTTATATTGGTAAGACATTTCTAGGTGCAGGTGTGGACCATAATGTATTGGTTATGAACTGCAGTGTAATATTGATGAAATTACAAAGAGGTAGGAAACGGAGGAGGAGAGACCTGGATAAATTGAAGGAACTACATGCTGTTCACAGTTTCAGAGGGACCTTTAGGGAATAATGAAATGAGACAAGTAAAAGGAATACAACACAAAACAGATGGGTAGCTCTGAGAGATAAAATAGGGAAAGCAGAAAACCACAAGGTCTAGTAAAAATTCCTTGATAACCTAGGAGATACTAAATTTAAATAAGGAAAGGAGAAAACATAAAAATGCAACAAACATAGCAGGAGAATGGAATACCGTTTTCTAAAAAATGAGATTGATAGGAAGTGTAAAATGGCAAAGCAGGAATGGCTAGAAGTCAAATGCAAGACAGTTGTCTTAATGGCACAACTTGACTAAACAAAGGGAACAGTTGATCGGACACATCCTGAGGCTTCAAGTAATTGTCAGTTCATTAATGGAAGAAAGTGTTTAGGGTAAAATTTGTAGGAGGAGAAAGAGGGGATAAATAGTGTAAGCACCTGCCATTGGACATCAGCTGTGTTAGTTATGCAGAGATGAAGATGACCACCACCACCACCACCACCACCACCAACAACAACAACAACAACAACAACATGGAATTTCATTTTTTGGCCTGTGATACCAGCACCTCCCCCATCAGGGGTGGTCTCATCAGATAAGAGTATAATTACTCAAACTGATATGTTTGTATCTTCCATTTGCACTTCCAATGGTATCACTGAAGTTTTCATATCCATTGATACTGTTTCAAATGTTTTAAGATCACATGCATTGAAGCTGAACTTTTAGAGTGCTATTTATATATTACAAAAGATCACATCAGACATTGTAGGCTGTAGAGTAATCCAAAAATTAGTGATAGGCATTTTGTTTAGCATTTTCAGTCATAATCTACAAATTCACCGTGCTACAAAGTTGTGTATGTAATTTTTGTTTCAAGATTATATTGTCTGCTCTGAACAATTACTTATCAAGTGCATCCTAAATTTCCATAAAAATTAAGCAGTTCATACACATCATATATAATTATGACATCCAATGAACAACTTACTAGCCTCACCATATTGCTTTCATCAGATGATACAAGTATAGTAATCACACCTGACAAACAAGAATTAACTGATGAAATTGTCAATAATGTCTTTCAGAAAATTACTAAGTGGTTGCTTGTAAACGGACTCTCACTGAATTTTGATAAGACACCGTACATACAGTTCTGTACAGTAAATGGTATGACACCATTAATAAATATAGACCTTAATCAGAAGCATGTAGCTAAGGTAGAATATTCAAAATTTTTAGGTGTGTCCATTGATGAGAGATTAAATTGGAAGAAACACATTGATGATCTGCTGAAACGTTTGAGTTTAGCTACTTATGCAATAAGGGTCATTGCAAATTTTGGTGATACACATCTTAGTAAATCAGCTTACTACGCCTATTTTCACTCATTGCTTGCATATGGCATCATATTTTGGGGTAATTCATCACTGAGGAATAAAGTATTTATTGCACAAAAGCGTGTAATCAGAATAATAGCTGGAGTCCACCCAAGATCATCCTGCAGACATTTATTTAAGGATCAAGGGATATTCACAGTAGCTTCTCAGTATATATACTCTCTTATGAAATTTGTTATTAACAACCAAACCCAATTCAAAAGTAGTAGCAGTGTGCATAACTACAATACTAGGAGAAAGGATGATCTTCACTATTCGAGATTAAATCGAACTTCGGCACAGAAATGGGTGAATTATACTGCCACTAAAGTCTTTGGTCACTTACCAGAGAGTATCAAAAGTCTGACAGATGACCAACAAGTATTTAAGAAGAAATTAAAAGAATTTCTGAAAGACAACTACTCCTACTCCATAGAGGAATTCTTAGATATAAAATAAGAAGAAAAAATCAAAAAAAATATTAAAAAATGTTGTTATATTAACTTAATTATGTTGTTAAATTAAGTTAATTATGTCATGTATTGGAAAATTTGACTCGTTCAACATCATTACGAAATATCGTATTCATGATCCATGGAACTAGTATTAATCTAATCTGAGTATTCTGTTTTAATTAGTACCAATGCCCATTCTCTGCCTGTCTCCTAAATGTATTCATCCCTCTGTTGACTGGGTTGCCATAATATGTGATGGTTAGTATAAAGAAGCAAAGGAAAAAAAAAATTTTTACTTGTTTGTTTAATGCAAACATGTTGTAAAACAGTTCAGATAGCAATCATCATCATGTAACAACCACAGATTTATTGTTGTCATGGCTTCAAAATTGATGTTTACTTTTTTTTTTTTTTTTTCAGATAAAATCACAAACATGGAATGGTCTGAATAGATGCAGCAGTGGATATGAGAAACTTTCAAAACGGAAGTGCAAAGTTGGTGTAAACAAGGTATCTGTTGTTCCTGAAGATGGTGATTTTACAGAGGATGATGATGAGGAAGTACAGCTATTCACTAAAACGTAGTACTGAATTTCTGCTACTTCTAAGCAACTCGGGCGTCAAATTCCTAAATAATAGGGGAGACTGTGAATATGTTAAAAGTCGAGCGGTTACCTCCTTTCAGGAGGGGGTAAATTACTGGGTGTATTATTGCCTCTTTTAGCTGCAGAAACCATTCTCCCCTTTATTTTAGATTGTCACAACTGATAGGAAGTGTTGGCTGACTCGGTAACTTCAATTTGGTCCCTGGAGTGATTAAATGTCTTTGGACGTCATCATTTACCTTCCTCATAGTACTGCCTGATGATGCTAATTCTTATTTTATGGATTGTGACTTTAATTATACCAAAATGACTTCCTGGTATTTTAGCATAAAATTTTATTTGAAAGAAGCTGTTTTGTAAGTGGAAGATGTGAAGGTGCCCTACATACTCAAAAGTAAATCCGATGTGTAAAAACAGGAGACACAAAAATTTGAAAGTGTGTTAAGTGCCTATAAATGCATGTATCATCCTCAAGGATAAGTGTAGATCTTAGGAATAATAATTAAGCAGAATATGCCAAAATTTTTTTAAACAGTTACGTGGGATCAGACGAGCTGCTGCTCTTCCTAGCTATGTTTATAATGGCAGCAATTAGAACTCCAGGACTGGTCACTGTGAAGTTGTGTTTCTCATGGAGCAACTGTACTGTACTGGAACATCATTGGCCATAGAAGAATCTCTTTTGCATGGGCAGTTTCCATAACCCAATAATATTTTTATTTTTATATTTTGCTATCATTTATTTCTTTAAAACCTTACTCAAGATAGCTTTAAAACAGTGTGTTATTGTAGCTTACTGTTATCAAAACATAGATGTGCAAAAATATATTTTTATTCTTGTGATTGTAGTTTGTACATTGAAAGCAGGAATTCATTTTTATAAAAAGTCCAAATTATGAAATAAATGGAAATATATTACATTTACCTTGCAGTTTGAAATGTGTCTATTAATCCTTTGTTGTCATAAATAAGCGTTCCAGTGGAATAAAAAGTTTTAATTTATCTGTTGTCTGTCTAAAAGTTTTATAGTTCCAAACTTTAAATTAGTAGTGTGTGACTAAGGTGAGAAAAGTATCCCTAGTGCTAAGAAAAAAGAAAACGTGAAACATGGAAATGAGTGAGTAGTTGTGATATTTGTGTGTTTGTCTATGGAAGAAATCAGATATTGAGTGTAAGTGTTAATACCAAGTGTGATCGTTTGCTTTTATCATTGATACAGACTGCTGGTGGTACTTTAAATTATTGTCTCATGAGATGTTTCATAACAATGGTGTGATATGAGCTATTGATGGAAAAATTGAAATAAATCATTTATTCATCATGGCTGTTAGGTAGTAAGATAATGAAGCAGTTTACCAGCTGGCAAATTGGCTTTCCTAAGCATGTACCTTGCAGTGCAGGTAATATAGTTACATCATAAATGTGTTGATCTTTATGTCAAGGCGTGTTTTAAATAACAAAACATAAATCATAGGACTTTATGTACCATAGCCTTGACATATAATAAAATTTAATAAATTATATTGATATTTTTATTAATAAAATGATTTTTGAATATAATGAAAATAAAATGATATAATATGTAGTTTTAATTTTTTCTGTAATTTTCTGTGTTACTTTGTTTCATCTTGATACTAGTATAGCTTCCAGAACATTCACAGATTGAATTAAAGAGTACAAGTAATGTAAATTACTGTGTACATAAATGTAAAAAAGTGTTTGTACATGAGTGAGATAAAAGGCTTAAATATTTATATACATATATATATATTTGTATTATGTGAAAAATACTGTAACATATCATTATGTGGTTTAGGGTTCCAGTGAATGTATGATGCACACAATGGAAACAGAGTATGAGATGAAGAATTGAAATAAATTGAAGCTTTAAAACATGTATTTTATGTGGATGCATGAGTTGCTTGTAATTTTGTTTAAGAAGAATCTAATTTTATTCTTTCACATGCACCACAATCCACCAGACATTCCATAATTGTTACATTATAAAAGTCACTCTGTAGGTATAAGGAAATTACTCTTAACCATTATGTCAGTAATTTTTTTTGTTCTGTTGTGTGCTAAATATATTTTTGTCAACCTTCAATGCATTTGATTTACTCATTCATTAATGTTGAGAATTATAATGGTTAAAAAAAACTAAATAGTGGAAGATCTAAGGTGGAACACTAAAGTAATTAAATCTCCATTAATCTTACATGTGGCATTGTGAATAATGAATGGAAGAGACCATATTGAATTAATGGATTCTTTAACAGTAACTCTCATAAAAAGTTGTATGAATGTGAAAGTGGTATCAGTTCAAACTTCTCTGATAACTCATTGTCACCTCCCTCTCCATTTAGAGACGATGCACTAATTCACTGTCATGATGTGGCTAAGGCTAACTGATGTAGGAGCCTACCTCATTTGGCAAATTGTTGAGGAATGCTTAGTTGACAGTCCCACTGCTTGCAGCGATTAAACTTGAAATTGAAATTATACCCATGAACATCTTTTTATTCCGAGAAGAGAGGTAGAAGACTGTTATAACCAGAGTTGCTGTTGTGATCCGTTGTCATACCTCCATGAACAACACACAAAAGTAGTATTTAATACAATTTGTTGCTGCAAATTTCAACAGTGGATAACTGTTAGGACATGACTAACTACAGGAATGACAACAATTATTTTACTTTACATGATAATTAATAGTAAGTTATGAAACTGGTACAAGTGCATTTTTGTGTAATGGTTTTTTATGATATTAAAATGATATTTGATAAAAAATGGAGATTAGAGAAATATCATTTTCATATGTGGATTCATGTCCTGCTATTACCATGCCTGCCGACCATGGTATTTTATTGTTTTAGCAGTTTCACACATGAAAGAAATTCTCATTGAGATGAAAGGCAATCTGGGAATCCACCAGCAACCACTAATGAATAAAACCTGTTCCTGACATGCCTGTTGATGCTCACTGTAAGATCTTTGGCTGATGATCATTTAGTGTTTTTCGTGATATTTCATCAGCCCACATGACAAGCAGAGTCAAATATTCCTCCTACATTGCTGGAGTATTAAAGATTCACCCACCATTGCTAGAGGGTGAAACTTTGATGGTGCCACTCACTCGTGCAAGTGAAACATGAGAAAACAACGAAATGCTGAAGATACCAAGATGAGCTCCAACAGGCAACATGTAAAGAAGTGGCTACCAAAGTTTTATAAACACATTTCCACTTCAGAGACGCATTAAAGCAGGTGCATTTTGCCCTTAACAGAATGCATGTGTGTGGTTAAGAATTCAATGATTATAATATCTGAAATCTTACACAAAGTTTTTTTTCCGACAGGAACAACGTAACCTGTGAATTACGAGACTATTGTCAGAAGGTAACACTGAATAGAGAAGTATATGTAATGTAGTACTTTCCACTTATGCATAGTTATTTCTGAAATTAAAATCAGTTCTAAGTAAGAAAAAGGTATGAATACATTGATTTTAAATCCAGACATTGGGTTATTGTACAGACAAGTAGCAAATTCAGAAAGCAAATCACCTAAACAGCTTCACTGTTTTACTTACTTGTTTATATAACAGGACCAAATTAGGGCCTTCTGATCATCTCTTACGTCATACTGAGTACAGTATATGAAAGGCAGGAACAATTGTAATTCACTTTCAGTGCAATAATAAATGTTATCTGGAATGGCAGAAGCAACTAAAATGTAGTGATAGTGATGGTAGTGGAATCAGTAACAATAACAACTGTAATAATGGTAATGTATAATCATGGGGAATGGTACAAAACTAAGAATTTTATGTGATCAGAGAGTTCTATGAAAGAGAAATACAAACAAACTGTTTCAGTTACGAGCATTGGGATATGGAATGGGTCTGATGGAAAAAGCAGGTGCCAGGTTGTGGTGGGATAAAAGGTGCATTTAAATGCAAGAGGGGACTCGTAGCATTTTAGGAGAAAAGTCATTAGCTGTCTTTCAAAGTCAGAGAGATGATATTGAGATTGGTCACATTCCAGAGTTAAATTTGTGCTATGGATAAATATTTTACTGACAGAAGGTGTTGTTTCTGCTACAAATATTAGAACTCCTTAATGGAACAAAAGTAATGGAAGGAGTAAAGGTGACAACTCACCATAATGGTGAGTTAGTGAATGCTTAATAGGCACCATAAAACAAAAAAACTGAAAATGTTGCTAAACTTGCAGATGAGTTTTCCTCTACAGTTAACAAAATACACATACATCTGCATTACTACATATGTAGTCCTGGCTGACAACATTGTCAAAAAAACTGTAAGGAATTTAAAAGATTCATGGATGACCAAACCGATTCTAGAACTCTTTAGACTCATTTATTTTATTCAACATCACAAGTGTTTCGTGCTCTGTCCATATTTAGATGACCTGATAAATACAGTAACAAATGTAAAGTTACACAGTGTACATGAAACACACTTGTCTTAAATAAGCAATGTAGTTGCATAATACTTGCACAACAGTTATTTTCAATAGATGAGTACATACCATTTTACACAAAAATATAACTTTGTCAGGCGCATCAAAAATCATCAGGAAAACTATGGTTAATGTTGAAAATGATGCATGAAACAAAATACGTATCTATAAAATTTTAAGAACTATTATGCGTACCTATTAGGCAAAAACCAAGATATAATATGAAAGTTTTTTTATGTACACAGCTTAATTATTTTAATGTCAAATGGATAACAGAAAGAAATGACACATAACGTGATTAATGCGAAATAAACAGGAGAAGTATTTCTCTGTATTTTTTTAATTTCCTAAAATCCTATAAGAACAAAACTAAGTATGTGTGTCAAGTAGATAACATTTTTTCCCTCGTCTCTCTCTCTCTCTCTCACTCTCACTCTCTCTCACTCTCACTCTCTCTCTCTCTCTCTCTCTCTCTCTCTCTCTCTCTCTCTCTCTCTCTCTCTCTCTCTCTCTCTCTCTCTCTCTTGGTTTGCTCATTAATTGTGAGGATGTGAGCTAGTCAACTGTTGGTACAGTTTTCCAGTTCCTCAAGAATATCTAAAATATTGCCCTTTTTTTTAGGCTCTTACATGGATGGGCTATTTTAAATTGGCGTGAGTTGATGGTTGTGCTCTTTCAAATCATAACCCAATGCATTGTGCTATAACTGCATTCTCTGAATTTCTCTCTGTTTGCCCAGTGTAAAAATTATTGCAATACCCACATTTAATTCTGTATAGCTCTGGATTACAAAATTTGACCTTTGGCACATGTAGACTATGACATAGTAACTTCCCTAGTTTGTTATTTGTCCAAAAACTAACCTAACCCTTAAATTTTTAAATGCACGAGATATTTCTTTCAAAACAGGGCCAATGTATGGTTTATTTACATTTGTGTTTATTTGTACTTTTGTAAATATTTGTTTCCCCTAGTGTCCAACTGCTGTTTCTGCAGAACAATTTGCTAGCCTGACTTGAATAACTGTATTAATTTCCCTGTCTATTGGTTCTTTGTCCAAGTGTAGTTTTGGTACCCTACAAAAAAGAAATGGTTCAAATGGCTCTGAGCACTATGGGACATAACATCTGAGGTCATGTCCCCTAGACCTTATAACTACCGTATTTACTCGAATCTAAGCCGCACCTGAAAAATGAGACTCGAAATCAAGGAAAAAAAATTTTCCCGATTCTAAGCCGCACCTGAAATTTGAGACTCGAAATTCCAAGTGAGAGAAAAGTTTTAGGTCGCACATCGAAATCGAAACAAAGTTGGTCCACTGTAATATGAGACACAATTTAGGTCGAATGAATGACTATACAGCTACAGTAGTTTGGTTCGAGTCTTAAGCTTAGCAGTTAAGCTTTACCATGTAGCCATTGCTATGCGTCAGGTGCTCCGTACCTATTTATACGGATACCATTCCTTTTTCACGTACTTCGTCTGGTTTGAATTGATTGCTTATTTTTCTTTGATCTGGTAAGTGTCGTTCTCTTTGTTATAGATGTTTACGTCACTCTAAGCTGAAAATGCATTACTGTACTGTGTCATGCATTGTTTGTCGCATTCTGATACTGAGTGTTTACCACCTGTCGCCGCTCGCGGCATGGCTTGCTTTTGTGCGCGCTACCACCGCTTTTATTTTAAAAAAAACAGGAATCGTCTCATTAGCGAAACAATGGCAAGAGACTGCTTGCTATTTGCTGTTACTTACACTGCTGCTTTCTTTGATAATGATCAACAAGAACCAAATAATAGACTGTGTGTGATAGAAGATGTTCTGAACGAGAGTTTAGCGAAAATTTTTCTCAGGTTGAAAATCTTTGCAGATGCCTCTGTAGTACATTACATTCTGCACAGAAATTAGTCATCTTAGATTTAAAAATCATGTCAATTGTCGTGCTTCATTTCTGACTGTATCACTATTAGGCATCAGAACAATACGAATATAAACATGGCATGATATGTACTCGTATATTATTCCGCGTTTGCTGTAGTCTTAACCTAGTTTCGTAGTTTATTAGGCAGACAGGATTTAAATGAGATAGCAGCAAACACGAAAGAATACATGGCAACATGTATATATTCGTACGGTATTATTCTTATGATGAAAAGAATACTGCATGCGATTCACAATTCATAAAAGTTCTTATTAGCAACGATCTCTTGTCACAGGTAGGAAAAAATTCAGAACGTAGATTTGGCCATATTGACAAACATCCCAAACAATCTTGCCAGTCGGAGTTTCGTAGTACGTTGAAATGCTGCTACATTCGAAGATGAACAATACGGAATTTGTATTTACTTCGTTGGATAATGTATGAAAATGCAGTGGTCGAAACTCGGGGCGGTGAAAAAAAGCTCGTCTTACACTTTTTTTTATTTATTTATTTATTTTTTTTTTTTTTTACTGATGCAGACGTTTTGTCGCCAGTACCTTTGTGCCTGCAAAGCATGCCTGTGTGGCGCTACATAATTCGACGGCAGAAGTTAGTTGTGGCGGCACCTACCAACATTTTTCAGAACTTCCGCTTACTTTGCACTCGATTCTAAGCCGCAGGCAGGTTTTTGGATTACAAAAACCAGAAAAAAAGTGTGGCTTAGACTCGAGTGAATACGGTACTTAAACGTAACTAAAGGTATCAAATAGATTGTATAATGGTAAAACAGAGATTTAGGAACCAGGTTTTAAATTGTAAGACATTTCCAGGAGCAGATGTGGACTCTGACCACAATCTATTGGTTATGAACTGTAGATTAAAACTGAAGAAACTGCAAAAAGGTCGGAATTTAAGAAGATGGGACCCGGGTAAACTGAAAGAACCAGAGGTTGTACAGAGTTTCAGGGAGAGCATAAGGGAACAATTGACAGGAATGGGGGAAAGAAATACAGTAGAAGAAAAATGGGTAGCTTTGAGCGATGAAATAGTGAAGGCAGCAGAGGATCAAATAGGTAAAAAGAAGAGGGCTAGTAGAAACCCGTGGGTAACAGAAGAAATATTGAATTTAATTTATGAAAGGAAAAAATATAAAAATGCAGTAAATGAAGTAGGCAAAAAGGAATACAAAAGTCTCCAAAATGATATCGACAGGAAGTGCAAAATGGCTAAGCAGGGATGGCTAGAGGACAAATGTAAGGATGTAGAGGCTTATCTCACTAGGGGTAAGATAGATGCTGCTTACAGGAAAATTAAAGAGACCTTTGGAGAAAGGACAACCACTTGCATGAATCTCAAGAGCTTTGATGGAAACCCAGTTCTAAGCAAAGAAGGGAAAGCAGAAAGGTGGAAGGAGTATATAGAGGGTCTATACAAGGGCGATGTACTTCAGGACAATGTTATGGAAATGGAAGAGGAAGTAGATGAAGATGAAATGGGAGATATGATATTGCGTGAAGAGTTTGATACAGCACTGAATGACCTGAGTCGAAACAAGGCCCCCGGAGTAGACAACATTCCATTAGAACTTCTGGTAGCCTTGGGAGAGCCTGTCCTGAGAAAACTCTACCATCTGGTGAGAAAGATGTATGAGACAGGCGAAGTACCGTCAGACTTCAAGAAGAATATAATAATGCCAACCCAAAGAAAGCAGGTGTTGACAGATGAGAAAATTAGCGAACTCAGTTTAATAAGTCACAGCTGCAAAAGACTAACGCGAATTCTTTACAGACGAATGGAAAAGCTGATAGAAGCCGACGTCGGGGAAGATCAGTTTGGATTCCGTAGAAATGCTGGAACACGTGAGGCAATACTGACCCTACAACTTATCTTAGAAGAAAGATTAAGGAAAGGCAAACCTACGCTTGTAGCATTTGTAGACTTAGAGAAAGCTTTTGACAATGTTGATTGGAATGCTCACTTTCAAATTCTGAAGGTGGCAGAGGTAAAATACAGAGAGCAAAAGGCTATTTACAATTTGTACAGAAAGCAGATTGCAGTTATAAGAGTCGAGGGGTATGAAAGGGAAGCAGTGTGGTTGGGAAGGGAGTGAGACAGGGTTTAGCCTATCCCCGATGTTATTCAATCTGTATATTGAGCAAGCAATAAAGAAAACAAAAGAAAAGTTCGGAGTAGGTATTAAAATCCATGGAGAAGAAATAAAAACTTTGAGGTTCGCCGATGACATTGTAATTCTGTCAGAGACAGCAAGGGACTTGGAAGAGCAGTTGAACGGAATGGACAGTGTCTTGAAAGGAGGGTATAAGATGAACTTCAACAAAAGCAAAACGAGGATAATGGAATGTAGTCGGATTAAGTTGGGTGATGCTGAGGGAATTAGATTATGAAATGAGACACTTAAAGCAGTAGAGGAGCTTTGCTATTTGGGGAGCAAAATAACTGATGATGGTCGAAGTAGAGACGATATAAAATGTAGACTGGCAATGGCAAGGAAAGCATTTCTGAAGAAGAAAAATTTGTTAACATCAAGTGTAGATTTAAATGTCAGGAAATCGTTTCTGAAAGTATTTGTATGGAGTGTAGCCATGTATGGAAGTGAAACGTGGATGATAAATAGCTTAGACAAGAAGAGAAAAGAAGCTTTCGAAATGTGGTGCTACAGAAGAATGCTGAAGATTAGGTGGGTAGACCACACAACTAATGAAGAGGTATTGAATAGAATTGGGGAGAAGAGGAGTTTGTGGCACAACTTGACTAGAAGAAGGGATCGGTTGTTAGGACATGTTCTGAGACATCGAGGGATCACCAATTTAGTATTGGAGGGCAGCGTGGAGGGTAAACATCGTAGAGGGACACCAAGAGATGAATACACTAAGCAGATTCAGAAGGATGTAGGGTGCAGTAGGTATTGGGAGATGAAGAAGCTTGCATAAGATAGAGTAGCATGGAGAGCTGCATCAAACCAGTCTCAGGACTGACTGAAGACGACGACGACAAATGTAAGTAACCTAAGGACATCACACACATCCATGCCCGAGGCAGGATTCGAACCTGCGACCATAGCAGTCGCTTGGTTCCAGACTGAAGCGCCTAGAACCACTCGGCCCCACCGGCCGGCGTACCCTATAAAACATAGATGTGAAATGGACTCATTTATGCACATGTGGATGATATGAGTCTACTGGAATGATCAGATCTGTTGCTGTTGGTTTATGGAAGACATTCAAACTGTATTTTTAAACCCACTCTAGTGATCTGGAGATCTAGGAACTTCAGAGAACCATACCATTCAAATTCAACAGTAAAGTTTATATTATCATTCATAGGGTTTACAATATGAGCAAGTTCCTGGATTTCATCAAGGGTGCCTGAATTGATGACAAAAATATCGTCAACTTACCTTCAACATAAAGATATTTTTCTGACACAGCTCTTTATAGGTATTAAAAATCTTTCTTCCAGGTCAGTCACAAAAATTTCTTATAAGATGCCCCCACACGCAGGAGCCCATTGCTTGTTCTTCTCTTCAACAGAAAATTTTCTGGTTAAAGGTAAAGTAATTGAACGACAAGGAAAATGTAGTAAATTCAGTTAATTCAACTGCATAGAGATATTCTACATTCCCAAAACTAATAACTTTTTTTGAAAACAATTTTATTGTTTTTTTCAATATGTACATTTGTGTAGGTTCAAAAAAGTAGTTTCACATCTTATGTAAACCAACGGCAACAGATTTGATTATTCCAGTAGACCCATGTCATCCAGATGCACATAAATGATCCTACTTTGTATCTCTATTATGAGAAGGAAAGTTGGTGCTCACCATATAGCATCACAGATAGCCACAACAAAAAGACTTTCACAATTAAAGCTTTTGGTCATTGGCCATCATCATCATCATCATCATCATCATCATCATCAACAACAACAACAACAACAACAACAAACACACACACACACACACACACACACACACACACACACACGCAAAAGTAATTTTGTGCAAATATGTTGCTACTGCATTGCTTTTTTAAAACATGTGTTTCATGTACACAGTATAACTTTGTATTTGTTCTGTATTTTTATCAGGTCACTTGAAGATGGGCAGAGCCAAAAGGCATAATGAGGAATAAAATAAATGGATCTAAAAAAACACCTAGACCCTGTTATTCCAGTATCATTCAGCTTTTTAATATTCTTGTGATGCTAATGGTCTCACACCTCTACCAAGACTTTCAGTCAAATTTATGACTACAATGTGCTGGCATTGCAGATTGACTGGGAGTTGTATTGATCGGAATGGTGGACAGGAGAAAGGAGATTGGGAGTAGGAGGGTTGTATCGAGTGGAATGGCTGAAGAGTGAAAGGAGGTGGGGTGTAATTAGGATAGTTGTTAGGAAGACTGACTGATAGCTGGAAGGGAGAGGCAGAGACAAATGCACTGTATAAAAATATGTTACTGCTGATCTCTCTTTGGCACAGGGATGGGGAGCTGTGTATTGTGCACACTGACATTGTAGAAGTGGACTGGGAGGGGGTATGGAATAGGGGGGGGGGAGAGAGAGAGACTGGGGAGAGCAGGATACAAGTGTAGAACAAGCAATTTTTGCTTAGCAGCATCTTCCACTAATTGGTAGCCAATTTGGATACAGTTTTTCAGTGGTCTTTCAATGAGGTGGTCAGTTGGTTGGTGGTCACTCCCACATAAATGGTTGTATAGGAGCTTCAAATCCTAACAAAGAGATAGAGGGGCTGGCGAGTACTTACCTCAGCTCAGTACAGCTGGTAGATACACAAAACAGAACAGAAAATTTACGTATCCTAGCTTTCGGAACTTTGTTCTTTCGTCAGGGAGGAGAGAGGGAAAAAAAGGGGAAAAAAGGAAAGTGGATTCAGTTATAATAATAAAACAAAAGGCAACAGGTTGCATTAATTTCTGGAAACCTGGATAAATAGCGGACTCAGCAGAGTGCCTGCTTTTGAAATCCAAATAATGATTTGGTAAATATTCCATTACTACAAAGGTAGGTGGCAATCCTGGAGTACACTACCTTCTCAAAATTGTAAGAAAATGATGTAAGGAGTAACACTAGGCAATATTTACTGAAATCTGTGGAGTCATAATTCTTATAGAGAGATCTAACAGTGGCACATTTAAATCTATCTGGGAAAATGCCCTGAACTGAAGATGTATTATACAAGTGATTAAGAATATTACATTCTGTAGAGGCTGCTCAATCGTAGGATTTTTATCTGTCATTTTTCATTATTTTCATCTCTGGCAGTGTTTGCTAATTTGAAAAATGCTTAGTCGCACTGTGGTTCGGACTACTCAGTAATCTGTAGGTCCTCTTATAACTGGCTGGAGTAGTCACCTCAAAGGTCAGAGGAAGGCAATTGCTTACCACCTCCAACAGGACCACGACTAGTGAAGCTCTGTTCAAACCAATGGCTGAGCTCATGATATCTTTACTTTTTTCCTTTAATGGAGATGATATTTACCACATATAAACTTTCACCGTTTAGAGACATAATGTTCTTGATTTCAGATGGGGATAAAATTAATTTTTATTTCATTACATGTCTTTTGTATAAGTTCTTCAATGTACAGTTTTCCGTATCTTCTGAATTATTTGCACCAGTTTTATTTAAAATCATCAGTTACTTTATCTTTAATGAGCCTCACTGTTGTCTTTCAGTGTCTTGTGTTTCACAACTCACCACCACCACCCCCAAAATAAATTTTTCACTCTGCAATAGATTGTATGCTGCTATCAAACTTTGTGGCAGATTAAGACTGAAGCCATGTTTGGGTTTGAACTTAGAACCTTAACTTTTGCACTTGGTGCTCTTACTACCTGAACTGCTAAGTCAAGTGCACTATTTGATCCTGCCAAGAAGTTTCACTCTTCTCTACTCTGTGGTGTTCTCTTCATTTTTGGCAATTTTGTCACTTTGTTACTTCAAATAGATCTTTACTATTACCTTTTTTGGTCTTCCATGGGTTTTCATACCAATATGCTTGTTTAAAACTTATTGTGTCTAAATATATGCCCAAAAAGCGCCCTTTTTCTGGTTCCTACGAGTTTCCTTTTCTCTTTGATCTCTTTCAAAACACCTCCATTGGATTTTAGTTTTGCCCAGCTGTTAGTCAGTAGCCTTCTCCATAGCCAAATTTCCGTTGTTTTTAAGGCTTTTCTATCTGCCTTCAACAGCGTTCATCTTTCAGTAGAAAATCTCTGTGAAGTGCACTGCATTGGGTATTTCCTATTTAACAAGTTACTGGGGCTTCTTCCAGTTCCTTTCACACATGGAGTGTAGACAGAGTACTTAAACTCCTCTGTGCAGCCTGTAATTACTGTAAAACCCCTTTTCGACAAACCTCTGGGCACCCAAACAATTTTTCTTTAAATGGGCATTCTACCAGAGTACATGAAAAGAGTAATCTAGAATCACAGTTCAAAAATGTTTAGGTTGTATACAGACCAATTAATTACAAAATTGTCAACATCCTGTGCTACGAATTTACATGCAGATGTTACATTACTAAACTTTCTACAGAACACATTCTTTATTTTTTAAAATTAAGAAGTATAGTTTTTTTATCTTTCCAGCATATTGTAGTGAGAGAAGTCATCACTCCATCTGGTTGATAAAAGTTAGAATTCTTTCATCCACATTAAAAGAGAAAAATAAATTCCTGACAGTATCAACTCCTTGCACAAGAGCAGTGGAACTTGGTGCAATGCCCTTCTTTTCTTCTTCTCCCTCATTATCATAAGCATGTCACTTGCATCAATGTCAGGTATGGAAGTCAGGACATCATCACAAAAACTTGCAGCAATCTCGCATTTTCAGAAATATCAAATTTGCTATTCCATCATTCTTGTGGAGCAATGTCACCTTCAACTGCAACTGATGTACCACAGCCACCCTTTGTGAGACAGTTTAACACAGATTGTTGTGTCACAGAATTCCTGAGAGCAACAAACATATTAATAGCCTGTATATGGCTGGCTCTTGTACATCCTTCCTAAAACAGAATAAAGTTAGATTCTGTAGATATGCTACTCTGTATTTGGGTTTAACAGAGTGTATTACACCCAGGCTGCAAACGACTTGTGCTGTTCACGTGAAGGAACGTAACATTTACATTGCCAAATATTATGTTTCCCTGGAATGTACAGGGCACAGATCAATAGTAAGTCTAATTCCTTTCTCCTGCTCATCTAAATTCCTGAAAGTCGTTAGGATTTCTAAAGTCCAGAATCTGCTGTTGTGCTCATACGTACAAACTCGTGTTTTTTTTATTTTTTAAATTTTTTTTTTTTTAATTTTTGGAAACACCTGGGAATTAATAGTGAAAGCAGCTTTTCACTTACATCACTATTTAAACACAATAGCGTCGTCACCGTTTTTTGCCTTTTTTTTTACCTCCGTGTGATTTTCTCCCTTGACAGGATAAGATTTTGCTGTGTACAAACTATAAAAGACGCCAGTTTCATCAGCGTTGGAAATGTATCTCGGCCCATAGCCCTGTTATCAGTTGTAGTAATGTAATGTTCCTCCAATAGTCTGCGCTTTCTATGACTAAAGCCTCACTTTCTCCATTTACATTTCGAAACACTATATTACAATGTTTTTTAAAACGATTCAACCAGTCATGTGAGGCACTGAAATTTTCAGTATCGATCTTCAAAGCGATTTCACGACGTTTCCCTTGCAGTATGTTTCCACATATAGGAATGCTTCCACTTCTCAGGCTTGAAACTAAATTAGGAGAATATTTTACAAATCACTGAATGTAGACATACGATTATTCCTCCTTTTTTGGATCTTTAAGAATCATTAGCTTCGACATTTATGAACGCTTTCTTATTTTTGAATATGCTGCACTTGTGAACCACAACATCTTTTTAAATAAATTAGAATCCTATGGTGTCATGGGCAGTGCTGCAAAATGGTTCAAGTCACACCTCGCTAACTTGAAACAAAGAGTGTCAGTGCAAGGGAGTAGTGAATTAAGTCATCAGTCACCATCAGAATGGGAAGAAATTACATTTGGTGTCCCACAAGGATCCATCTTAGGGCCATTGCTTTTTCTTGTGTACATTAACGATCTCTCGTCAGTTTCATTGCCAGAAGCAGAGTTCGTTTTGTTTGCAGATGACACAAGTGTTGCAATAAATAGTATGTCGAGTGTAGTTCTAGAAAGATCTGCTAATGATATTTTCATGGATATTAATAAATGGTTTAAAGCCAACTCATTGACATTAAACTTCGAAAAGACTCACTATATGCAATTCAGAACCTATAAGAGGTTTTCACCTCGCATATGCGTAAAGTATGAACAAGAGCAGATAGAAGAGGTTGACAGTCTTAAATTCCTGGGATTACAATTTGATAATAAATTCAGTTGGGAGGAGCACACCACAGAACTGCAGAAACGCCTTAACATCTGTATTTGCAGTTTGAGTGTTAGCTGACATAGGCGACATAGAAAAGAAAAAGCTTGCATACTTTGCCTACTTTCATTCCATAATGTTATATGGTATAATATTTTGGGGTAACTCTTCAAGTCAAACAAAAGTTTTCAGAATCCAAAAGCGTGTAATATGTATTATTTGTGGAGTAAATTCACGGACGTCCTGTAGAAACCTCTTCAAAGAACAGGTTATACTTGCTACTGCCTCTTAGTATATTTACTCCGTAATGAAATTTGTTCAAAATAATATATCTCTTTTTCCAACAAACAGCTCAGTTCATACATACAATACCAGGAACAAAAATGATCTGCACAAAGACTTAAAAGCACTTACTTTAGTTCAAAAAGGAGTCCACTATTCAGGAACACTCATCTTCAATAATTTGCCAGCAAACATAAAAAACTGAGTTACAAATAAAAATCAGTTTAAAAGGAGCCTGAAAGACTTACTAGTGGCCAACTCCTTCTACTGCATTGACGAATTTTTTAATAGAAACAAATGATGTATATATTCATATTAGTAGCATTGTTATTTCAGCTTAAAAAAAATATTGACATGGCCACATCCACGAGGATCTCCTCAGCATGGATCTATGGATTGAAAAACTAATCTAATCTAATCTACGTCACTTAATCGTATTTCTTCGCCGTGTCGGAAATATTCATGTTAAGATTGCCATCAATGAGGTGGATAATCGTCATCTTTCAGCATGTGCAGGCCATAACCCCACAAAAACAAAATTCAGAACTTTGACAATTCATTCAGCAAACGAACTACTTTTTTTCTGCTTTGTTCTTAATATTCATAGTGACTGTGACGTCACATCACGTGACTGAAGCCGGGTCAACTGAAGAATGGGATACAATCCGTCGGCTTTGACCAATGCCGTCATATGTTACTCATATATATTAATGCCTTTACTGTCGAACTATAGATAATAAATGGGTCATCTGCTGTGGATAAGCTCTATAATTGTAAATTGACATAAATGAATGTGTTTTTAAAATGCAGCGCAAGACATCGCGTAAGATTTTTTTCGTTTGCATTGATTTAAATAATCGGTTCTTTCCCATTCATTAGGTACTTAATTTCATTTTTAGTGAGTTTGAGGTAATTTGGAAGAATAGTTTTCCATTTAGAAGAATTTTTAGTTTTTGATTTTCGTTTGTAGTTATGGATTTATCTATTCCCATGAATGTGAAAGACTTAAAGCAGGCTTTGGGCGTAGACATAATGGCAACCACTTGCTTTTTGCAAATTCCTGGTTTTCTTGCTGATAACATTTGATGTCGTGAGTGCGGCTGATAAGTGTGTCTGCTTGTCATACTCTCGATGTATTCATATGGAAGTGTAGCAGGGATCGACTATGGCACTTAATAAGATGAGGAAGATAGTTTGTGAAATCGTAGTTGGCCTTGAGGGATATAATAAAAATTACATACTGTTAGTGTTTGACGTATCCAGTGTGGTTGTGTGTAAAATGAATGTTGTGTGAGCGAGCATACTGGTATTCATTTTGTAGTAACATTTGTGAGGAATATTACAAGTATAGAGGGGCTTTTGGGGGGGGGGGGGGGGGTTATGGTCGAAATCAATGAGCCTTATTTTGGCAAAACCAGTACCAACAGGGGGGACCCTATGGAGGGATTATGGGTTTGGGGGGCTCGAATTTCAGGTCCAGACTGTGATTTTGTAGTTTTTAAAGTAGTTCCTCATCAAACGAAGAAAGTGTTGGTGACATTAATTGACGATCATGTTGCAGAGGGTTCTGTAGTTATTTCCGATAGTTTTTCTTCATATAGGGATTTGGGGAATAGGGGTTTTCAGCATCTTGTCGTCAATCATAATACTGAATTCAGATCTTCATCAACTGGTGCTTGTACCACTAGTACAGAAAGTTAATGAACAGCCTTAATATCTGTTGTAGGGAAGAGCGACGCATTTCGATACTACAGTGCCATGTAGATGAATCTTTACGGAGGCGTGATGTACCCGATATGTATTGCCCACTTAAGGGTTTCCTTAAACATGTTGGGCAAATGAATCCTCCATAATTTGTTAGTTAATTTCAGCTTGGGATGGGGGGTGGGGGTAAATGATAATTAAGGAGAAGCGTGAGTATGGTTGGGATGGTTAAAATATTGATTTGGATTTTTTGGGGTTATCCATCATTCATTTTGGTCATGAGAACTTCTGTTTATATATTTGCATGTATGTGTGTGCTTTTTTATTTGCGATGTTATGTTTCTTGTATTTGTCTGTATCTCATTTTTTTTGACGTGTTTCAAGGTGAGGTTTGGTTTTTTGTGGAGGACTTCGCGTATGGTTAGTTTAACTTTTTATTTATATGTTGTACTGAGTTTGTCCATTTTTGGGTGTTTCGTTATCATATTATATTAAGTAGGGGTTCGCCAGCTGCAGTACGGGATACAAATTTTGCAATTGCTGCTCTTTTTCCCTTTCTTGGTACTGGTATCACTACGGTTTTTTTGAGTCTATACTAACACTACTGAAGGCGAAAAGACAGACATACTCAACATTTTTATCTCGTTCTTCATATACAGATCAACTGAAGTATGGGATAATGGTGCTAGCTAGAAGAAAAAAAGCGACATATGTAATATTGGTATCATTTACATCATACAGGATACAAACGTTATGTATGTCGCTGTTTTTCGCCTTTGCTAGCACTAGTATCCTACTCTTCAGTTGACCTACACTCCTGGAAATTGAAATAAGAACACCGTGAATTCATTGTCCCAGGAAGGGGAAACTTTATTGACACATTCCTGGGGTCAGATACATCACATGATCACACTGACAGAACCACAGGCACATAGACACAGGCAACAGAGCATGCACAATGTCGGCACTAGTACAGTGTATATCCACCTTTCGCAGCAATGCAGGCTGCTATTCTCCCATGGAGACGATCGTACAGATGCTGGATGTAGTCCTGTGGAACGGCTTGCCATGCCATTTCCACCTGGCGCCTCAGTTGGACCAACGTTCGTGCTGGACGTGCAGACCGCGTGAGACGACGCTTCATCCAGTCCCAAACATGCTCAATGGGGGACAGATCCGGAGATCTTGCTGGCCAGGGTAGTTGACTTACACCTTCTAGAGCACGTTGGGTGGCACGGGATACATGCGGACGTGCATTGTCCTGTTGGAACAGCAAGTTCCCTTGCCGGTCTAGGAATGGTAGAACGATGGGTTCGATGACGGTTTGGATGTACCGTGCACTATTCAGTGTCCCCTCGACGATCACCAGTGGTGTACGGCCAATGTAGGAGATCGCTCCCCATACCATGATGCCGGGTGTTGGCCCTGTGTGCCTCGGTCGTATGCAGTCCTGATTGTGGCGCTCACCTGCACGGCGCCAAACACGCATACGACCATCATTGGCACCAAGGCAGAAGCGACTCTCATCGCTGAAGACGACACGTCTCCATTCGTCCCTCCATTCACGCCTGTCGCGACACCACTGGAGGCGGGCTGCACGATGTTGGGGCGTGAGCGGAAGACGGCCTAACGGTGTGCGGGACCGTAGCCCAGCTTCATGGAGACGGTTGCGAATGGTCCTCGCCGATACCCCAGGAGCAACAGTGCCCCTAATTTTCTGGGAAGTGGCGGTGCGATCCCCTACGGCACTGCGTAGGATCCTACGGTCTTGGCGTGCATCCGTGCGTCGCTGCGGTCTGGTCCCAGGTCGATGGGCACGTGCACCTTCCGCCGACCACTGGCGACAACATCGATGTACTGTGGAGACCTCACGCCCCACGTGTTGAGCAATTCGCTCAAAGTCCGTCATCTGCACATACGGTTCACGTCCACGCTGTCGCGGCATGCTACCAGTGTTAAAGACTGCGATGGAGCTCCGTATGCCACGGCAAACTGGCTGACACTGACGGCGGCGGTGCACAAATGCTGGTTCCTGGTGTGTCCGCTGTGCCGTGCGTGTGATCATTGCTTGTACAGCCCTCTCGCAGTGTCCGGAGCAAGTATGGTGGGTCTGACACACCGGTGTCAATGTGTTCTTTTTTCCATTTCCAGGAGTGTATATACGTCAACTGAAGTACAGGATACACATGTTATAAATGTCGTTATTTCCCCATTCGATAGTACTAGTATTCTATTCTTCAGTTGACCTATACAGGGTGTTACAAACTTTCAGGAAACATTCCTCACACACAAAGAAAGAAAATATGTTATGTGGACATGTGTCCAGAAATGCTTACTTTCCATGTTAGAGCTCATTTTATTACTTCTCTTCAAATCACATTAATCATGGAATGGGAACACACAGCAACAGAACGTACCAACGTGACTTCAAACACTTTGTTACAGGAAATGTTCAAAATGTCCTCCGTTAGCGAGGATAGATGCATCCACCCTCCGTCGCATGGAATCCCTGATGCGCTGATGGAGCCCTGGAGAATTGTGTCCACAATACGAGCACGAAGAGTCTCTACTTTTGGTACCGGGGTTGCGTAGACAAGAGCTTTCAAATGCCCCCATAAATGAAAGTCAAGAGGGTTGAGGTCAGGAGAGCGTGGAGGCCATCGGTCACCGAATCTGTTGTTGAGAAGCGTACGAACACTTCGACTGAAATGTGCAGGAGCTCCATCGTGCATGAACCACATGTTGTGTCGTACTTGTAAAGGCACATGTTCTAGCAGCACGGGTAGTGTATTCCGTATGAAATCATGATAACGTATGAAATCATGGATAAGCGTAGGTGGAAGAACATGGGGCCCAATCAAGACATCACCAACAATGCCTGCCCAAACGTTCACAGAAAATCTGTGTTGATGACGTGATTGCACAATTGCGTGCGGATTCTCGTCAGCCCACACATGTTGATTGTGAAAATTTACAATTTGATCACGTTGGAATGAAGCCTCATTCTTAATGAGAACATTTACACTGAAATGAGGATTGACACATTGTTGGATGAACTATTCGCAGAAGTGTACCCGTGGAGGCCAATCAGCTGCTGATAGTGCCTGCACACGCTGTACATGGTACGGAAACAACTGGTTCTCCCGTAGCACTCTCCATAAAGTGACGTGGTCAACATTATCTTGTACAGCAGCAACTTCTCTGACGCTGACATTAGGGTTATCGTCAACTGCACGAAGAATTGCATCGTCCATTACAGGTGTCCTCGTCGTTCTAGGTCTTCCCCAGTCGCGAGTCATAGGCTGGAATGTTCCGTGCTCCCTAAGACGCCGATCAATTGCTTCTAACGTCTTCCTGTCGGGACACCTTCGTTCTGGAAATCTGTCTCGATACAAACGTACCGTGCCATGGCCATTGCCCCGTGCTAATCCATACATCAAATGGGCATCTGCGAACTCCGCATTTGTAAACATTGCACTGACTGCAAAACCACGTTCGCGATGAACACTAACCTGTTGATGTTACGTACTGATGTGCTTGATGCTAGTATTGTAGAGCAATGAGTCGCATGTCAACACAAGCACTGAAGTCAACATTACCTTCCTTCAATTGGGCCAACTGGCGGTGAATCGAGGAAGTACAGTACGTACTGACGAAACTAAAATGAGCTCTAACATGAAAATTAAGCATTTCCGGACAGATGTCCACATAACATCTTTTCTTTATTTGTGTGTGAGGAATGTTTCCTGAAAGTTTGGCCGAACCTTTTTGTAACACCCTGTATAACTTAACTGAGGAATGGGATGCAAATTTTACTGTTGTCGTTTTTTTTTTGTCTTCGCTAACAACACTATCGAAGGCAAAGAAGAAGAAGAAGAAGAAGAAGAAGAAAAAAACGTGTCCCATGCTTTTTACAGATGTAGCTCAACTGGAGGATGAGATACAAATTTTGTTTGTCTTTTGTTTTCGTCTTTGCGTAGTTCAGCTGAGGTACAGGATGCCAATGTTACGTACGTTGATTTCTTCGTGTTCGGTAGCGCTACTATGGGACACAAATTTTACGTACGGCGATCTTTTCGCCTCCACGAGTAATACTATCTACCTACGAACACAATGCTAGTAATAGCGGAGACCAAAACACAAACACTTGAAAAATTTGTATCCTGTACTTCAGTTGACTTATATACAGGTCATCTGAAAAGTAGGATGGTAATGCTAATGAAAACGAAGATATTGACTTACACTAAATTTGTATCCCGTAGTGGAGTTAACCTATACAGATCGACTGTAGTTCGAGATGCAACTCATATATATGTCAACTGAGATATTTCGTACTATCCCCCTTTTCTTCTTTATTTTTTACGCAAGTACTAGGACTCAAGCAAGCGATATCTTTAACATTATGTTCGAAATATTACTGCACGTGATATATGTCTACAATCCGTTTTCTCTCTACTGCATTCCTTTGTTTATGAACAATCGTCTTTGCTGTTAAATCTGTGTAATAAACCATCTCTGGCAAAATATGATGTCATTGCTCGAAGCTGATGGGTTGTATCCCGTTCTTCATTAGTCCCAGACTTTGGTAGTTCCCTTATTTATGAATATGTCGCACATGTAGGCGGCACATAATCGTATTTCTTCGCCGTGTGGGAAATATTCATGTTAAGATTGTTATGGATGACGCGGATAATTGTCATCTTTCTGCATCTGTAGGCCATAACCCCACAGAAACAAAATTCACAACTTCGACAATTCATTGGGTAAACGAAATACTCTTTTTCTGCTTCGTTCTCAAAATTCTTAGTGACTGTGACATCACATCACGTGACTGAAGCCGCATGGAAATCGATTACTGATTCTTTGTATTAGGAAGTCGTGTTAACGATTACGATCTATGTACGTGTCGTCTGGTTGAATCGATCACCATTTACCGCATCTCACTACAATAAATACGACCTGTGAAGTACAATGGGAATAAATCAGTAACTAACACCAAATATTTTTCTTCTTTAGGGCCAGCAGCGTAATAAACGCCTGATAGCAACATGATTATTGGAGTAGATACACTGAATAGCGTCGTTAAGAGTGGAACTGCCAAACTACTGTCACATTTTTTTATTTGTCCTTGGATCATTTCATACAATGGTATTGGACACGTCATGTTTACAGTAAGTTTACATATATGTAGCGGAAAATGCATTGATATATTAATTTATGTAGGAGTGCATTTATAAACTGACTGTTACATATAACTGCTAGTAACAAAAATATAGTAAATATACACATATTTAATAGAATTTTCACGAAAAATGTCATTAAAAGTACATTATAAAAGGCACTAATGAAAATATAGTTCATTTTTCTTTAAGTCCTTGCTCTTCACTCATCACTGCCAAGAAAAACAGAAAAAGTAGAAGAGAGCAACATTGGTGTTTTGACACGAAATATTATTTTGTACATCTTAGATACTTGAAGTGATTGTATACACCATTTTACATTAGTTGCAGTTTCCCTTTGCAATGAATACTGACATACTATTTAATTTTTTTTTTCAAGATATTCTTTATCACTGTAAGGGCAAATTTGGACAGATGTCTTTTTAATTTTATTTTAAAAAGAGACATACTTTTTGTCATCATTATACATTGTACAGTAGGCGTCCAGCATTTACAGGTTCTTTTTCTGTTAATTTTAGCCTACTTCCTTCTATACGATGGTCATTTTTTCTTCTTGTATTACATTCCCGACATTCTTCATTTAGCAGTGCAGTACAGTTAGTTTTTAAGTAGATAATTGTTTTATATGTATGAGGGTAAGTCAATTATTATCTGCAAAGTATTTATAAAATTTTATGGTAATCAAATAGGAAACTTACAAGAACATCATTTTTCGGCACAGTCTCTTTGTGTTTCAATGCACTTGCTCCATCGTTGTAAAAGCTTCCTGATGCCTGCATAAAAGAAGGTTCTTTGTTGAGCTGCGAGCTAGGAATGCACTGTGTCTTTAACTGCTTCGTCCGAGGCAAATCGATGGCCCCTTAAAGTCTGTTTGAGTGGACCATGCAAGTTGCAGTCAGAAGGGGCAAGATTGGGACTATATGGAGGATGATCCAGGACTTCAGATTTGAGTTTTTGGAGCGTTTCAGCAATGTGGCAGCAGTATGCGGACGCGCATTGTCGTGCAGCAACACAACAGCTTTTGACAGCAATCCTCGGCATTTGCTTCGAATTGCAGGCTTTAGCTTGGCAGTACTCATCTCACTGTAACATACACTGTTTATTGTTGTGCCTCTTTCCCCATTATGTTCCAATACTGGATGTTGTAAGCATCTGTTTTCCTGTGGACGGTTGGGTCTTGAACTTTCTCTTGCACGGCGAATTTGGATGTTTCCATTCCATACTCTGCCATTTACTCTCCAGCTCGTGTTGATGGATCCATGTTTCGTTACCAGTAATGATCCTGTCTAAGAAGGCGTTCCCTTCATTACCATAGCGATCCAAATGTTTTTTGCAGATGTCCAAGCGCATTTGTTTATGCAACTGTATGAGATGTTTTGGGACCCATCTTGCACAAACTTTATGAAACCCAAGTCCGTTGTGGATGGCTTTGTAGGCAGAATCGTGACTAATTTGCAGACGATGTGCCACCTTGTGAATTGTTAATCGTCTGTCTAAGAGAATTATTTCACGTGAACGCTCAATGGTTTCTTCATTTGCGGCGGTAAACGGTCGTCCAGCTCCTTCATCCAGCGTAACACTTTTGTGACCATTTTGGAATGTTTCAATCCATTCATAGACACTCCGTTGTGGCAAAACACTATTCCCGTACTGTACCGAAAGTCTTCAATAAATTTCGGCCCAATATGCCTTCCAACCACACAAAACGGATCACTGAACATTGCTCTTCTTTGGTGCAAATAGACAACGGAGCAGCCATGATTAACCGAACGGTAGCGATAACGAAACTAACCTAGCAGCACAGTCTAACGTAACAGTCGCTACACTCACTGCTGTAAAAGTTGTTACTGTTTGACAGATGGAGCGACACTAGTGCTCCAAGCGGCGAGTAAGATGAAAGTCAGACGTGTCGTAAGCATAATGTTTGTTTTGCATCCATATCCTACGTAATTTACGAACATTTGAGTTATTTTCTTTCCTCTAAGGGTTTGTGTAGTATCAGAAGGCATATAGGTTTCTAAAAATTATTCTAAAATAAGCGCAAGTATGGACAAAAACCGTGAATCGTGTGGCAAACTACAACACATACGTGAAAAAACACTTGTGACATTGGACAGAACTGCAGTTTACCACGTTGATATCAAAAGACTATAAACACACAGATTCACACGTAAGAAGCACAGACATGTACCTCTACATGCAAAAACGATCGACAGCTCATTTATCGTTCTGTAGGCCTACTCTGTTTGTCATTGTTGTCGCCTGTCGCCTGTCGCCACAAGTACGACCTTCATCTTTATATTATTCTAAGTGGGACAAGCAACAGCCAAATAGTGGGAGAAATGTGT
The DNA here is from genome assembly GCF_021461395.2 of Schistocerca americana. Lineage (NCBI taxonomy): Eukaryota > Metazoa > Arthropoda > Insecta > Orthoptera > Acrididae > Schistocerca > Schistocerca americana. The sequence goes on from NC_060125.1 coordinate 288,477,266, forward strand.
TGAAAACATTATAATGAGCTGATTACATTACATTTCACGCAAAACCAAATATTTGAATAATTTTCAAACAATCTGTCAGTGAACAAGGTGCTAACAAAATAATGTCATCACACGAAGGAAGCAAGGAAAATTAAGTGACTAACAACAGAAGTGATTGAAATACATACCAAACGCTTTTGTAAGATACGAATAACTCCACTTAATCTAACCACTTCACCGTCAAAACATGTCTGTGTTAACAATTAACACGAATTTGGCACTGATACATGGAGAGTTGAACTGGCTAATTCTGTGTCATAGGACTGTTTTACAGCTTTAGGTGGATTGTCGAATCTTTGTGGCAGTATCCTCTTCATCGTCAGTTGAGGTGGCTTATTTGGGATGTCAAACAGTGTGGGTACTGCATTCTACACGAGTTTATTATTGTCTGCGTTCATGAACTGGTTTTGTTCGAAATGTAGCGAAAAAACGTAATATTATTGTACAGGTAAATTGGGTCTTTTTTCATAAGGTCTTCTCGTCTGCTACTAACTAACCATTTTCTGCTCCTAAAACGAAACATTAATCATTAATACACATGTAGTTTGCAAGTGAATCCTGACGATACAGTTTAGTAACATGATGGTATACAGGGTGAGTCACCTAACGTTACCGCTGGATATATTTCGTAAACCACATCAAATACTAACGAATCGATTCCACAGACCGAACGTGAGGAGGGGGGCTAGTGTGATTGGTTAATACAATCCCTAAAAAAATGCACGGAAGTATGTTTTTTAACACAAAACTACGTTTTTTTAAACGTAACCCCGTTAGTTTTGTTAGCACATCTGAACATATAAACAAATACGTAATCAGTGCAGTTTGTTGCATTGTAAAATGTTAATTACATCCGGAGATATTGTAACCTAAAGTTGACGCTTGAGTACCACTCCTCCGCTGTTCGATCGTGTGTATCGGAGAGCACCGAATTACGTAGGGATCCAAAGGGAGCGGTGATGGACCTTAGGTACAGAAGAAACTGGAACAGCACATTACGTCCACATGCTAACACCTTTTTATTGATCTTTTTCACTGACGCACATGTACATTACGTACACGTACACACGTGGTTTCCGTTTTCAATTACGGAGTGGAATAGAGTGTGTCCCGACATGTCAGGCCAATAGATGTTCAATGTGGTGGCCATAATTTGCTGCATACAATTGCAATCTCTGGCGTAATGAATGTCGTACACGCCGCAGTACATCTGGTGTAATGTCGCCGCAGGCTGCCACAATACGTTGTTTCATATCCTCTGGGGTTGTAGGCACATCACGGTACACATTCTCCTTTAACGTACCCCACAGAAAGAAGTCCAGAGGTGTAAGATCAGGAGAACGGGCTGGCCAATTTATACGTCCTCCACGTCCTATGAAACGCCCGTCGAACGTGTACCTCACCCCTCATGGTAATGTACATGTGCGTCAGTGAAAAAGACCAATAAAAAGGTGTTAGCATGTGGACGTAATGTGCTGTTCCAGTCTCTTCTGTACCTAAGGTCCATCACCGTTCCTTTTGGATCCCTACGTAATTCGGTGCTCTCCGATACACACGATCGAACAGCGGAGGAGTGGTACTCAAGCGTCAACTTTAGGTTACAATATCTCCGAATATAATTAACATTTTACAATGCAACAAACGGCACTGATTACGTATTTGTTTATATGTTCAGACGTGCTAACAAAACTAACGGAGTTCCATTAAAATAACGGAGTTCCATTAAAAAAAACGTAGGCTTGTGTTAAAAAACATACTTCCGTGCATTTTTTTATGGTTTGTATTAACCATTTACACTAGCCCCTCTCCTCACGTTCGGTCTGTGGAATCGATTCGTCAGTATTTGATGTGGTTTACGAAATATATCCAGCGGTAATGTTAGGTGACTCACCCTGTATACCTCTCAGGATCCTTAGGAAACGTGAAAAAGACAGCTGTGGTGTCTTCTTCCTGTTGTTGCCGAAATTTATTGCGCCACAGGGAGGTAACGTTGCTCACATCCGTAGGTTTAACCCTAAAATACCCTACAAGTGCTTCCTGGGTGGTGCTAATTGACTAACAGTGATCCATAGGATCTCCTGGCAATGACATATCAACTAAATAGCAGAAACAGTTCTTTTCAGAGCTCATTAACAAGAAACATTGGACCAACTATCAGACTCCTTCAACCGAATATCGAAAACATTAGCAGGGCAAAGTGTGACTACCTGTCAAAATTTTTGCTGGACAACAATATCGATGTCGTCGCCATTCAGGAAAGTCGTGTTTCCAGTGAAGAAATATTCCGAAGCCGAGGTTCGAATTCCTGAATATTTGCACTTGGTGTAAATTACCACGAGGTATATGGAATTGCTACGTATGTCTGTAACAACATAAACGAAGCTTCACTGATTTTTGTAAGTGTGGAGGCAGATATACAACAGTTATCATACAATTACACGGCATTACTATTACAAACGTTTACAAACCACCCAAAACAACATGGCCTGATTTTGTCCTACACACAGCAGAACATCCTGCAATTTACATAGGAGACTTCAATAGTCACCACGAACTTTGGAAGTACTCTCAAGATGATGAAAATGGGAGCATGCTTGCAGAATGGGTCGAAGAGAATAATCTTCATCTAGTGTTTGATGCCAAAGATCAAGGCACTTTCAGTTCAGCTGCTTGGGACAAGGATTCAAATCCTGACTTATGCTTTGTTGGCTGCAACGAAACTGGATTTCCCATCACCACCACAAGGAAAATGATAGATGCTTTCCCTCACAGCCAACACAGACCTGTAATAATACAAATTGGCTGCACGGTACCTGTCATATGATCAACTCTGCATGCTCGATGGAATTTCCAGAAAGCTGACTGGATGAAGTTCTCAGCAGAACTGGATAAGACCATTCTATGGATATCTCCACACATAATAACTATCAACGCTTCATTGGTGCAGTAACAGCAACAGCTGAAAAGTGTATGCCAAGAGGATGCCGAAAAGAATATGTTCCAGGATGGAATGATGAAAGTGAAACACTATACCAACACTTCCAGCAAAGTGGTGACGCAGAGATAGCTACGGAACTACTGTCCAGCTTGGACATATCTCGGAGGCAGAAATGGGCAGAAACATTCGAAAATATGGACTTTACCCACTCGAGCAGGAAAGCATGGAGTCTTCTGAGAAAACTGGGAGGAAGTGCACCATCATACAGTAAAAATTCCGATGTACACCAGACCAAATTGCTTCCCACATCATTACTACCCCAAGAGTACCTCCTGACAAGAAACATACAAGACATATCAGACGACAGCTTCGTGACCTGAAAAAGAAGGCATCTCCCTCATCTGAGTATACCTATCCCTTCACAGTTTCAGACACTGACTCTGGACTGAAGGACCTCGAGCCTCTTAAGGCGCCTGGATTCGATGGTATCCATGCAGAATTCCTGATCCATATGGGAGGAACAGCTAAGAAATGGCTGGCAGAATTCTTCACTGACATCCTGCTGACTGGTCAACTTCCATTGGAGTTTAAAAAGGCGAAGATAATATCTGTTCTGAAGCCTGACAAACCCAGCAACATCGTAGAAAGCTCTCGCCCCATTGCCCTACTTAGCTGCTGCTACAAGCTTTTTGAAAGGCTAATATATAACAGAATAAGTAGCGCTATCCTAGAGAGCGTTCCAGTTGATCAGGTAGGCTTCAGACCAGGGCGTAGCTGCTGCGACCAAGTATTGACTCTCACATTCTTCTTAGAGTCAGGATACCAAATGAAGCCGGCCGGAGTAGCCGTGCGGTTCTAGGCGCTGCAGTCTGGAACCGCGAGACCGCTACGGTCGCAGGTTCGAATCCTACCTCGGGCATGGATGTATGTGATGTCCTTAGGTTAGTTAGGTTTAACTAGTTCTAAGTTCTAGGGGAGGTCAGTCGCTTGACGGCTCGTTTCGGCGCGGGCCCGCCCGTTGCCGGCGTGCCGTAAGGCACGGATGCTCGCACTGGGGCGTATCGCTTCCAGTCGGGCGTGCCGCGGCAGTCCTCACTTGGGGAAGTGATGCGTCTCTCATAGCCTCTCCTTCCCAAGTGGCTCTTTCCGCCTTCCCGTGGTGCCAGATGTTAAGCTTGGCATTCTGCCTCGCGACAAAAGGGAGAGCTGCGACCCAACCCGATGCGAAAGCGAAGGGTGCGTGGCACAGGGGGAGCTGTGTCAAGGGACCGAACATCAGCCCCTCTCTGTTCGCAGAGCACAGACCATCAGGTGTTCTGCGTGCTGGAGACCTCGTTCGTCGGCGTGGGATCGCGGCGCAATTCGGCAAGGGTGCTTTGCCATGCCTCTGGGTAACCGGGGCGTGTTCTGCCAAACCCAGGAGGTGGTGACATCACCTGGACTAGGTTAGATGGGTCCAGACCGCTGAACGACTGGGTGACCGACCCATCACCTGAGTAGGAGTGGGTCCTTGGCCGAGAGGTGGAAGCTCGGGCTAGTAAGCGGCGAAGGGCGAGAGGTGCATCCGCCTCTCCGGAGTGCGGGGTGCACTTGCCGAGGAGCGTCGAGTGAAATCGACGATGACGGAGCCACCGATGGTGGCCAGTGGGGCGAGGCCGGTTGGCGAGCTGCCTCATGTCCCCCCCCCCCCCCCCCCCCATGCCAGAGGAGCCGGTCCGGGGCAAGAGACGGGCTCCCATCTTTTATCACTCGTTTACTCATCATGGCGGCAACTGAAACGAGTGATTCTTGTGAGTCCAAACGCGCTTCTATTGCGCCTGATCCCTCTCCCCAGGACGAGCTGGGACAGGCAGAAGGCGAATCTGTAACACAGAGACATGCTAGAATTTCACTGCTCCTAGAGCGGAATGTCGAAAATGGTAAAATAAGCCAAGCGGCTCTGTCAATCATAAAAAATGAACTCACAGCATGGGCTATCGCCCATGCAAAACTTGAAGGCCAGGTGGAAGAGTTGGAGAAAGAAAACAGTAGATTGAGGAACCAACCGGTCAAGACCTGGGCGGCAGTGGCTGCGCAAGCGCCGACCAAGCCGCACACAACCAAAGAAACCATTGATAAAGTAGCTAAAAGAACAGACACTGCGGTCTTTCTCAGGACACTGCCTGGGCAAGACACCAGTGTAAAGAAAATCCAGGAGTTGTTCACAAAAACAATAAACCCAGCTAAAGATAAAATTAAGATAAAGAGGATTAAACTTAGCAGTAACTCGGTAATTGTTGAAGTAGCTTCGGAGGAGGACAAAGACAAATTATTAAACAATCAAAAACTAAACTCACTAGTAAAGTGTGAACCTCCGAAGAAAAGAAATCCTTTAGTAATCCTTTATGACATGCCCACTATAATGACTGATGACGAACTGACGAACACAATAAAAGAACAAAATTTTGATGATCTAAATGAGGAGGAATTTCGGAATAGCTTCAAATTGAGATTCAAGACGGGGCCTCGGGGGCGTGATGTGGTTCATCACGTTGCTGAGGTCATGGCACCAATGTGGAGGAAGATCACAGCAATGGGCAGACTATATGTAGGATTCCTTTGGTCAACGTCAGAGACTACATCGTGGTACCTCGCTGCCACGATTGTGGTGACCTGGACTACATTCTAAGGCTTTGTACGAGGGAATCGGCTTGTACGAAGTGTGGCACAAACGGACACAACCACGAAGACTGCAAAGCAGCAGCGGTCTGTACTCCCTGGAAAAGCTGCGGGAAAAAGTCATGTGGAGCCATGGGATGTAATTTCCCAACATATAGAATGTTAGAACAACGATTGATCTCCAAAATCGATTATGGCTGATCACAGCCCACCAAACAGGATGCTAAAACGCAAATCCCCGAGCAAGAGGAGGCGGGACGCTATGAGGGCAACCAGGTTTAAGAATTTCTTGATGGCGCTTTCGGGTGCCACTAAAACAGTAACAATAGATAGGGCCATCCAAATGGAGCCTTATATGATTGATATAAGTATACAAACAGATTTCCCCGTACTGAGCACAGATCCCGCCCCTCAACGCCGGGAAACGAAGCCGACAGTCCATCTGAAGCGGCAAGGACATCCTATGACTGCAATAACCCTGACAAAACTTGAAGAAAACCAACCCATCCAAGACAATGCTGTCACAAGCACCAGCCTGAAGTCCACAACGCAGAATACTCCAGTGGTCAGATTGCCACCTGCTGATCCGGTAAGGGTGTACCCCAACATCGAGTACATGATGCAACTGGCCAGGCTGGAAGAGCCGATTGCCCTGGCCACTGCCTTACGACATGTGGTTCGTGTAGGACACGAAGAGGGTAGAAAAGTAACCTTCTCGGTAATGGAGGCTGTGGACAGAATACAGCTCAAGTCAGTGAATCTCCCCACTGATTTCGGAGCCCTGCGGGACCTACTGAAAAAAGTTTTTGAGAGACGTGGTGAGAAGTTTGACCTTCAGGACATTTATGAACAGGCCGTACTGGCAAACGGACGAATTGCTTTTGACTGGAGTAAGACCTGGCCGGACGACCACATGCACACATACTTCCCATGACGACTGAAATAACAATTGGACAATTAAATACGCACAACAGCCGACTTGTTATGCAGGAGCTCCGCAAAGAGGTGGAGGAGAAGAGACTGGACGTGCTCTGCCTACAGGAGCCGTACTCCCAAGCTGGGAAAACAGCTTTTGCCGCCGCAACTTGGCAGATTGTCAGCAGAGGTGAGGACCCTAGAGCGGCAATAGTAGTTACAAACAAACTCTTGAGGGTTACCACGCTCTCACAATTTACAACTCGTCACTGCAACGTCGTGGAGCTTCAGTCCCCGATGGGAGTAATTATTCTCATAAATATGTATTTTCAATACGGAGATCAGATTGAACAACACCTAGAACACCTAGCAAGAGTTACCGCGGCGTTGCGGGGACGAAAGATAATCATAACAGCTGACATCAATGCAAAATCCCCCCTGTGGTACAGCGGCACCAGAGACACAAACGGTGATAAAGTGGAAGATTTTCTCATGGCCTCGCAGCTCGTGGTGGCCAACAGGCCGGGCAATCCTCCTACCTATACAGCAGGAGGAGGACAAGGCACGAATATAGATGTAACCCTAACATCACATAATGCAGCAAACCTTATAAAGAGTTGGAAAGTCGTAAGCAATGCCACCACAAGTGACCACAATTTAATAACCTTCACTTTAGGTGAAAGAGAGTGCCACTGGATCATGGGGTGGGAAGTACAATTTAACTACAACAAAGCGAATTGGGAACTACTAGTAAGGGAGTGCGACATTCCTGCCTTACCGGAAGGTGACGTGCATCGAGACCTAGACGTAGACGAAAGAGCTGAGGAACTGGTGGGTGCAGTACAGAGAGCTTGTTATGCAGGAGCTCCGCAAAGAGGTGGAGGAGAAGAGACTGGACGTGCTCTGCCTACAGGAGCCGTACTCCCAAGCTGGGAAAACAGCTTTTGCCGCCGCAACTTGGCAGATTGTCAGCAGAGGTGAGGACCCTAGAGCGGCAATAGTAGTTACAAACAAACTCTTGAGGGTTACCACGCTCTCACAATTTACAACTCGTCACTGCAACGTCGTGGAGCTTCAGTCCCCGATGGGAGTAATTATTCTCATAAATATGTATTTTCAATACGGAGATCAGATTGAACAACACCTAGAACACCTAGCAAGAGTTACCGCGGCGTTGCGGGGACGAAAGATAATCATAACAGCTGACATCAATGCAAAATCCCCCCTGTGGTACAGCGGCACCAGAGACACAAACGGTGATAAAGTGGAAGATTTTCTCATGGCCTCGCAGCTCGTGGTGGCCAACAGGCCGGGCAATCCTCCTACCTATACAGCAGGAGGAGGACAAGGCACGAATATAGATGTAACCCTAACATCACATAATGCAGCAAACCTTATAAAGAGTTGGAAAGTCGTAAGCAATGCCACCACAAGTGACCACAATTTAATAACCTTCACTTTAGGTGAAAGAGAGTGCCACTGGATCATGGGGTGGGAAGTACAATTTAACTACAACAAAGCGAATTGGGAACTACTAGTAAGGGAGTGCGACATTCCTGCCTTACCGGAAGGTGACGTACATCGAGACCTAGACGTAGACGAAAGAGCTGAGGAACTGGTGGGTGCAGTACAGAGAGCGGTGAGGGCTGCTGTACCAACCAGGAGAAAGGCCGTGGCGGCCTCGCCGTCACCATGGTAGGCCGAATTAGAGGAATTACGTCAATCTGTCAGAAGGCTAAGGAGGAACTACCAGCGCAATGTCGTCTGGCTGGAAAGGCAAAGATGGCAGTTGCGATATAGGGAGGCCAAGCAGAGATTCCAGGAGTTACGCGAAGTAAGAATGCATAGCTGGGAAAGCTACATGCTGAACCAGTTGGCCTTAGATCCGTGGGGTCTCCCTTATAAATTAGGGAAAAAATCCGCTCTCCCCTGGAGCTATCAACAGTCAGGCAGGGGGATAGGATGACGGAATCTTGGCAGAAAACTGCTGAGGTCCTTCTCCAATCCCTGCTGCCTGACGACAATGCGGATGGAGAAACCGAAAGCCAGAAGCAACTGCGAGACACATACCGAGTAGATTACAACAACAACACAGCAGTCTACCCATTCTCGGAAGAGGAGGTGGCTGCACAAATAAGATCCCTAAAAAGAGGGAAAGCTCCAGGACCAGACGGCATTGTGGCTGAGGTGGTGCCATTTCTAGCACCCCAGTTAGTCGCGCCGCTGACCCACTTATTCAACGAGTGTCTTAGACAAAGGAGGTTTCCCAAGAGGTGGAAAACCGCGAATGTGGTAATAATTAAAAAAGGACCAGAAAAAGATCTGGCCGAAGTTAAATCTTACAGGCCAATCTGCCTATTGGACCTGTTCGGGAAGCTTCTGGAGAAACTGCTGGCTGACAGATTGACGGCTCACCGGGTGCTGTGTGGGATGAGCAGCAGGCAGTTTGGCTTCAGGCTGGGGCGGTTGGCATCTGATGCTATCGCTCTGGCGGCTCTGAGGTCTGCAGCTCAACCCCGCATAAGTACATCGTCGGCATCATGGTGGATATCAGTGGCGCCTTTGACAACCTGTGGTGGCCTTCGCTCTTCTCCTGTTTACGGGAGAAAGAGTGTACAGGGCCGCTTTATGGGTGTCTGAGGAGCTATTGTAAGGACAGAGAGGTTTGGCTATCTTCTCCTAGCGGGAGAATTGGAAAAGTAATTACCAAGGGGTGTCCCCAAGGCTCTGTTCTGGGGCCCCTTTTCTGGGATATCCATATGGAACCATTACTAGACGGACTACAACAAAGTGAAGAAGTGCTAGAGGTGATAGCCTACGCAGATGACCTCCTCCTGCTGGTCGGCGGTCGTAGCCGAGAGGACATCGAGCCAAAGATCGAAAGGGCCATTGAAAAACTGCACCAGTGGTGCCTAAACACGAAGATGAAAATATCTCCAAGTAAATCCACATACTTACTGCTAAAAGGTCAGCTTATCAGGAATCCCACTGTCAGAATCGATGGCTCACCAGTTCTTCGGCGACGGGAGGCGCGATATCTGGGAGTCATAATTGACGAGAGATGGAACTTTGGAAAACACATAGAAACCGTAACCCAGAGAGCCCTCCAATTACTAAACAATCTCATTTCCATTGGACATAAACGATTTCATCTCCCCCCTCATCTCATCAAACTCTATCATAATAGTATCATGACCTCAGTAGTGGGTTACGGCTCGGGAGTCTGGGCGCACAGGCTCACGTGGGTTGTGCCCATCATGATAGTGAGAAGAGTCCAAAGAAACATGATTCTAAGATCAGTAGGGGCCTACAGGACATCACCAGGGGGAGCTCTGTTAGTCATATTGGGGATCTGCCCGTTAGATATCAAGGTACATGAACAAGCGGCATGGTACTGGGCTAAAAAGGGGAACGGGGAGAAAATAATAGATATCATGGTTGTGAGAGTAGAGGACAAGAGAGAAATAAGAAACAGAGGGGAGGAACTGTGGCAGAGGGATTGGGAGGAAGATGAAACGGGGAGAAGAACATTCCAGTTCTTACCTGACGTTAAAGAACGCGGGGCCATGAAATATTTTGAACCTACACGAGGACTCATCCATTTTCTCATTGGTCATGGACCCCATCTGACATATTTATGTCGGTTTGGGAAAAGGGCAACCCCCGAGTGTGACTGTGGCGCGGCGGAAGGAACTCTTGATCATGTGGTTTTCGAGTGCCCTCTCTTCAATGACGTTGCGACAACACTCCGAGACAGACTTCCAAACAACGAGACATACAATCTCCTAAGACAAGAAGACACTTTCCATACTTTGAATGCTCTGGCAGTTGAGGTATCGCGAAAAGTGTTAATAGAATACTTGAGGGACTAAGAATAGGCACCAAATTCATAAACCAACCGATTAAGACCTGATCCCATTCCCATACCGCCTGTGCGTGGAATGGCCGACTTCCATCAGTTGGAAACCGCCACATACAGGATTAGAGGGGTGGGGTCAATTACACCGATTGCGACTAAAGCACCAATGATGACGTAGGTTAAGTTATTAGTAGTAGGACTTAGTTTAGAACACCAACATAGGAAACTGCAGTGAATACTAACCTTGGGCGGCCCAGTGCTGGGGACATGCTCCTCGGGATTAGCTCGAGGAGCCTGGCGACTCTAAGTAGGTTTGTATTTTACTGGTACACCTGTGACGCTGCGGTTAGTAGTCATTTCTAGGTTAGATAATTAACTAAAGAAAGTAGGTAAAACTAAACTGCCCATTGTTGTTGTAGGAATCTAACCATACTTTAGTAACTTCAACTGTAGTCCACTAATATAATTGTAATATTAAGCTGCAATAACTTAATTCTATGTAACAATTAATGGCCCACTAATCATGTTAGGAGGACTAATGACCTCAGAAGTTGAGTCCCATAGTGCTCAGAGTCATTTCTGATACCAAATGAAGCAGAAACATCTGTGGCATTTGTTGACCTAACTGCTGCCTTTGACACTGTGTGGAGGGAAAGCCTTATCTACAAATTTCTCCGCATCATACCCTGTAGAACAATGGCTCGACTGATTAACAGAATGATAAGTGATCAGAAGTTCCAGGTAATCACTGGAAGCAACATAAGTAAGGAGAGGAAGCTGAACAACGGATTGCCTCAAGGATCAGTTCTGTCACCCTTACTGTTCAACCTATATCTATCTGATCTACTTGACACTTCCTCCAGAAAATACTGCTATACCGATGACGTGGCTCTGGCTGTAAAACATCAGGAAATGAAGACATCAGAAGAGATTCTAGCCAATGACCTGTCTGCATTAGATAATTAATTCAAAATCTGGAGACTCCAACCCAGTGTGAGTAAAACAGAAGTGTGTTGCTTCCATCTGAATAACCGGTTGGCGAACGTAAAACTGGAAGTAAGTTTCGGAGGCAGAATTCTTCATCGTAATTGGAACCCAAAATACCTTGGTGTCATCTTGGATCGTACACTATGCTTCAAACAACTTAGCTCAAAAGCTGAGGACACGAAACAACATCCTCCACAAGCTATGCGGAACTACCTGGGGATCTGCAGCAATCACCCTGTGATCTTCAGCTCTGGGCTTGGTGTACTCAAGTGCTGAGTATTGTGCACCTGTTTGGACGAACAGTCATCATACAAGGCTTGTTGATACCCAGCTGAATACGACAATGCGCATATATCTGGCGCAATCAGATATACTACAGTTTATTGGCTTCCACTGTTAACCAGTGTAATGTCTCCTGATCTAGGCAGATGTACTGCCCTTATGAGAGAATTCCACAAGATCTCCAGGAATTCTAACCTACCCGTGCACAGCGACCTGCCACTTTTAAATCGTAACAGACTGAAATCACGCCATCCAACTCTGTGCGATGCTGCTGACGTGGTTGCTAAGGATTTCAAACCTCTCGAAGACTGGAAAGGTCGTTGGGAAGCAGTGACAGATGTGCACCTGCGTAACATCATCTCAGGTGCTAAACTTCCAAGTGGATTCGACCTACCACACAAGACCTGGACTACTCTCAACAGAATCCGTACTGGCCATGGCCAATGCAGGGATGCTCTCTTTAAGTGGAAGAAGCTGCCTGATCCAGCCTGTGACTGCGGGGCTCCATACCAGACTGTTCACCACATTGTCAGTGAATGCAGGTTTCGAGCCTATCGCGGCGCCAAAGAGGACTTCCTGTTAGCAACTCCAGATGCAGTGCGCTGGATTGAAGGGCTGGATTTCCAGTTGTAAAGACAAACTTAAATTACTTGTGTGTCAATATGTACATATGTATATGTAATTTAATTTCATGATATGTCTGTATTAGCCATACGCTAAATAATAATTGCGCTACAAACGCTCCAGCTTGTAAAAACCATTGTAAAAATAAAAAAAAATAAAAATTTTTCGCTTTCACGATCGCGTCGTAATCACAGTTTTAGTTACTGGCCGCTTGGGGCGCTGCTGGAACGGTAGGCAACAAAATCGAGGCGAAGTGTCGTGACTGTTATGTTAGACTGTGGTACTACCAAAATAACCAGAAATATAGCTAAATTGTGGATAATAATTGACTTAACCTTTTATGTAGATGCTACTGTTAAAAATTTTAACTCCCTGAATTTATTTCTGCAGTATTCTCTAGGTGATACTTTTGCGATGCTTCGTATGGCTTCCTTTTGTGATTTTAATAGCCTTTGTGTGTGCACATTGGATAGCATTCATCTCAGGCTAGGTGAGGAGAGCCCTACGTCATAATGACGTAACGCTACGTCATTGTGACGTAAATAACCTAAATCGACTAAATGAGTACGTATATCGATCTTTACAGTTGTACCTAACCTTGGTTGTACCGATAACGTCAAAGCTAAATGTAAATATATGTGTACAAACGAAGTGGCAGGAGTTGTGTGATATGTTCATCCCAGCTGAATGAATTGTTAAATGTAATCCCCACAATTTGCGATGTTATTGTGTATTTCATGAACATAATTAATGTCTGAGCGCAGGAGCCACAACGAAATAAAAACAAAAGCTTGTCATTCTTTTTAAATCCGATGAATCGCGCATAAATCGTGTGGACAGAAAAGTGAAGTAATTAATTATTAATATGTGGGATGCAGCGTTGCCAACCATACGATAAATTATCGCGATATACGATAATTACAACGTGAACATTATATACGATAGTACATTGCTGATAATTGCGGAATCTATGATAAATTTTGTGAAGATTTAAAATGAAACTAAATTGATACTTGTAGTAGTTTCATACGTTAATAATCTGTTTTCAGATATTTAAGTCCAAACTCCATTCAATATAAGCAATGTCCTCTTTTTCTCTCGTCCACTCCCCGCAACAGTCCAATGACTCTTAACACTGTATATTCGCTTCCAGGGAATACCCTTACCGCCTAACAAATATTGTTTCACAACAATATGGGCCATTAGGGCTAGGCCATCGTCATCAGTTGCTGGTGAAATTGGGACTTGAATGCACAGGTAGTTGTCTTTGTGCTCTTAAAAGAATATTAATTTTTTGTTCTTAAGGGAAATTAAAGTGTGGTGTTCTTTAAATAAATACTGTAGTAGTGTATTCAAATGTAAATAATGGAAAGTGACAACAGTGATGTAGATTCTCCGCAAACCCCACAGAAGAAATTGAGGCTGCGTGGTCAGTTGAAATTAAAACGTTTGAAACGAAAGTTCAGAGAGGAATGGTTTACTGATTTATCTTTCAAGGATTGGCTACAACCTGTTAGTGATGATGCATATAAAGCTCGGTGTAAAGTTTGTAGATGTGAGTTCAGTGCTGAGTTGACTGTAGTGAAAAATCACGCTAAAGGGAAAAAACACTTAAGTGCCGTAAAATGTGTCGGGCCTCTACAAAAGAAATTTGACTTTTCATCACAATCAAAATCGTCTGATACATTTGATAAGCAGGGCAAGAGGGCTGAAATGTTGCTATGTGGATTTTTGGCAGAACATAACATCTCTATTAACACAGCCAATCACTTAACAGATGTAGTTAAAAGTGCCTTTCCTGATTCTAAAATAGTTGAGAACTTGCAGTTGGGTAGAACAAAAGCCACAGGGGTGATAAAGAATGTCATAGGTAAATGTCATTTGGATGAACTGAATGAAGTTTTACGGAGACAAAAGTTCAGTTTCATAATTGATGAATCTACCGACATTTCCGCTACCAAAAATTTGTGTATTTGTGTGCGGTATTTTGATGAAGATAGCTCCAAAGTACGTACTAAATTTTGGCAGTTGTTACAGCTGTTTGACGAGAAAAATGCAGAGGCCGCTCATGAAGGTGCCACTGCTAATCGTTTGCACGATCCCGTAGGTAAAGCCTTGTCAGTACTAATATACCCCCTGAAAATTTAGTAGGATTTGCTTCGGATGGGTGCAACACAATGATGGGGAAAGATATTTCTGTTGCTAGTCGAATAATTAGAGATTTTCCTGGTATTTTTATACAGAAATGCATATGTCATTCATTGCACCTATGTGCAAGTGAGGCTTGCAAACAATTACCAAGACTATGTGAAGACACAGCAAGGGATACATATTCATAAGCATAGTTCAAAAAGAATAGCCCAGTTTGTGGAATTCCATCAGTTTTGTAATGTTGAACCTCACAAGATACTGCATCCGTCTCAAACAAGATGATTATCTTTGTTGACTGTTGTTTCACGTATTCTGGAACAATGGAATGCATTGCAATTATTTTTCACTTACAAGTGGGAAGAAGAAAGACAGTATGCAGCTGAACAGTTAGCAAAGGCATTCAGGGACAACTTTGTATGTGTATTTTTTATATTTCCCGAGTGGATTCTACCGAAATTTGTGTCTGAGTCAATATTTTCAAAGCGAGAAATTTGAAATTTGTAATTTGCTCTTTGCATGATAGAATGTGCAAAACGTACAAAGAAATCCTTCTCTGCTCTATGTCTCCTGATTATATCAATAAAACTGATTTGACAGACATAGATCCAGCAAACCCAGCCCAACTTGTGCCTTATACGCAAATGTATTTAGGTGTAGGTGTGATGTATTTCATGAGCCAATCTGAAAACATCTCACAAAAGTCTAAAGTGACTGATTTCTACAACAGAGTGCAACAGTTTCTTACAGTATCTTGTTGTGAGATAAAAAAGCGGGATAATTTCAACAATTCTGTTCTAAAAATGTTGAGTTGGTTAACACCAGAAACAGCATTGTCAAAAAGTGCTGCAAGGCCGTCAACGCTTGTTTCACTTATAAAGTCGGTTCAGAGGATTTCTCCAAAACACAAAAGGCTTATGCAAATGATTGATGATCAGTGGAGAGCATTGCCACATGCAGAATTTCCCGAAAATCTACGGTCTAAAGAGGTGGGCGAATTTTGGGTGTTCATAAAGAACGTTAGGGGCCTTAATGGTAACCAAGAGTTCAAAATGGCTCTGAGCACTATGGGACTTAACTTCTGAGGTCATCAGAACTGCTTAAACCTAACTAATCTAAGGTCATCACACACATCCATGCCCGAGGCAGGATTCGAACCTGCGACCGTAGCGGTCGCGCGGTTCCAGACTGTTGCGCCTAGAACCGCTCGGCCACTCCGGCCGGCCAACCAAGAGTTCCTCCAAATAGGAATCTTTGTGCTAGATATATTAGTTTTACCACATTCTAGTGCTGATTCTGAGCGGGGCTTTTCGAAAATGAATCTAGTGAAGACACCATTGAGAAACAAGTTACATTCGGGTACAGTCAGCCCAGTAATGCTCACTGCCCAGCGTGTG
The DNA here is from genome assembly GCF_021461395.2 of Schistocerca americana. Taxonomy (NCBI): domain Eukaryota; kingdom Metazoa; phylum Arthropoda; class Insecta; order Orthoptera; family Acrididae; genus Schistocerca; species Schistocerca americana. The sequence continues at coordinate 288,493,113 of NC_060125.1, forward strand.
AAGAATTGTGTACAGTTCGAACCAACCAGTGCAATGATTGCATCAATGAACACGTCGAACATTTATGCTAAGAAGAAGGAATCTCATTGGGATAGTGACGCCGATTTCGCCGATGTGGAGTTCGACAACGATGCTTATTAGGGTGAGTTTAATTATATTATTATTTTTAATTATATTACGTACACAGTGCTACTTTTCGATCGGGGTTAGCGAATTTTCCTTGTATAAAATCTGTGATGCTTTGGACACTTCCGAGTTTATCTGGTTCTGAACGTATTTTTAGTACTTAGCATCACGATTAGAGACATTTTGGTTCGTAATTAGGAGGTTTTACGGATAAAAATTTTAAAAGATGAGAAGACTTTGCCATTCGCGATTGAAAACAAATATTGTGTACGTCATATTATCAGCATTATTGTTTTTGTTTTTTTAAGATTATCAATATACGATAATTATAGATAAGAAACGATTATTTTAAGTCCAAAATGCCATCATTTTGTCTTCTGGGGTTGGCAACGCTGGTGGGATGTTATTGTGTGTGTCGTGAACGTAACGAATATCTGAATGAAGGAATCATAACCATAACGAAAGTTAAAAAAAAGTGTCTAGTCAGGTTTTCAATCCGATTAATATTGAATAAATCATGTGGATAAAAACGTGAAATAGGAAGAAATTAAAGTGTTTCGTATATTTATAAAATCCAATGAATTGTAAATAATTCAGGTGGGCAGAAACGTTAAACTGAGAAATTGAAGTGGTTCTGAAGATAATTCCGAACGTTGCTAGAAACATTAAACCATCTAGTTCCATTCAATTTTGCCTTCGTGTTGTAAATAAACTAAGAAAGGTAGTGAAATCTTTCAGACTATCTTCATGGATCTGCTCGAAAGTTCTCTCATCTCCGTTAGAGCCCAAGTTCAGAACGACGTACACGCTAGCAACACCGGACAATAAGACGATGAAAGCACATAAACAAATAATGCAGATTCAAGACGCACACAACAGTCGATATATACAGAATGCACACAACAGTCGATAGGACAACTCGTGAAACTCATGATGACGCGTGGTACGTCACTATGACGTAGGGCTCTCCTCGCCTAGCGTGGGATTATGAATGCTACCCGTGCACATTTGCAACATTTCCCCAAACAAGGATGACATAAGAGAGGTGTGAATGGACTAGTCCGTAGTACATTGTAGTGTGTGTTTATTTACTGGCTTTGTCAGTTTTATCATCAGAAATATACTTGAACCTACTTTGCTGCAAATGTTATTTATGTGATTCTCCCATGTCATAAACCTATCCAATGTAACAACTAGTAATTTATAGCTGTTTGTCTCGTTTAGTTCTAGGCATCCAAGCCTGTCAGTTATGTTGTCCAAAGTGTGTTTTGTGTTTGTATGTATCTGCGTATATGTTGTTTTGTTTACATTTATAAAGAGATTGTTTTCCCTGAAATAATTGTCTCCACTTTTCATATTTAGCGAAGCCTTCTCTTGCAGGTCATCGCAATTAACATTTTATTTTCAACATATTGATATCATTTGCCATCTTATTAAAACAATGTCAGCCCACTAACAACGTATTATCACAGTCTAACAGACTGTATTCAAATAGACATCACATGAATCTAGACATACTCTATTTGAAAATGGCCATGAACGTGAAACAGTACGTCGTAAATAAAGATTAGTTATTATAAGTAGCTGTTAGGTCCATCTATTCCAATAACCACTTGAATATGTTAGAAATTACGTGAAAACATAATTTCAGCTTGCAAAATGTTTAGTGTTTATTCCTTAAAAGCAGATCTTATGTTAAAGCGAGTTTCGTTGAAATTGGGGGAAATAACATTGTCCTTACGGCGTTTCGCGGGGACCGCCAGAAATATTTGTTAAAAGCTGGATTTCCCTAAAAGTGAGTTTGTTGATTTGGGATTTTACTGTAGTCTAATCTTGTCTTTGTGAACCCAACATGAGTGATATGTAATGGGTTGTAGTATACGAGGTGTGGCTAGAAAAAAACCGGACTAGTACTGGTGAAACAATAAAACGAATGCAATAAGGCTGAAAGTCGCATGACCTGTCACGTGACTCTCGCTCCACCTACTGCTCGAGTTTCATCTGCCTCCTGCACTCAGTCTGCCCGTGGCGTCTGTTTTAAGTAGTTGACGTTTTGTCTGTGCGTCGGAAAATGTTGAGTGTACAGAAAGAACAGCGTGTTAACATCAAATTTTGTTTCAAACTAGGAAAATCTGCAAGTGAAACGTTTGTAATGTTACAACAAGTGTACGGCGATGATTGTTTATCGCAAACACAAGTGTTTGAGTGGTTTAAACGATTTAAAGATGGCCGCGAAGACACCAGTGATGACACTCGCACTGGCAGACCATTGTCAGCAAAAACTGATGCAAACATTGAAAAAATCGGTAAACTTGTTCGACAAGATCGCCGTTTAACAATCAGAGCAGCGTCTGAGTTAACAGGAGTTGACAAGGAAACTGTTAGACAGATTCTTCATGAAAGTTTCAACATGAACAAAGTGTGTTCAAAAATGGTTCCAAAGTGTTTCACAATTGAACAGAAGGAACGCCGAAGAATGATTTGTTCTGACATCCTGGAAAACATTGAAAGTGATCCCACCTTCTTACAAAATCGATGCATTGGAAAACTCCTGGTTCTCCACGACAAAAAAAAGCACGAATGTCAAAATCGAAATTCAAGGCAATGATGATTGTTTTTTTTGACATCAAAGGGATTGTGCACATTGATTGGGTACCAGAGGGACAAACAGTGAATCAGCATTACTACATTAGCGTCCTGGCTACCCTGCGTGAGCGAGTACGGAGAAAACGGAACGATTTGTGGAGAAAAAAGTCATGGATCCTTCACCAAGACAATGCCCCAGCTCACAGTGCGTTGTCAGTGAAGACGTTTTTGGCAAAACACAACATTCCCATTTTAGATCATCCACCCTACTCACCTGATTTGGCCCCCTGTGACTTTTTTCTTTTCCCTAAAGTCAAGTCAGCTTTGAAAGGAACTAGATTTGAGACTGTTGAAGCAGTAAAAGAAAAAGCGACGGAAGTAATGTATGGACTTGCCGAAAATGATCTGCAGCATTGCTATGAACAGTGGAAAATTCGTATGGAGCGGTGTAGAGACCGAGGAGGAGAGTACATTGAAGGAGATAACATGAAATTGTAAATAATTGTAAATAAATGTTTTTTCCAGCATCAGTCCGGTTTTTTTCTAGCCGCACCTCGTATTCCTAAATTCGTCACTTAATTTTGTTTCTTGAAAATTTGCATTTAAGCTTTCATTGGGTAGTTTGCATTTGTCTTCAAGACTCAAGACTTTGCCAGTTCAGTTTGTTCAGCATCTCCCTGATTGCCCCCCCCCCCCCCCACCCCCTGGATCAATCAAATCTGCGGCCATTTGTACTGCTGGTCTTGGTATACGACTACTATCCGCTGTTAGCATGGGCACCCACAAGGAGGACCAGGTGGGCAATAGAATTTCTAGCAATCATTGTACGCTACTCCACTAAACCAAAGATGTTACCTTGCTAACTGTGATGAGAAATAGTGCAGCTTTAGCAATGTCTATATATTTTTATTAGTTGTCACTCTGTTCATGGGCAAGTATGCTGATTCCTCTGTGTAGCTGCAGTTTTGGCACTGATCTGCAATCAAGTTGGATAAAAAACTTCACAAAATGTGCCGAAATAATTTCTTCAATCTTTGTTTTATCACTTCCTCATAATTACTGAGCAAGAAGGAGCCAGTCTAACACGATGGTGGACAAATTCCACTGCCAATTCCCACTACGTAAATATAACATAAACAGCATGCATGCCAGACATTCACACATCAAATTCCCATAAGGATGTCCCTTCCCCTGGATGCACAATATAATCACAACCGTAGTTTATCATTTGTATGTGGAATAAGAAAACCCATTTTGGCTAGCTGTCTCTGCATTAATTTTTACATGACTTCACTATTGTAGTACACTCAGTACACAGCCAAGCTATATTGCAGGTGTCGTCACTTGAAAAAATGAGAATACAATTTTCTTTCCTAGAAGAGAGGAGAAAAAAGCATGAAATTTCAAGGAGGAAAAAAAAATTACCTCTAGGTTTGCGAATTTCTTGAAGTCTCTTGGTGAAACGCTGCATCACATGTGGCAAATTCTGTATTTCATTTGGCATACTACCGAGCAGTGTGACAAACTAGTGAAATGAGCATTGCCTTAGTGCAATCCTAGGCTGCTGAAAGTTGTTTCTATTGGCAAACTTGAGGATGTTTTTAGGGGGTTCCCGCATTCGTCTGTTTGTATAATGGTTTTGGGGTATACTTTAGCTAAGCAGCCCAAATAAATGTTGCTTTCAAAACATGATTTGTTCAACTTCATTCATGCTAACTGACACTCAATAGAAATCATAAAAGTTTATTTTTTTGTTTCTTTACTTTGAGGAGTATGTGGCACTTTTTTATGTTCAGCAAAATTTTTCAGTCATTCTAATCTTCTTTTTCCTATTTCAGATTTTGAGTTTTCAATTAAAACTAAAATTATGAGAGTATGAGTAAATTGTTTCTGTGAATATATTCTAGCTTTATTTTATAACTTGTTGAATACCCAGCATTTAATCACATGATGATACAATTTCCCCTACTGAACAATAAAAGTGTCATTCATACTGATATTAATAACATAAAAAAGTGTGCCTTGCACATTCTGTTGTAATATGCTTATCGTTTGGGTACTGAGATAATGTACTACCTTAAGATACTAAGTAGGTAGCAGTCAGTCAGTTTAGTAAAATGTTTTGTGTACTTTGCATCAAATTTAGTTCTTGGGGCATGATGCGTTTTAAAGCTCACTGAAAGAGTTACATGCAAATTTGCAAGTTTTGAATCTTGCCCCTCATTTGGAAAAATTTGTGTAGTTGTACATGCCTGTCAGTCTTGTCTGACATTGATCTGACATACTGGAGCAATATTCTAAGAAGTGTGGCATGTTTATAAGTAATCTCAGTTGTAGAGTAATAGGATTTCCATAATATTTTACCAATGAACTTAACTCTGCCACCTGCTTTTCCTAAGACTGAGCCTATGTGATCATTCTGTTTCATGTCCCTACTCGGGCATTGATATCGAAGTCATATGGTACTACAGTTTTTCCTTTTGTGAAGTGCAATGTCCTGTATTTCTGGGCATGTAAAGATAGTTGTTAATCTTTGCACAACTTTTAAAGCTTATTAAGATCTAAGAGAATATTTTTGCAGATTTATTTCAGACATTACTTCCATGTACAGGGTGTTTCACAATTCATGTTACAAACTTCTAGAGGTTGTAGAGGGGACTTAGTAGATCAGGTTTTACATAGGAACCCATGTCCGGAAACAGTTTGTTTCCATGTTACGAAGAAAACAAGATGTACAGATTTCACTCCTTTTTACTGTGATATTACTACAGCTGTTCAATATGATGACCACCAAGTTTGGTGCATATGGTGTATCGACACAGTAAGTTTGCGTAAACTCTGTCCAACATTCATGGTATATGATTAATCATTAATGTCGCAGCCATGATCCGTGCAACCAGATCTTCCTCTGAGTGGACAGGGGTCATATAACCAAGAATCTTTGTGTGGCTGCACGAGAAAAAGTCCAAAGAGGTTAAATCTGGAGGTCTTGGTGGCCAAGCATGTGGTCCACCTCAACCAATCCACCTGTCCCTGTAGACAATGTTCAGATGGTTTCAGATGCGAATTGCAAAATGTACTACTATGCCATCATGCTGGAACCACAATTCATGCTGAATGTCCAGTGGCACATCTTCCAAAACTCTGTCAGCATTTGTTGCAGGAATATCAAGTACCTGGCACCCATTAGATGGGGGGGGGGGGGGGGGGGGGAGGGGGAACTAGTACGTTCCAATCACACAACCATTGCAAATAGCTTCCCAAATATTGATACCGAAGGTGTGCTGAAATCTTTGTGTACATGTGGCTTCACTGTTGTTGGTGAACAAAGTTCGCCTTGGAAAGTGAGGAAAAACCACACAACAGTGTAAAAGCCAAGTACAGAAATTGACATGTAGCACAAAATTCACCAGGAGCATGGCATGTACCTTCTGAAAGTAATATGGGTGAAGTTACTGTTCACAGAGAACTTGCCAGACAGATGAGTGAGACATATACAAGTCACTTGCAATGGCTCAAGTACTAGTCGATGGGTTCTCTTCAACTTGATGAAGCACTTTCTCTTCCAATATGATGGTGCGCTACCTTCTTTGAGCATCACAGTTTGCTCTGTCACTTGGGAATTTCCCATGTTCCTACAGCCACTGTTGTACTCTGGCTAACATGGGATGAGACCGAGTCTGATGATTTGGAAAGTACTTGTAGTACAGATGTTGAGCTTCTCTTCCATTATGGCGAGCTTCATGATAAATCAACAACTTATCGGTATACGCTGCATACTCAGACATCCTGTTACTACAGTACTAGTCACCGTAATGTTAACTGACGCATCACCAGTAAGCATGAAACTAAGGGAGATGGAAACAGAGGACATCATGTGACATTACGTTATTGTACCATTCATGAATGTGGGTGGCCTACTGTAACAGGCAAAAGGCATAAGAAACATCTAGTGTGTAATTGAGTAGTTATTATTTTCCTTGTAAACTGGCAATGAACTGTTTCTGGACATGGGTTGCTACATAAAATTTGATCTAATAAGTCCCCTCTACAACCTCTAGAAGTGTGTAACATGAACTGTGCTATACTCTGTAGATAACAGCATTATCTGCAAAAACGTCTGAGGTTACTATCAGTACTAACTGCAATATCATTGATATGTAACATAATTAGCAGGGACCCAACACACTTTCCTGGGGTATACCTGAAGTTACTTCTACATACAAAATTGTTAAGGCTTTCGTGGTCACTTGTTGACAAACTGCCTGTTGGCTTCTGTCTCGGGTTCTTTGGCCGACATTTGTCTGATGATTTTTCTTACATTTTGCCAGCACAAGTGGCTGGCATTGTCAAAGTTTGACCCTCCATTGCTAGTGGTGGGCTGGAGCCAAGCTTACAGCTGAAAAAATTTCCAACACAGAAGTTCTGGCTGTAGAGAAGAACTATCAAACCCACTTGTTCAGAGAAGCTGTAGGAATACATAAACACAAGAATAGCTTCAACAAGAAAGAAGAAAACCTCAAGGTAAACGGATCCTGTCTTCCTGTGCTACAGCAAGAGAACTTCACTGGAAATGACTGCGGAGAAGCCCCTTGGATGTTGGTGCACCAGGTACGTATATTTTGGAGCTGCACGCTCAGTTCCACTCCACCAGCAGCAATCGAGAGTGAAACTTTGACAATGCCAGCCACTCATGCTGGCAAAATGTCTAAAAGTCATTAGATGAATGTCGGCCAAAGAACCCAAGACAGATGCCAACAGGCAGTTGCTTCTACATCTCTCAGTGACTCGCCAGCTGAGATAACATGCTGCATCCTCGCTAGCAAGAAATCTTTAATCCAGTCACAAATTTTATTTGATACTTAACATGATTCAACTTTTAATAATAAGTGTAGGTTTGGTACTGAGTTAAATGCTTTTTGGAAATCAGGAAGTACTGAAGCTATTGTAGTACCTTGATCCATGCCTTCCAGGATGCAATGTGAGAAATGTGCAAGCTGGGTTTCACACGGCTGATGTTTTTATTATCCATGCTGCTTGGCATGTAGGAGGTTATCCTGTTTGATATACCTCATTATGTTTGGCATCACAATATATTGTTAGGTTCTACAACAAATGGATGCCAAGGGTGTTGGATGGTAGCTTTATGGATCACAATTGCTACTCTTCTTGTAGACCAGTGTGAGACTCATGTTTCTACCAACCGCAGGATGCAGTTTTTATTTTTATGGATCTGTGGCAAATTATGGTTAAGAAGAAGCCTACTTAAGCTGAAAATCTGGTATAGAATCTGACAGGAAATTCACTGGGTTTGGGAGCATTATTCAATTGCAAGGATTTTAGCTGTTTCTCAATGCTGCTGAGGCTATTATTTATTTTACTCTTCTTTGCAAAGATGTGTGAAATGAATTGGAACAATACTTCAACCGTATTTTGATTTACAATGTTTGAATTAGATTCAAGATCGAATACTTGTGTCATTTAAACTGTGTACATTTTTAAGATCATGTGAAATTTGTTCCTTCCATTCATTTCTAGACCTTGCTGCATTTTTAACCTAGTCTCAATACTATTACTCAGTTCCCTTAGCTCCTCTCTATTCCTCCGAATTTTACACTTGATTTTATACAGTTTACTTGTATTCGCTATGATTTTCAATTTGAGATGATCAGTACTGGCTTGCATTTTAGACTTAACTCCATTGTTTATTAGCTAGTATTGTCAAGTTAATGCATTGCATTTCAGGCTTCATTTAATTTGTCTGTGTTGACATTTTTTAATCTAACATAGCTGCAATTGATTGTAAAATCCAGTATAATCTCCGATGATTTAAGTCAGTTTCTCCCCTCCCCCCACTGAACTAGTGATCCAAAAATGGAGGTTTTTTATCCACAGAGTTTTATAAAACACTATGACCAAAATAAAAATAGTCACAGTATTGTCAATATTTGTAGCCATTTCCCTCAGATGTTACTTCAATTTTGTTCATCATGTAGGAAGAATCAAACAGTGGAAAGTCCAGGCTGGAATGTAAAAAATTATCAAAAGGCTAGATTATTAGTTACCATAAAGATGACATATTGAGTTGCAGACAGTTACACATTGGTCTTTTGCCAGAGCCTTCTTCAAATAGGACTGGAAAATGCCCCCAACCACACACACAAGTACACACATTAACACAAGCACACACATTCACACAAGTAGGCACACCTCATGTAGTCATGACCACTATCTCCGGTCGCTCTCCACACAGCCCCAATCCTCCTGTAACCCCCAAGAACCAGCTACAAAGGGGTACCCCTTTTGTCAACCAATACCAGCCCAGATTGGAACAACTGAAGCATATCACTCATCAGTGCTTTGGCTATCTATCATCATGGCATGAAGTGAGGGACATCCTATCCAAGATCCTTCCCATCCCTCTTAAAGCAGTGTTCTGTCACACCCACAATGTCCTAGTGCATATCCTATGCCATTCCGTATCACAGCTCCTTGTTAAAGGGATTGTATACCTGTGGAAGACCCAGGTGCAAGATCTGCTCAATCCACTCACTCAACTCTTGCTATTCCAGTTCTGTCACAGGCTTCGTGCACCCCATCAGAAGCTCGGCCACCTTTGAAAGTACCCATGTCATATACCAGCTTTGTTGCAAACATTGCACAGCACAGCTTTTTGTATTGGTAAGATTACCAACCAGCTGTCCACCAGGATGAATGACCACCGCCAAACTGTGGCCAAGAGCAAAGTGGGCCACCATGCGACAAACATGCAGTTGAACATAACATGCTTGATTTCAATGACTGCTTCAGAACCTGACTCATCTGTATTCCCCCCTCTCTCACCAGCTGTTCTGAACTGTGCAGATGAAAGTTATCCTTAAAACACATTCTCCGCTTCTGAAATTATCCCAGTCTCAACTTACAATAACCCACTGTCCCCTCACATCCCATCCAACAGTTTCCACCCCATCTGTCCTATCACCTCTTCCAAATTCACTATCCCTCAGTCTCACTGTGTGCTGCTCTCTTCTGATGCACTCACCAGTGTTTTCCCCTCTCTGCTGCTCTCCTTTCCCACTCCCTGGACCCCCCTTCCCACCGGCCACGGTGGTCTCGCGGTTATAGGCACTCAGTCCGGAACCGCGCGACTGCTACGGTCGCAGGTTCGAATCCTGCCTCGGGCATGGATGTGTGTGATGTCCTTAGGTTAGTTAGGTTTAAGTAGTTCTAAGTTCTAGGGGACTGATGACCACAGATGTTAAGTTCCATAGTGCTCAGAGCCATTTGAACCATTTTGAACCCTCCTTCCCCCCACCTCTGCGTCACCCACAGCCTTCTGATGCCGTGCCTGACAGCCTTGTCCTGCTGCCACCTAATCCCCACATGCTCTGCCACATAGTGCTCTTCTCTCCCACCCATACCTTGCTAATCCCCCCTCCTTCCCTGTCCCACTTAGGATCACTGCTTTTGTTCAATGTGACAGTTGCAGTCTGGGCAGAGCAGCCAGAGATAGTGATCATCTGTGTGTGAGGTGTGCCTGCTTGTGCGAATGTGTGTGTGTGTTTTCTTTTCTTTTCTGGAATGGGCTTTGGCTGAAAACGCAGTGAGTAACAGTCTTTTCCTTGTGCCTGTCTGCAGCTCGACATGTCATCTGTACTGCAAGTAACAACCTATCCTTCTCATATCTGTTATCATGTAGGTTAGAAATATTGGGTCTTCGGTGGCTGAACGTTTGTTACATGTGTGTCCAAACATGTTTTGCCTAGGCATCGACCCCACAGCAAGTGTGTAAGACCACGGACGTTGTAGAACAGGAAAGGTTGTGCGTTGCAAATTATCTAAATGTGACCTAGTATCAATTGTAAGCCTGTACTGTGTGCATCTAGTGGCTATAGAACAACTGATGCCACATGACAAGGAAAGAAAAGTGAAAGCTGGTAATGATTCCCCATATGAATAGGCAAAATATATTTGCTTGGAAACAAAATAAACATTCAGTTGTAAACCAAGTTTTTTTTATCTAGTTGAAAAATACAAAAATAGTCATTATGGGCCCACACACAAAATAATAAATAAATAAATGAATATAACAGAGTGAAACATTCCATGTGGGAAAAATATATCTAAAAACAAAGATGATGTAACTTACCAAACGCCGGCCGGAGTGGCCGAGCGGTTCTAGGCGCTACAGTCTGGAACCGCGCGACCGCTACGGTCGCAGGTTCGAATCCTGCCTCGGGCATGGATGTGTGTGATGTCCTTAGGTTAGTTAGGTTTAAGTTGTTCTAAGTTCTAGGGGACTGAGGACCTCAGAAGTTAAGTAATGGAAGCGTTGGTATGGTGATAGAGACACTAACAAACACAAATACACACACACAAAATTCAAGCTTTCGCAACCCACAGTTGCTTCATCAGGAAAGAAGGAAGGAGAGGGAAAGACGAAAAGATGTGGGTTTTAAGGGAGAGGGTAAGGAGTCATTCCAATCCCGGGAGCGGAAAGACTTACATTAGGGGGAAAAAGGGACAGGTATACACTCGCACACACACACATATCCATCCGCACATATACAGACACAAGCAGACATATGTAAAGGCAAAGAGTTTGGGCAGAGATGTCAGTCGAGGCAGAAGTACAGAGGCCGTGCACCAAGGCATGTTTAGCCACAGGGTTATCCTCATTACGAACAAACACTGTCTGCCTGTGTCCGTTCCTGCGAATGGACAGTTTGTTGCTGGTCATTCCCACATAGAAAGCTTCACAGTGTAGGCAGGTTAGTTGGTAAATCACGTGGGTGCTTTCACACCTGGCTCTGCCTTTGATCGTGTACACCTTCCGGGTTACAGGACTGGAGTAGATGGTGGTGGTGGGAGAGTGCATGGGACAGGTTTTACACCGGGGGGTTACAAGGGTAGGAGCCAGAGGGTAGGGCAGATGGTTTGGGGATTTAGTAGGGATGAACCAAGAGGTTATGAAGGTTAGGTGGACGGCGGAAGGACACTCTTGGTGGAGTGGGGAGGATTTCATGAAGGATGGATCTCATTTCAGGGCAGGATTTGAGAAAGTCGCATCCCTGCTGGAGAGCCACATTCAGAGTCTGATCCAGTCCTGGAAAGTATCCTGTCACAAGTGGGGCACTTTTGGGGTTCTTCTGTGGGAGGTTCTGGGTTTGAGGGGATGAGGGAGTGGCTCTGGTTATTTTCTTCTATACCAGGTCGGGAGGGTAGTTGCGGGATGCAAAAGCTGTTTTCAGGTTGTTGGTGTAATGGTTCAGGGATACAGGGCTGGAGTAGATTCATTTGCCACGAAGACCTAGGCTGTAGGGAAGGGAACGTTTGATATGGAATGGGTGGCAGCTGTCATAATGGAGGTACTGTTGCTTGTTGGTGGGTTTGATGTGGACGGATGTGTGAAGCTGGCCATTGGACAGATGGAGGTCAACATCAAGGAAATTGGCATGGGATTTGGAGTAGGACCAGGTGAATCTGATGGAACCAAAGGAGTTGAGGTTGGAGAGGAAATTCTGGAGTTCTTGTTCACTGTGAGTCCAGATCATGAAGATGTAATCAATAAATCTGTACCAAATCTGTTGGCAGTCCTGGGTAGCCAAGAAGGCTTCCTCTAAGTGACCCATAAATAGGTTAGCGTACGAGGGGGCCATCCTGGTACCCATGGCTGTTCCCTTTAATTGTTGGCATGTCTGGGCTTCGAAAGTGAAGAAGTTGTGAGTCAGGATGAAGCTGGCTAAGGTAAAGAGGAAAGAGGTTTCAGGTAGGGTGGCAGGTGATCGGCGTGAAAGGAAGAGCTCCATCGCAGCGAGGCCCTGGACGTGCGGAATATTTGTGTATAAGGAAGTGGCATCAATGGTTACAAGGATGGTTTCCGGGGGTAACAGATTAGGTAAGGATTCCAGGAATTTGAGAAAGTGGTTGGTGTCTTTGATGAAGGATGGGAGACTGCATGTAATGGGTTGAAGGTGTTGATCTACGTAGGCAGAGATACATTCTGTGGGGTTTTGGTAACCAGCTACAATGGGGCGGCCGGGATGATTGGGTTTGTGAATTTTAGGAAGTAGGTAGAAGGTAGGGGTGCGGGGTGTCGGTGGGGTCAGGAGGTTGATGGAGTCAGGTGAAAGGTTTTGTAGGGGGCTTAAGGTTCTGTGTGTGTTTCTGTTTGTAAGTGTCTCTATCAACATACCAACGCATTCGTTTGGTAAGTTACATCTTTTTTGTTTTTAGATATAAATAAATAAATATTTTAACAGTACTTTTCTTTTCTGAAAGATTTCTATGCAGTCCAATTCATGGCTCGTCCCTTGCATCCATATATTTTATCACATTATTGTTCCAAGAATTTTGCTTCTATCTTACAATTATGTTTTATTTCTTTTTCTCACCTTGAAATTTTCTAAAAATTGTGAGATAAGATCAGTATTTCATTCCTAGTTTGAGGATATCCTGACAATATTCTTACACACACTTCCATCAATATGTAAATAAAGTATTGAAAAGTGCCACAAATGATGTACTTACCATTTTCATTTTGACTCATCCTGATGCTCTTTGATTCTCAGTTAGGATTAAGACCAGGTGCACTTCTCAACTAGTTAGCAAAACATTATATTTCATATCATGTAAACTTTGTCATATCATAGTATACAGTATCAAAACTGGTATGTACCTGTCACAAAATCTGCTACAAAACTGATGAGATGTGCTACAAAACTGCCAGAAAGTCTGTTACAAAATTCTCTCACACACCAACCTAGAACTAGCTCCTGTATAAATGAATAACAACAAGGAAGTTTTTACACGTTATTGTCATAGTTAGAGAACTACAATGCAATTGAAATAGTCACAGAATTTTAAGTGTCTCAGCAAGTTAGACATTGACTAAGAAAACATTTCAAACAATTTGTGTTGTCACATATTGATTTCTATTATACAAAAACTTGTGAGAAATTTTATGTCGGAACAATGGCATAAGAGATGTATAAATTATGAATAGACCTATGGTATTGGGCTCTGCAGAAGCTGAATGTCTGCCGGCCGCGCGGGATTAGCCGAGCGGTCAAAGACGCTGCAGTCATGGACTGTGTGGCTCGTCCTGGCAGAGGTTCTAGTCCTCCCTTGGGCATGTGTTTGTGTCTGTGTTTGCCCTTAGGATAATTTAGGTTAAGTGGTGTGTAAACTTAGGGACTGATGACCTTAGCAGTTAAATCCCATAAAAATTCACACACATTTGAACATTTCTGAATGTCTGCCAGAGGAAACGGACCTTTATGGCTGTTAGAGGGCATAGTATCACCATAGTGCTGCACTCATCTCGCCACATGCATAAGCCAGCCAATAGCATTCCTCACAGCCAGTGTAAATACAGCCACCCAGTGGATGGTCTGTCAGTTCTGTACTCGTGTGTGATATTGTCGGTTACTATCGTTGCTCTACTGTTGACTATTCACTTACCATGTTGCATGGTACTTGATTCTTCTCTCTGGTTATGATTTGGACTCTCTCTCTGCGCTATTGGCCTGCTGACATAACATGGCAAATGTTTCTGCTTTGCACCTCAGTGTTGCATGTGCTGCTTTGGGTTTGTCGTAGTCTGTGTCTCATCTGCCACCAGTCAGCTGTGTTTAGCTGGACTATTTTTGGTGTCATTTTCTGTTCTGCATGCAAGCCCTTCCATGTTGTGGCTGCACCTATTTTTCTCATGGCTACTGATGAGTGCGCTGACATCTGGCTACTCGCAAATGTAGCATTGGCGATGAGGAAAAAGGAAGTTGTTCAGTAGCATGGACACTAACTTGGTTTGTGTACAGGGACAACAATAGCAGCTTTAGACAGACTTGCTACAAAAGCTGCTTCATCATTGGCTTGTCAAACTCCAAGCATACAAGGCCACTTTTGGTTCAAATGGTTTAAATGGCTCTGAGTACTGTGGGACTTAACATCTGAGGTCATCAGTCCCCTAGAACTTAGAACTACTTAAACCTAACTAACCTAAGGACATCACACACATCCATACTTGAGGTAGGATTAGAACCTGTGACCGGAGCAGTCATGCGGTTCCGGAATAAAACGCCTAGAACCACTCAGCCAGCACAGCAAGGCCACTTTTCTCTGGCCTCAGTGCTCTCCACAGTTGATGCCCCCATACACCCTCCATAGTTTCTACCTTTCAGTGACGCTAAGGAGAACTGAGACACATTTGCATTGACTGAAGAAACATTTCATGAGATTTCAAGTCATGGATGATTCATTATAGTGCTCATTAGATCGACTTACTATTTCCCAGAGATATTATGTGGTTGCCTCCAGTTTGGAATTTCACCAAGACCAATAACAACCTGGACAATCATGTCAATCCTGGGTAACTAACTTGCAGGGTTTCAGCCACAAATGCTATTTAACTTTCACTAATCAAGGCTGCAAGGCTATACAGGGTGAAGCGAAATTCATGCACTCGGGCTTCACAGTGTGACTCATCACACGCCAGTGATAAAAAAAAGTCTCTCACAAAATTTCATCTGGCGAGTACATCCAGCAGAAAAAGGACATTAAAGAGTGGCAATCTAGCAACACTGTAATGTCAGTACTTGTTAGTTCTGCTGTACAGTTGGTGCAGTGAATAGAGTTTTGGGTTAGCATGCAGGAGGTCGATGGTTCGATTCTGGGTTGAGGCATATGTTTTTTATTTGGTAAATGTAGTCCAGGTTGTACAGTATCTGGCATCTTAATAGTCAACAGTGATTGCAACGGGTCCTCTAGAAAACATTTGCATGTACATACTGCAATCATGGAAATGGAGGATTGGTCAGCTTTGAAAGAAGCCCTTTCCACGTCGTGGGAGTGAATTTATTTGCACCACTTCATCTGATAGATGTGATATCTGTTTTCTTTGTACCCTCCTCAAATGCTCTTTGAGAGTTTTTTTTCCATTAGAACGTTCTAAATGGGATACTAGCAGTAATAGGCGGCCCAGGTGGCTGACTAGTGGGATCAGGATATCTTGTAGAACAAAGCGGGAATTATATCAAAATGTTACAAGTAGTCACAATCAATCTACAGTAGCGCATTACAAACAGTATTGTAAGATGGTTAAAATGTTATTAGGAAGGCAAAGAGTATGTGGTATGCAAATAGAATAACTAATTCATAGGCTAAAATTAACACCATTTGGTCAGTTGTGAAGGATGTGTCTGGTCAACAGCACAAGGTCAATGATATAAAGCCAGTTTGCAGTAAAAATATTTCTGTTACTAATAAATCAGATATATGTACAGTATTTAACAATCATTTTCTGGTTATTGGTGGTGAATTAAATAAAATTTTAGTTTTTACAGGGAATCTCCTCTGTGATACAGACAAGAGGGAAATTGAGTTAATAATTAAATCACTGAAGACTAAGGACTCTCATGGTTATGATGGAGTGTCTAGCAGAATATTAAAGTACTGTGGTGCACATGTTAGCCCTGTATTTAGCCATATTTGTAATTTTTCCTTTAGGAATGGTCGGTTTCCTGAACGATTGAAGTACTAAGTAGTAAAACTGCTTTATGAAAAGGGAGAAAGGGATAATGTAGGTTATTTTAGACCTATTTCTATGCCATCAGTGTTTGCAAAAGTTATTGAAATGGCTGTGTATGTAAGGATAATTGGTCATTTTATATCACACAATTTGCTATCAGATGTACAGTTCGACTTTAGAAGTCCTTGTGAGGTACTGGGTGGGTTAAACAAAAGGCTTCAAACACTTGGCGTATTTTTTGATTTAACTAAGGCATTTGATTATGTTAATCACAAAATATTGCTCCAGAAGTTGGACCATTATGGAATACGGGGAGTAGCTCACAGTTAGTTCACCCCATACTTAAGCAACGGACAGTAAAAGGTCATTATTCACAATGTTGATAATGGCTGTGATGTGGGGTCTGAATGGGGTACAGTCAAGTGGGGGGTGCCCCAGGGATCAGTGTTGGGGCCACTCCTGTTCCTTATTTATATAAATTATATGCCCTCTAGTATTATGGGTAGCTCCAAAATATTTCTGTTTGCTGATGACAATAGCTTGGTAGTAAAGGATGTTGTGTGCAACATTGGCTCAGTTTCAAATAGTGCAGTACATGACCTTGCCGTTCGTGGGGAGGCATGCGTGCCTCAACGACACAGATAGCCGTACCGTAGGTGCAACCAAAACGAAGGGGTATCTGTTGAGAGGCCAGACAAACGTGTGGTTCCTGAAGAGGGGCAGCAACCTTTTCAGTAGTTGCAGGGGCAACAGTCTGGATGATTGACTTATCTGGCCCTGTAACGCTAACCTAAACGGCCTTGCTATTATGGTATTGCGAACGGCTGAAAGCAAGGGAAAACTACAGCCGTAATTTTTCCCAAGGGCATGCAGCTTTACTGTGTGATTAAATCATTACTACTCAGGAGGACGTCGTTATCAGGAGAAAGAAAACTGACTTTCTACGGATCGGAGTGTGGAATGTCAGATCCCTTAATCGGGCAGGTGGGTTAGAAAATTTAAAAAGGGAAATGGATAGGTTAAAGTTAGTTATAGTGGAAATTAGTGAAGTTTGGTGGCAGAAGGAACAAGACTTTTTGTCAGGTGAATACAGGGTTATAAATACAAAATCAAATAGGGGTAATGCAGGAGTAGGTTTAATAATGAATAAAAAAAATAGGAGTGCGGGTAAGCTACTACAAACAGCATAGTGAACGCATTATCGTGGACAACATAGACACGATGCTCACGCCTACTACAGTAGTACAAATTTATATGCCAGCTAGCTCTGTCGATGATGAAGAAATTGATGAAATGTATGATGAGATAAAAGAAATTATTCAGGTAGTGAATGGAGACGAAAATTTAAGTCATGGGTGACTGGAATTCGACAGTAGGAAAAGGAAGAGAAGGAAACGTTGTAGGTGAATATGGATTAGGGCTAAGAAATGAAAGAGGAAGCCGCCTGGTATAATTTTGTACAGAGCATAACTTAATCATAGCTAACACTTGGTTCAAGAATCATGAAAGAAGGCTGTATACATGAAAGAACCCTGGAGATACTATAAGGTTTCAGATAGATTATACACTCCTGGAAATGGAAAAAAGAACACATTGACACCGGTGTGTCAGACCCACCATACTTGCTCCGGACACTGCGAAAGGGCTGTACAAGCAATGATCACACGCACGGCACAGCGGACACACCAGGAACCGCGGTGTTGGCCGTCGAATGGCGCTAGCTGCGCAGCATTTGTGCACCGCCGCCGTCAGTGTCAGCCAGTTTGCCGTGGCATACGGAGCTCCATCGGAGCACTGGTAGCATGCCGCGACAGCGTGGACGTGAACCGTATGTGCAGTTGACGGACTTTGAGCGAGGGCGTATAGTGGGCATGCGGGAGGCCGGGTGGACTTACCGCCGAATTGCTCAACACGTGGGGCGTAAGGTCTCCACAGTACATCGATGTTGTCGCCAGTGGTCGGCGGAAGGTGCACGTGCCCGTCGACCTGGGACCGGACCGCAGCGACGCACGGACGCACGCCAAGACCGTAGGATCCTACGCAGTGCCGTAGGGGACCGCACCGCCACTTCCCAGCAAATTAGGGACACTGTTGCTCCTGGGGTATCGGCGAGGACCATTCGCAACCGTCTCCATGAAGCTGGGCTACGGTCCCGCACACCGTTAGGCCGTCTTCCGCTCACGCTCCAACATCGTGCAGCCCGCCTCCAGTGGTGTCGCGACAGGCGTGAATGGAGGGACGAATGGAAACGTGTCGTCTTCAGCGATGAGAGTCGCTTCTGGCTTGGTGCCAATGATGGTCGTATGCGTGTTTGGCGCCGTGCAGGTGAGCGCCACAATCAGGACTGCATACGACCGAGGCACACAGGGCCAACACCCGGCATCATGGTGTGGGGAGCGATCTCCTACACTGGCCGTACACCACTGGTGATCGTCGAGGAGACACTGAATAGTGCACGGTACATCCAAACCGTCATCGAACCCATCGTTCTACCATTCCTAGACCGGCAAGGGAACTTGCTGTTCCAACAGGACAATGCACGTCCGCATGTATCCCGTGCCACCCAACGTGCTCTAGAAGGTGTAAGTCAACTACCCTGGCCAGCAAGATCTCCGGATCTGTCCCCCATTGAGCATGTTTGGGACTGGATGAAGCATCGTCTCACGCGGTCTGCACGTCCAGCACGAACGCTGGTCCAACTGAGGCGCCAGGTGGAAATGGCATGGCAAGCCGTTCCACAGGACTACATCCAGCATCTCTACGATCGTCTCCATGGGAGAATAGCAGCCTGCATTGCTGCGAAAGGTGGATATACACTGTACTAGTGCCGACATTGTGCATGCTCTGTTGCCTGTGTCTATGTGCCTGTGGTTCTGTCAGTGTGATCATGTGATGTATCTGACCCCAGGAATGTGTCAATAAAGTTTCCCCTTCCTGGGACAATGAATTCACGGTGTTCTTATTTCAATTTCCAGGAGTGTATAATGCTAAGACAGAGATTTAGGAACCAGGTTTTAAATTGTAAGACATTTCCAGGGGCAGATGTCTACTCTGACCACAATCTATTGGTTATAAACTGTAGATTAAAACTGAAGAAACTGCAAAATGGTGGGAATTTAAGGAGATGGGGCCTGGATAAACAGACAGAACCAGAGGTCATAGAATGTTTCAGGGAGAGCATAAGGGAACGATTTACAGGAATGGGGGAAAGAAATACAGTAGAAGAAGAATTGGTAGCTTTGAGGAATGAAATAGTGAAGGCAGCGGAGGATCAGGTAGGTAAAAAGACGAGGGCTAGTAGAAATCCTTGGGTAACAGAAGAGATACTGAATTTAATTGATGAAAGGAGAAAATACAAAAATGCCGTACATGAAGCAGGCAAAAAGGAATACAAATGTCTCAAAAATCAAAAATGAGATCGACAGAAAGTGCAAAATGGCTAAACAGGGATGGGTAGAGGACAAATGTAAGGATGTAGAGGCTTATCTCACGAGGGGTAAGATAGATACTGCTTACATGAAAATTAAAGAGACCTTTGGAGAAAAAACCACTTGCATGAATATCAAGAGCTCAGATGGAAACCCAGTTCTAAGCAAGGAAGGGAAAGCAGAAAGGTGGAAGGAGTATATAGGGGGTCTATATGAGGGCGATGTTCTTGAGGACAGTATTATGGAAACGGAAGACGTGGTAGATGAAGATGAAATGGGAGATACGATACTGCGTGAAGAGTATGACAGAGCACTGAAAGACCTGAGTCGAAACAAGGCCCCAGGAGTAGACAACATTCCATTAGAACGACTGACAGCCTTGGGAGAGCCAGTTCTGACGAAACTCTACTATCTGGTGAGCAAGATGTATGAGACAGGCGAAATTCCCTCAGACTTCAAAAAGAATATAATAATTCCAATCCCAAAGAAAGCAGGTGTTGACAGATGTGAAAATTACCGAACTATCAGTTTAATAAGTCACAGCTGCAAAATACTAACGCTAATTCTCTACAGAGGAATGTAAAAACTGGTAGAAGCCGACCTCAGGGAAGATCAGTTTGGATTCCGTAGAAATGTTGGAACACGTGAGGCAATACTGACCCTACGACTTATCTTAGAAAATAGATTAAGGAAAGGCAAATCTACATTTTTAGCATTTGTAGACATAGAGAAAGCTTTTACCAATGTTGACTGGAATACTCTCTTTCAAATTCTGAAGGTGGCAGGGGTAAAATGCAGGGAGCGAAAGGCTATTTACAATTTGTACAGAAAGCAGATGGCAGTTATAAGAGTGGAGGGGCATGAAAGGGAAGCAGAGGTGAAGGGAGTGAGACAGGGTTCTAGCCTATCCCCGATGTTATTCAGTCTGTATATTGAGCAAGCAGTAAAGGAAACAAAAGAAAAATTCGGAGTACGTATTAAAATCCATGGAGAAGAAATAAAAACTTTGAGGTTCGCCGATGACATTGTAATTCTGTCAGAGATAGCAAAGGACTTGGAAGGGCAGTTGAACGGAATGGACAGTGTCTTGAAAGGAGGATATAAGATGAACATCAACAAAAGCAAAACGAGGATAATGGAATGTAGTCGAATTAAGTCTGGTGATGCTGAAGGAATTAGATTAGGAAATGAGACATTTAAAGTAGTAAAGGAGTTTTGCTATTTACGGAGCAAAATAACTGATGATGGTCGAAGTAGAGACGATATAAAATGTAGACTGGCAATGGCAAGGAAAGCGTTTCTGAAGAAGAGAAATTTGTTAACATCGAGTATTGATTTAAGTGTCAGGAAGTCGTTTCTGAAAGTATTTGTATGGAGTGTAGCCATGTATGGAAGTGAAACGTGGACAATAAATAGTTTAGACAAGAAGAGAATAGAAACTTTCGAAATGTGGCGCTACAGAAGAATGCTGAAGATTAGATGGGTAGATCACACAACTAATGAGGAGGTATTGAACAGAATTGGGGAGAAGAGGAGTTTGTGGCACAACTTGTCTATAAGAAGGGATCAGTTGTTAGGACATGTTCTGAGGCATCAAGGGATCACCAATTTAGTACTGGAGGACAGCGTGGAGACTAAAAATCGTAGAGGGAGACCAAGAGATGAATACACTAAGCAGGTACTGGGAGATGAAGAAGCTTGCATAAGATAGAGTAGCATGGAGAGTTGCATCAAACCAGTCTCAGGTGTGAAGATAACAACAACAACAACAACATGACCTAAGTTCATGGCTTGTGGTAAATAAACTAACGCTAAATTACAGTTTCTAATAAACAATTCAACAGAACTTGACATTTTAATTTCACAGAATGAGCATATGATTAGTGAAACTGAACAGTTCAGATTTCTTGGTGTTCAGATAGATAGTAAGTTGTCATGGAAAACCCACATTCAGGATCTTGTTCAAAGACTTAAAACTGCCATTTTTACTATTCGAACGTTATCTGAAGTGAGTGATTGTTCGACAGGGAAATTAGTCTACTTTGCTTATTTTCATTCACTTATGTCATATGGTATTATATTTTGGGGTAACTCTTCCCACTCTATAAGGATATTTTTGGCTCAGAAATGGGCAGTTCGGGCAATAAGTGGTGTAAGTTCACGAACCTCTTGTCTTCCCCTGTTCACGAGTCTGGATATTTTGACATTGGCCTCTCAATACATATATTCCTTACTGTCATTTCTTGTTAACAATATTAGCTTATTCCCAAGAATAAGCAGCTTTCATTTGGTTAATACTCGGTAGAAATCAAACCTGCATTTTGATCGGACTTCCTTAACTCCTGTGCAGAAAGGTGCGCAGTATACTGCTGCATCCATTTTCAGTAAGCTACCACTCGAATTAAAAAATCTTAGCAGTACTCCACGTGCTTTCAAATCAACACTGAAGAGTTTCCTCATGGGTCACTCCTTCCATTCTGTTGGGGAGTTGAAAGATTAAGCTGATTCTTGTTGTATTACTAATTGCGTTTACTTAAATTTGTGGACTGACTTTTTACGGGTTCATAAACATTTACTTTTTTCTGTTATTTCTTTTATGATGTAATTTCATGTACTGACACGTTCCATGACCTAGGAGATTTGGTCCTACGGAACTTGATGCGTAAATTATATATAAAAAAAAGTTCCCACAGATTAGTACCAACTATTATTTTTGCGTCATTCAGGTCCATTGCATTTCGTTAGGGCCTTACATTACCAGTAGGACTGGCAAGGTGCTTTGTGACTAATATCCAAACTTGGTTACTATTTGTATGTGTTATCACTATGGTCCCACTAATTATGCCTTTCAGCATTGAGTCTGGTAACCACATGCTGTTCAGTATGTATCTCAACGCATTATTGTTATAATAATAATAATTATTATTATTCTATTTATGGGATTGTGGGAACATAATGTCTGTTACCATTATGGAAACAGTGCAATTCGAAACTGAACATCCCACAATTAGCTGTGTCAGGATGAATCATGCAGAACAATATTATGTCGGAGGGATAATGCATGTTAGATGGAACAGCGCACAGGACTGATGGCGTGTTCATACTGTATGCGCTGTCCACCAGACAGGGACTAGTTGCGAGCGGTGTAACATGCCCTTTACGGAGTCCAATGTACATGTGTACACATATTGATTTTTCTCATTGTAAACCTCTAAACCAGTGTGGCAGACGTATGGCATACAAAAACGATGAGTATGTGGATATTTTTCTGGTCTTTGGTGCATCTAACAACCGGGCTGGTGTTTCCACTCATGAACATGCTGCTAGATAACCTCGTCGATACCATCCAGATAAAAATGTGTTTTGTCTTTTGGAGCTGTGACTCCGGGAGTCAGGTTCTCTCCTTCCACTATCATGTGACAGAGGTCGTCTACAGACTCGTTGTGCTCCAGCTACTGAGGAAGCTATACTGGAGGTCATACACCAAGAACTTCAGCGAAGTATACATAGCACAGCAAGGCAGCTGTGTGTCTCACAACATATGGTCATTAACGTGCTGCACAAGCATGGGCCACACCCTTATGCTTTCACACAACACCTGCATCCTGTAGATCACCATCAGTGGATGCAATACTGTAAATGGTTCCAACAACAGGAAGCCGTAATATGGTTGGGTGAGGCAGTATTCACTGGTGAGTGTGTCTTCAATATGCACAATGCTCACCATTGGTGTGAGGTTAAGCTGCACGTCACCCGCGACCATGGATATCAAGTTCGCTTTGGTATCAATGTCTGGGCCAGAATATTGGATGATAAGTGTTTGGGGACATACATGTTGCCTGACTTGTCGATGGCACAAAGGTATCATGCATTTCTTTCAAACTATCTGCCTGATGCACTGGAAGATGTTCCACTACATGTTTGGCAGAGGATATGGTTCCAGCATGATGGTGCACCTCCACACTCTGAAATTAATGTGCGTCAGTATTTGGGCAGAACGTTTCCACACTGTGTTCACCTGACCTAAATCCCTTGGATTTCTTCCTGTGGGGACATGTGGAGTAGCTCATGTACTCTACTCTGTTGACGAATGTGGAAGAATAGGTAGTGCGTTCTCATGCTGCTCTTGGTATTGTGGATGCAGCTTTGCTGTGAAGGGTCCAGAGCTGTGGGATTGGCTGGTTGCGCAATGTTTAGACATGCAGGGAGGTTGCTTTGAGCATCTGTTGTTCTGTTGTGAAGGTCATGCAGTCATTAATACGGACGTTATTATTGTCACTGGTTGCTAATGTGCGACATCTGAGTGTTCATTTTACATGTAGTATAAATGACAAGTGGGTGTTGTGTTGTTGTACTGTGCTATCATCTTTGGTGTCTCGAAATTGATATTGTTTTTACAGCTATTCTGTCATATGACAGGTCTTTGTTTCAACTATCTGTTTCTTATTTGTCTAACCACGTATTTGTTATGTTCAGTATTACAAAATGTTCTTCTAGGATACATGTGACCTAAGAACCGGTGTATATTACAGTATGAAATGCCAGAATGAAATTAGAAAATGAAAAAATGCGCCTCAACCCAGGATTGAACTCTGCATCTCCTGCATGCTAATGCAAAACTCTATCCACTACACCAACTGTATAACACAACCAATATGTGCTGACAGAGGTAGTTAGTCACTCTTTAACGCCTTCTTCTGTCAGATATACTCTCTGGACGAAATTCTGTGACAGACATATTTTTATCGCTGGCATGTGAGGAGTCACGCTGCGAAGCTCAAGTGCCCGAATTTTCTTCACCCTGTATATGTGGGCTCTTTGCTTTGTGATATTATGGTCAGGTGGCAGTCGATCTAGAGGTTTGTGGAGAAGTGCTGAAACAGGAAAAAACATCATTGGCGAATGTCTTGCACATTGGAAACTCATTCAAAATTGCACAGGCTGCTAAAGATCCACTTACAGTGACGCCACAAGTTGCAGCAGTTAATGTGTATCATGCATTCCACCTCCATGTCACAGGTGTAGCATGTTCCCCAGGTTTTAGCAACATTGTGATTTATCATTGCCTAATGTCTCTACAGTGTCGAAGCCTCTGGTTGCCCCTTGTCAACACTCATTGGTACCTGCAGCATTTTTCCACTCACTCTGGAGCACACTGTCCAGATCACGAGGTTCCTGCACACTCTGTGGCAAAGAGGGGCACCACAGCTGCACAACCCACTCCCATTCTGCTCCATGAATGGATCTGCCCCTGAATCCCCATGAATGACACTGTACATGTGCTGCAGCCGGTAGTCCCTCCAGATGACCCCTTCATGTGGAACTCATTTCTCATGATTTGAATTCCTCACCAGGACAACTGTTTCTAGGTGGACACAGGGCCTCCATTTCTTTGACAAATAAGGTGATAACTGCGTGGCAGGGGCAGGTTGTCCTCTCCATTGTAGCATTTGATGGCCTTACAAGAACACCCCCGCTGCCGCCCCCTCCCCCCCCCCCCCCCCCCGCCTTCGCTTGTGCTAGACCTCCAGAAATATCTCAGTTTAGCCAGCGAATCTACAAAGGATGGTGTAAGAGACATACATTATGACTGGCTGTGCTTTTCGATTGTGCCTGGCTGTGCTTTTCCAATCGTGTTTTGTGGAGATTAAGACAATCCATCTTTGGACTGTCTTAAAGATTCATTGTGTAAGATTCTTTCTAACTATTTTGCTGAGAAGCTCTCAAAATTTTTGTCCTTCGCAGAGGCAATATCAGTGCCATCAGGTGAAGCAGGAAACTATATTATTTGGAATAATGTTTAAAAGCGATGCCATTATGGTGCATTTATTTACTGAACACCATAAATTGATAATATTGATATAATTAATAATGTTTAACTGAAAACTAACAATTTTCTGAGAGCAAACATAAGTGAGTCACTGTTGGAATCAGCCAATTCATACAAATAGCTTGGTGTAACACTTTGTAGGGGTATGGAATGGATGATCACATAGGTTCAGCTGTGAGTAAAGCAGGTGATAGACTTTGGTTTATTGGTAGAATACTGGGGAAGTGCAGTCAGTCTACAAAAGAGATTGCTTACGTATCACTCGTGAGACTGGTTCTAGAATATTGCTCAAGTGTGTGGAGCCTGTACCAGATAGGACTAACAAAGGATATTGAATGTATACAGAGAAGGTTTGTTTAATTCATGTGAGAGTGTCACAGAGATACTGAAGGAACTGAACTGGCAAACTCCTGAAGACAGACATAAACTGTCCCATGAAAGTCTATTAACAAAGTTACAAGAGCTTCCTTTAAATGATTACTCTAAAGATATACCACAACCTCCTACATATCGCTCACATAGGGATTGTGAGGATAATATTAGAATAATTACTGCATGCATAGATACATTCAATCAAGCATTCTTCCTGTGCTCCATATGTTGCAGAGTATAGATGTAGTTGTAGATGTAGAAGGCATCTTATTGGTGACTGATGAGCAGCCTGGACCTCTTATGATTATGTAACTTACCAAACGAAAGCATTGGTACCTCATATATATATATATATATATATATATATATATATATATATATATATATATATATATGATGATGTAACTTACCAAACGAAAGCATTGGTATGTTGATGCCACTACGACACGGTGGTGCTCCCTGAGGCACTATATGCAGCAGAGACCACACTAATCCTAGGACATACATGTATCAGACAGCTAGAAAGAGTAGAACGGAAAATACTTAGGAAAATATTAGGCGCATCTAACAACAATGGAATATGGATCAAGAAACTTACAGAGGAACTATAAAAACATACGGAGACCATCACAGAAAAGATTAGAAAATGCAGACTACAATTCTATGGACACCTATACAGAATGCCATCACACAGACTGACCAAACAGATCTTTGACTGGGTAACCACTAGAAACAACAAATGGTTGGCAGAGGTAAAAAACGACCTGAACCAACTCAACATAACAGCAGACACAATAAACGACAGAATAAAATTCAGAAACATCATTAAGAAAAGTAAACTACGTGAGATACAATGTGACAAACGAACAGGCATAAAATGGACTGAAGAAAGCAAGCAAGATCACAGCCGGAAGATGAAAGAAATATGGTCAACCAAAAAGGCAATCAAGATGAAGCCGAAGACACAAAGCCGACAAGAAGCATGGACAGAGGACCGGAAACAGAAACACAGCGAGCGAATGAGGGAAGGTTGGGCAGCAAGGAAGGCAGCAAAGGAACTGGCCATGTAGTTTAGTCCAAATGCGCTCTTTAAGGGCAAAACACCAATAATATATATATTAAAAACAAAGATTCCATGACTTACCACCAAACGGGAAAGCGCTGGTAGATAGGCACAATAAAAAAACACACAAACACACACACAATTTCAAGCTTTCGCAACCGACGGTTGCTTCGTCAGGAAAGAGGGAAGGAGAGGGAGAGATGAAAGGATGTGGGTTTTGAGGGAGAGGGTAAGGAGTCATTCCAATCCCGGGAGCGGATAGACTTACCTTAGGGGGAGAAAAGGATAGGTATACACTCGCACACACACACATATCCATCCACACATATACAGAGGTCTCTGTATATGTAAAAGATGGAGTTAAGTCCCAGGCCCCTCAGGTTAAAAAGTAATCTGTTGAACATGTAATACAAAAACTTGTGATACAATTTGCCAGTTTACAGACCACTGGCTTCATAAGGCAGCTACAAACAGTTTTAAGAAGGTTATGCAGACTGAACTGGAAAATCGTTGTTTGTGGAGACCTTAATGTTTTCTGTCAGACAGTACTGACAGGGCACATAGGTTTCTTAATGTCCAGCTTTCGATTATTTTCTACAGTAAAATTCCATACGAGCACTGAAAGAAATAATGCAACAGCTATTGACACTGTGTTTTCAGACCAAACACCCTTCACTGATTTATTTGCAAAACCAATACTATTTCCTCCTGTGGGTGCAGGAGTTAGAATTGGCCCAAGGTATTCCTGCCTGTTGTAAGAGGTGACTAAAATGAGTCTCACACGTTTAGGCTTTATGTGATAGTCCCCTGTTTGGTTTGACCTCCATTTTCCAAAATTTTCCCGAAGAGTGAGCCAATTGGGGAAGGGTGCCCTACATGGTGCATAGTGTCCATCATGAACTAAGATCTTTCACATCCTTCGTCGACATGGATCAGCACTTCCGCTCATTCTCCAACTGCTGGGTGAGGTCACCCTCCTGGGTGCATTTCCTCTATCCTCTGTGCAGTGTCACTTCCTGCACTGTCGACGATAAAGGACTTCTTAGCTCATTTGCGTCTGATATCCAGCATGGTAGCCAGTCCATTGTGGTGTGGCCACCATGTACCCTGTTGGTTGTAGCCCCCTGACCACACAGGTATCGCTCTGCTGATGCCTGCACTGTTAACTCCCCACGTGTGCCAAGGAGTAGATGCCTGTCGCACTGGGGCATCAGAACTCCCGGCAATGGCCATCCTGCCAGGTGGCCTTTGCTGCAGCTGGGTGGTGCCCCTGGGGAGCGCCCCAGGTCAGAGTGGGTGGCATCAGGGCGGATGACATGCCATGAAGTGTACTATGTCATCTCTTGCTGGTGGTCAAGCACCAGCAGTCTCTAAGTGGTCAAGCTCTAAGTACAATGCCAGGAAATATGACTCCATGCCCCCTTCCCCCCACCCCTGGCCACACCATGGGAGGAACGCCAGGCTAAGGATGGCAGCAAAGCTTATTCACCTTGGAACCTCGTATGTACGAGAGTTGATGGGGAATCTTTCCTGTCAATGAAACCTCAGTTTTTTGTGGAGCATTTAGAGGACAAGTTTGGGGAGGCGGAGGGCTTGTCCAAAATGCGGTCAGGGTCAGTCTTGATCAAAGCAGCATCCTCTGCCCAGTCACGGGTACTACTCACCTGTGGCAAGTTGGGGGATGTTTCTGTTTCCATCATGCCCCATAAGAGCTTACATATGGTTCAGGGTATAATATTTCACAGGGACTTCTTTTGCAGTCTGACGATGAGCTGCGCACCAATTTAGCGCGGTGATGTGTCCATTTCATCCAGTGTGTCCACCGGGCTCTGAGGGATAATCAGGTTGACACCAGTGCCTTCATCTTGGCCTTCGAGGGTGACACATTACTCGAGAAGGTCAAGGTGGTGGTCTACTGCTGGGACATAAAGCCGTATATCCCTCCCCTGATGCAGTACTTTAAGTGCTGGAGGTCTTGCAGGCTTGCCTAGGCTCAACTTAGTAATAATCTCGCACCAAAGATCGGCGGGTATCAAACTGCACCTTGCCTGTAGAATGGGCTCCCCGTCAATGATGCCGCCTCGCTGGAGCAAAGATGCTTGAGGATGGGTTCGTTTTGTCATACAATGCAGATAGTAACATCAAAACAGTTTATGAATACAACAAAGGAAACAAGAAGCGTCATTAAACATGCAGTCTCAGGGCTCTTGTACTGGACAGACACATCACATACGAAGGGCGTGTGAAAAGTCCCGCCAAAAATAAAAACTACTTACGTATTTGGGGTAAAACTTGTTTATTTTTCGACATAGCCTCCTTTTAGACTTGACACTTCGTGCAATGCTATTCTAATTTGTTGATCACTTCCCAATAATAGGAATTGTCCAAGTCTACAAAATAGCTACTAGTTGCTACAATCATCTCCTTGTTTGAATAAAATCTTTGTCCCACCAGCCATTTCTTCAAATTGGGGAACAACTAGTAGTGCGAGAGAGCCAACTCTGGAGAATAGGGGTGGTGTGAAACGTGTTGGAATCCTATTTCCATTAATTTTTCGACCACAACTGCTGAAGTGTGTGCTGGTGCATTGTCGTGATGGAAATGGACTTTTTTGCGGTCCAATCGCCGGCGTTTTTCTTGTAGCTCGGTTTTCAAACGATCCAATAACGATGGATACTTTTCACCTGTAATAGTTTTAGCCTTTTCCTGATAGTTGATGAGGATTATCCCTTGCGAATCCCTAAAAACGATCGCCACAAACTTTCCGGCCGAAGGAATGGTCTTCGTCTTTTTGGTGCAGATCCTCCCTTGGTAACCCATTGTTTAGATTGTTGTTCAGTCACAGGAGAATAGTAATGTATCCATGGTTCATCCACAGTGACGAAACGACGCTTAAAGTCCTGCGGATTCTTCCTGAACAGCTTGTAATATTACTGGGCTTTCCGTCGTATCAAAGCTGTGAGTATCCTTGGAAAGGCATTCACCTGGATGTGTATTAAATGATCAATTTATGAGATGAGACCTATTCTTTGAAAGATCTTCTATCTAAATAAAAGATGACAGCAAAAAACCTTTGTAGGTTTTCAGATTTTATCATACTTCTGCTTTTAATGTGAAAGCGTAAAGAAGGCCATCTTTAAGCCATAAAAATGAGCGGTCTTGCCAGCGTGCAGACAACAGTTATTAATTAATAAAATTCAAGTAATTTATGTTCGATACTATAAATCGGCAAGTTATTGTTACGGTGTTGAACAGTGCAAGAATTGTCTCGAACGAAGGAGAAAAGTAATGACCGTAATTTGTGCCAAAATCGTGGACCAAGAAATTAGCACAGGACAGACTGAAATCTGATCGCACCATACCATCAGAAAATTACTTATGTAAGTTATATTGCTTATAAATATGCCATAATTGCTTGTGAGAATTTTTGAATATATTTAGTGTTCACCAGATTTCTTATTCTATTCCTTTATTTTTTTTACCTCCATGTCATATTATTTTTATAAATGTCAAAGAGCCTTTACTGCAGCAGAGAATACTGCGTCATCCTGGTCGTAGACAGAAGGCCGCTCCTTGTCTTCTATACACCTCATAGCTGCCCCATTTATTAATGATATCATGTGCAAATGCAATTTTTTATTGTTCATTGTTAAAGGTCCCTTAGGTAATCATAAAATTCATATTGATTACGCAAAGAAATCCGGGTTGTTCTTTTCCAAATAATAGAAGCCTTTGCGTAATCAAAAACTAGCATTTTTCTGACAACGATCAGGAGCCGACCAGAAGATGGACGTCTTTGACCGCTTTCGTGTTTGCGGTGGTAAAGCTGTGCCGAACTGGGAATATGACATTTTAGTATGAAACACAATATATGTATATAATTATCAGATTAAAATTGAAATATATTTAACTTTTTTTTTCTTTTATCATACTAGAAGCTGCAAACCATCCTTGCAACACTTCACATAATTCCGTTTATGGACAAGCGTGAGCAATTGCGGAACCCATCTTGCGGATAGCTTTCTCATGTCCAAGTGTTTATGCAAAATATTATGTACCAGTTCATTCGAGATGCCCACAGCACAAGCAATCTCATGCACCTTAACTCTTCTGTCATCCATCAGCATATCATGGATTTTATCAATGATTTCTGGAGCCGTAAACTCCACAGGGCGTCTAAAACGTTCAGCATCGCTTGTGCCCATATGGCCACTCCGAAAATTTTGAAACCACTTATAAACTGTTATAATCAAAGGTGCAGAGTCACTGTAATGGTTATCAAGCTTCTCTTTAGTCTCCTGAGGCGTTTTATCATTCATAAAGTAATGTTTAATCACCACACGAAATTCTTTTTCGTCGATTTTTTGACAATCACTCGACTTCCTTGATTCACACGAATACCAAACACAATGAAATAGACCAATATGGCTGAAACTCGGTGTGCGTTCTTTCTAAAGATGCTACTAACTAAACATGACCCCGTTAGGCGCCGGTGGTGCCATCTCTCGGATTGCACGGACTTTTTAAATGCCCCTCGTATTAGCAATGCGATATCGAATGTTCGATATCGATATTCGATATAATCTATTGTGACGATTAATCGAAAAGAAAATATTTTTGTTTTGATATGTCATTGCTAAAAATTACGTTTTAAAATTCTGATTGTAACTTATGATTTCGAATGCACATATTACTTAAAATTGTGAGGAGTGGGTTTTATGAACGAATTAAGAATTAAAGAAAACCAAATGTAATTGTACACTGTTTCAGAGGTAAATAGAGTAATATTAAGAGAATAATAGAGAAAGTTACACTACAGCATACAGAATAGAGAGAAAAGAATAGATAATCAAAATCATGTAAAGTAATAATAACATAAATAAAAATGATGAGTTCCAAAACTTGTTTTCTAAGGATCTTAAAAAATCAATTTGTATGCATGTTCTGCTTTAACCTACTTCTTTGAGCAGGAATAATTTCATCAGCTTTTGAATAAAGCAACGGACGAAGGCGAAGCAACTGCTGGATTACAACTGGAACGGAGAGGGCTGCTTTCTGTATCAGCACTATCAGGGTTTGATCTTGACGCCGTTTTCCTTAACGAGCCCGTAGCTGTCAACCTTGATCAAAAATTTTCGGATGCTGGAATTTTTAATTAGGTGAGTTTGTGGTGTTACCAGAGGTTCAGAGTACCTTCACACAATAACTACACTTCGCACTTTTACTGCTGTTTTTCTTAAAATGCTTCCACACATTCTGTTTTTTTTTTCTTTTTACTGCAAGTCACTAATACAAACACACGGTGATTAACGAACTACATGAACAGAAGGAGTTTAGAGGCTTATATTTCAAACATTTCTACCACACTAACTATCGAGTGAGAGGAGGATACGAAAATGCACACCTGACAACAGACAAAATTTGTTTAGGAAGTTACAGAGTGAAAAACTATAGTATAGATGCCATTCTTATGTTGTAAATATTGCAATGTTAGAAAGAAAGTAGTGTTGAGTTTTCTCTTTTATGTGTTAGATTGTGATGTTAGTGTTATCGAATTGTATCGCCACAAAATAACGACGTTACCGTTATGTCTGCTGGAGAAATATCGATTACAAATACCGCCTAACGAGTTCCAACATCTCCATTATTCGCTATATCTCTGTTCGACATCAAATCCTAGCAGAGAAGGATTCTCTGAGGAGCTGGCTCATTAGTTAGATCTCACCGCTCTTAAATCGGCTGTCAGCAACGCAGCGTTGGTTGCCGGCTGACATTGATCCGTGGCGGCGTGTGTGTTGAGCTCTTATCTTGTCCATCTCTGCGAGTGGGCACTGCGTGGCGGATGATTGATAGCTGTCGGTGGTTGAACGGTCTGTTTCCTTTGTGCAGATCGAGAGGATTAGCACCGCGATCCGCTGGTGACATCTACACGGCCCGACTGTTGCCTTTCTGGTATCTGTGTTACCGGTGTCGGCTCGCCAACTGGGATGAAGTTTTGCGTGCGGACCGGATTTAGAGGCAGCAGCCGAGAAATCAGATTTTAAATAGATGACGGTGATTACGAGAATGACTCGTTGGCAGAAAAGTCAAAACTCAGACTGCAAAAGCAGCATCAGATGAGAGACTGGCTTCATAAAAGGAAACAAAGTAGAACGCTGGTGACAATCAAAGTGGCACTGGAATGAAATATGTGGCCGTGCGGTTCTAGGCGCTTCAGTCCGGAGCCGCGCTGCTGCTACGGTCGCAGGTTCGAATCCTGCATCGGGCACGGATGTGTGTGATGTCCGTAGGTTAGTTAGGTTTAAGTAGTTCTAAGTCTAGGGGACTGATGACCTCAGATGTTAAGTCCTATAGTGCTCAGAGCCATTTGAACCATTTGGAATGAAATACAGTGAAGATTCGAAAGGGAGCCAGAACAACACGGAACGAAATCGAGGGATGCAGAGGTGATTTCCCGAGTGCCCCAAGGAAGTGTGATAGGACCGTTATTGTTTGCAATGTATGCAACTGATCTAGCGGAAAGCGGCGGATGCTCATGTAAGACTGTTCGCCGGTAACGCGGTTGTCTATAACAAAGTAGCAAGAGAGGAAGACGGTATACATTCCAGAATGACCTGCAGAGGACTGATGAATGATGAATACTGCGGATACATACTGTAGATAAAGAAAGTCTCCGCTGCAAAACTACACTATTGATGAGAAATTGCTGGAAATAGTATCTAGCACAAAATAACTATAAGTAACTGTCCAGAAAGACCTTAAATGGAATGACTTCTTAAAAAAATAGTAACAAAAGCAGATGTCAGTCTGAGATTCATAGGAAGAATCGTAAAGAAGTGTAACTAATTCAGGTAAGAAGTGGTTTATAAAGGCGCTTGTTCTCCCCATTCTTGAGTATTGTTCACCAATATGGGATCGTTACCAGATAGGACTGATAGGCAGAAGAGACAATCGAGAGCTGCGCGTTGCTTCACGGGATCGATTAGTCTGCGCGAGAGCGTTATCGAGAAGCTTAACGAACTCCATCGGCAGTCTTTTCAAGAGAGGCGTTCTGAAATTTCGAGAGAGCACTTTCCAGGAAGTCAGACAACATGTTACTTCCTCCCACATACATCTCGCGAAATGACCAGACGAGAAAATTCGAAAAATTGGAGCCAATCCAAAGATTTACCGACAATCATTTTTTCTTCGAACCATTCGCGAACGGAACAGACTTGATGGGGGGGGGGGGGGCATCAGTTAGTGGTTATAGAAGTACCTTCCACCAGTCACTACTAGGTGGCTTGCGGAGTATGATGTAGGTGTAGAGTAGACTGAAGTCACCCTGGGATAGGATCAGCACCAACAGCAAGTGCAGATCTAGTCCTGGCCATCAAGTCTTGTGATGAAATCCTAACACGAAGTCTCTCGAAAGAATCTTCACAAACTCTCTGTCTCCTCCCGAATAAGGTACCTCCACCCTCCATCTCGCCAGTTTTGATCGAGTTGTCCCATCATTTGAGCTTTCAGAGCCCAGAAAGTTTGTCGTCACCTCTTACCATTAACTGACGATATATCAGCGCCAGCCAAGAGACGAATCCTCCTGAGCAGTTCTGCTGCTGGGCCGGCCGGTGTGGCCGTGCGGTTCTAAGCGCGTCAGTTTGGAACCGCGTGACCGCTACGGTCGCAGGTTCGAATCCTGCCTTGGGCATGGATGTGTGTGATGTCCTTAGGTTAGTTAGGTTTAAGTAGTTCTAAGTTCTAGGGGACTGATGACCTCAGTAGTTAAGTCCCATAGTGCTCAGAGCCATTTGAACCATTTTTTGAGTTCTGCTGCTCTTGATTCCTTGTTCCAGAAATCTGCAAAAATTCCCTAAAATGTTTCATTTGCTGTGAGTTTGTGTGTACGAACTTATACGCACACGCGTCCAGCAAGCTTTCTCGTGGTTTTGGCCTGCGAGATGACGGTTCGCGGTGTACCGCAAACAATCTTATACCCGCGAGGAGTCTTCGGGTGGTATCAAGGTGACTGCTTACCAGCAATAAGGTTAGTTCCCCTGTCATGTTACTCACGAGGGACATGTTTATTGAAAGAATGTGTTTTCCTAGTGCAGAATGCCCGTTGGGGACGAGAACCATCTGTCAATCACAAGCCATGGGCAGAGAAGTCTCCCCATTGGGAAACAGCGCTCTTCGCCGAATGTACGCAATCGCTCGCGTTTCAGAGAAGGATTTCGACAGACCAAAAACAAGCTCTCACCGGTTCCTTTTGTGTGTAAAGATGGTACATCCCATTCAAACAAAGTCTATTATACTTTGGAATTCACTGCAGGATGTAATGTATCGCGTATTGCGCCTGTTAATATTTGCTTTAATTTCTAAATATGGGCCCAGGTTGAAAGGTACACATCTTAGGAGAAATGGTTATGAAAAGTATATATATCATGAGAAATGACTGTTTGGTATATATTACAGTTTATTTGGAATGTTTTACCATTCTGAGCTTCTTCGCATGTCTGACCACGTGAGTGATACGTTTTCTTTGGCTGTCAGAGGTTGTAATATTATTGAGTAGAGCTCAAACGAGCGAGGGACTCAGTGTCAGTTGTCAGCCAAAAAGGCTGAGTGTTGTGCCACGACTGAGTGAGGAGCTTGGATGGAGGACGTACCGCACAGAGAATGGAATTTTATTTGAGATGGTCCCCGATGTGACTAAGGATAAAGGATGATTTGAGGTGATTTTTATAGAGACAAGACACTTTTAGAGAAAGATAATTTGCATTGAGTTTAGCTAGCCGAGTAATTATTGTAGTGCAAAGATGTAATTGTGTTTAATAATATATACATGTTGGTATACAGGGATAATTATCAGTCATGTATTCCGTATTATAATTAGTTTCTTTCTACCCTCGTGAGTTACAATTTTTTTGTTAAAAAAGGCAAAGAGAAAATTTCACGTTATTTAAATATCTTGTGTAACACAAACTTTATGGTATACGCCAGTGCTGAGAGAAAGTTATTGTTTATGCTGGTTAGTTTCTTTTCTGTCATTAAGAGTATCATACGAGGATTCTTAAAAAAGCCACAACAATTATTTTTTGTCTCGAAAACCGTAACGAATTAAAAATTCTGAAATATGGAAATGGAAGGTTACTTCATATGTAAACAGTATATGTATGGAGATGGATGAACATACACACACACCGCCGTAAAGATATAGCACGAGAGAAACTATGAAAAAAAGATTTGTCGTTACTGTCAATGGCAACAGTATACGATAGTACTTTACAAACAAAGCGCATTTCAAGGCATTCAGAGTCTCTCCAAGAATCCACAGTAACGTGACACGACGCTAGATGGCAGTCCTTTCCAAGAGAAGGAGGCGTGAAGAGAGGCCACAGTGTGAGTTGATCAGCCATTCACGGTGGACGTCGCCCGACTTGAACTGCTGTCTTATGTAAAGATTGCGGTTCACCGGGGAAGGAATGCACGATAATGTCGCGAGGAGCTTGTAGGTACGGTAGGAAATGCTGCTCTGCCGTACCGAACTGTTACTCGGTGTGTAGATGGATTCAGGCATAGCAGAGTTGTAACGACCGACATACACCGATCTTGATGAGGCCACGGGTATTCGGCGTCTTCCACAGTGTTGACAGTGTGTGATGGATTCGTCGGAAGACTATTTAGAGCGACGCTAAAGTGTCACAGGCGCGCGTTCTTGCCCTGTACTATATTGTACTGTTGCAATTGACTGTAAAACACTTATGAAAGGACAAAATTTGATCGTCTTTTTTCTCGTGTTATGTCTTCAAGGCGGTATGTATGTTCATCCATCTCCCTACATTTAACGTCTACATATGAACTAACTTTCCATCTGCATGTTTCAGTAGTTTTTAATGATTTACCGTTTTCAAGACAAAAAATAGCTTCAGTTCTTTTGCAATGACCCTCTCGTATATTTGCAGAATACTTTCCTATTAATTTATAAATATTTCATGAAGCCTATCCCCACTATTAGATGAAAAATAATTGCGGTTAAACCTTCACTGGCACGCCTTGACTATTTCATGGACAGTGAACTATATTTTCGGAAAGAGATCAAAAGTTTAATTTAGTAATGCAGCTTGATAAATAAAATAAGTAAGGCAAGGTAAAATACCTTGCAGTGGTTTTCATTTCAATTGCATGCAGTTCAGCATTTCACATTCTTGCAGTCTGCAGACAGAGTGGAGCTGAGTTATCCGTCGTAAGTCAAGAGTCTATTGTAGGGCCTAAATTAACTTTTTGAGAAAATTAGGAGCAAATATTCAGTTGCAAAAATTTTCACATAAGTTCAATAGACATGTTTTCTAATAGAGCACAGTTTTAATGCTGCGTGTGCTTGAGTCATGTGAATGCAATTCTGAGTGTCACTGATAATCTCTCTCTATATTCAATCTCATTTGCATATTGTCAGATGCACTGTAAATAACGAGTTTGTTTGCGTGGCCACCCTCCGCAGCAAGCACAGAAATATTTGTTTCGGAAATAAAACATCCCTTCTCTTGCTGCACTGTATTCTATTCTCCCAGACGCAATCGCCTTTTTTCACTGTAAGGCATCATCAGTGGGATCTGTGATGATACGGAAATATGGAAGCGTCCGATCCCGCCCGTCTGCTTTGACCCATGACGTCACAAATATGGCGGAAACAAAAACAAACACACACACTTTCCACAAGAAGCCTAATGACACTAACGGGACAAGCGCGGGAAATGAGGTGTTTTGGGTGGGGGGCAAACTAAACATAAACAAATTTAGACGCCTTGCGTAGCTACAACGTGTAAGTGAAGACAGCCATGCATGAATACCCACCCACCTCCCCAGGGGTCGTAACCCCTGCAACCCATAGAAGATAAAGATGCTTCAGTAGCTGATTAGTGTTTTTTGTCTTTTTTTAAAAAAATCTGACGGGATAGAACGAACAGATCGGAAAGATAAATATAATAAACTAAAACAGAAATTCGAGGCAACAGATAATTAAAATAAGTAATAAGTGTTTTTACATTTAAAAAATCTCACGAGATAGAACGAACAGATCAGAAAAGTAAATAAAATAAGATAAAACAGAACTGGAGACAGCCACACTCAAACCAAACTCCGTGCCATCATGACGTCACACACGACAACACCCTTACGTCACGGATCAAAGCCGACGCGTGGGATCGGACGCTTCTGTCGAGCTGATGAAATTACATACTGACATCAACAAGGTACATAAAAATATAAAATTCACAATGGAAAGAGAACAGAAGAACTAAATTAATTTTCTCCATATAACTGTCAAAAAGCAAACCAATAAGCATATGTCTGAACTTTATCGTAAACCCACAGCAGCTGACATTATTATCCCCCAATCCTCGAACCATCCACACTCACTCACAAAAGCAAGCAGCACTTCGACACATGCTCCATAGACTCAACAAAGTCCCACTCAACAAAGGAAACTACCAAAAAGAACTGGACATAATAATGCAGATAGCCCTAAGCAATGGGTACAACAGTAACATAGTCGCAAAACTAAACAAAAGAATTAAAATAAAAGCAGAAAGCACAAAACCATTGACAACATCACAGAAAAAGCAATACAATCACAGTCACTCAGCACCATAATGACTACACAAAATAATCAGGAAAACATAGGAGAAAACAGAAGACAGCACACAAAGCCACATAAACACAAACTCACACATAAAATCAGCAACATTTTCAAAAGAAAGGGAATAAAAATAGCACACACAACAGAAAATTATATCCAAAAATACACCCCAAAAATGACAAAAAACCAGATGTATACCAGAAAGCAGTCCTATGTCGACAGAAGCGTCCAATCCCACGCGTCGGCTTTGATCCGTGACGTAAGGGTGTTGTCGTGTGTGACGTCATGATGGCACGGAGTTTGGTTTGAGTGTGGCTGTCTCCAGTTCTGTTTTATCTTATTTTATTTACTTTTCTGATCTGTTCGTTCTATCTCGTGAGATTTTTTTAAATTTAAAAACAATTATTACTTATTTTAATTATCTGTTTCCTCGAATTTCTGTTTTAGTTTATTATATTTATCTTTCCGATCTGTTCGTTCTATCCCGTCAGATTTTTTTTAAAAAAAGACAAAAAACACTAATCAGCTACTGAAGCATCTTTATCTTCTATGGGTTGCAGGGGTTACGACCCCTGGGGAGGTGGGTGGGTATTCATGCATGGCTGTCTTCACTTACACGTTGTAGTTACGCAAGGCGTCTAAATTTGTTTATATTTAGTTTGCCCCCCACCCAAAACACCTCATTTCCCGCGCTTGTCCCGTTAGTGTCATTAGGCTTCTTGTGGAAAGTGTGTGTGTTTATTTTTGTTTCCGCCATATTTGTGACGTCATGGGTCAAAGCAGACGGGCGGGATCGGACGCTTCCGTATTTCCCTGTTATGTTTGGTTTTTTTTCATTCGATTTGAGTTTTGGTTCAAATATTTTGTAGAGAGGTACATAGACAAATGGGTGGAAAGGAGGTTGGGCGGTATTATTATTATTATTATTATTATTATTATGTTAATAGCACTCTGTTGTAGTGTTACTATATTGTTTTGTCTATTAGAGTAAACAATGAGTTGTTTGGTAAGTGTAGTTGATCATTCAACAGGGTTTCCTTTTCTGCTTTTGGTTTTCTGTAAATGGTAATTTCCTTGCAGTGTTAGGTGGTGTTGAGGTGTTTTTTTATTGTTGATTCTAATAATTTTAAAGTCTTCTTTTCTAGTGGTTGGTTTATGATTATGTCCTGTTAGGTGTTCTGCAGATGTGGAGTGGTTTGACCCATACTTCCAGGCTCTCATGTGTTCTTTATATCTGACATCAGATTTTCTACCTGTTTTTCCTACGTATCTGCCATCACAAGTGTTACAATGTAATTGATGTATACCTGCTTTCTGGTATACATCTGTTTTTTTGTCATTTTTGGGGTGTATTTTTGGATATAATTTTCTGTTGTGTGTGCTATTTTTATTCCCTTTCTTTTGAAAATGTTGCTGATTTTATGTGTGAGTTTGTGTTTATGTGGCTTTGTGTGCTGTCTTCTGTTTTCTCCTATGTTTTCCTGATTATTTTGTGTAGTCATTATGGTGCTGAGTGACTGTGATTGTATTGTTTTTGCTGTGATGTTGTCAATGGTTTTGTGCTTTCTGCTTTTATTTTAATTCTTTTGTTTAGTTTTGCGACTATGTTACTATTGTACCCATTGCTTAGGGCTATCTGCATTATTATGTCCAGTTCTTTTTGGTAGTTTCCTTTGTTGAGTGGGACTTTGTTGAGTCTATGGAGCATGTGTCGAAGTGCTGCTTGCTTTTGTGAGTGAGTGTGGATGGTTCGAGGATTGGGGGATAATAATGTCAGCTGCTGTGGGTTTACGATAAAGTTCAGACATATGCTTATTGGTTTGCTTTTTGACAGTTATATGGAGAAAATTAATTTAGTTCTTCTGTTCTCTTTCCATTGTGAATTTTATATTTTTATGTACCTTGTTGATGTCAGTATGCAATTTTCCAGTTTTTGATTGTGGTTTGTCTATTAAGCAGAGGATGTCATCCATAAATCTGAACCGCACGGTCTCAGGCGCCTTGCCACGGTTCGCGCGGCTGCCCCCGTCGGAGGTTCGAGCCCTCCCTCAGCCATGGGTGTGATTTTTGTCCTTAGCGTAAGTTAGTTTAAGTTAGATTTAGTAGTGTGTAACCCTAGAGACCGATGACCTTAGCAGTTCGGCACCGTAGAAACTTACCAACACCATGCACCTGAACCAGTATAGAATGTTGTATTCTTTTGCTACTATTTTTGTGAAAATGATCTGTTCAGTGTGGTTTATAAAAATACACTCCTGGAAATGGAAAAAAGAACACATTGACACCGGTGTGTCAGACCCAACATACTTGCTCCGGACACTGCGAGAGGGCTGTACAAGCAATGATCACACGCACGGCTCAGCGGACACACCAGGAACCGCGGTGTTGGCCGTCGAATGGCGCTAGCTGCGCAGCATTTGTGCACCGCCGCCGTCAGTGTCAGCCAGTTTGCCGTGGCATACGGAGCTCCATCGCAGTCTTTAACAGTGGTAGAATGCCGCGACAGCGTGGACGTGAACCGTATGTGCAGTTGACGGACTTTGAGCGAGGGCGTATAGTGGGCATGCGGGAGGCCGGGTGGACGTACCGCCGAATTGCTCAACACGTGGGGCGTAAGGTCTCCACAGTACATCGATGTTGTCGCCAGTGGTCGGCGGAAGGTGCACGTGGCTGTCGACCTGGGACCGGACCGCAGCGACGCACGGATGCACGCAAAGATCGTAGGATCCTACGCAGTGCCGTAGGGGACCGCACCGCCACTTCCCAGCAAATTAGGGACACTGTTGCTCCTGGGGTATCGGCGAGGACCATTCGCAACCGTCTCCATGAAGCTGGGCTACGGTCCCGCACACCGTTAGACCGTCTTCCGCTCACGCCCCAACATCGTACAGCCCGCCTCCAGTGGTGTCGCGACAGGCGTGAATGGAGGGACGAATGGAGACGTGTCGTCTTCAGCGATGAGAGTCGCTTCTGCCTTGGTGCCAATGATGGTCGTATGCGTGTTTGGCGCCGTGCAGGTGAGCGCCACAATCAGGACTGCATACGACCGAGGCACACAGGGCCAACACCCGGCATCATGGTGTGGGGAGCGATCTACACTGGCCGTACACCACTGGTGATCGTCGAGGGGACACTGAATAGTGCACGGTACATCCAAACCGTCATCGAAACCATCGTTCTACCATTCCTAGACCGGCAAGGGAACTTGCTGTTCCAACAGGACAATGCACGTCCGCATGTATCCCGTGCCACCCAACGTGCTCTAGAAGGTGTAAGTCAACTACCCTGGCCAGCAAGATCTCCGGATCTGTCCCCCATTGAGCATGTTTGGGACTGGATGAAGCGTCGTCTCACGCGGTCTGCACGTCCAGCACGAACGCTGGTCCAACTGAGGCGCCAGGTGGAAATGGCAAGGCAAGCCGTTCCACAGGACTACATCCAGCATCTCTACGATCGTCTCCATGGGAGAATAGCAGCCTGCATTGCTGCGAAAGGTGGATATACACTGTACTAGTGCCGACATTGTGCATGCTCTGTTGCCTGTGTCTATGTGCCTGTGGTTCTGTCAGTGTGATCATGTGACGTATCTGACCCCAGGAATGTGTCAATAAAGTTTCCCCTTTCTGGGACAATGAATTCACGGTGTTCTTATTTCAATTTCCAGGAGTGTATTTGCTAAGGCTCCTGACACTGGGGACCCCATTGGTAAAAATTTTTCTTCTTGTAAATAAAATACATTATTTAATTGGAAGTAATTTTGTTCTGTTATGAGCGTCATTAATATATTTCCCTAATCTGTTCATCAGGGAACTGACTATGTTTCTATTGTTTCTGGTACTGCTGTGTTGGAATACAGGCTTCCTATATCAAATGAGAGGAATATTGCTGTGTCTGGGATTTTTATACAGATGCAGCGGGATTAATTTGCGCCAGTTTTTTTTATTTGTACTATTCTATATTTTCCAGAGTGTTGTTTATTTTTGTCTGGAATCTGTTTATTGGCTCTGATTTTAATTTTGTAATGTTGTTTTGAGATGAATTCTGGTGTTTTTCAGTGTACTGTTCTTTGTCTATAAGTACTACTGTGGTATTCTCCCTGTCTGCGTTTTAAATGATGCCAGTTTCATTTTGAGGTTTTTCTAAATTTTTTGAGTAATATAGCTCTTGCCTTTGTGTTGTTTCTGGGTAGTTGTGTTTTCATATTGCTTATTATATTATGGGTTTCTTTTTTACTAGTTCTCTAGTTAATCCAATGTTGACACTGCTGTTTTCTCTCATATCTTCCATTGTCAACACACTTTCTGCTTCTACAATTAGATTTTCTATGTAATCTTCATATGTTACATTGCATTTTAATTCTTTCTCCAACAGTTGTCTTTCTTTACTGTTTGTGTGTCTGTAAGATTAACCAATCACGAGTAGAATTTACGTGTGCGTTTTTGTTGACTGTGTGTTGAACTATTGTGTTGTGATTGAAGTTTTTTGAGTCTATTAATCTTTCTTACATGAACAGTTTCCATTCTTTGTACAGCAGTTTCTGTGTGACTTTCGACCTTGTTGACCAGATGGGAGAAAACTGCCATATTATTAATGTTTGCAAATTGCAAACTGGTATAGGACTGCATATTCAAATACAGAAATATGAAAATAGGCGGAATACGGTGCTGCGGTCGGCAACGCCTCTATAAGGCTACAAGTGTCTGGCGCAGTTGTTAGAACGGGTACTGCTGCTACAGTGGCAGGTTATCAAGATTTAAGTGAGTTTGAATGTGATGCGATGGCCGACGCACGAGGGATAGGACACAGCTCATCCGAGGCAGCGATGAATTGGGGATTTTCCCGTACGACCATTTCACGAGTGTATCGAGAATATCAGGAATCCGGTAAAACATCAAATCTCCGACATCGTTGCGGCCGGAAGAAGATCCTGCAGGAACGGTGCCAACAACGACTGAAGAGAATCGTTCAACCTGACAGAAGTGCAATCCTTCCGCAAATTTCCGCAGATTTCAGTGCTGGGACATCAACAAATGTCAGCGTGTGAACAATTCAACGAAACATCATTGATATGGGCTTTCGGAGCCGAGGGCCCACTCGTGTATCCTTGATGACTGCAGGACGCAAAGCTTTAAGCCTCACCTGGGCTCGTTAACACCGACATTGGACTGTTGATGACTGGAAACATGTTGCCTGGTCAGAAGAGTCTCGTTCCAGATTGAATCGTGTGGATGGACGTGTACGGGTACCTCATTAAAACATGGACCCTGCTTGTGAGCATGGGACTGTTCAAGCTGGTGGAGGTTCTGTAATGGTGTGGGGCGAGTGCAGTTGGAGCGGTATGGAACCCCTGATACGTCTAGATACGACTTTGACCGTGACAAGTGCGTAAGCATGCTCTCTGATCAGTTGCATCCATTGCGCATTCCGACGGACTTGGGTAATTCCAGCAGGACAATGCGACAACCCACACGTCCAGAATCACTACAGAGTGGCTCCAGGAACACTCTTCTGAGTCTAAACACTTCCGCCGGTCACCAAACACTCAAGATATGAACATAATTGAGCATATATGGGATGGCATGCAACGTACTGCTCAGAAGAGTTCTCTACTCCCTCGTACTCTTACGGATTTATGGACAGCCAGGCAGAATTCATGGTGTCAGTTCCCTGCAGCACTACTTCAGACGTTAATCGATCCAATGCCACATCGTTCTGGATAACTTCTGCGTGCTCGTGGGGACCCTATTAGGCAAGTTGAAAGGGTACAGTACCGCCCGACATTGAAAATAGGTACAACATACTTCATTATTTTTGTCAGAACAACATATTTTTTGTAAAAGTAACTCAATTTCAATTAATACAGCGAAGCCGGATACCAGTGTGGGAAAGAATGACAATTTCTTTATTTAACTGATCACATGTGCACTCCTACAAAATAAATCCCTACATCCAGTTTGGTGAGATCTGTGAAATGAATGAATGTATGGTCGTCTGCTAACCGCAGATAGTGAATGGGAATATATGATCATCTTTGAGACGATCCTTTGGCCACCTTTGGTGGAACCAAAGAGATGAAACTTACCAGAGCTTTGAGCGCCTGAAATGTGGCTGACCAATACGGTAGCATGGTCTTCCCCCACCTCAACAGAGGTGCGAGATGACCTGAAGAACGGCCAT
Organism: Schistocerca americana; assembly: GCF_021461395.2. Lineage (NCBI taxonomy): Eukaryota > Metazoa > Arthropoda > Insecta > Orthoptera > Acrididae > Schistocerca > Schistocerca americana. Next base: position 288,537,840 of record NC_060125.1, read on the forward strand.
GTTTCAGCACTCTGCCACTGGATCTTGTACTGTTAAGACCTGTCTTGGGTGTGCTCCGTAAAGACAAAAGAGTGGAGACATGGTATGCATGTGGAATATTTAAGAGTAGTTTGAAATAATAATTTCTCTATTTCAGGAACTTTTGTGGGGAGAATTAAATGTCAGGTGGGTAATATTAATGGGATCGCAGTAATCTTCGGAAGTGACCAACGGTCACAATGAAACCACGTGTAGCAATAAGTTGAAATACTTCCGAGTGCTTAAGTTAAGCTGAATTACTAGCGTGTGTACTATAAGTTGAAATATTTAAGAAATGGCGTGTGCAGGACTTGAAATTAGAGGCGAGTACTTCCACGTGGTGAGTACTGTGTGTGTCTCAATCTGTGTATGAGACAAAGGATAAAGAGAAGTACTAGTCCATGGTATCAGTTGAGGATTCGTGTGTGTGATGAATATGTTCTTAATATTACTTTGCGTGATATGTTTCCGTGTGACGCTTGATTCAAGCTATAATACTCTGAGAGAGAAGCAAGGTGAGTCAGCCGTCTATCTAGCAACGCCACTTGGCTTGCATTGCACAGGAAGACGTGCATATCTCTCCAGAGTTCATAGTAGGAAAGTAGAATTACGAAGTGGGGCAGTGTCGTGTGAAACTGGGATAAATATTAATTGAAGTGGGAAAGCTGAAAGTGATAATGTTGTGACTATTCCCTGTGTTGTATTTCATGTTGTAGTGTGGTGTATGTCATGTAATTTAAATATGTGTGGTTTGCATGGGAGAGTAGCAAGGTAGTTTCAGAGGTAGTGGGTTATGCATGTTCCTTTTGTACCGCTCAGTCTGGAGGAAAGTTTCGAGATGATGATTGTGAGAGTCGAAGTGTGAGATATAATAAAAGATCCACCATCCTATCCAGAAAGTGCACCGTAGCGTTAAATAATTACGAGACCATAAGATAGAGAATCACCAACGTAAAGCCATGCCCACTGGGCGGAATTTCTCATGTGTTATTGTTGTAGGTTATAGAATTTGTGTGTTTAGGTTATAGAATTTATCGGAATAAATAAGATAGTGAAAAGAAAAAGATTGGTGGCCTTTTCCTTCGAATTGTATGTTGTCATGATATCCAGAATTTGTAATGTGTGCGCCATTCATACTCAGTGCGATGGCCACGTGTTGATAAAAGCCGTTAAATAAAAAAAAAAGAAAATGTGGTACTGCCATTGCATAGTGAACAGTCAGAGTTCTGTAAATTACTGATAGATGTGCGTTTCCGTTGCGTATTATTCATACAGGAGTGTAGGGAAGCAGCCTACTCACGCTGTATAAAATTCACATCAGTCTTTCCATTGTGTGCCAGCCAGTCCGCTGTAACTATCTCTGACGTCATAAATGTTGCGCAATACTTTAAAAATCAAGTAAATAACCTAAAATGTTTCTAGCATGTCAGGAGTAATACTAAATTAATATGTGTTGAATATCAGTTCGATAACTTTAACCATTTTCGAAATTTGGACGTTTTTCTGTAAAAATCATTGGAGCAACAGAAAAGAGCTAGAGACTTAAAAATTTATATTTAGATTCCTTTTTCATAATTATTTAATAGAAACAGTCTTTTGGATCTCACAAATTAAGATTTTAGTTGAAATTCATAATTTTCTGGTTTTTGTCTTAAAAATTAAGGAAGCAATGATTTATTCAATAACTTAATGTGGTGCATTACTAGCCCAGCGACTAGTCGGGAGAGCCGATTTGATCAGGCGTTCCCTTAGCCGTCCGCACCGCGGCTTTATATATAAGAACGCTGCGCGAGGAAAAGGCCCCAGTTCTCTCCAGACGCTGAATAGCACGCCATCTGTGTCGGGAGTCGCGTCGCGTCGCGTCGGTATCATTGCTACAAACAGCCTCGGATGCCGTATTAAGTTACTCGAGATATGTGTAACCATGAAATCATTTTTGAGTGAAGTGTTAATTCTGAGATGACTTTAATTATCGATCTTCAGTTTGCGTATGTCGTATTTCCACGTGCCGTCGCGGGACAGACATTCTACCATTATTTAGCGTGGCGTTTGATGAACATTATCATCAAGTTATGGCGAGCATTCACTTAAATATTTAATTTGGACAGTTATAGTGGCATCAGCGCATTAGACTCTGAACTGCTCTGTTAGTTAGATTGTGTGGATTCTTTTTTTTTCCATCTGTGACTTTCAGAATATAGAGAAAGTTTTTTTTTCACGATCGTTTTTGATTATAAATCCCAGACAATCTCCTAATTCCTCAGAGCTATAAGCTGTAGTTATAAGTGTATTTCTCAGATGAAGTGGGCACTAGGAATTCTAATTATAGGCTTCACGTTTTGCTAATCACTTTCTGGTTGCCAATATTGTAGTTAGAGAGCCAGTGTTGAGAATGGCAAAAGACAGCATAAATAATAGGAACACTTATATAACAATTAATTCCACCCGCTGCCCCTCATATGGTTAATCGGCCGGGAAATGAAGTGTTTCAACATTCAAACATTTATACAACAACAACATAATTCCACCCGCCGCCTCACAGGAGGATAATTTGTAACTTAGTGGTGAGTACGAGATTCATGTCACTCGATAAATAAGAATGAATCCACTCGCTTGGCAGACCACTCATCTTGCAGGCCTGACTGCTTGATGCCACAGTATGAGCAAGGCATGTGGGTGCCCCTCAAAGTGTACCAGTTTCTTTGGCTCTTCAGTGTATAATTCGTAATTTAGTGTGAATAATTGATGTACACAATCAAAAGTAATGTGCACAGTTAAGTTTTGTTCAAAAGTATCGTAGTGAAGGCTATTCAAGATCAGGATCTTAAAAGGTACTTGCTTTTACGTTACTGATGAGAGTTTTGTCATACACAGTTTCCAATTACTAAGTTTTATGCGTATTAGTTTCAATGTTATCAGAATTTTAATTACTGATGCTATTGGGAGATCAAAAGGTCTTCAGGTGAGGGGAATTTTATATGTGCTGACAATGGAGATGAAAATGTTGCAGAAGCATTTCTTGTAAGAGCCACGCTGTCGCGGCCGGTCGTCTACAGCGTGCGCCATGAGACTGATGACGGAAGTGAAGCAGCGCCCGACGGTTACGGCTGAAGAAAATGAATGCAGGTTGATAATGGAATCTGTTCACTTCTTGTTTGAACTGTAACCGCTATAGACCGATGCTGCAGGGCAAGGCTACTTTGATAATTGGGTACTGAAACAGAATTTGGCTTAAAGTAAGATAGGAAAAAACGGCGCAGCCAATGTGTGATACAAGAGGTAGTCAAATGAAACGAGACAGACAGATAAAAAAGGGAGTAAACTGTTAATTATTTCAAAAGTAATTGCCATAACTCTTAATTCAGGTATCCCAATGCGAGACAAGACGGTCAATACATTCGTGGAATAATGTTTGCAGTTGCCTTCGGAACCATAGTTGTACCCAGGCATGCACCTCTTCGACCGAAGAAAATCGTCGGCCATTAACGTTTTTCTTCAAGGCTTCAAAAACATCGAAATCGCATGGGGAGAAATCAAGACTGTTCAAAAATGTTTCAAATGGCTCTGAGCACTATGGGACTTAACATCTGAGGTCATCAGTCCCCTAGACCTAGAACTACTTAAACCTAACCAACCTAAGGACATCACACACATCCATGCCTGAGGCAGGATTCGAACCTGCGATCGTAGCAGCAGCGCGGTTCCGAACTGAAGCGCCTATAACCGCTCGACCACAGCGGCCGGCAATCAAGACTATATGTAGGATGTGGAAGAGCCTCCCAGCGATATTTCTGCATCGTCGTTGAAGCAGGCACGCCAACTCCAGGAAAGTCATGACGAGTTTTTTCTTTGACTGCAAGGGCCCGCTGCTGACTGACTTTCTGGAACACGGCGTCACAATTATGCACAGCGGTACGTGGGCTCAGCAAAAATTGAACCGCGCCATCCTCCACATGGTCCCAATCTCTCACTTTGCGATTTCCATATTTTTGAAGCCCTAAAGAAACACATTTGCTTCAGATGACGAGCTGCACGCCTGATTTCAATCGTGGTTCCATTTGCAACCACAAGCATTTTTCATAGAACGATAGGTGAATTTGTGGCGATTTATTTTGAAACAAAAAAACACTTAATTTACTTTTTTTGACCTGTCTCGTTTTCATTTTACTGCCCCTTATATTTTGAAGGATATATCTACGTTACAGCGGAAAACTTGTAGTTCTTCTTGTATCCAGAGTTTTTGAGTGTGATTTGATCCTTGTGAGATGATTAACGTGAGACAAAGTATTTCAATGTACTTTGATTTACGGAAAGTGGTTAATTAGTTATTTCATGGTTTTAAATAAGTTCTGTCGGTGTCGAACTTTCGAGCAGTCGTATGTAGACGCGTCCTCGAAATCTAAACCCAATGCAGTCAGATACAAGCAAGACTTGTCAGGGCTTATCACCTACTGACTATAACATTTAGACCCATTGTGTGTGGTATCTCCCGGGGCCAGTTTAAGAATTTTAATGCATCATTATTAGGGAAGGCTGGCCGGGGTCATTTAAACTATCACCAAATATAACTGTTCCCGATAGCAGAGACAGCACAAGCGTTCTTCGTATTTTCCAATTTGCTCGTCCCATTTAATGAGGAATTCCACTCACTGGGCCTTTACTTCCCTCACTCGAGCTGTGTTTTCCTCCATTCTACCTAGTAGCTCGTGCATCATTACTAAGACCGTGTGTATACGTAGACCCACTTGTCTTCCAGTACTCGTCTGGTTGGCTTCCGCTTCTGCTTTCCGTCGGTTTGGCATAATCCGAGGTCTACGTCGTACTGGATGGTGATAGTGTGGTTATGCGTTGGCGAAGCCAACAAACGTGAAAGCAATGAACCTGGTTGAGGTGACAGGTAAATCTGCAGCTTAGCCCGAGGTCTAAGTTAGATTGGAAGGTGACAGTTTGCTTTGAGTTAGGGAAGCTAACGAATGTGAAAGGAAAAAAAAGGAAAAGAAACATGGTAATGGTGACAGACGATCCGTAACTCTGCCTGAAGTTTAGGTTAGTTTGTAATGTAGCAATTTGGTTATGATTTGGTGAAGCCACCGAGTACGAAAGCGAAAAGCTGTCAGAGCTGTCTTAGAATCCGCACAAACGTCAACACATCCAACCTCCTCGTAGGTGTCTCTCCACGAAACTGCCACAAACTCCTTTTCCTTTACTTTGTAAGTTTTTTTTCCACGGTCACGAAATAGGTTTACTTCTAATTTTCGCTTCCACTCTTCTGTCAATTGAATATGACCCTATCCAGTAGTTCCTGACATTTGAGTTTCCTGAGTATGTCCCTTCCCACTTCGTTTCAGCTCCCAGCGGCGTGTATAGATCAAAATTCTGTTCATTACCTATCTCAATTTGTTCCTTCGTGGTCTCTACTGTTTTAGCTTCCCATGACATCCCATATAATAAGCGTGTGTGTGGTACTGAGTCAAATGCCTTTCAGATGCCAAGAAACACTGCATCTGACTGCCCTGATACATTGCTTTCAGGAAGCCATGTGAGAAAATCGCGATTTGGATTTAACATGATCGATATTATAGAAATCAATACTCGTTGGCACGGAGGAGGTCATTCTGTTCGAGATCCATCATTATATTTGAGCTCATAATATGTTATAAGATTATACAACGAACTGTTGTCGTGGATGTTGGAATATAGTTTTGTGAATCACAACTGCTACCCTTCTTGTAGGTGGGTGTGACCTGTGCTTTCTTCCAGCACTAGGCACAGTTTTTGTTCGAGAGATCTTCGGTATGTTATGGTAAAAGGAGGGGCTAATTCAGCCAGAAATTCGGTGTAGAAACTGATAGGTATTCCCATCAGCTCCTGAAAGAGCTGAAATAGTCAATTTTAACTATTACAGTTCTAATCGTACAGGGATGTCTGCAGTCTAACATGGTTTGTTAACGATAATGTTCATACAAAAAGGAGAGAAATGCATAGTGACTTAGATGGAATGATTCAGAAAGTCGCTAATATTGATGCAAAGTACCCTCCGCCTGACACTTTAGATTAGCTTTGAGAGAGCCTGTGTAGATGAAGCCCAAATTCGGAACCCTGCTTTTCATGTGACTCTCTCTTAGATATTATTTTTGCCAGGCCAGCCTCACTTCCCTTCTCCAAACTTCGATTTGCAAGTAGTGATTGTAACCTGCAATTGTCATTTCGGGCAAAAAGTGAGGCTTGGCAGTTAGCTTCATGTCTCGATTTGGCACACTGTTATAATAAGTAACGAAGTTTGTCAAAAGTACCTTTTCGCATAGCATAACGTATAAGACATTGGCTCGAGGGACAGTGAGGTAAGATAGGCTCCAACTGAATCGTCACAAGGGATTAAGCACCGTTCGTACTGTACGCATTTTCCAATATCCATTATGGCGGGTGTCCATTAAAGCGGGTGCTGAATCACAGATCTCCGTACTGTTAGACCAGGCAGAAGACAAGAAAAACGCCCAGAGCGGAGTTTGCTAGGTTAGTGGTCATATGGCGTACACTTTCCTCCCCTTTCGCCGAAGGTGACATTCGGTGCTCTGGTAGAGTATCCGCTATAGATAGTGCTGAAAGATCCACGATAAACAAGTATCATCAGCTGCGGATGTTACGAATGAAAGCTAGATAATGACAGGACGGAAAAGCGATACGTTTGATGATTAACGAAGGAAAGAACGGCTAGAACCGAATAAAAAAGATTTTAAAATATCGGCCTATGTCTGTTCTACCATTCACCAATGAGTTTTTCCCAGTAAAACTCCGCATTTGTGTACCATCGATGTTTGAAGGTTGGCGAATACAGAGTTTAACTTTGATGGGTAGCTGAACCCCTATTTAAAGATAATTTTTATTAAGGTTTTAGCTGTGCGAGTTGAGGTAGTTCGCCAGTGAGAGACGAATCACATTTCGACATGATGAAGTGTTACAATCACAACTCCGAGTCTGATGTTCAATTTTCATTTCAGACTGGCGATAGACTTGTGGAAAGGACGCACAGCTTCAAGTTGTCAATGTTTCTCATGAAGACTTCTGACGGCTGCTTCCATTGAGAATCGTTACAATTCCAAATTAGATTTCAACTCGGGTCGCTGACCATTCCCATCACTGCAATGCAACGTTTGTAAGAGAATGATATTTTCGCATTGCCTGTGCTCTATCATAATCCATTTGAATTCTTTCATCTTGAGATCTGTCTGTATTTAGAGGAGTGGGCGAGTAGAAATGAAAGTAGTTTCGTAGCCCACTATTTTCTCACAACCACCAGTTCTTTCCCGAAAGAAAGGAAAAAAGTGCGACACAGCAGCAAATAAACAGACAACACGCTTTACTACTTCGTAGCTTACAGCTTTCTCGATTTTGGAATTCTCATCAGACCAACTTAAGCGAAAAGATGGAATGAGTTCATGGGCGTTTTACTAAAGCTGTATGTAATCAATCAGTTTAGTCAGCATGTTGTTTTTTGCGGAACCACAGCAGCTGTGAATTTCTTGAGGGAAGTCGTTTTCCTGAGTAGGCTCTTTTATTTTGAAATGATCACTTTATTTCGTTATATAGTTACTACATAATTTCGCCCCCTTGGGCCTTTTCGAGCTACCTCTGTTAATTGCATCACAGTAAAGAACTGTAAGCATACACGGGGACTGTCTCAGAAGTACCCTACTTGACGTGTAGACAGTGGTTGTTTCACGAACAACCTTATAAAGTTTAAGTTTGAAGATGCTGCATTGCCGAGAATTTGTTTGTACGCCATTAATAGCAAACGCGAGTTTGTAACCAGGGGTAAAATTGGTTATTGTTGTGTTGTACAATACTTTTATTTGAAATGTTTTAGTCCATCTAATATTGAAGTAGTAAAGGAGTTTTGCTATTTAGGGAGTAAAATAACTGATGATGGTCGAAGTAGAGAGGATATAAAATGTAGACTGGCAATGGCAAGTCATTTCTGAAAGTATTTGTATGGAGTGTAGCCATGTATGGACGTCAAACATGGACGATAAATAGTTTGGACAGGAAGAGAATAGAGGCTTTCGAAATGTGGTGCTACAGAAGAATGCTGAAGATAAGGTGGGTAGATCACGTAACTAATGAGGAGGTATTGAATAGGATTGGGGAGAAGAGAAGTTTGTGGCACAACTTGACTAGAAGAAGGGATCGGTTGGTAGGACATGTTTTGAGGCATCAGGGGATCACAAATTTAGCATTGGAGGACAGCGTGGAGGGTAAAAATCATAGAAGGAGACCAAGAGATGAATACACTAAGCAGATTCAGTACGATGTAGGTTGCAGTGGGTACTGGGAGATGAAGAGGCTTGCACGGGATAGAGTAGCATGGAGAGCTGCATCAAACCAGTCTCAGTACTGAAGACCACAACAACAACAATATTGAAGCTGAGCTAGATTCTACTCTGGGGGATCTTGCTGCTTCGTTCATAAAAGTAAATGTTGGATGCAGAGTGTAAGCGAGGCACTACGAACCCCCAAGACAAACGTCGCTGTGATCGACCAAATAAGGTGACCACGCTAGAAATTGTGATGAAAATACGCAAAATGGTGTTGGGTGACTATCGAGCGAAAGTAGGAAAGGTAGCAGACACCGCAGGCATTCCAAAAAATGTTGTTAGTCGCATACTGACTGAAAATTTCGACATCAGCTGTGCACAAGATCGGTGCCGCATTTACTCACAGTGGAACAAAAAAAGCTGCGAAGGGATGTTTCAGTCGAGTGTGTGGCGATGTTTCGTTGCAATAAAGCCGAGTTTTGAGTCGGTTCATAAGCATGGATGAAACATGGGCCCATCACTTTACACCTGAGGCGAAGGGACAGTCAATACGGTGTACTGAAAGGGGAGAGAGGTCCAAATAAGGTGAGACTGTTTCATCTGCATACAAGATCATGTCGTCAGTTTTTGTGGGAATCACGTGGCATAATTTTCATTGATTATTTTCAAAAACGAAAGGCAATCAATGTTGAATATCATGTGAACATACTGCAACGTTTGAGTGATGAAATGAAATAGAAACGGCCTCATTTAACGACAAAGAAAATTTGTTTCATCACGACAGTGGACCAATTGACACATTTGTTATCGTCACGGCCAAAATGAAGAAGTTAAAGATCGTATTGCTTCCTCGTACACGCTGTTCGCAAGATTTAGTCCCCTTTGATTATTTTCTGTTTCCAAACTTGGTGATAAATGATTTGCCAAAAATAAACTGGTGCGAACATGCAGTTGATGGCTATTTTGCTATAAACATGGTATCGAAACTACTGAACATCCCTGGGAAAGCGTACCAAGCTAGAGTGCGTAGAGAAATGATCGTGTTTTTCTCGAAATTTTTGTGTTTCTCTGTTTCCGAGACAACCCATGTAGTATCATATATTTCACACGTCTGTGTGGAAGTAGTGACATGTGACAGTGTCCTTAATAACCATTTCTCACGAACGTGGTAGCTACGGGCAAAACTTTCTCACCCAGCGAAAGACTGTGGAGTACGATCCCTATGGGAGCGATATGTACGAGTTTGCAGCATTTTCCTAGAGTCGCCATTTAAAGCCAGTTTTTGTAACTTTGTTAGTAGACTTTCTCGAGATAGTTTCCTTCTACCTTCAAGATCCTGCCAGTTCCGTTCTTTCAACGTCTCTGTGACACTCTCCCGCGGGTCAGACAAACCTGTAACCATTCGTATTGCCCTCCTCAGTATGCGATCAACATCCCCTGGTAGTCCTATTTGGTGCAGGTCCCACGCACTTGAGCAGTATTCTAGGATGGGTCGCAAGAGTGATTTGTAAGCGATCTCCTTTGCAGAGTGATTGCATTTCCCTAGTATTATATCGATAAACTGAACGCTGCTACGTGCCTTAACCTCGACGGGACCTAAGTGATCTCTACATTTCATGTCCCTACTACGCCTTGTACCCAGGTATTTGTATGAGATGGCCGATTCCAGCTGTGTCTCAGTGATGTTATAATCGTAGGATACTACATTTTTTCGTTTTGTGAAGTGCAACATTTCACATTTATGACATTTAAAGCAAGTTGCGTGTCTCCCCACCATTTTGAAATCCTGTCCAAGTATGACTGAATATTTGTACAGCTTTGTTCAGATTGTACTTCGTTGTAGATAGGTGCATCATAAGCGGAAAGTCTGAGGTTACTATTAATATTCTACAAAGTATCATTAACATACAACATGAACAGCAAATCACCCAATATACTTCTGTGTCGTACAACCGGGATTACAACTACATCTGTCGACGGCTCTCCATCCAGGATATAATGCTGCCTCCTCCAGTTGTCCAGTCGTGCCCTTAATTACGGTGGTTGTGAGAAATCGTTATTAAGGACATTGTGACATGTTGCTCCCCCCGAACAGGTGTGTGGCATGTCTGATGGTTACAATTTTTGTACTGTGATGCAAGTAACAGAGGTAACTTGAAAACGACCAAGGACGTTCAATTAAAAAAAAGTGTGTGAAATCTTATGGGACTTAACTGCTAAGGTCATTAGTCCCTAAGCTTACACACTACTTATCCTAAATTATCCTAAGGGCAAACACACACTCCCATGCCCGATGCAGGACTCGAACCTCCGCCGGTATCTGCCGGTTAGCAAAAAGTTGAATCGTGAAACAAGTGATTACTTCAAAATAAAACAGTCTATGCAGGAAAATGATTTCCCCCAAGATAGTAAGCACGTCTTATGGGGATACACAAGGAAAACATATGAAACTTGCTGGAAGAAAGACAACCTACTTAAAGAAAAACCAAAATTGCTTGAAGAACTCTTTGCCTTGTAAGTTTCAGTACGTGACGGCGTAGATATTTAATCGATACTTAGAAAATTGTTGGCCGAACGATTCCGGAAAACTTCAGTCTTGTAAATTTTTCAACAGAGGTTCAGTTTGATTCAACTAAAATGATTCTTCGCGATGTAAAATCGTGAATAATCCAGATAACTTGCTAAAATACTGTTGCTGATACTAGCAGCGATAGACGAGTCCGATAATATTACCGTCCGTACAAACAAAACACTCGAGTTATCATCCTATCGCGACTCTTCACATCTGTACGCTGATTACCTTGCGCACAACATTGTGTGACGCACATGTTGCTACTTAAATACTCTGGGACCACCGCGCGAAACTCAGGCGGCATAATTTGTCATATGTGTCAGCACTACCCACTACCGCTCGCTTTGACTTGCAATCACAAGCCAGATCTCAGTGCAAACAAGTGCAGTTAGAACAAACTTCCAAAGGGGTCTTCTCTGGGTTGCTGTTAAATTTCTTACCACTTTCAGGCTGCCATCTGTTGCTTGTACACGCATGAATTAAGTGCCGGGTGGAGTATGCTTCAATATATACGGGTCAGAATATACGAGGGCAGATCAATAAGTAATGCAACACATTTTTTTTTCTGAAACAGGGGTTGTTTTATTCAGCATTGAAATACACCAGGTTATTCCCCAATCTTTTAGCTACACAACACTATTTTTCAACGTAATCTCCATTCAATGCTACGGCCTTACGCCACCTTGAAATGAGGGCCTGTATGCCTGCACGGTACCATTCCACTGGTCGATGTCGGAGCCAACGTCGTACTGCATCAATAACTTCTTAATCATCCGCGTAGTGCCTCCCCGGATTGCGTCCTTCATTGGGCCAAACATATGGAAATCCGACGGTGCGACATCGGGGCTGTAGGGTGCATGAGGAAGAACAGTCCACTGAAGTTTTGTGAGCTCCTCTCGGGTGCGAAGACTTGTGTGAGGTCTTGCGTTGTCATGAAGAAGGAGAAGTTCGTTCAGATTTTTGTGACTACGAACACGCTGAAGTCGTTTCTTCAATTTCTGAAGAGTAGCACAATACACTTCAGAGTTGATCGTTTGACCATGGGGAAGGACATCGAACAGAATAACCCCTTCAGCGTCCCAGAAGACTGTAACCATGACTTTACCGGCTGAGGGCATGGCTTTAAACTTTTTCTTGGTAGGGGAGTGGGTGTGGCGCCACTCCATCGATTGCCGTTTTGTTTCAGGTTCGAAGTGATGATCCCATGTTTCATCGCCTGTAACAATCTTTGACAAGAAATTGTCACCCTCAGCCACATGACGAGCAAGCAATTCCGCAGAGATGGTTCTCCTTTGCTCTTTATGGTGTTCGGTTGGACAACGAGGGACCCAGCGGGAACAAACCTTTGAATATCCCAACTGGTGAACAATTGTGACAGCACTACCAACAGAGATGTCAAGTTGAGCACTGAGTTGTTTGATGGTGATCCGTCGATCATCTCGAACGAGTGTGTTCGCACGCTCCGCCATTGCAGGAGTCACAGCTGTGCACGGCCGGCCCGCACGCGGGAGATCAGACAGTCTTGCTTGACCTTGCGGCGATGATGACACACGCTTTGCCCAACGACTCACCGTGCTTTTGTCCACTGCCAGATCACCGTAGACATCCTGCAAGCGCCTATGAATATCTGAGATGCCCTGGTTTTCCGCCAAAAGACACTCGATCAATGCCCGTTGTTTGCAACGCACATCCGTTACAGACGCCATTTTAACAGCTCCGTACAGCGCTGCCACCTGTCGGAAGTCAATGAAACTATACGAGACGAAGCGGGAATGTTTGAAAATATTCCACAAGAAATTTCCGGTTTTTTCAACCAAAATTGGCCGAGAAAAAAAAAGTGTTGCATTACTTATTGAACTGCCCTCGTACTTCTTGGTGAAGTGAGAGTTGATAAATTTGAGAAAACTATGGCTTCCTCGGTTAATGACGCGAAATTCTCTCGTTTTGTCAACCGAGTAACAGAGTCGTTATGAAGCAACGTTTCGATTACTTTTCTACTCGTCATCTTCGGATAAAGTGCCGGGTTCCGGCTGATAGTGTTGCAGGCAGCGGATGACACTGCCACTCAACACCGGGTATCAACGTCCGGACCCCTTACAATCACGGTTCCCCATCACCGGCCAAGTCACGCATTTCCAGTAGCAAAATTTGTCCTTCCGTGTTGTTTCGGTAGAGAAACGCAGTCCGAAGTCCGATAGTGCTATTGCTACAGTAACCTGGTACTTCGCCTGAGGATAAGAGCAGGCAACTTGTCGAAAAGATTGTGTGGAACAACCATGCTACTCGACTGACAAACTGTTAACTGAACGATCGCGTGTTAATATTCTGTGCGGCTCGTCTACAAGGATAAGTTTATATAACTGGTGGGAATTGCTTATAATGAACTAGTTTCGTTGATTATATATGACAACTTAATCCCATGTTAATGTTTGTTTGAGGTGAAGTTTGTAATAAGTAGCAGGTTCGACGATGTTCGTGAGACCTATTGGAATGGCGTGAACGGCAGCGCACTGTCCGCTAAGGTCGTACACCGTCCGTCTATAAAGTACAAGACTGATTTTAATCCTGGCGAATTTGCCACGTCAGCGCAGTAACTACGATTGCAACTTGAACTAATAAATGTAAAGAATAGATGTACATTCGACCAATCAGTTGTGAGCAGGCAGTGTAGCAATGATGTGTCAACGTTGTTTCACAAATCGTAACGGAGCAACAACACTAAATCAATTGTTCAAGACATGACCTAGAATGTTTTGCAAAAGAGAAAAGTGTTCAAAGTTTGTCCTGAAAATCTTGACTTCCGAACAGAAACAACGAGGCATAGACGCCTGCCACGATTTGACTGAAATGCTTAACCCAGGAGAATTCCTTTCTGGAAAAAATCATCACTGGTGTTGGGTCTTCGTGTTATCGATACGAACCTACCGCAAAGCGACGCAGTGCAGGAATTTACACGACGCGTCAGCGCTTTAACGACATAACCTATGTTCAAGCCAGTGTGACGCACGAGTGGAACAACATCCTGAAGAAGGCCTTTCTGCCCGTTTCACGGGATTGTATGAACGATCTGTGCGTTGTACTCAATTTGAGTAGACTATGTGAGACACATGAAGCATTAAAACCGTCGTCTTAACGTTTCTCAATTTTTTATTAATCCAGTCACGATCTTTTTGAAGTGACGGGGTATATCAGTGTTCAGGTTTTGGTTCTGCACAAAATTTTAACTCACACATGCACCTGTGTAGCGCACGACTGCAAAGAACAGAGGAATTGCAGCTCAGCTAGTTTTGGGTGCGGTTCATTGTTATGGATTGAAACTCAAGCACGTTCAACTGTCAAAACAATACATGATTGTCTTATTGGGATAGCTGCGATCGTTCTTTGAATAAAAATATGGCATTTCAGTCTTTGATCGGTATTTTTTTAATTTTCAGTAACCGGTTTCAGGCTAGCTGCCCGTCTTCAGATCATATATTGCAGTTTCAGAGTAACCAGTCAGTACAGAACTATTGGTTCGCTATTATGACAGCGCCGGCCTGCGTGACCGAGCGGTTATAGGCGCTACACTCTGGAACAGCGCGACCGCTGCGGTCGCAGGTTCGAATCCTGCCTCGGGCATGGGTGTTTGTGATGTCCTTAGGTTAGTTAGATTTAAGTAGTTCTAAGTTCTAGGGGACTGATGACCACAGCAGTTAAGTCCCATAGTGCTCAGAGCCATTTGAACCATTTATTATGACAGCCTGAAACCGGTCACTGAAAATAAAAAAAATAGCGGTCAAAGACTGAAATTCCATATTTTTACGCTCAACAGTATTTCATTATAACATTCAGCTGTTTTATCTGTGGTTATTAATTCACATGGTCAATTTCGAAATTACAGAATTTCACTTTTAGACGTATTTTTGGCAGTCCAGCTCAATCGAAACAGTGATACACATGAACTGGTACGAAACGTAACAACATCGAAAATCAGTAGTGCTACTGTCAGCATGAAACACACCCGTTCTTGTGTGCATCCACTACGTGGAGACTTAACGCACGCTTGCCCAAAGAAAAGGAAAACTTAGTTTACTCTATGTTCGACTTTCATATAGTGTGCACACAAGAACCTGCAAATTTTATGCTTGCGGTAGCACTAAAAATTTTTCAATTGGAATGCTTTATGTACTTCAGTGTTTCAGGCTAGCTGGACTGCCCCAGGGACGTCTGAACATGAAACTGTATAGTTCCGAAATCTAGCATGTGAATGAAATACCGTCAATGAAACAGTTTAATCGATTATCCAAAAATAGTACACTAAAACGGTTTCGTTAAGTTTCAGTTAGGGTTAAATATTGGCTTAGACACAGAGAATGACGAATCAGTCTTCTGCTGGTGCTCCGCTAGTAATCTCAGAGCTGAGATGGTGTGAGATTACTCCGCGGGAGGCTGTTGTCCCGATAAATTGAGTGGACGGCATATAAAAAGAGAATGGCGCCGGTCCTCGCAAGTTCCCAGAGTCGACGCCGACATGCTGCTGCTGCTCCTGCTGGTGGTTGGCAGCTGCGCCACAGCCGCGTCTGCGCAGAACGCCAGCTTCCCCGATGACTTCCTGTTCGCCGTCTCCACCGCCGCCTATCAGATAGAGGGCGCCTGGGACGCCGACGGTGAGTCCCCCCTATATCCTGTTTGGGGTGGGGAGGGAGTGCGGGCCGCAGGTGGGAGGTAGGGGAGGGTACGGTTCTCAGTTGTTTTTATCACCTACATAAGCAAGCGGGGCGATGTCACTGGATACTAATGCAGAGGTTCTACATTAGAGTTCCGGTGACAATATAATTTTTTCTCCAAGGGCAGGGGCCATTGAGCTACTCGAGACAGTAACCGTTCAACTTTCGAATAGCGTGCGAAAAAAACAGACATTTAAATCTTTCTGTGGGAGCTTTAATTTCTCTTATTTTATTACGATGATCATGAATCCTATGTAGATTGGCGTCAACAAAGTATTTTCGCGTTGGAAGGAGAAAGTTGGTGATTGAAATTCTGTCAGAAGATCTCGTCGTTACGACAAACGCCTTTGTTTTAATGATTGCCATCGTAATTTGCGTATCATGTCTGCGGCATCCTCTCCCCTGTTTCTCGATAATACAAAACGAGCTGCCCTTCTTTGAACTTCTTCCGTGTCCTCATTCAATCCCATCTGGTAAGGAACTCGTACCGAGCAGCAATACTCCAGAAGAGGACGGAGAAACGTAGTGTAGGTAGTGTCTTTAGTACACTACTGGCCATTAAAACTGCTACACCACGAAGATGACGTGCTACAGACGCGAAATTTAACCGACAGGAAGAAGATGATGTGATATGCAAATGATTAGCTTTTCAGAGCATTCACACAAGGTTGGCGCCGGTGGCGACACCTACAATGTGCTGACATGAGGAAAGTTTCCAACCGGTTTCTCGTACACAAACAGCAGTTGACCGGCGTTGCCTGGGGAAACGTTGTTGTGATGCCTCGTGTAAGGAGGAGAAATGTGTACCATCACGTTTCCGACTTTGATAAAGTTCGGATTGTAGCCTATCGTGATAGCGGTTTATCGTATCGCGACGTTGCTGCTCGCGTTGGTCGAGATCCAATGACTGTTAGCAGAATATGGAATCGGTGGGTTCAGGAGGGTAATACGGAACGCCGTGCTGGATCCCAACGGCCTCGTATCACTAGCAGTTGAGATGACAGGCATCTTATCCGCATGGCTGTAACGGATTGTGCAGCCACGTCTCGATCCCTGAGTCAACAGATGGGGACGTTTGCAAGACAATAACCATCTGCACGAACAGTTCGACGACGTTTGCAGCAGCATGGACTGTCAGCTCGGAGACCATGGCTGCAGTTACCTCTGACACTGCATCACAGACAGGAACGCTTGCGATGGTGTACTCAACGACGAACCTGGGTACACGAATCGCAAAACGTCATTTTTTCGGATGAATCCAGGTTCTGTTTACAGTAGCATAATGGTCGCATCCGTGTTTGGCGACACCGCGGTGAATGCACATTGGAAATGTGTATTCGTCCTAGCCAAACTGGCGTATCACCCGGCGTGTTGGTACGGGATGCCATTGGTTACACGTCTCGGTCACCTCTCGTTTGCATTGACGGCACTTTGAAAAGTGGACGTTACATTTCAGATGTGTTGCGACCCGTGGCTCTACCCTTCATTCGAACCCTGCGAAACCCTACATTTCAGCAGGATAATGCACGACTGCATGTTGCAGGTCTTGTACGGGCCTTTCTGGATACAGAAAATGCTCGACTGCTGCCCTGGCCAGCACATTCTCCAGATCTCTCACCAATTGAAAACGTCTGGTCAATGGTAGCCGAGCAAATGGCTCGTCACAATACGCCAATCTCTACTCTTGATGAACTGTGGTATCGTGTTGAAGCTGCAAGGGTAGCTGTACCTGTACACGCCATCCAAGCTCTATTTGACTCAATGCCCAGGCGTATCAAGGCCGTTATTATGGCCAGAGGTGGTTGTTCTGGGTACTGATTTCTCAGGATGAGTGCGCCCAAATTGCGTGAAAATGTAATCACATGTCAGTTCTAGTATAATATATTTGTCCAATGAATACCCGTTTATCATCTGCATTTCTTCTTGGTGTTGCAATTTCAATGACCAGTAGTGTAGATAAGGCTTTTGTCTACATGACTGTCTTCCATATTTAATAGATTCTGCAGCTTGTAAGTGTTTTGCCAATAAAAGGCAGTCTTTCGTTCGTCTTCCCCTTAAAATTTACTACAACATTTACTATGTAATCGTTCCAATTTAAGTAGTTAGCAATTGTAATCACTAAGTATTTAGTTGAATTCACAGCCTTTAGATTTATGTTATTTATCGTGTAACTGAAATTTAACGGATTCCTTTTAGTTCTCGTGTGCATGGCTTCAAATGTCTATTATTTAGAACCAATAGCATTTTTTTGCTCCATACAGATATCTTACCTAGGCGTTTTGCAATTGGTTAGGATATTCTGATGACTTTACTAGACGGGAAATGACAGCATCATCTGCAAAATCTAAGACGTCTACTGAGATTGTCTCCTAAATCATTTATATAGAGTAGGGACAGCAGGTAGCCTACATAATTTCCTTGCGGAACACCAAATATCACTTTTGTTTCCCTCGATGACTTTTCGTGGATTACCAACTAATGTGACCTGTCTCAAACGCTCATTTCCATTTCCATACCACTATTAGCTCCCCTAGACTTGGTAATAGGTTCAATTCGGTAAGGAAGAGAGTGTACAATTTTCTTCTGGTATGCCACATCCACCTGAAACCACTCATCGATTATAAGTTCCTGTAGAGCTAACAAACTACGGTAATATTGACTGGTAAGTTTCACTTGAAAAGTTTGACAACGAGTGTAATGGATGCTTTTTCGTTCACCAGATGCCGAACATAGCATCTGAAGATGGGCGAAACCTGTTATGACTGTCATAAAAATTTGGTTGTATCTGAAATAAACAGAAGTTCACAGTACGCGTATCACCATTCTCCTTTTTTCAAAAACTCATGTGTAAATACTACAATTTGAATCACCTGTCTCGCTGAGTCTTCATCGTGGTGATGTCACAGTTCATAAACACCAATACTGACATGGAAGTGACGTCAGATTAAGACTTCGACTGGGTAGTAATCCGTACGAGACGAATGAGATTAAAGGAGGAGATGAACAGGTTACCATCATGGATTTTGCAAGTAAATTCCGATTGTGGGAATTCAGTTTGCTGTTTTCTTTCGTGTAATCTGACTGCAGACGGCGTAGCTCATGTTGACACATATCGTATTTATTTACTTCCAGATAGCTGGCGATAAAGTTGGACCGAAGGCAACCTGCAAAGCAGAATCCATTACGTCACTTTCAGTTGAGAGACGTCATTGAAAGGGATAGTAGCGTCCTGAGGAAGTCAGGCGAAAGGAAACGACTGTTACTATCCATGATATACAGTATGTAACGGAAATAAAGGTTGAAGCCTCGAGAGATTGTAACGGGCATCTTGACGAAAACAATTTAGGGATATGTCTATGAAGGTTTTCGCGACGTCTCATTCCAATAAAATCTTCACGGGTTTCGTGCCACATGAATTCATGGTGTGAACGCGAGGTCCCTTTGCATATTCTGGCAAAGTTCCAGTGCATCATAGGCCATCTCCTTATACATGTATCTGCGCTCCACAGTGTTTTAACAGCGTTCAGGTGGATTGTTGACGTAGCTGGTAATTAGCGTCCTCCGTCAATCGCTACCGCACTTGATCCAGACTGGCGCCTCTCCCATATTGCTGCTTCAAAGTCTGATAGCCGAGCTACGCTGAGGGCAACACCTTTATCTCGATTACCAGGATTCGACATTCCTTAATAAAGTTGTCCCAGAACCATTAACTGAGAAGATGAAAACTGTCTCTTCGAAAACAAAGATGAGCTTTTCCGTTAAGCTGTGCTCGGCCAACGCAGATCTGTTTTCCTATACGAATCTTACATTGCGTATATGTTTAGTGCATAGTAGGGAGACATTGCTCTGCCTTTGTCCAATGAAGATGTTCCCCATTCGCAAGGAATGTGATAGATTCCAGATGAACGCAGTTACGAGATCATATTTAACTCTCTCCAGAAGGCTCCTTAATTTTGCAGTTGACAGAAACAGATTCTATTACATTTGTTAAGCCAGGTTTCCATATGCAAGTAAAGTGACGCCGCAGCAAATGGAATGACGGCTGATATGGCAGGGCCTACGTTTGCTGCTATTTCCACATGCTCCTTTCAAAATTCTAGTTGCACGGTTTTTTTAGATCCTCAGCTGAGATTATTCGGACAGACATTGGTATTGTCATTTACTTTATGATATTAGAATTCAGTTAAGAATCTAACAAGAAGAAGAAAAAGCATAAATGTAGGATTTGTAAGTGGGTTTCGTACAGAAGTGACTCTTGTGCAAACGAAGTACCACTTAGAAACAAAATTCATTGTTGAACCACTTTCTGATAGCAAAAGTAAATGATACTTGACATCTCTCCAATATTTATACCACGCCCTTAAAACTGCAATGTTAACTTTCTGTGTGATATCAGATGATACTGACAATAGTCTGAAGACTCATTTGAAAGCTAATATTTTCACTTTTGCACTGCACAACAGTTAAATAAGATGAAATATTAGAGTTATTCTATACCAAATTTTGGAGCTATGCATCATGCAAGTGAACGAAAAGACACTGCAACATAGTTGATGTCATAGTTGATGTCCTGAATTAAAAGCAACACTCAGTCCGAAATTATACTGCCACCAGTTTCCTTCTTACTTCCTTTCCAAATCCAGTGAGCAAGTGTTTAAGAGCATTGAAGCTGCCAATACTAGAATCCTAATATACTGCATGTGTATTCATGATTTGTAGAATTATGGGAGCTGCTATGAAAATAAAAATCACTTACGAGTAATTACTGAATAGTACTTGCTCCCCCCCCCCCCCCCCACACACACAAAGAAACAAATCTTATCCATGCATCATATAACAGAAACATATGTATATATATATATTTATATATATGATTACTCTGCAATTCACAGTTAAGTGCCTGGCAGAGGGTTCATCGAACCACCTTCAAGCTATTTCTGTACCAACCCATTCTTGAACAGCTCACGGGAAAACGAACAATTAAATCTTTCTATGCAGGCTTTGATTTCTTTTATTTTATTATAAGGATCGATTCTTCCTATGTAGGTAGGTGCCAACGAAATGGTTTTGCATTCGGAGCAGAATGCTGGTGTTTAATATTTTGTGAAGTATTCCTGCAGCAATGAAAAACGCATTTGTTTTAATGATCTCAATCCCAATTCACGTATCATTCTATGGCACTTTTGCAATGTAACCTAACTATTGTGTGATCATGAAGTTAGAAACGAAGATGCATTTTCTTTCATTGTAGCAGAAAAAAACCGTAGTAAAAATGACGCATTTTGGAGAGTTTTAAATGCGGTGTTATCACTGAAGCTGCATATTTCCGTAATATACAGGTATAAAAACGAAAACCTCTATATGCTTATGTTCGCTTCGCAAGCAGTGAAATCATGATGGTGGCTGCTGTTTTGCTTCTAACTGTAGCCGGTGGCGGGGGAAGAAAAGTGGCTAACAAACATATTTTTGTGACATGACTGGAAGTGCCCTCGCTCATGTGGTGCTACAGGGATTTGGGTCCTCCAAAGGCAAGTGGCAACTTCGGTGACGCTACTCCAGTGGCGGTCAAGTGACGTCACTTTGTATGCGTGTGGAAATCTACATTTATCAGAACTCGCCCAAATCTTGCGGAAGCTGCACCAACGTATGGACGGAACGTAATCTTATGTTTTCTTAAACTGCTTTTTCTTCGTTCTTGTCATTGCGTCTGTGTGGCCCTAGTGCCTCCGTAATTTCTTTATTCCTATAGCCGCTGGAACCAAAAGTCGTTTTTAGGAGGTCCAGCTCCATCGGTAAGCAAATGTCATCAAACATACGCAAAGTAAGGCGCGGGCAAGAAAATAAGTCTGCAGCGGCCGAGCACAGTTTAACGGAAAGGCACAAGTTCGATTTCGGTAATGGGCCCTCCATGTGGTCTGCTAAGGGTTGCTTGGATAACATTATTAAGGAGGCAGTCTGGATACGAGAGTAGACGAATCTTGTTATTCGAGATAACGAAAGGTGACCATATTTATGAGAATCGAAGCTACGACCAATTTTATAACTGCTCACTGCTCGAAATGGAGCAGTACTCTGTAACTGTTATACATTACTAAAGTTTACATCGGAATGAATAGTAGCCATCAAATGATAATATATCAAACATAACGTAAAACATAGGCAATTTCTTAGTTACTGTATAATTATAATACACTTAACTTTAAAAGTTAGTTACGGAGTTGCTTACTTTCTAAACAAAGTGAACAAAGAAACTATTACGTGCGCTGTATTTTCTGCAACATCCACACCAAGGAAATACATGCGAAAGCATTGACGTTACCGCTAAGAAAATCCAGATCAGTAATAGCAAATTCAGCGCAAGTATTATTGAAAATCTCGAACATGAAGCATCATCAAGCGGCCGTGTGAACGCATATCGTAATACGGTGCGTCATGGTACGTTAAATTAGGGATACGACACTGACATAAAGTACAGATACTTTTACAATGCTAGATGTATAAGAAAGTTATGACCATCATGACACTTTTTCAATTACAGGCCACATGTCCTGTGGATACACGTTATGTGTCTCCAGTGCAGTGGTTTCTCTTGCCTTTTGCATTCCCATGCGGTTGACCATTGCTGATTCTTCCGCCTTGAGGAGCAGTCTCCCACCCCAAGGGCAAAAGAGTGTCCTGAACATCTGTCCACTCCTTCACCCTCTTTGACAAAGCCGTTGATCGGCTGGCAGAAGGAGGATCACTTCTTATGCCGGATTAATAATCAAAATTTAAGCGGTGGGGACCGAGGACGTTTTGATTAGTAATCAAAGACGGTTCCCCCTTTTTTTCTCGTTTTGTTCGTTAATGTTCGTTGCATTTGTTCCGGACGGGCGTCCTGTGATACTCGTTCAATGTCATCGTTGATCCATTCAGTCAGTTTTTTAATTATAGAGGGCAGTTTAACCTCTTACTGAACACTCTGAGCTACCGCGCCAGCATTTCCTAGACCACCGGTGGTAATAAAGAACCCGTCAGGTTAGCCGAGAGCGCTAATGTGCTGCTTCCTGGATTCGGGTAGGCGCGCCGGCCCCGGATCGAATTCTCCCGGCGGATTTACGACGAGGGCCTGTGCTGCCCAGCCCAGATGTGGTTTTTAGGGGTTTTTCCACATTCCACTAGGTGAATACCGGGCTGGCCCCCACATCCCGCCTCAGTTACACGACTAGCAGACATCTGAAACACGTTCACACTATTTCATGGTTTACACTAGATGCAGACAGC
This sequence comes from Schistocerca americana, assembly GCF_021461395.2. NCBI lineage: Eukaryota > Metazoa > Arthropoda > Insecta > Orthoptera > Acrididae > Schistocerca > Schistocerca americana. The sequence continues at coordinate 288,560,711 of NC_060125.1, forward strand.
TGGGGTACACTTATTCTGTCCCGGGGGGTATGGGGTGGCGGCGGGAAGGGCATTTCGCCACCCCTCTCAATCAACCTTGCCAAATCCGATTGTACCAATGCCGACCCTGTGAACACTGCAGGACTAAGGCACAAGCAAAAGAAGAAGAAGCAGGGTGGTAATAAAGAATAACTCAGTAGGAAGTACAATTGAAAACGAATGGACATCTCTAAAAGGGCAGTCACAGAAATTGGGGAGAAAACCGTCGGTACAAAGAAACCATAGGTAACAGAGGAAATACTTCAGCTGATCGATGAAAGAAGGAGGTACAAAAATGTTTAGGGAAGTTCAGGAATACAGAAATAAAAGTTGTTGAGGAATGAAATAAACAGTAAGTGCAGGGAAGCTAAGACGAAATGGCTGCATGTAAAATCTGAAGAAATCGAAAAGAAATGATTGTCGCAAGGATTGACACAGTAGTTAAGAAAGTCGTACCAAACTTTGGTGAAATTAAAAGAAAGGGTGTTAACATTAAGAGTTCAATGGGAATTTCACTGTTAAATGCAGAGGAGAGAGCTGATAGATGGAAAGAGTAAATTGAAGGCCTCTATGAGGAAGAACATTTATCTGATGTGATGGGAGAAGAAACAGAAGTAGATTAGAAGATATGGGATCCAGTATTCCAATCAGAATTTAAGAGAGCTTTGGAGGACTTTAGATCAAATAAGGCAGAAGGGATAGATAACATCCCATCTGAATATCTGAAATCATTGGGGGGGAGGGGGGAGGGGGCAAGTGGCAACAAAACGACTATTTACGTTGTTGTGTAGAATGTATGAGTCTGCCGACATACCATCTGACTTTAGGAAGAATATCATCCACAAAGTTCCGAAGATGGGAGAGCTGTCAAGTGCTAGAATTATCGCACACTCAACTTACAAGCTCATGAATCCAAGTTGCTGACAAGAATAATAAACAGAAGAATGAAAAAGAAAATTGAGGATGTATTAGATGACGATCAGTTTGGCTTTAGGAAAGGTAAGGGCACCAGAGAGGCAATACCAACGTTGCGATTGATACAGGAAGCAAAACTAAAGAAAAATCAAGACACGTACATAGGATTTGACGGGCTGGTAAAAGCGTTCGGCAATGTAAAATGATGAAGGTGTTCAAAATTCTGAGAAACGTAGGGTAAGCTACAGGAAGAGACGGGTAATATATAATATGTACAGGAACAAAGAGGGAATAATAAAAGTGGTCGACCAAGAAAGAAGTGTTTGGAATAAAAAGGGTGTAAGAAAGGGATGTAGTCTTTCGCCCCTACTGTTCCATCTGTACGTCGAAGAAGCAATTGTTGTTGTTGTGGTCTTCAGTCCTGAGACTGGTTTGATGCAGCTCTCAATGCTACTCTATCCTGTGCAAGCTTCTTCATCTCCCAGTACCTACTGCAACCTACATCCTTCTGAATCTGCTTAGTGTATTCATCTCTTGGTCTCCCTCTACGACTTTTACCCTCCACGCTGCCCTCCAATACTAAATTGGTGATCCCTTGATGCCTCAGAACATGTCCTACCAACCGATACCTTCTTCTGGTCAAGTTGTGCCACAAACTTCTCTTCTCCCCATTCCTGTTCAATACTTCCTCATTAGTTATGTGATCTATCCATCTAATCTTCAGCATTCTTCTGTAGCACCACATTTCGAAAGCTTCTATTCTCTTCTTGTCCAAACTATTTATCATTCATGTTTGACGTCCATACATGGCTACACTCCATACAAATACTTTCAGAAATGACTTCCTGACACTTAAATCTATACTCGATGTTAACAAATTTCTCTTCTTCAGAAACTCTTTCCTTGCCATTGCCAGTCTACAATTTATATCCTCTCTACTTCGACCATCATCAGTTATTTTGCTCCCCAAATAGCAAAACTCGTTTACTACTTTAAGTGTCTCATTTCCTAATCTAATTCCCCGACTTAATCCGACTACATTCCATTATCCTCGTTTTGCTTTTATTGCTGTTCATCTTATATCCTCCTTTCAAGACACTGTCCATTCCATTCAACTGCTCTTCCAAGTCCTTTGCTGTCTCTGACAGAATTACAATGTCATCGGCGAACCTCAAAGTTTTTATTTCTTCTCCATGGATTTTAATACCTACTCAGAATTTTTCTTTTGTTTCCTTTACTGCTTGCTCAATATACAGATTGAATAACGTCGGGGAGAGGCTACAACCCCGTCTTACTCCCTTCCCAACCACTGCTTCCCTTTCATGTCCCTCGACTCTTATAACTGCCATCTGGTTTCTGTACAAATTGTAAATAGCCTTTCGCTCCCTGTATTTTACCCCTGCCACCTTTAAAATTTGAAAGAGAGTATTCAAGTCAACGTTGTCAAAAGCTTTCTCTAAGTCTACAAATGCTAGAAACGTAGGTTTGCCTTTCCTTAATCTTTCTTCTAAGATTAGTCATATGGTCAGTATTGCCTCACGTGTTCCAGTATTTCTACGGAATCCAAACTGATCTTCCCCGAGGTCGGCTTCTACTAGCTTTTCCATTCGTCTGTAAAGAATTCGTGTTAGTATTTTGCAGCTGTGGCTTATTAAACTGATTGTTCGGTAATTTTCACATTTGTCAACACCTGCTTTCTTTGGGATTGGAATTGTTATATTCTTCTTGAAGTCTGCGGGTATTTCGCCTGTTTCATACTTCTTGCTCACCAGATGGTAGAGTTTTGTGAGGACTGGCTCTCCCAAGGCCGTCAGTAGTTCCAATGGAATGTTGTCTACTCCAGGGGCCTTGTTTCGACTCAGGTCTTTCAGTGCTCTGTCAAACTCTTCACGTAGTATCGTTTCTCCCATTTCGTCTTCATCTACATCCTCTTCCATTTCCATAATATTGTCCTCAAGTACATCGCCCTTGTATAGACCCTCTATATACTCCTTCCACCTTTCTGCTTTCCCTTCTTTGCTTAGAACTGGGTTTCCATCTGAGCTCTTGATGTTCATACAAGTGGTTCTCTTATCTCCAAAGGTCTCTTTAATTTTCCTGTAGGCTGTATCTGTCTTAACCCTCGTGAGAAAAGCCTCTACATCCTTACATTTGTCCTCTAGCCATCCCTGCTTAGCCATTTTGCACTTCCTGTCGATCTCATTTTTGAGACGTTTGTATTCCTTTTTGCCTGCTTCATTTACTGCATTTTTATATTTTCTCCTTTCATAAATTAAATTCAATATTTCTTCTGTTACCCAAGGATTTCTACTAGCCCTCGTCTTTTTTCCTACCTGATCCTCTGCTGCCTTCACTACTTCATCCCTCAAAGCTACCCATTCTTCTTCTACTGTATTTCTTTCCCCCATTCCTGTCAATTGTTCCCTTATGCTCTCCCTGAAACTCTGTACAACTTCTGGTTTAATCAGTTTATCCAGGTCCCATCTCCTTAAATTCCCACCTTTTTGCAGTTTCTTCAGTTTTAATCTACAGGTCATAACCAATAGATTGTGGTCAGAGTCCACATCTGCCCCTGGAAATGTCTTAGCATTATATAATCTATCTGATACCTTTTAGTATCTCCAGGGTTCTTCCATGTATACAACCTTCTTTCATGATTCTTAAACCAAGTGTTAGCTATGATTAAGTTGTGCTCTGTGCAAAATTCTACCAGGCGGCTTCCTCTTTCATTTCTTAGCCCCAATCCATTTTCACCTACTACGTTTCCCTCTCTCCCTTTTCCTACTACCGAATTCCAGTCACCCATGACTATTATATTGTCTCCCTTCACAATCTGAATAATTTCTTTTATTTCATCATGCATTTCATCAATTTCTTCATCTGCAGAGCTAGTTGGCATACAAACTCTGGCGCATGAGACGATACGTGGACGTTGGCGTCATTCGGACCGCAACTGCAACACGGCGAACGGAAACCCGAGGCCGCTGTTGGATCACCTGCTGCACTAGCTGCGCGTTGCCCTCTGTGGTTGCCGTACGCGGTCGCCCTACCTTTCCAGCACGTTCATCCGTCACGTTCCCAGTCTGTTGAAATTTTTCAAACAGATCCTTTATTGTATCGCTTTTCGGTCCTTTGGTTACATTAAACCTCCGTTGAAAACTTCGTCTTGTTGCAACAACACTGTGTTCTAGGCGGTGGAATTCCAACACCAGAAAAATCCTCTGTTCTAAGGAACAAACCATGTTGTCTACAGCACACTTGCACGTTGTGAACAGCACACGCTTACAGCAGAAAGACGACGTACAGAATGGCGCACCCACAGACTGCGTTGTCTTCTATATCTTTCACATCACTTGCAGCACCATCTGTTGTTGAAAATTGTAACTACTGTAATTTCGAAAGTTTGTCCGCCTGAAAATGTACTGTTGTCCCAAGCATATTGCAACAAACGGTGTATTTCTATCGCTGCTCGTTTAGTTTTTATTGCCGTTTCAAATATAACGGTCATTTTTGAAACACCCTGTAGTAGCTTACCCGCAGTTCTGTTTTCCTATTCATTATTAAACCTACTCCTGCATTACCCCTATTTGATTTTGTGCTTATAACACTGTAGTCACCTGACCAGAAGTCTTGTTCCTCTTGCCACCGAACTTTACTAATACCCACGGAGCAATGACGGAAATAAAACAAAGGTACAGGAGTGGAATAAAATTTGAGGTGAAAGGATATAAGTGATACGATTCGCTGATGACACATTGCTATCCTGAGCGAAAGTGAAGAAGTATTATATGATCTGTTGATTGGAATGAACATTCTAAGGGGTAGAGATTAGGGATTGAGAGTAAATCGAAGAAAGACGAAAGTAATGAGGAGCAGCAGAAGTGAGAACAGCGCGAAACTTAACATCAGAATTGATGGTCACGAAGTAGATGAAGTTAAGGAATTCTACTACCTAGGAAGCAAAGTAATCAACGACTGATGGAGCAAGGAGGACATCAAAAGCAGAATAGCACTGGCAAAAAGGGCCTTCCTGGCCAAGGTTGGTTGGTTGGTTTGGGGAAGGAGACCAGACTGCGTGGTCATCGGTCTCATCGGATTAGGGAAGGATGGGGAAGGAAGTCGGCCGTGCCCTTTCAGAGGAACCATCCCGGCATTTGCCTGGACTGATTTAGGGAAATCACGGAAAACCGAAATCAGGATGGCCGGACGCGGGATTGAACCGTCGTCCTCCCGAATGCGAGTCCAGTGTCTAACCACTGCGCCACCTCGCTCACCTGGCCAAGAGGAATTTACTAATATCGAACATGGGCCTTTGAGTAAGAAATTTTTCAGAATGTAAGTTTGGAGCGCAGCATTGTACGATAGTGAAACTTGGACTGTGGGAAAACGAGAATAGAAGAGAATCGAAGCATTTGAGATGTGGTCGTACAGAAGATTGTTGGATATTAGGTGGACTGGTAAGGTAAGGAATGAGGAGGTTCTGTGCAGAATCGGAGAGGAAAGGAATAAAAAAAAAAAATGGTTCAAATGGCTCTGAGCACTATATGACTCAACGTCTGAGGTCATCAGTCCCCTAGACTTAGAACTACTTAAACCTAACTAACCTAAGGACACCACACACATCCATGCCCGAGGCAGGATTCGAACCTGCGGCCGTAGCAGCTGCGCGGTTCCGGACTGAAGCGCCCAGAACCGCTCGGCCACCGCGGCCGGCAGGAAAGGAATATCTGGAAAACGTTGACAAGGAAAAGGGACGGAATGATGGAATCTTAAGACTTCGGGGAATGACTTCCATGGTACTAGGAGGAGCTGTAGAGGGCAAAAACTGTAAAGGAAGACAGGTATTCGAATATGTCCAGCAAATAATTTAAGGCACAGGTTACAAGTGCCGAAATGAATAGGTTGGCATAGGAGAGGCTTTCTTGGCGGACCGCATCAGATCAGTCAGAAGATTGATGACTCAAAAAAGAGAGAATACTGCTGATTTTTTTGTAGTATTGAAGGACTTATCACTTTTCGAGAAAAACAGCAAATGGCGGACGGGCTAAGCTTTCTTTTATTTGCCTGTTTAACTTAATATTTTGTTACTGTGTATCTTGAACCTGAGAGAGTAAAAATATTTCAATATTATTTCAATTTGTACAATTATTACAGGAAATAATAGGAATAAAAAACCGAAAATCTGCTATTTCAGAAACCGGTTGTTTTGAGCGGGTTTAACAATGAAGACAAACTGCCGTGGAAGAAATCGAATACCGGTATTTTCAGCAGTAACAGCCATCCCTAGTCTCCACCTGCGGACTTTGCCGCTGCTGGCTGCGGGCCTGTTGCTCTCGCCGAGACAAGCGACGGGCCATCTTGTGGGCTACAGTACGAGCCCTGGGTAGTATAGTCATTCATCCGACTTTCCTTGGGCGGGCAAACGGCTTACTGCCCGCCTATACTCGTGTGTGGAGACTCAGATGCTGCTGTGAACCACCTGATCTGCGGTGGATCCACGGCGTTCTTCTGTCCGCCTCAGCATGACCCCTCCTGTACAGCTGCACAGCCTCTAGTCTGCACTGCGCGCCTCCGCCCGCTGCTGTGGTCAGCGTCCTTGCCATTCTGCTGTCTTCATCATTCCACGGCCTTACGAAGCTGCACGCCGCAGCACCACTTGCTGATAGCCGCACCTCTTTGCAAGCCGTCTACCACTTACGTTCAGGGGACATGGGTCTCTCCTATACAAATGTTGTAGTTGATGGACAATACATGAATGTTTAAAAAATTATGTTTTCATGACAATACTTAGTTCGACTACGAGGCATCCATTCAGCGCTCCACTGCTACAATGCCCAGCGTTGTGACTCACTGGCCCCCTGATGTCTGCCGACCCGTTTCCACCAATCTCCATTGAGACCTGCCACTCTGTCGTCTATAGTATCTCTCTTGTTTGGTACCAGCCTTCAATTTAAAAATGAGGCGCGTTCAATAAGTAATGAAACACATTTTTTTCCTCTCGGCCAGTTTCTGTTCAAAAATGCGGAATTTGTTGTGAGACATCGCCGAATAGTCCCGCATCAGCCCCTATTGCTTCATGAAGTTCCGAACGGTGGCAGCGCTATACGTAGCCTTCAAAACAGCGTCTGTAATGCAGGTGCGTTCTAAGCAGAGAGTTGTTTGAAAAGTGTCTACAGAGACCTGGCAGTGAACAAAATCATGACGAGCCGCTAGACGAGGCGGCTGTCATCATCGCAACATGGTCGCTCAAACTTGTCCGATCTCCCACGTGCCGGCCGGCCGTACGCAGCTGTAACTCACGTAATATTGGAAAACTTCGTTGCTCCACTGTACATCTCTGTTGGTAGTTCAAAAATGGCTCTGAGCACTATGCGACTTAACTTCTGAGGTCATCAGTCGCCTAGAACTTAGAACTAATTAAACCTAACCAACCTGAGGGCATCACACACATTAATGCCCGAGGCAGGATTTGAACCTGCGACCGTAGCGGTCGCTCGGCTCCAGACTGCAGCGCCTAGAACCGCACGGCCACTCCGGCCGGCCTGTTGGTAGTGCTGACACACTCATCCACCAGTTGGGGTACTCAAAAGTATACCCCCGCTGGGTTCTTCGCCGCCTAACAGATCATAAAGAACAACGAAGGACCGTCTGTGCGGAATTGCTTGCGCTTTAGGAGGTTGATCACGACAGTTTTTTGTTGAGCATCGTCACAGGCGATGAAACCTCGAAACCGGATACAAATTACCAATCCATGGAGTAGCGCCACACCACCTTTCCTGCAAATAAAAGGTTCAAATCCGCGCTCTCAACCCGTGAAGTCACGGCCGCGGCCTCCTGGGACTCTGAAGGGGCTATTCTGTTTGAAGCCCTCCCTCATGGTGGAACGATCGACGCTGTATTGATCCCCTCGTGAAACGACATCAGCTTGTTCGTTGCCACAAAAATTACAAACGAGCACCTCCTCCTCCATGATAACGCAAGGTCTCACACAAGTATGAGCACACGAGAAGAGTTGAAAAAACTTCATTGGGCTGTCCTTCCTCATGCGCCCTACAGGCTGGACTCGCATCTTCCGATTTCCATCTGTTCGACCTAATGAAGGGTGATGGAGGTTATTGATGCAGCAAGACGTTGGCTCCGACATCGACTAGTAGGGTTGTACCATACGAGGTAAGGTGGCGTAAGGCCGTCGCATTGAACGGAGATAAGTTGAAAAATAGGATTTTGTAGCCAAAAGAGTGAGGAATAATATGGTGAATTGGGATTCCGAATTAAACCAACCTGTGTTCCATTACTTATTCAAAACAGTTATTTTCCAATGAAAAAGTACTATTTACGGAATATTCCGTCGGTTGTTAGTGGAAAATCGACATGTTAAAAACTTGAGTACACAGTATTGATGTTCCACATTCTTATTCACTTAATACACACATGAAAGAAGTTTTGCATCACCTCGGTTCTGAGAGTTCCGGAACCTGTACACAAAATTGTAATAGAGATCAACATATTGCTCATGAAAATCACACATTGCATGCTCTACCACCATACAGCGAGACCTTCTGAGGTGGTGGCCTAGATTGCTGTACGCACCAGTACCTCTAATACCCAGTAGCACGTCCTCTTGCTTTGGTGCATGCCTGTATTCGTCGTGGCATACTACCCGCAAGTTCATCAAGACACTGTTGGTCCAGATTGTCCCACTCCTCACGGTGATTCGGGGTAGATCCTTCACAGTGGTTCGTGGGTCACGTCATCCATAAAAAGCCCCTTTCAATCTATTCCAGGCATGTCCGATAAGATTCATGTCTGGAGAACATGCTGGCCACTCTATTCGACCGACGTCGTTCTCCTGAAGGAAGTCATTCACAAGATGTGCACGATGGGGGCGCGAATTGTCGTCCATGAAGACGAATGCCTCGCCAGTATACTGCCGATTTAGTTGCACTATCGGTCGGAGGATGGCATTCACGTATCTTACTGCCGTTACAGCGCCTTCCATGATCACTAGCGGTGTACGTCGGCCCCACATAATGCCACCCCAAAACAGCTGGGAACCTCCACCTCGCTACACTCGCTCGACAGTGTGTCTAAGGCGTTCGGCCTGACCGGGGTGCCTTCAAACACGTCTCCGACTATTGTCTGGTTGAAGGCATATGCGCCATTCATCGGTGAAGAGAACGTGATGCCAATCCTGAGTGGTCCATTCGGCATGTTGCTGGGCCCATCTGTACCGCGTTGCATGGTGCCATGGTTGCAGAGGTGGACCTCGCCATGGACATCGGGAGTGAAGTTGCGCATCATGCAGCCTACTGCTCACAGTTTGAGTCGTAACACGACGTCCTGTGGCTTCACGAAAAGCATTATTCAACATGGTGGCGTTGGTGTCAGGGTCCCTCCGAGTCATAATCCGTAGGTAGCGGTCATCCACTGCAGTAGTAGCCCTTGGGCGGCCTGAGCGAGGCATGTCATCGAAAGTTCCTGTCTCTCTGCATCTCCTCCATGTCCGAACAACATCGCTTTGGTTCAGTCCGAGGCGCCTGGAAACTTCCCTTGTTGAGAGCCCTTCCTGGCACAAAGTAACAATGCGGACCGAACGAATCGCGGTATTGACCGTCTGGGCGTGGTTGAATTACAGGCAACACGATCTGTGTATCTCCATCCTGGTGGAATGACTGGAACTGATTGGCTGTCGGACCCTTTCCGTGTAATAGGCGCTGTTCATGCATGGTTGTTTCCATCTTTGGGCAGGTTTAGTGGCATCTCTGAACAGTGAAAGGGGCTGTGTCTGTGATACAATATCCACCGTCAACGTCTGTCTTCAGGAGTTCTGGGAACCGGAGTGATGGATAACTTTTTTTTGACGTGTGTAGTTCGCTATGAACCATTTTTCTCCCTTATAAAAGCATACTATGCTGATGGACTATTACTAAGCAAACTTGGTGTTAGTTAATTTAGGTTTACTCTTAGAAATTTCAAAGGAACAAAGTTTGATATAATTCTGTACTCGGTAATGCCAATGGACATATCGGTCAGCAACCTATTACAGGTAGCAATGACGTAGATCAGTTGTACAGTCTATCACACACAATCTTCACTAATACAAAATACTATGTTATAGAAAGGTTACTGTTTTCGAACGAGTCACTGGGATTTGCCGTTTAAATTACTGATCACTCTAGACGTTACTCTTACAGTCTCGTAATGCTGGCGTCATGGAAGGTCATAATGCTATGGAAAAGTTGGTTGGTGGCAACAATACTTTGGAACTGCTCCATTTCCGAGTTTTGCGACAACTCAGTAATGTGGAGTAGCATGAACTGTTGTTACCGTTTTTTCCTCCTCTCACTACAGCCCATGAGTGTCCGGCTTACCATAAAGTCACACACCGTTAACTTGTGCCTCATGAAATGCTCGTGGCCGCAGTCTTGCGGATCAAATCTACTAACGCCGACCGCGGTGGTCTAGCGGTTCAGGCGCTCAGTCCGGAACCGCGCGACTGCTACGGTCGCAGGTTCGAATCCTGCCTCGGGCATGGATGTGTGTGACGTCCTTAGGTTAGTTAGGTTTAAGTAGTTCTAAGTTCTAGGGGACTGATGACCACAGATGTTAAGTCCCATAGTGCTCAGAGCCATTTGAACCAACCAAATCTACTAACGTCGAGTACAGCGGCTGAATTCGTTTCTACGACCAGCACGCGCGACCACACACCAAGTTTCAGAGTAATTGTCAGGAAGACGTACCAGCGCCTTCACATTTCTCTTTGCCCTTTCGTGTCCCGGTGATTACAGTAGTTGTTTATTAACTCTATAAGCACCGATTTTCTTTTACTAAAGTGAACTTCATTCAAAATGCATAGGATAAATCTGGCTACGTTACTTTATATTTGGGGTACTGAAAAAACTGCAAGACTGGCACTGTCTTGGGGCGTCACATACAGGAACGATGTAGTCTTATTGATATTTCCAGCGAAATATCTATGAAACCATGTTTTTGGGAATTATATACTGGAGTGATTGAGTTTTCTTTAGTCCAACGACATATTTGTGGAAACATGTTTCATGCCACGTGTCAGGAATTTTGAATCGTTGTTGACTTCATCTAGCGAGTCCTGCGCAACTTGCGTTTGATCTTGTTCCTGGTCGAAATTCAGCAGTTTATTCCAAAACTTCACATACTCAAAAATTTGGAAAAAATTGACGGTTTGATTAACTGATATGTGAACATCATCAGTAACATCTTTGAATGTAAAGTTCTATATTCCTTATGTTCTAAAGGTTAATTTATTGGCTAAGCCAGTTTTCAGCTTACAAGGCCGTAATAAGACTTTAACTGACTGCCGTCACCAAAAAGTTACAATGTTTATAAACAACATTGGAAAATATGCTTCTTCTAGCTTGAGGCAAAACACACAGTAAGTGTCATCTTTGACAGTGTGGTGGTAATACAATTTAAAAAGTAAAAAGTTGAATATTAAATAAATGTGAAGGGAAGAAACAGGAAGAATATAAAAACTAAACTTGAAAACTGTGCATAGATAACAGTTGACATTAACAAACAAACCAAATAAAATATAGTTAATAGTAGATAAGATTGCTTCAAGAGGTCTTAAACATGGGAAGTGACGCAGAAACCAATTAAAAGAAACAATTAACGATTGTAACAACCAAATACATGGTTTTCCTAGGCAATCGCAGTAAGATAAAAGAACTGAGTAAATTGGTATCTGTATCACTTTCTATCTTTAATAAATCTTGAAGTAGTCTTGTCAAATACTTATTTTATTTCATTTGGTTTGTTTATTAAGGTCAGCTGTTACCTAGGCACAATTTTTGGGTTTAGTGGTTATCTTTTCCTGTTTGCTCCCTTTATAATTATTTATTGTTCAGCTTATTATCTTTTAAACTGCATTACCACCTAATTGTCAAAGACAATATTTACTACGTTTTTGTGCCTAAATCTAGAGGACTAACGCGCTTTCCGATAGTGTTTGTAAAATTGTGACGACAGTCAAAGTCTGATGATGGTGTTTGTAGGCGTGCTAATTGGTCACCTAGAATTTTTACGACGTAATGTGAATTTGTTTGAGAAGCTGTATGGTCCAGGGCAGAAAACACTTTAGCTCCTGCATGTGAGCAAGCTGCAAGGGCGTCAGCAAAGGGCCAGATGTGGGTCAATCCAACTATGGGAAATTTTGACGACGGTCGGTTACTTAAGAGTGCAGACAATGCTAGGTGGAGTGTCACACAAGTTTAAAGATGACCTCTTACAGTTCTTTGAGAATCTATAATAATTCACAGTAAAGTATTAAAACAAATCTGAATACATCTGCAATCTCAGAAAAATGAGGTATATCCAATGGCACAACAATATTTCCAGTATCTTTAAAACTACAGCAGTTAATATTTCATAGTGAATAAATATTATCCTGCTGAAATGTAGGGTTTCGCAGGGATCAAATGAAGAGTAGAGCCACGGGTATTAACACATCTGAAATGTAACTTCCACTGCTGTGTGTCTGTATCTATTTTATTTCCTGATTTATTGTGTTCTTTTATATCTTTTTATTGTACAAATGTTTCTTAGAGCCTTGTATCCTCTACAGTTACACAGCTAATGAATACAGCATGAATACCTCATATTTTGTTGTATTTGCGTATTTATTTAATGAACAGTATACTATTTTTCCACTAATTACGACTGATAGTACAAAATCGTGGTAAGGCAAGAAGTAGACAATCACATGAGGTAGCTGTCACCAACTTTGTAAAAAAGTGCCACAAACGCTTCTGACAAGCGGGCTTAAATAATTGTTTAAACCATATTTAACGATAATCTGTTACCATTTATCGTGAATGCACTTGTGCAAGAATACTGGCTTATTTATTTACAGACAAACCTTTGTTTGTATGTACTGTGAAAGGTATGAGTGTGACCGAATGTTTATAACATTTATTTATTTAAACATTGTGGTAATATATTAGTTTAGTTCAGGAAGTGGTCAAATTGAATCAAAATACTTCTGTAGAGATGAAGAATGATGTATTTTTGGTGGGGTTGGCTTTCAGCCAATGGAAAAGCAGATAGTAGCAGAACACTATGGGAGTCAAGTGAAATCTTGGACTTTTTCAAGAAAGAGCTCAAGGGAGCGATTCTTGGTACTTTTACGTGAGTTTTGGAAGGAGGCAGACCTGCCAGTGGCAACGAGTGGTATCCGATCATGGAGGTGTTTGTTCTGGGCAGTGAACGACCGCTACCATACTTCAACTCCTGAAGGGTCTGTGTTCCAGAGTAGTACTAACTTTTTCTGTTGTATTACAGAAATATCTGTATAAACTACTGGCCATTGAAATTGCTACACCAAGAAGAAATGCAGTTGATAAACGGGTATTCATTGGACAAATATATTATACTAGAACCGACATGTGGTTACATTTTCACGCAATTTGGGTGCATAGATCCTGAAAAATCAGTACCCAGAACAACCACCTCCGGCCGTAATAACGGCCTTGATACTCCTGGGCATTGAGTCAAACAGAGCTTGGATGGGGTGTACAGGTACAGCTGCCCATGCAGCTTCAACACGATACCACAGTTCATCAAGAGTAGTGACTGGCGTTTTGTGACGAGCCAGTTGCTCGGCCACCATTGACCAGACGCTTTCAATTGGTGAGAGATCTGGAGAATGTGCTGCCCAGGGCAGCGGTCAAACATTTTCTGTACCCAGAAAGGCCCGTACAGGACCTGCAACATGCAGTCGTGCATTATCCTGCTGAAATGTAGGGTTTCGCAGGGATCAAATGAAGAGTAGAGCCACGGGTATTAACACATCTGAAATGTAACTTCCACTGTTTAAAGTGCTGTCAATGCGAACAAGAGGTGACCGATACGTGTAACCAATGGCACCCCATACCATCACACCGGGTGATACGCCAGTATGGCGATGACGAATACACGCTTCCAATGTGCGTTCACTGCGATGTCGCCAAACACGGATGCGACCATCATGATGCTGTAAACAGAACCTGGATTCACCCGAAAAAATTACGTTTTGCCATTCGTGCACCCAGGTTCGTCGTTGAGTACACCATCGCAAGCGTTCCTGTCTGTGATGTAGTGTCAGGGGTAACTGCAGCCATGGTCTCCGAGCTGATAGTCCATGCTACTGGAATCGTCGTCGAACTGTTCGTGCAGATGGTTGTTGTCTTGCAAACGTCCACATCTGTTGACTCAGGGGTCGAGACGTGGCTGCACGATCCGTTACAGCCACGCGGATAAGATGCCTGTCATCTCGACTGCTAGTGATACGAGGCCGTTGGGATCCAGCACGGCATTCCGTATTACCCTCCTGAACCCACCAATTCCATATTCTGCTAACAGTCATTGGATCTCGACCAACGCGAGCAGCAACGTCGCGATACGATAAACCGCAATCGCGATAGGCTACAATCCGACCTTTACCAAAGTCTGAAACGTGATGGTATGCATTTCTCCTCCTTACACGAGGCATCACAACAACAGGCAACGCCGGTCAACTACTGTTTGTGTATGAGAAATCGGTTGGAAACTTTCCTCATGTCAGCACGTTGTAGGTGTCGCCACCGGCGCCAACCTTGTGTGAATGCTCTGAAAAGCTAATCATTTGCATATCCGGCTGGTCCGGGCGGAGGTTTGAGTCCTCCCTCGGGCGTGGGCGTGTGTGTTTGTCCTTAGGATAATTTAGGTTAAATAGTGTGTAAGCTTACAGACTGATGACCTTAGCAGTTGAGTCCCATAGAACTTCACACATCTGAACACATTTGCATATTGCAGCATCTTCTTCCTTGTCGGTTAAATTTCGCGTCTGTAGCACGTCATCATCGTAGTGTAGCAATTTCAATGGCCGGTAGTGTATTTAACTGCAGGGTCACAGCTACATGCTCCATTTTGCAGTGAATTAGCTGCGGGCCATGAAAGCAGACATATGCAGCTTGACCCTATGACTACATCGAACTATTCTTCTAAACAGAGCCATGTATAGTCTCGATATAACTCGTCCAGTGAATGTTGCGAGGTCAGATGCTAGTTGCCATGTAGTACTAAGGCGGTAACGTCGTGCCTCTACAGCCAAGTAAAGGTCCTCTGTTTCCTGTTTCCTCTGCTGCCTGTGCCCTGATCTTTGGGATACAGGTTTGGTCTGTATAAAGTGTCGCCACATCCGAGAAACAACAGAACGATTCATATAAAGCCATCGGTCCACGTCAGTTTGCGACTGTCCTGGTTCCATTCTTCCTAGAGCCTTCACCGCAGACAGTCGTAGGCGTCTTCTTTGTGCCATACTGCACCGTCTGTGACTGTGTACACAGGTCTTGCGGATGTGGGACTACCTGGTATATATATATATATATATATATATATATATATATATATATATATATATATATATATATATATATATATATATAAGGGAGAAGCGAAATTCGCGTACTAGGGCTTCGCAGCACTACTCCCCACACTAAAAAAAATGTCTGTCACAAAATTTCGTCTGGGGAGTACATCCGGCAGAAAAAGGTCGTTTAAGAGTGCCAATCTGGCACCACTGTTACCACATGTACGGAAACTACCTCTGTAGACACACATCACTCGTGCTGTTCAGTTGGTGCAGCGGCTAGAGTTTTTGGGTTAGCATCCAGGAGGTCGAGGGTTCTATTCTGGATGGGGGCACATTTTTTTTTTGATAATTTATTTCTGACATTTCATACTGTAATATACACCGTTTCTTAGGTCACACGTATCCTAAATTTGCAACATCTTGTAATACGGAACATAACAAATACATGGTTAGACGAATAAGAAATAGGCAGTTGAAACAAATGACCTGTCATAGGACAGAATATCTACAAAAGCAATATCAGTTTCGAGATGCTTAAGATGATAGCACAGTACAATAACACAAAAGCTATTTGTCAGATGTACTACATGTAATATGAGCGCTTAGGTGTCGCACATTAGCAACCAGTGACAATAATAATTTCCATATTAATGACCGCATAACTTCAAAAGAGAATACGTTGGCCACAGAACAACAGATGCTCAAAGCAACCTCCCTGCACGTCCAAACATTGCGCAACGCGCTTCATCATACAGCTCTGGACCCTTCGCAGCAAAGCTGCGTCCACAATAACAAGAGCACCATGAACATGCGCTACCATTTCTTCCACATTCGTCGAGAGAGTAGAGTCCATGTTCTCCTTCAGATGTCCCCACAGGAAGAAACCCAGAGGATTTAGGTCAGGTGAACACGGTGGCCATGCAACTATACCTCCATGTCCGAGCCATGTCACCTGGAAATGTTCTATCCAAATATTGTCGCACATTAATTTCGAAGTGTGGAGGTGCACCATCATGTTGGAACCAGATCCTCTACTGAACATTTAGTGGAACATCTTCTAGAGCATCAGGCAACATGTAGGGGCCCAAACACCTGTCATCCAATATTCCGGCCCAGAAGTTGATACGTAAGCGAACTTGATATCCACGGTCGCGGGTGGCGCGCGGGTTAACCTCACACCAATGGTGGGCATTGTGCGTATTGAAGACACGCTCAAGAGTGAATGCTGCTTCGTCTGACCATATTACGGTGTTCGCGAAGCCATTGTTCTCTTAATGTTGCTGTTGCAACCATTCACAGAATTGCATCCACTGATGGTGACCTGCAGGATACAGGTGTTGCGCGAAGGCATAATGATAGGGGTGCAGCCCATGCTCGTGCAGCACGTCAACGGCCGTGCATTGTGAGACACGCAGCAGACTTGCTACGCTACGGGTACTTCGCTGTGGTTCTTGGTGTATGATCTCCAGAATAGTTTCCGTAGTACCTGGAGTAAGACGCGTCCGTGGACGACCTCTGTCACGCGATAATGGAAGGAGAGTACCTGACTCCCAAAGTGCACCTTCAGATGACAAACACATTTTTATTTGGATGGTGTCGACGACGATATCTACCAGCATATTCACGAGGGGCAACACGATCCCGGTTATCATATGCACCAAGGATCAGAAGCATATTCACATATTCATCGTTTGTGTATGCCATATGTCTGCCACATTGGTTTAGAGGTTTACACTGAGAAAATTCGAGACATGTACGCATGTACAGAACATTGGAGTCCGTCACGGGTGTGTTACTTCGATTGCAACTAATCCCTGTCTGGTGGACAGCACATACGGTATAAACGCGCTGTCGGTCCTGCACACTGGTCCACCTGACGCGCATTACCCCTCTGACAGATATTGTTCTGCACGATTCATCCGGACACTGCTAATTGTGAAATGTTCGGTTTCGAATTACACTGTTTCCCTAACGGTAAGAGACGTAATGTTTCCACAATCCCATGGATATAATAATAATAATAATAATAATAATAATAATAATAATAATGCGTTGAGAAACATACGAAACAGCATGCGGTTACCAGGCTCAGTGTTGAAAGGTATAATTAGTGGGACCATGCTGTAACACACACAAATAGCAACCGAGTTTGGACATTATGTATATACACTCCTGGAAATGGAAAAAAGAACACATTGACACCGGTGTGTCAGACCCACCATACTTGCTCCGGACACTTTTTCTGTTGTATTACAGAAATATCTGTATAAACTACTGGCCATTGAAATTGCTACACCAAGAAGAAATGCAGTTGATAAACGGGTATTCATTGGACAAATATATTATACTAGAACCGACATGTGGTTACATTTTCACGCAATTTGGGTGCATAGATCCTGAAAAATCAGTACCCAGAACAACCACCTCCGGCCGTAATAACGGCCTTGATACTCCTGGGCATTGAGTCAAACAGAGCTTGGATGGGGTGTACAGGTACAGCTGCCCATGCAGCTTCAACACGATACCACAGTTCATCAAGAGTAGTGACTGGCGTATTGTGACGAGCCAGTTGCTCGGCCACCGTTGACCATACGCTTTCAATACAAGCAATGATCACACGCACGGCACAGCGGACACACCAGGAACGGCGGTGTTGGCCGTCGAATGGCGCTAGCTGCACAGCATTTGTGCACCGCCGCCGTCAGTGTCAGCCAGTTTGCCGTGGCATACGGAGCTCCATCGCAGTCTTTAACACTGGTAGCATGCCGCGACAGCGTGGACGTGAACCGTATGTGCAGTTGACGGACTTTGAGCGAGGGCGTATAGTGGGCATGCGGGAGGCCGGGTGGACGTACCGCCGAATTGCTCAACACGTGGGGCGTGAGGTCTCCACAGTACATCGATGTTGTCGCCAGTGGTCGGCGGAAGGTGCACGTGCCCGTCGACCTGGGACCGGACCGCAGCGACGCACGGATGCACGCCAAGACCGTAAGATCCTACGCAGTGCCGTAGGGGACCGCACCGCCACTTCCCAGCAAATTAGGGACACTGTTGCTCCTGGGGTATCGGCGAGGACCATTCGCAACCGTCTCCATGAAGCTGGGCTACGGTCCCGCACACCGTTAGGCCGTCTTCCGCTCACGCCCCAACATCGTGCAGCCCGCCTCCAGTGGTGTCGCGACAGGCGTGAATGGAGGGACGAATGGAGACGTGTCGTCTTCAGCGATGAGAGTCGCTTCTGCCTTGGTGCCAATGATGGTCATATGCGTGTTTGGCGCCGTGCAGGTGAGCGCCACAATCAGGACTGCATACGACCGAGGCACACAGGGCCAACACCCGGCATCATGGTGTGGGGAGCGATCTCCTACACTGGCCGTACACTACTGGTGATCGTCGAGGGGACACTGAATAGTGCACGGTACATCCAAACCGTCATCGAACCCATCGTTCTACCATTCCTAGACCGGCAAGGGAACTTGCTGTTCCAACAGGACAGTGCACGTCCGCATATATCCCGTGCCACCCAACGCGCTCTAGAAGGTGTAAGTCAACTACCCTGGCCAGCAAGATCTCCGGATCTGTCCCCCATTGAGCATGTTTGGGACTGGATGAAGCGTCGTCTCACGCGGTCTGCACGTCCAGCACGAACGCTGGTCCAACTGAGGCGCCAGGTGGAAATGGCATGGCAAGCCGTTCCACAGGACTACATCCAGCATCTCTACGATCGTCTCCATGGGAGAATAGCAGCCTGCATTGCTGCGAGAGGTGGATATACACTGTACTAGTGGCGACATTGTGCATGCTCTGTTGCCTGTGTCTATGTGCCTGTGGTTCTGTCAGTGTGATCATGTGATGTATCTGACCCCAGGAATGTGTCAATAAAGTTTCCCCTTCCTGGGACAATGAATTCACGGTGTTCTTATTTCAATTTCCAGGAGTGTATATATACACATACTGGATGATGAAAAAGTCAGTATAAATTTGAAAACTTAATAAACCACGGAATAATGTAGATAGAGAGGTAAAAATTGACACACATGCTTGGAATGACTTGGGCTTCTACCAGTTTTTCCATTCCTCTGTAAAGAATTGGCGTTAGTATTTTGCACCTGTGACTTATTAAACTGATAGTTCGGTAATTTTCACATTTGTCAACACCTGCTTTCTTTGGGATTGGAAGTATTATATTTTTCTTGAAGTCTGAGGGTATTTCGCCTGTTTCATACATCTTGCTCACCAGATAGTAGAGTTTCGTCAGAACTGGCTCTCCCAAGGCTGTCAGTAGTTCTAATGGAATGTTGTCTACTCCCGGGGCCTTGTTTCGACTCAGGTCTTTCAGTGCTCTGTCAAACTCTTAACGCAGTATTATATCTCCCATTTCATCTTCATCTACATCCTCTTCCATTTCCATAACATTGTCCTCGAGTACATCGGCCTTGTATAGACCCTCTATATACACCTTCCACCTTTCTGCTTTCCCTTCTTTGCTTAGAACTGGGTTTCCATCTGAGCTTTTGATATTCATACAAGTGGTTCTCTTTTCACTGAAGGTGTCTTTAATTTTCCTGTAGGCTGTATCTATCTTACCTCTAGTGAGATAAGCCTCTACATCCTTACATTTGTCCTCTAGCCATGCCTGCTTAGCCATTTTGCACTTCCTGTCGATCTCATTTTTGAGACGTTTGTATTTCTTTTTGCCTGCTTCATTTACTGCATTTTTATATTTTCTCCTTTCATCAATTAAATTCAGTATTTCTTCTGTCACCCAAGGATTTCTACTAGCCCTCGTCTTTTTACCTACCTGATCCTCTGCTGCCTTCACTACTTCATCCCTCAAAGCTATCCAGTCTTCTTCTACTGTATTTCTTTACCCCATTCCTGTCAATTGTTCCCTTATGCTCTCCCTGAAACTCTGTACAACCTCTGGTTCTTTCAGTTTATCCAGGTCCCATCTCCTTAAATTCCCACCTTTTTGCAGTTTCTTCAGTTTTAATCTACAGTTCATAACCAATAGATTGTGGTCAGAGTCCGCATCTGCCCCTGGAAATGTCTTACAATTTAAAACCTGGTTCCTAAATCTCTGTCTTACCATTATATAATCTATCTGAAACCTTCTAGTATCTCCAGGGTTCTTCCATGTATACAACCTTCTTTAATGATTCTTGAACCAAGTGTTAGCTATGATTAAGTTGTGCTCTGTGCAAAATTCTACCAGGCGGCTTCCTCTTTCATTTCTTACCCCTAATCCATATTCACCTACTACGTTTCCTTCTCTCCCTTTTCCTACTGTCGAATTCCAGTCACCCATGACTATTAAATTTTCGTCTCCCTTCACAATCTGAATAATATCTTTTATTTCATCACACATTTCATCAATTTCTTCGTCATCTGCAGAGCTAGTTGGCATATAAACTTGTACTGCTGTGGTAGGCGTGGGCTTCGTATCTATCTTGGCCACAATAATGCGTTCACTATGCTGTTTGTAGTAGCTTACCCGCATTCCTATTTTCCTATTCATTATTAAACCTACTCCTGCATTACCCCTATTTGATTTTGTGTTTATAACCCTGTAGTCACCTGACCAGAAGTCTTGTTCCTCCTTCCACCGAACTTCACTAATTCCCACTAAATCTAACTTTAACGTGTCCATTTCCCTCTTTAAATTTTCTAACCTACCTGCCCGATTAAGGGACCTGACATTCCACGCTCCGATCCGTTGAACGCCAGTTTTCTTTCTCCTGATAACGACATCCTCTTGAGTAGTCCCCGCCCGGAGGTCTGAATGGGGGACTATTTTACCTCCGGAATATTTTACCCAAGAGGACGCCATCATCATTTAACCATACAGTAAAGCTGCATGTCCTCGGGAAAAATTACGGCCGTAGTTTCCCCTTGCTTTCAGCCATTCACAGCACCGGCACAGCAAGGCCGTTTTGGTTAGTGTTACAAGGCCAGATCAGTCAACCATCCAGACTGTTGCCCTTGCAACTGCTGAAAAGGCTGCTGCCCCTCTTCAGGAACCACACGTTTGTCTGGCCTCTCAACAGACACCCCTCCGTTGTGGTTGCACCTACGGTACGGCTATCTGTATCGCTGAGGCACGCAAGCCTCCCCACCAATGGCAAGGTCCATGGTTCATGCGGGGGGGGGGGGGAGAGGGTTTAATATAACCCCACAAAAGGAATCGCATGTGTTCGGATCCGGGAAAATATGGCGGCCAATCGAGGCCCTTGTCAGTGGTCTCTAGGTATCGCGGAGCCAGAATGCGGTCCCCAAAGTGCTGCTCCAGGACATCACTCTCTTACTTCGATGGGGTCGAGCTCCGTCTTGCATGAACCACATCTTGTCGTTATAAGGGTCACTTGGGATAATGTGGAGGATATAATCTTCCAAAACCTTCACGTACTGCTCGGTAGTCACCGTGCTATCAAGGAATATCGCACGCCGGCCGAAGTGGCCGTGTGGTTCTAGTCGCTGCAGTCTGGAACCGCGAGACCGCTACGGTCGCAGGTTCGAATCCTGCCTCGGGCATGGATGTGTGTGATGTCCTTAGGTTTGTTAGGTTTAACTAGTTCTAAGTTCTAAGGGGCTTATGACCTCAGAAGTTGAGTCCCATAGTGCTCAGAGCCATTTGAACCAATATCGCACCGATTATTCCGAGACTGGACATTGCACATCACACAATCACCAGTGGGGGGGTTAAGAGATGTCCCGATCGTGAAATGCAGATTCTTAGTCCCCCAAATGATTGAATTTTGCTTATTGAAGAAACCATCCAAATGAGAGTGGGCTTTATCGTTGTGCCTCGCGACTAAGCGTGCATTTTGAATGGCCTAGCGCAAACTGTTCACAAGTTATAACGATTTACTCGTAATTTTAGACGTTCTTTCAGCTTGCTGAAAAGACGGAAATTGCATGGTGCAAAACCTGGACCTCCCAGTCAGCATTGTCCACGTATCTATGGCCTTGATCAAATTGTTGCCTTCGTTTTACTACGGCTGGAAGAGACATTGCATTTCGTTCATATACCGCCAGGGTTTCACTAAGAATCTGTGCTATTTAGACGTCTTGGCCAAAAGAATCGTACTGACCCACGTACTTCAGCTTTGCCGTACGTTTCCAGCCACCACCACATTTCAGTATTTCACCTGTCATCCGTAGTGCAACGGAACTGTATCTCCAGAAACCGGGTACATATGCGAGTTCTCTATCCTGAGAAGGCGTTATTCTTGTTGCGCAACGGTCTTAGCGTGGGAATTTCTCAAATACTTACTTATTACTGGGGCAGGCGTTATCATTAAACGAGGAAATGTAATTTCCACGACAACCTTGAAGAGCGTTCAGCTGCGTTTCTGATGAGCGCCGATAAGTCATACTGCTATTATCTACGTAGTTGAGTTCTGTCAACGATCACGTGTCACTGCCGCTAATTGCTGCAGGAAATTTTCGAACGTGCAGCGAGGTCAGGGAGTACTGAAAGAATAAGAGATTTTTAATTTTCAGTAACAAGTACTTATAGATTATTCACACTGAAATGGTGATAATTACGGCCTCTTAATACAGCCAGGAAGGATGACCGGGAAGGGCTGTACTAGTGGGGATTTTACATTCTTCATTCAGTGGTAGAACATAAATTTGCTGTACACGGTTTCAATCACATAGCACCCAATTAAGTTTTTATTTTTTAATTACCTGAAAGACCAAGTAATGAGACTCTCATTTAAAATTCAATGCCAATTTAAATAATTTACAGAAAATTTGAAGTTAACTTTAACTCAAGAAAACATAATATTCTTTACGGCAAGAAACGCCCTATATAAGAGAATACAATAGGGGTAAAGCTATAATAAAGGCAGATGTAAATCTAAACAACAGTACCAGAACAGGTCAGAAGGGCCTTAATTGCCAAATGGTGAGAATAGAACATGACTTAAACTTGACTGATTAAAAAAATCTAAAACCACACGTAAAAAACGAAAAACAACACCAGTAACTAGGCAGCTGAACATTTACGCATTTTCCAGTAACCAAGAATAATTAAGTTACAATAGATTAAGGTGTATGTTGGGATACCAATGCAGATTAAAATTTTGTTAAGCTAGTGGCACAAGCTGATGGGTACAAATTCAGAATTATTCCAAGTACAAAATTAGCCTGAATAGAAACATTAAGTAGTGCGGCGGCGGTTGGAGGAAACAGCGCTAAAGACAGACAGCGGCGAGCACTAACGAGCGTGTGCTCTCCAAATGATGTATACCGCCGGCTAGGGAAGCCGAAGCGCCTTGAGTAAGTGGGACCTTTCCCTGGGTAACACGTGTCGGAAATGGAGTACAAAAGATGATTAACGACAGTTTTCTGCAGCACAAATAATTTTAATTAGACAGAATTCCAACACACAGTCGTGCGTCATACAAATTACTCTTAGGCTAGAATTTATTAATCTGAGCTCTTACCAGAAACCATGACAACTTAACTGGTTTTTTAATAACTTATCCAAAATAATTAAGACACGAGCTACAATTATTAAAAAAAAATATTTCAGCAGCAAAATTGTAATATCAGAAAATTTTTTCTTGTTGGAAAACCATTAAAGTAGCCACAAGGAGACTAAATGACATTCAAAGCTCATCCGTACGCACATTAGTCCATAGCAGTTCGGAGAGAACAAATGCGTCCTGGAACAGACTAAAATTTATCTGAGCCACTTCGTAGAACAGGAGCACTATATATTTTCTTAGACAGCGTAGGCCTTCAGCAGTAGCGTCAAGGAAAGCAGAAATACAAAAACAAATTATAAATAGGCCAGTAAAATAGCAAACCCGACCATATTCTGACGTGAACAATTAAACGTCCATGGTAACCGGCAATACTAAAAATTTCACTGTGCCTCCAATTGAAAATTACATGATCAATCATTTACTTTAAAAATCAGAACAACACAATTAAAGGATCACTTTGTCGAAACCCCGTAACTGTCTTCCATTTGTGATGCAGAAATTTGAAATTCGGTCCAGAGGTGTCTGTAGCCGTCTTTCATCGTTTCAAAATGTGGCCCCCTGGGCCTTCGCCCTCGGGTTCGCCGATGCTTCAAACAGCAAGTTGTCGAGAAATTCGAAAAAATGCCAGAGCTTAGAAGTTCATGTCAGCCGTAAGATGGGTTAGTGACGTCACTTTCGCACCAAATTTCACGAGAATTCTGTCGAGCGCCACGGAGGATCAGTCACACGATGGGAAGGTCGTCGGACCCGCCCGTTTGACGCCTCAGCCATGGAGGTTAGAACCGTGACGTCCATCATTGAAATCACGCGGTTTACTTATGAGTGGCCGAGAAAAACACTTCAGAATCACCGCTGCTCAGAATCGGCACGAAAAGGCCTAAGGGGGTGGCAGATAGGGCGTCAAGGAACCCGCCCCTTCCTTTGGGTCGTTATTTCCTATACATTTCGCAGTCCTGATCGACAGTTTGCAGTGTCATGAGGAACAGGACGACGCCTTGACAAATTTTGGCACTGTTGACACCCCTTTCCCACCTCCCCTCCGCCACCCCCGTTGGACGATTAAATCCTTGACTCTTTTCTAAGGCCATCGCGGAGCTGCGACCTTATTGAACATAATCACAACCCTTTGGAGTGTAGCGTGATCGCTACTGTTGCTTTTGCTATGTAAGCTTTCTATAAACTACTATCTGTATCTGAAAATCTGATGTCGAAAACCTGCCCTTGTTAACGTGTAATTTAGATGTTGTTGACCAAAACTGACTGTTGGTTGGCCCTGTGTTGCATATGTGAACAGTGTCACGAAATAAGACTTTAAACTTCATGAAATGCAAAATTTGAAACAAAGAAAATGAATTTAATTTAATACCGGATGAAACCAATTGTGACATGAATGAAAACTATGTAATTAAAAGTTAGTATCGAAGTACGTTATGAACGTTGCGTAATATGAAGTGCAATGGTAGACTTGGAAATATTGCTGCTCTATTCGGACGAAAATAACTGTTCGAAATTACTAAGGCTGTTCACGAAAAATTAATGTACTTGCTAGTACGTGAGCTGACAATCATGACTACACACTGTTTGCTCAAGAGAACAAGGTGAGATCTGCCCTGAAATAAAAGTGACTTCTATCTTGCTCGGCAAGCTGCTTTTGTGTCTGGAGTACTGACGTCCTCGAAAGGAAATACGTATTAGCAGGTGCAGCAGTTAGAGATAATCTACTGTAAATTTTTTGTCAGAAACAATCTGTTGCTTCGTGTGGGGTAAGGTGCAATGTACACACGATAAAAATTGAGAACTTCACTATGAATCACGGAGATGGATTTTACTTGAAAGAAAATCGTCTTTAAGAAATAAAACTCTGATTATTGACGAAACGACAGCAAAACATACGAAGACTCTAACAAATTCCTTCAAGATACTCTCCAACAATAAAAAGAACAAGAAAATATTATAAATGTTTCCATCTCTACAATAAAGTATTCCAAATAGGTTCTTGTAGGCTCACAGAAAATAGATCTCATTCTTTGAAAAACTCAACTGGACCCTGCAATGCCTCAAATAGGAATGTCCATTGCTGCACAACTGTCTGACAAACAAGTCAACTAAAGATAAAACTAAGAACAGAGTCAAGGATATTATTCGCTACTCATGCAGTGCACTCATTAATCTTTGTACCAATACAGTAACGGTGAATAATTTACAACAATAGAAAACATATTGAGAACCCTGTCGGTGGTTGGTTGATTTGGTGGAAGAGGCCAAACAGAAAGGTCATTGGTCCTATCGAATTAGGTAAGGGTGGGGAAGGAAGTCGGCCGTGCCCTTTGGAAGGAACCATCCCGACATTTGCCTGAAGCGATTTAGGGAAATCACAGAAAACCTAAACTAGGATGGCCAGACGCGGGATAGAACCGTCGTTTTCCCGAATGCGAGTCCAGTGCGCTAACCACTGCACCACCTCGGTCGGTATCCTGCAGGTATACAAGTTGTAGACACAAGGGACAACCAAACTATTTTACGAAGTTTTAACGTGTTCCAATGGAAAAGAGGGTGCTTATGCTTTTTCAAGCCTCCTTTTCCGCGCCCTCTTCTGGCAAATGCAGGGGGGGATGCGACATAAAACGCGCGTCTAAGGGCCCCCAGTTCGGCAACACCATTACAGGGGAAGGCTGTAGCCACCTTTGAGCCTAGTTTCAAACTTTCGCGACGCAATAAGAGACAATTAAAGGATTTCAAAAAAGTGTTGCGCAATATATGCAATACAAGTAACTAGGCAATCAGCGATCTTGACTCTGGGAAAATTACGGAAATGGTACAATGGCCATAATTGAGTCACATAATCTGGAAGCCAAACATTTCAAATTTTCCTTCATGTTTTTACGTGAGGAACCTGATTTTCAGATCCTGAGAGCTGATTTCGATACATACTTTATATTGAGAACAAATTTCCCTGTGGAACTGTTTTATGGCAGACGCCATATTACATTTACCTGCCGTGGTGAACTCTCGCCTAAGACAACGTAATGGGCTCTAACATTGGGCAATTTTGGTCAGAAGTCCTATATCACATCTCTACTCTTCTGAGAGGTTCAAATTACAGGTAATAGAAGTACTTACCCAACTTTCGACACAAAGATGACGTAACTCTTTTTAAAAGCATTTCGTTGATAAAGACGTTCGCCGGCCGGTGTGGCCGAGCGGTTCTAGGCGCCTCAGCCTGGAACAGCGTGACCACTACGGTCGCAGGTTCGAATCCTGCCTCGGGCGTGGATGTGTGTGATGTCTTTAGGTTGGTTAGGTTTAAGTTGTTCTAAGTTCTAGGGGACTGATGACCTCAGATGTTAAGTCCCATAGTGCTCAGAGCCATTTGAACCATTTGATAAAGACGTTCTAGATAATAGACGCAAATTAATTTGTCCGCCACTGCAGCTGTGTGGCCAGCCCATCCGTCAGCCATACGGAGTACCTGGACTCAGTTCCCGGTACTGTTGGGGATTTTTCGTCAATGGAAGAGGTGGAACAAGGTACGCTCAGCGCCGTGATGCCCGTTGAGGTTCCACTTGAATGGGAAGCAGCGGCTTCAAGCCTTGAAAAGCCGACAATGTCTGGGACAGCGATGTGCTGACCCCAAACCTCCTTATACGGCAACCGAATGAAGCCATATGTCAGAGTATGACACGGATGGGTAGGTCTTGGCCTGATTGCGGAGTTCAATTCTTTTGTGGTTAGCAATTTACCTTCACCTTTGTGTATTAAAACTTGTTGGAATTGTAATTTTGATACATTTAGTCCGTTTCTTCAGCCTTTGACTGGTTTGTTGCGGTCTGCCACGAATTCCTCCCCTATATGACTTCTGCATCATAGAGTACCTCTTGCAATCCATGTCCTCAATTATTTGTTGGCTGTATTCCGATCTCTATCTTCCTCTACAGTTTTCCCCCTCTATATCACCCTCCAGTACCATGGAAATTATTCCCTGAAGTCTTAACACATGTCTTACCATCCTTCTTCTTGTCAGTGTTTACCCCACATTCCGTTTCTCGCCGATTCTACGGAGACCTCCTCGTTCCTTATCTTATCAGTGCACGTAATTTTCAACATACTGCTGTGGCACCACATCTCAAACGCTGCGATTCCTCAACTTCCGCTTTTTCCACATTCCATGCCTCATAACTTTACAACGCTGTGCTGTCCGCCCCCGGTAGCTGAGTGGTCAGCGCGAGAGAATGTCATCCTAAGGGCCCGGGGTTCGATTCCCGGCTGGGTCAGATTTTCTCCGCTCAGGGACTGGGTGTTGTGTTGCCCCAACCCTCATCATTTCATCCCCCTCGACGCGCAAGTCGCCGAAGTGGCGTCAGATCGAAAGACTTGCACCCGGCGAACGGTCTACCCGATGGGGAGCCCTAGTCACACGACATTTACATTTCAATGCCATGCTCCAAACGTATGCTCTCAGACATATTGTAAGTACGCTGTTTAGGTTTTTATATTGTTAACCCCACGTAGCGCTCTGTATGAAAATCACTGGGTGTGCTGTGTGCAGTCTGTGGCTGGGTGGCATTGTTGTAATATTCACTATTGTAGTGTTGGGCTGTCGGCTGTTAACAGCGCGTAGCGTTGCGCAGTTGGAAGTGAGCCGCCAGCAGTTGTGGATGTGGGGAGAGAAATGGCGGAGTTTTGAAATTTGTAAGACTGGATGTCATGAACTGCTATGTATATTATGACTTTTCAACACTATTAAGGTAAATACATTATTTGTTCTCTATTAAAATCTTTCATTTGCTAGCTATGCCTATCAGTAGATAGTGCTTTCCGTAGTTTGAATCTTTTATTTAGCTGGCAGTAGTGGCGCTCGCTGTATTGCAGTAGTTCGAGTAACGAAGATTTTTGTGAGGTAAGTGATTTGTGAAAGGTGTAGGTTAATGTTAGTCAGGGCCACTCTTTTGTAGGGGTTTTTGAAAGTCAGAATACGTTGTTCTAAAAATGTTGTGTGTCAGTTTAAACACAGTCTTGTATAATTGTTCTAAGGGGACGTTTCATATGTCGACCCTTAGCCGAGGATACCTCACTGGAATCTTCTGATTTTTTTCTTGTAGTTTGTGTAATTAGTGTAGCTATTGTTTATTGCTAGCGCGTAATTGTAGAGAGAATCTCCTTTGTAGTTGCAGTCTTTCATTGTTGTTGTGGCATGCATGTAGATTTGCACCAAGTATTTCGCGGCTACGCTTGCAATTAACTAGATATTATTTTCAGTGCTATGTTAATGTGTGTTCTTATTTTGCTCTTCAAATTGTGCGTTTCTGTGTTGTCGTGTGAAATATTGTGACAATAATGGCGTTTGAAAAACGTAATACTAGGCTCCAAAGTAAACTGAGAAATGACAGTGAAGACGAAAGCAGTGTGTTAGCGCCGCCGAGTAATGAATTAACTAATGTTCAAACTAGTGATTTGGTAATTATGCATAGGGAAATGGAGCGGGCGGCAAATAATGGCGTAGACAGTGAAACAATTAGTGAACAGGGAAACATTATCGATCGATCGGTCGGCAATAGCTCGCCTCAGGAATCCGAAATAACAGGACACAATCTCGCAAATACTGTAGGTTCAGGTTTTGGGTCCTCACCGTTTTCTCAAATAAGCTAAGACACATTTTCTGCTTGTCAAAATGTGAATGTTGCCGGTGCTAATTCACTACCGAAAAGCACTGAGGAACATGTTTCATACACCAGTGCATTGTTATTACAATTAATACAACAAATGGGACAAACACAGCAAAAGCTTCAAAAGTTAGATACAATGGAACAAAATCTTCAAAAGTTAGACACAATGGAACAACACCAAAGACAAACACAGCAACAGTTGGACACAATGGAACAAAATCTTCGAAAGTTAGACACCACACTTGAACAAACACGTGAAGATTTAACTACTGAGTTACATAACATTGAATCGAAATGTCAAAAAGTCTGTAATGACGTAAAAACACAAATTTCTGAGCATTTCCAACCTATTTTTTCGCGTCATGAAAATGCATTACAGAATCACGAAGCAGCCATAAAAGAACTGCTACCATTGTTCATGAAAATCATGAGACCTTGTGGGCTAAAATTGACTCAGTTGCATCTACCGATTCGGTTACGCAATTTGCAAAAACTCAGGAAAACTTAAAGGACACAGTAGATACGATTTCAACACAAATGGACACTCTGAAACTTGGTTCAGAAAAACACACAGAGGAAATAATTTCATTATCGGGTAAAGTAGCCGAACTCTCAGATCAGTTCACTAACTTATCTACAAAGGTAGATGATGATCTGAATGAATGTTATAAAATTGTAATTGACACCAGTTCATCATATTATTAACTTGTAAGTTCCATTTCACTGCATACGTTTCTGTTGGTCATAGTATATGGACAATATGTGAGAAGTAGGGACTGTTAGTGTTTGCACGTGTGTTAATAATTCAGCAAGGGACTGGATAACAGCATTGCTGGTTCTAAGGACAATTCCAAAAACTTTGTGAGTGCACAAGTGGTGGTTATGGACTTGCTATATTGTCCGCAAGACTCTTCGATGGTGATTGTGCACCTGCACAGTCTCAACAAATGGTTGCTGGGCGTCTCTACAAGGACTACAGTGGGTCTGCATCTTTGATGATCCATCAATACCATTATTTCTACAAGGACTGCAGTGGGTCTGCACCTTTGGTGGCCCACCAATACCATACTCTCTACCAAGACTATAGTGGGTCTGCTCTGTGATGACCTACCTACCAATATTCTTCAAAACGTCGAATGATCCTGCTGTGGGTTTGCTCTGTTGTGGCCCATTACCTGTTAGCATGTCAAGAGTCAGCACTGTCTTTCCGTTGGAAGGACAACACTACTTCTTCAAGACTGCATGGAAATCCACTACTTCCGTGTGCATTGTCTTTTACTGCTTAGACTTTGGGAAAAGAAACGGCCGTTTTACTGTGACGAATGATCAGGATTGTCTTTATGGACTGTGAGAAAATTTTAGCTTTTGACTAACATTGTATTAATAAGTGTGTGCATTTGATATCTTTCTTACTGTAATTATGAAAAAAAATTTTCAAATCTGTATTGGCCAGTGCCCAAAACAATTTGTAAAATTTTTTGTGTGGAGCATGGGGGCTATGTAAGTACGCTGTTTAGGTTTTTATATTGGTAACGCCACGTAGCGCTCTGTATGAAAATCACTGGCTGTGCTGTGTGCAGTCTGTGGCTGGGTGGCATTGTTGTAATATTTGTGAAAGGTATAGGTTAATGTTAGTCAGGGCCATTCTTTTATAGGGATTTTTGAAAGTCAGATTGCGTTGCGCTAAAAATATTGTGTGTCAGTTTAAACACAGTCTTGTATAATTGTTCTAAGGGGACGTTTCAATATCTTCCTCAAATTAAGGCCTATGTTTGATTCTAGTAGACTACTCTTGACCAGGAATGCCCTTTTTGCCAGTGCTAGTCTGCTTTTTATGTGCTCCGTGTTCCGTCCGTCATAGTTTATTTTGCTGGATAGGTAACAGAATTCCTTAACTTCTCTACTTCGTGATCGCCAATCCTGATGTTAAGTTTCTCGCTTTTCTCATATTTGCTACTTCTCATTACTTTCGCATTTCCACCGTTTACTCTGTCCATATTCCGTACTCGTTGGACTGTTCATTACATTCAGCAGATCCCGTAATTCTCCTTTCACCCTGAATTTTAATCCCACTCTTGAATCTTTGTTTTATTCCCCCCACTGGTTCTTCGATTTGTAGATTGAAAAGTAGGGGCGAAAGACTACACCCCTGTCTTATAGCCCATTTTATCCAAGCACTTCGTTCTCTGTCTTCCACTCTTATTATTCCGTCTTGGTTTTTGTTCACATTGTATCATTCCCGCCTGTCCCTATAGATTACTCTTATTTTTCTCAGAATTTCGAACATTTTGCACCATTTCACATTGTCGAAAGCTTTTTCCAGGTCGACAAATCCTTTTAAAGTGGCTTGATTTTTCTTCAGTCTTGCTTTCATTACCAACCGCAACGTCAGAACTGCCTCTCTGGTGCTTTTATCTTTTCTAAAACTACTGTCATCTGACACATCCTCAACTGTCTTTTCCACTCTTCAGTATGTTATTCTCGTCGGCAGCTTGGATGCATGAGCTATTAAGCTAATTGTGCGATAATTCTCGCACTTGTCGGCTCTAGCAGTCTTCGGAATTGCGTGGGTGATATTTTTCCGAAAGTCAAATGATATAAGGCCATTCTCATATATTCTGATCATCAACGTGAATAGTCACTTCCCCTAATGATTTTAGAAATTCTCATGGAATGGTATCGATCCTGTCTTCATTATTCGGTCTTAAGTCTTGCTAAGCTCTTTTAAATTCTGATTCTAATACTGGATCTCCTATCTCTTCTATATCGACTTATGTTTCTTCTCCTATCAATCATCAGAGAAGTCTTTCCCCTCATAGAGACCTTCAGTGTACTGTTTTCACCTATCCGCTCCCTCCTCTGCGTTTAGAAGTGGTATTTTGCTGAACTTCACACTGTAGTGGCATCAGACGGTATACCATCTGCTGATTTTACTTCCCTTCTTGACGGTGTTGCTACGCCAGCTCTTCATGCGGAGTTTCTGACAGCTTTTGACTGTGATGTGGTATCTCACATTGTAGTTCGCTTTCCACCCCGCAATTCGCCTCTCAAATAATTTCATGTTCGGATTTGGCCTCTCGTAGGACATACGATAACATATGTGGTGAATGAAGTGGTGCAAGGGATACACATCCTGCCCTCCTTTAAGGTCGGGAAAAACGTTTTAATTCCCAAAAAGACTGGACGTCCGCCGGTGGATCAGGTCCGACCGATAACGCTACTCAATTTTGATTATAAAATCGTAGCGCGGGCGATAAATGGCCGTCTGTCGGTTTTGCTTGCTGACATTGTCGCGCGTTGTCAAAGTTGCCTTCCGAGTGTAGTCTCCTGACTCTCGTTGCTAAATGTCGTGATCTCATTTCGACTGCTTCCACCGTTCCCGTGTCGCGAGCTTTACATTTTACTGATTTTGATCATGCGTTTAGCCGAGTTAGTCATGACTTTCTGTTACGAGTGTTGATGGCTGTTGCTTTAGATGCTGCACGCCGAATATTCACTCCTCTAATTACTGGTATTCAGGCGTGTATTGGTGTGGATGGTCGTCTTAGGCCCCTCACAGAAGTGTGTCATGTCCTGCAGAGAAATCACCTAAATCGTTATTCATACTATTTCTCGAACCCCCTTAGCTGCTCGATTGGATGGCTGGTTGTTATTGGGCGAAATTTTCACAGTTCGCGTGTATGTCGATGACGTCATGGTACTTCTTCGTACTCATGACGACGTACTGATGCTCAAGGACGTTTTGGATGCATTTTGTCGTCTTGCTGTAGCACAGATTAACGAGCGGTATGTCGGATACTCAGTTTGCGAGGATTTGACACGATTGAAATTCTATCGGCTGTATCGGTCGCCCGCCGTCGATCGTTTGGTGTTCTTATTGATCGTTGTCCGATGAAGATGGCTGCGTTTAACGTTAAGTCAGTCACACATAGGGCGCAAAGAGTTAACCTTGAAAACGAGTGTCGCTCCCCCTCGCTACTTCATAAGGTTCGGAAATTAAGTGTTGGACTGTGCGGCTGGTTCCGGCGGAGGTTCGTGTCCTCCCTCGGGCATGGGTGTGTGTGTTTGTCCCTAAGATAATTTAGGTTAAGTAGTGTGTAAGCTTAGGGACTAATGACCTTATTAGTTAAGTCCCGTAAGATTTCACACACATTTGAACATTTTTTTTTACGTGTTGGATAAATACTATTTTCTTGCCGAAATTTTTCCACTTCCTGCGATGATGTCCCGAAAGTTACAACGATTATCGGTCACGTTTATGTGGTGAAACTCTATTTTTTAGTTGCCTATGAAGTTATGGCGAGACCCGGGCTGAATGGAAATTTGGGTCTCCCTGATATCCGGGCCAGGGCTTCTGCTTTATTTCTTCGACGCACTGTTTTAACGTGTCTTCGCGTGTCCGTCACTTACAGTTCGCCTTTTTGCCTGTCTCTGATCTGAAAGCTTTGCCGCTCCAGTATATGTTGGTAGAACAAATAATAAATTACGCCCCTCACAGAAGTGTATTGAAATATCCAGCAGGGCAGTCACCTACCTGTCGTTATTCGTGCTGTTTCTGGCTCTCTTATTGCGGCCCATTGCTACTCGATTGGGCGGCTAATCGTTATTGGGCGATGTCAGTTGTTTGGGGGTTGATTTTTTTTCCAGCCTCGCATCTCTCTGTAAAATGCTGTTATATCGCTGGAAGTTCCCAAATCTCCCCCCGCCCCTCCCCGCCTTTGTGGAGTTCCTATCGCCAGAGACCAATTGAAAGGATGTTTCCTACGCTTGCAGGTTCGAATCCTGCCTCGGGCATGGATGTGTGTGATGTTCTTAGTTTAGTTAAGTTTAAATAGCTCTAAGTTCTGGGGAACTGATGACCTCAGAAGTTAAGTCCCATATTGCTCAGAGCCATTTGAACCATTTATAGGATGTTTCGTCCAATGTCAGCTTACCTATTTTCCTGATGGAAATGGCGGCATCGTGGTACCAATTCTTTCATAAGTCGTTCATAACATTCTCCCCATCAACGTTAGAATTCTGCTCACTAGCCTTAGTGAGACAGACCGATGCAGTAATTGCCACGAAACAGTTACAGTACGACGTCTGTTGGTCGCCTGCGGGAACAATCTTTCTTGCCAGAACGACGGGAGCGGGCAATCTCTAGTGAAACTCTCCTGCGTTCGGATTCAACTTTCTTGCCCAGAACGAGGAACAAGACAATTATGTGGCTTGTTGGGCATTATGTTCATTATGTGGTGGGGATTGGGTATCACCCGGACCCTTGTGCCTTTTACCAGTATATGGTTACAGCCCCTTGGACATGGCAAAGCATACCACAGTATCGTGAACTTTTTGCGAATATACTGTATATGATTTTTAATCGTCAAGGAGTTGGATGAAATGCAGAATCCCTTTACTGTTCGAATGTTTCATTCTCATTATCTTGATTTTGGAACAAAAAAAAAAAAAAAAGGTTGAGTGTTCAGCGCGTCTGACTTATGCAGCGGTCTCGGTTTCGATTCCCAGTCGGGTAGGAGATTTTTATGGCTCGGGCACCGGATGTTGGGTTGTCCTCGTCGTCATCATTTCATCATCATCGACAAACAAGTCACCCAATGTGGGGTTAGCTGAAGACCTGCAACTCGGCGACCGAACTTCCCCAGGTGGGGACTATCGGCCTCCCGGTCAGCACTGCCATACGATCATTTCATTTCATTTCTGTCGCTGTGAAAGAGCGCTGGTAGGGTTTTCCAACGTATATCGTATGGCCATCAGCTCTGTTCGCACGCAATGGGAAAAAACCTTCATAAAATGATAAAGGGCAGTAAATATGTCCAAAGCCAGCAACTGTCTCATACAGTTAAAAAAATAATGATCTCTACTGTAAAAAATAACGATGCCCTAGAAACTCACAGTCGTTAAGTGCAAAGGTCAGCTCGTTTCGTGTTATCGCGCAATAGGGGTGAGAGTGTCACTGATATGATACGTGAGTTGGGGTGGCAGTCACTGAAACAAAGGCGGTTTTCTTCGCAGATAGATCTATTTACGAAATTTCAATCACCAACTTTCTCTTTCGAATGCGAAAATATTTTGTTGACACCCACCTACGTAGGGAGAAATGATCGTCATAATAAAATAAAAGAAATCAGGGCTCGAACGGTAGGATTTAGGTGTTGCCTTTTCCCACGCATCATTCGAGAGTGGAATGGCAGAGAAGTAGTACGAAAATGGTTCGATGAACCCTCTGCCAGGCACTTAAGTGTGAATTGCAGAGTAACCATGTAGATGTAAATGTAGAGACCACGGAGCAGCAGATAGCAGCGCCGCTCTATCGGTCATCGCACTCTGAGCCAGCCGATAGTTCAGTGAGATACCGCTAGGTGGCGACTGTCTCAGCTATTCCTCTTGCTGCAGCCTACAGCTGTACAATCATAACCGACACAAAAAGGCTAATACACTGTTGTTTTAAAAAACTTGGACTGAAAAATGGGATACTAGCGGCCTCAGTCTCCCTTTCTCAGCATCTTTAAAAACTTTCTCAAAAATTTTGGCATGGGATGCGAACATATTCGGGCTCTTTTTAACATGCATCATCCTACTCGTACCCGTCACACGTACCAGCCCATCGCTGTAAGTCGCTCTAACCCATCCACTCCCACTTGCCCCGCCCCCCCCCCCCCCCCCCATCTGCCCTTGCCTGTGGTGTGTCATCTTCATGCCGACTTTTTAGTGCAATGTTTCCAGTGATTGTTAAGTGCTGTGCGTCTTTTCCGAAGTGTTGCGAACGGACATCATACTGTCGTAGGGTGTGATTTCTGTGTCTCTTGCGAATCCAGTCTGACGCCGTGTCTTTTAATTGTCTGTCTACTATCTTCCCTGTCTGCTTCCTGTCTATTTTATTATCATCGCCCACCATTTGTTTTTATGTTTTAACTTTCCACAATTTTCCTCTGTTTTACATTTTACGTCACCATTTTATCGCCTGCTTTTATTGCTTCTTATCTTCTTATGTGTTAAAAATTCTGTGGGCTGAAGAGCGGTTACTAAGCTGCTACCAGCCGTCCCCCTTCGGGGGGGGGGGGGGGGGATAATCGAAATCCAATAAAAGAAAAAAAAACTCCCACTTGCGCATTGTCACTCACTCATTCAGCAAAATCATTGTTATTATCTCTTAGTATCGCTGTGACTGTCACTGTCTCAACCGCTGTCTCCTTCGTTCTGTCCTGCTATTAGTGTCTTCTCTCACTATCAGTGTCTCCCTCTTGCTCTATCGTACTATTTCATTCATTCCTTCCCAGTGCTACTGTTGCTTTTCATTGTCAGTATCTGTCTCTTTCTCGTTGTCATTGTCATAGACTGTCCCTTCAATTGTCAATGCCTCTCACCAATTTCCACTTTCTTCTTCTCTTTATTCCTCTCCCACTGGCACTGTCTCCTCTACTCTTTTTCTAGCACTGATCTGTCACCGTCAGCTATTGTTAGTTTCTCTACGTCTGGATGATAATCGAGTCGACAACGCAACTGATGGCCAATTAATGAAAAGCTGCTCCAGTTGCTTTTCTTTTCTTTTTAGAACCATATTAAGTCTACACGACCGGTTTCGACGCTTATATTAGGCCTTTATCAAGTACATCTGAGAGCTATGCAGTAGAGAAGCAACGTCAAATGATCACGAAAGGATGCGAGATGTTCTTATTGGGCTTTCATAAAAAATAATGAGGAGTGGCAGACTAGGAGCTGACATTTAGGAAATTTTGTGTGTGAGAAAGACTTAGCACATCGACACAGAATGTTCTAGAAAAGTGTGAGTGGGGCGCTGAGTGGGACGCCGGCTCATTGGAGAATTGTTTAGACGGATCCGTTGGTCGGAAAACAGATAGCAACTTACCTGTTGCATAACAGGGCGTTATTTGTTGCTCCATTTTTTTTTATTGTGGATTGTGTTTTGCGGCGCGGACTCTGTGCAGAGAAGGCTCCGGAGGCAGAGTTTTCAGTAAGACTCTGAGAGAAGACGTGAGGCTGTGCACGTGTTCGGAGCTAAGACTAGAGACTTCAGAGTTAAGTGACGGTGACGGGACAGAGCTGTGAGCGCAAATTCTGCTCTGACAGGCAGCCTGTGCGTTACTTGATGAGTAGCAGGCGCAGCCACCTGCGCCGTATGCAGCTCGCATTTCTACACATCGATTGTGATGAGATTATGGCGGCATCAGTTAGTAGGGGAGGAGTGAATATAGAAGTATTTAGACACTTAAATGCATTCATGAGGGCTTACCCACGATCGCGATTGCAGGCGTAATTACGTTTTCTTTTCACCAGTGTTATAATACAATCACTATGTAGTGGCCAAGTCGGACGTCATTTGACGCTATTTCGGATGTTAATTATTTCTGAAGCCCCCTCCCCCCCCCCCCCCCCCCCCCCCCCCGCCGGCCGAAGTGGCCGTGCGGTTAAAAGGGCTGCAGTTTGGAACCACAAGACCGCTACGGTCGCAGGTTCGAATCCTGCCTCGGGCATGGATGTTTGTGATGTCCTTAGGTTAGTTAGGTTTAACTAGTTCTAAGTTCTAGGGGACTAATGACCTCAGCAGTTGAGTCCCATAGTGCTCAGAGCCATTTGAACACCCCCCCCCCCCCCCCACGTCTAAGGTAGAGACAATATGCCACCTGGACCGTCGAACAGTGAGCCAATATTCTTTTCACAGATGAGTCCCGATTTGGTCTGGAGAGTGATTCTCGGAGAATTCGAATCTGGAGGGAAAGGGGAACACAATTTTGGGACCCAAATATTGTCGAAAGAGACATGTATTGAAGAAGATCCCCAGTGGTGGGGGCAGAGATTATGTTGACCACTCGGAAATCTCTTCATGAAATTGTATATGTAAATCGGCAAGGTTTAACAGCCGTCAGGTATCGTGACAAGATATTTGGACGTAACGTGCAGTTGTGAGGTGCTGCGGGCCCAGACTTCTTATTGATGGACCATAATGCTCGACCTCATAGAGCACAGGTGGCTAATGTTTACTTGGAAACAGAAGATATTGCACGCAGGGTGTGGCCTGCTCGCTCTGAATCCCATACAATATGTCTGGGATGCATTAGGGAGACGGGTTGCATCACATCAGCATCCACCAACCACCCTCCAAGATTTGCGAGCAGCTCTGCAGATGGAATGGGCGTTATTGCCTCAACATGAGATTGATGATATCATTCAAAGCATGCCCCGTCGTTGGCAGGCCTGTATTGCTGCCAGAGGTGATCACACCACTTACTGAGCACATTAACCAGTTGTCGGAATGTGTGTGTGTGTGAATCACCTAAGTTGGGAAAACGCAGAACATTTTTGTCTACCGTTACGCATGTTGCAGTTGTTTATGTTTTGTATTCTTTTCATTGTTTCTACTTTACTATCACTTGTTTACACTATTTTGTGGCAAAATAAACGCAACGTTGCAAAATTTCCGTTTGTTGCTTTAAATTTCGACACCACTTTACTTAAAAGGCTCAGCGATATTACTCCTGGCATCCTGATGTGGAGTGCCACCGCGTTTGGCTTCAGGTCGCAGCTGGTAATCATAGAGGGAACTCTGACGGCGCAGTGATACATCTCGGACATCCAAGTCCTCATGTGCCACCTCTTATGTGACTATTTTAGTGCCATTCTTCAACAGGATAACGCTCATACAAACTCGCACGTTGAAAGTGTTTCTGTGAATAGTCTGTTGATGTTGAGGTACTTTCGCGACCAGCAGTATTCCCGAATTAGTCCCGATAGTGCATGTGTGTACGAGACCAGACGTCAACTCCGTCCCAGTGCTAGCATTCAACATATAAAACCATGTACAATAGTTGTGGTACAGTTTTTATGAGATGTGCATACAACAGCCTTATGAGAATCTTCTTAACGGAACCATTGCATGCATGCAGGCCAGGCGAGGTGCAACGTCATACTGATAAGTGGACTCATAGTGCCAAGTTCTTTGAAAATGTGATACGATTTTGTAGTCACTGAAAAAACATTACATACCATCTCAACCCGTGAAGTCCCATTTCGTTTCCTGCTCGTGTTTTGGGTGCTTCACTTTTTTTGTCAGGCAGTGTATATCACAGTGTGAGAAATTGGGAAAATTTGTTCCATTTACTGACAACTGATTCTGTCTGACTGAGGCATAAGCATTCAAACAGAGTTAAAAGTAAAAATGATGAAGTTTTTACGTCCCAAAGAATCTGAGATTGTTAGAGACGGATTAAATTTCAATTCAAAACCTTTTCCAGTTTAAACAGTGCTCTTATCTAGCGATATAGTTGTCGACGATGTGTTAAAATCGACAGTGTTTCCTTCCTCCTTTTAGCGGAAGCAACCACGCAGTACGAGGTCAGAATACTACTGCTCAATTCTATCAAAATGTGCGGCGAAAGCTCTTACGAAGCGCCAAGTATAGGAGGGGGAGAATGACAACAAAGCCAGTAAGACTTCTCGATCACCTGCTTCCTCTCTTCACATCGCAGAAGTTGCAGTGTATTTGCTAAGCTGTAAAATATCAGCCCATTTCCTAAGACATGGCTCCCAGTGTACTGTAAATAAAAAAAAAAGAAAATAAAAAATCCCTGAATTGGTTTGCAAACGAAGAAGCTCAGTAAAACAGAATCTTAACACAGACAAAAAAATGATATAACAAGCCTATCCGGAGCGTAACCTCTGTTTTCTTGTAGCAGGGGAAAAAGTGGGGTAAACGAAACAGTCGCTACGATGACTCACGCAATAGGTCAGTGTCTTTAGAGCTGCGGTAGCAAGGAAACCGTATTGATTCCAGAATGTCCACAAGAGGCATTCAGAAAGAGTATCTCGCATGAAAATCTCAACAAAATACGTTCTGTAATACAGGTTTTAATAGCAAAATAACTAATCACTATTGACATTCATCATGAGTTTGTGCTGTGAATGGACCGAACGGGATGAGAGAATGTAGTGTGCGCCAATGGCGTCACGATTTTGTCAAAAGTGGCTGTCCGTCTGTTGTCAGCAACCGGTTGATACAGAATACTGGCGAAAAAATCCGTGAAAACCAGCGCTTCAGGAGATCTCAACCGTCGGCCAACTTTCTGCAGATTTTTGAGTTACGAATGAGATCGTGACTAAACAACGATAGTACTACGAAGTTCTGTGCTCATTGAGTTTAAAACTCCCTTCTGAGAACTACAAAACTGAACGGATGACCGCTTCTCTAAACTTTTTCGGTACGATGCGGATGGGGAGAGCCTACTAAATAGAATCGTGACCTCTTCATGTTCATGGAAAAATGGTTTGGCTCTCAACGCTTTAACTGCGACAGAAAACTTCAAGATGCTTTCGTGCCGGCCGCAGTGGCCGAGCGGTTCTAGGCGCTACAGACTGGAGCCGCGCGACCGCTGCGGTCGCAGGTTCGAATCCTGCCTTGGGCATGGATGTGTGTGTTGTCCTTAGGTTAGTTAGGTTTAAGTAGTTCTAAATTGTATGGGACAGATGACCTCAGATGTTAAGTCCCATAGTGCTCAGAGCCAAGATGCTTTCGTGTATAATGTGCAATGTATCTAAAAGTGGAATAAATGACTGAATATATGCTTTTTCTATCTGACGGAATACGGTGATAAAACATGTCATTCAAGTTGTAAGTCGTAATAAAATTATGTTTGAAACAAATCAGGAAGTAGTAGGGATCTAAATTTCGCTAAAATATGATGAGTGTTAACCAGTTGCACGCCATATAGAAAGACAAATACATCACACGTTATATATTTCCAGTTATGTTAATTTCAATGACTGCACAAACTGGTAAGAGTAAACTGGTATAGCAGGATGATTAATTAGTTTCCTTTTCAGATAAAAAGAAAATATTTCTGAACTGAATTTAAAATGCATTGGTTATTCGTTATCAGAATATGCTACAGACGATCAGCAGCAGAATGGGGATTGTAAAATTGCCTTTAATGGTTTTATAATATTTCTCGTGATGTAGCGAGTAAAAGAGAAAGGCTACAGAGATTTAAATTTCGGAGGCGTAGTGTCTCTGGATTCTACTGCGGCCGCCAGCAAAGATCACTGACATCTAGAGTTGCAGAACTTCCTTAGGCTATCGCAGAATATCGTAAGTACGCGTAGACTACGGTAGTTTTCCTAGTAGGTTTGGGCAGTGAAGGGCATACTTGCTTTACCAGTACGTTATGTATGTTGCATATCTATCGGGCGTTGCTTAATAACGATCGCCTTCTTTGTGCGTGCGATCAGCGTCTTACAAGATTTCCCTAAAGACAGGAAGCGGAGCACCGTCTAGAAACTGAGTGAAGATATGTGAAGGAACAAGTAACCTCCGGAATGTTTGTGTTCTACATACAGGGTGTACATAAAGTCCGGGAACACTTTCAATTATTTATTGCACAAGAACCAAACATTGTACAGATATCATACATTTGCCATTTTGTGTAGAAACCCCGAAAGTTTTTTTTCATGTATAACGCCACAGCGTAGTTTGGTAATTTGTCGATAGTCAGCGCTAGTCGCAAACATGGCGAGTTCAAATGCGGAGCGAGCCTTCTGTGTGTTGGAGTTCGACAAAAATAAGTGTGCTACAGCTGTTCAACGGATGTTTAGAACTAAGTACGGTAAGAAGCGAGCAACAACCGCCTCTACCACGTGATATAGCAGCAGAGCTCCAGGAGAGAATATAGTAAGCGACTGCCACAGTCGACGATGCCATGCTGGGACGGGTATGGCAAGAATTCGATTAGCGTATTGACGTCTGCCGGGTCACTCATGGTTCACATATCGAATGTTTGTAAAAAAAACTTTCAGAGTTTTTCTTCAAAATGCAATATGTATGACATATGTACAATGTTTGGTTCTTGTGCAATAAATAATTCAAAGTATTCCCGTACTTTATGTACACCCTGTAGTTACCCCCACTGTCTGTTACTTAAAAATAAGCGTTTATAGCGAAATTTAACTTACCAACGTTTAATTCAGGTTTTAGTCGAAAATAGTTGATTTGTAAGGTAAATGTAAATGCCGTGTGGCTAGGGCCTCCCGTCAGGTAGACCGTTCGCCTGGTACAAGTCTTTCGAGTTGACGCCACTTCGGCGATTTGCGTGCCGATGGGGATGAAATGATGATGATAAGGACAACACAACACCCACCCCTGAGCGGAGAAAATCTCCGACCCAGCCGGGAATCGAATCCAGGCCGTTAGGTATGACATTCCGTCCCGCTGACCTCTCAGCTACCAGGGGCGGACATTTGTAACGTGAAACAGAGGGAAGTTGTAGTAAAAATAAAGGAAACAATGCAGATTTATCACATAGCCGTGTGGTGGCGTTGCGGGCATGTGACGCGGTAACGTAACAAAAGTATGTAAGCGGAGCAGACACGGACGGGGGATCACCCTAGAGAAGATATGGTCTGCAAATGGGGAAATCTACTGAGATAAAAAAAAAGCGAAGCTGACAAAGGGCAGATTATTATTACGCAGACCCTGTGAATGGGTATCTCGAAAACAGTGAAGATGATTGATTGTTCACGTGCTACTATCATGAGCATCTACAGAAAGAGGTAGGACAGTGAAACTACCACTAAGTGCTGAATGGTTGGATGTCCACGACTCTTCATAGAGCGTGGGTTTCGGAGACTTGTCTATTCTGTAAAGTAGGATAGACGATGATCTGTGGAAGCTCTGCTGAAAGCGCACAATGCTGTTATAAGTGTTTCGGAACACACTGTTGTTGAACATGGAGCTCCGCAGCAGACCATCGCTACATGGCCACGTGTTGACCCAACGATATCGTCAAATTACGATTACAGTGGGCACGGGACCATCGGTATTCGATCTCGATTAATGGAAACGTGTCGGCTCTTTGGGCGAATCACATTTTCTCTACACTAGGTTGATGGTCGTCTCCATAAACGCCGTCATCGAGGTGAACGGCGGCTCGAAACGCACAGCCCGCCACGGACGCAGGCTGCTGGGAGCAGTATTACGCTTTGGGATACATTCTCCTGCGCTTGCAGGGGACACGTGGTAGTAATCGAAGTCGCGCAGAGAGTGCGAAAACCTGCGTCCCTTCAAGGTTGATGTCTTCCCCGATGCCATATTTCAGCAGTATAACCGTCCGTGTCTCGGAGCCAAAACCGTAGCCGGCCGCGGTGGCCGAGCAGTTCCAGGCTCTTCAGTCCGAAACCACGCGACTGCTACGGTCACAGGTTCGAAACCTGCCTCGGGCATGGATGTGTGTGATGTCCTTAGGTTAGTTAGGTTTAAGTGGTTCTGGCAACGGCCTTGCCCCAGTGGACACACCGGTTCCCGTGAGATCACCGAAGTTAAACGCTGTTGGGCGTGGCCGGCACTTGAATGGGTGACCATCCAGCCGCCATGCGCTGTTGCCATTTTTCGGGGTGCACTGAGCCTCGTGATGCCAATTTAGGAGCTACTCGACCGAACAGTAGCGGCTTCGGTCAAGAATACCATCATAACGACCGGGAGAGTGGTGTGCTGACCCCATGCCCCTCTTATCCGCATCCTCCACTGAGGATGACACGGCGGTCGGATGGTCCCAACAGGCCACTCGTGGCCTGAAGACGGAGTGCTTTTTTTTTAAGTAGTTCTAAGTTCTTGGGGGATGATGACCTCAGATTTTAAGTCCCATAGTGCTCAGAGCCATTTGAACCATTTTGAACTAAAACCGTACTACAATTGAGGAGCATTATGGTGAACTTACATTGATGTTTCTGCTACCAAATTCGCCTGATGTAAATTCTATGAAACCCATCTGGGTCGCTATCACCGCGTACGCAAATCCGCGTCCCGCTATTTACGCAAATTATATGATCTATGCTTAGACATCTAACGCCACATACTTCAGCAAACCTACCGACAAACTGTTGGATCCCTGATATGCAGAATCATCGATATATTTCGTCCCAAGGACGGACAAAAAAACTATTGTATTCAGCAGATGGTCATAATGTTTTGGTTCATCAGTGTATATAAAACACGTTTTCGTTATTCATAAAAAAATCTTCCGCGTTTTTCAGTAATAACAGGAAAATCTTGCATTGATCATGATGAAGAACGTACTAATGAGTATAAAGAAACAACAATAATTACATATTTTTTATGTTTGTGCATGTAAACTGCACTTGCATCAGAAGTAATCTTTGACTACATGAAAGTACAGATGTTGCGCTATCAACTAATTTTTATTACTTATAAAATGA
This sequence comes from Schistocerca americana, assembly GCF_021461395.2. Taxonomy (NCBI): domain Eukaryota; kingdom Metazoa; phylum Arthropoda; class Insecta; order Orthoptera; family Acrididae; genus Schistocerca; species Schistocerca americana. The sequence continues at coordinate 288,605,395 of NC_060125.1, forward strand.
AATTTATATTCTGTAAGGATATAAAATACACGATGGACTGAGTGATGTGCAGTTCTGTTTATGTGATTAAAAAAAACCATCGGCTCCCTGTTTCCCTGTTACACATTCATTTCTGTTTCCTTCCCTACCAATGCTGCCAATATTACTAGTAACCCTACTATTTACTACGTCTTGTATGTAGTGTGCAAAAACTACCGAATCGTAGGGTTGGAAGAGCGCAACTCTGCTGACTTCGCGAGTCACTACTAGGCACGATGTGTGACGATATACTACACACGCTGCAATCAAAAATGGTTTGAATGGCTCTGAGCACTATGGGACTTAACTTCTGAGGTCATCAGTCCCCTAGAACTCAGAACTACTTAAACCTAACTAACCTAAGGACATCACACACATCCATGCCCGAGGCAGGATTCGAACCAGCGACCGTAGCGGTCGCGCGGTTCCAGACTGTAGCGCCTAGAACCGCTCGGCCACTCCGGCCGGCACTGCAATCTTAGGCGGCAGAATTTGCCAACTCTTTATGAGCAGTGTTAAAATCTAAATGGTGATTACGCATGGTGTAGTTTCAGGTTAAGATTTTACTAGTAAATATGTTTTAAGTATTCCATAGTTTCCTTGCGGCCTAAATAACGTTACTTTACTTTATGGCTCTCGTATAAAACGAACCGCTACGGTCGCAGGTTCGAATCCTGCCTCGGGCATGGATGTGTGTGATGTTAGTTAGGTTTAAATAGTTCTAAGTTCTAGGGGACTGATGACCTCAGATGTTAAGTCCCATAGTGCTCGGAGCCATTTGAAACATTAAATGAGAGCAAGTCAAGAGTTTTTCTTATTCGGATTGTAACCTTGAACAGAATACGAAGTCTGAGCTTTTCGCGGTCGATATGTGATTCTTCAAATGGTTCAAATGGCTCTGAGCACTATGGGACTTAACATCTGAGGTCATCAGTCCCCTAGAACTTGGAACTACTTAAACCTAACTAACCTAAGGACATCGCACACATCCCTGCCCGAGGCAGGACTCGAACCTGCGATCGCCGCGGTCGCGCTGTTCCAGACTGTAGCGCCTAGAACCGCTTGGCCACTCCAGCCGGCTGTGATTCTTCACACAAGTCTTAAAGGTAAGATGTTCTTATCGTTTGCTTTGAATCTCGTGGAATGCACTGACTCATAGAGAATGGACGAGGTTCAGCTAATTCCTCCTCGTGCGTCAAGACTAAAGACATTCCATGAGTCATGCAGAAAAACAACTCCATCACAATCTGTATCAGCTGCCTATTTACGATCGCTGCTATCTTCACATAAGCGCACAGAATTTGCGTAGGATTACAAGTCGGACGTTCGCGGTTCGTTTTGAATGGACAACAGAAAGACCAACAGGCTATTGTTTTGATGTCTTAAAAGTACGACGTCAAGAATCTTTGTACCGATATTCCAGAAGAGTCGATATTACGAGGTTCATTCAAGTTCTAAGGCCTCCCATTTTTTTGCTAGTTAACAACTCACCCGAAATCGATGAAACTGGCGTTACTTCTCGACGTAATCGCCCTGCAGACGTACACATTTTTCACAACGCTGACGCCATGATTCCATGGCAGCGGCGAAGGCTTCTTTAGGAGTCTGTTTTGACCACTGGAAAATCGCTGAGGCAATAGCAGCACGGCTGGTGAATGTGCGGCCACGGAGAGTGTCTTTCATTGTTGGAAAAAGCCAAAAGTCACTATGAGCCGGGTCTGGTGAGTAGGGAGCATGAGGAATCACTTCAAAGTTGTTATCACGAAGAACCTGTTGCGTAACGTTAGCTCGATGTGCGGGTGCGTTGTCTTGGTGAAACAGCACACACGCAGCCCTTCCCGGGCGTTTTTGTTGCAGTGCAGGAAGGAATTTGTTCTTCAAAACATTTTCGTAGGATTCACCTGTTACCGTAGTGTCCTTTGGAACGCAGTGGGTAAGGATTACGCCCTCGCTGTCCCAGAACATGGACACCATCATTTTTTCAGCACTGGCGGTTACCCGAAATTTTTTTGGTGGCGGTGAATCTGTGTGCTTCCATTGAGCTGACTGGCGCTTTGTTTCTGGATTGAAAAATGGCATCCATGTCTAATCCATTGTCACAACCGACGGAAAGAAAGTCCCACTCATGCTTTCTTTGCGCGTCAACATTGCTTGGCAACATGCCACACGGGCAGCCATGTGGTCATCCGTCAGCATTCGTGGCACCCACCTGGATGACACTTTTCGCATTTTCAGGTCGTCATGCAGGATTGTGTGCACAGAACCCACAAAAATGCCAACTCTGGAGGCGATCTGTTCAACAGTCATTCGGCGATCCCCCAAAACAATTCTCTCCGCTTTCTCGATCATGTCGTCAGACCGGCTTGTGCGAGCCCGAGGTTGTTTTGCTTTGTTGTCACACGATGTTCTGCCTTCATTAAACTGTCGCACCCACGAACACACATTCGACACATCCATAACTCCATCACCACATGTCTCCTTCAACTGTCGATGAATTTCAATTGGTTTCACACCACGCAAATTCAGAAAACGAATGATTGCACACTGTTCAAGTAAGGAAAACGTCGCCATTTTAAGTATTTAAAACAGTTCTCATTCTCGCCGCTGGCGGTAAAATTCCATCTGCCGTACGGTGCTGCCATCTCTGGGACGTATTGACAATGAACGCGGCCTCATTTTAAAACAATGCGCATGTTTCTACCTCTTTCCAGTCCGGAGAAAAAAAAAATCGGAGGCCTTAGAACTTGAATGCACCTAAACATGTAAACATAGGCTAAGATGTCTCGTATTCACAAACGTAATGGGAAGAAGGGAAAAATTTTAACTATTTTCAACACGTTCTCAATTTCAGAAATTCGCTTTTATTAACTGTTGCACTGCAGCGTTACGTCATAGTATGAAAGAGTTTAGTTCTGTGTCTCGTATCTTTCAATTTACTAACTTTAAGAGAGCCAGAAGGTAATAAGTTAGAAAATCACGTCATCCAGTTTAATGTATATATTTCCTATACCTCAACGTCGACTATGGCGATTCTATTTATGACTAAATGGCTGGAAATTGCGTTTGGTAACCGGGAATATACACTATTAGTGGCCATTAATATGGAGTGCCCACCCTTTGCTTTTATGACGGCATGAACCCTGACGAGGATATATTCTATGACGTGTCTACACGTGTGTGAAGGAATGGCAGCCCATTATCTCAAGAGCTGAAATCAGGCACCGATGCTGAACGCTGGAATCTGCAACGAAGCCGACGTTATCATTCCAGAGGTCTTCCACTGGGCACACCGTCGGGACTATGGGCAGGCCAGTTCATTTCTGGAGCCTCACTGTCCACGCCTACCTTACGGATGCTGCTTTATGACAGCGTTCATTATCTTGCTGATTCAAGCAACCATTGTCTCTGAACCATTCCTCTATGGCACACGGTACACAGTGCCGTAAAATGTGTGTGCATCCTTCCACATTTAGCGCTTTTTTAATCACAATAGGGAGACAAGGAAACAAAAGGAAAAATCTGAGTTGGAATTAAAATCCATGGTGAAGAAATAAAAACCTTGAGGTTCGCCGATGACATTGTAATTCTGTCAGAAACAGCAAAGGACCTAGAAAAGCAGTTGAACGGAATGGACAGTGTCTTGAAAGGAGGATATAAGATGAACATCAACAAAAGCAAAACGAGGATAATGGAATGTAGTCGAATTAAATCGGGTGATGCTGCGGGAATTAGATTAGGAAATGAGACACTTAAAGTAGTAAATGAGTTTTGCTATTTGGGGAGCAAAATAACTGATGATGGTCGAAGTAGAGAGGATATAAAATGTAGACTGGCAATGGCAAGGAAAGCGTTTCTGAAGAAGAGAAATTTGTTAACAACGAGAATAGATTTAAGTGTCAGGAAGACGTTTCTGAAAGTATTTATATGGAGTGTAGCCATGTATGGAAGTGAAACATGGACGATAAATAGTTTGGACAAGAAGAGAATAGAAGCTTTTGAAATGTGGTGCTACAGAAGAATGCTGAAAATTAGATGAGTAGATCACATACCTAATGAGGAGGTACTGAATAGAATTGCAGAGAAGAGAAATTTGTAGCTCAACTTGACTAGAAGAAGGGATCGGTTGGTAGGGCATGTCCTGAGACATCAAGGGATCACCAATTTAGTATTGGAAGGCAGCGTGGAGGGTAAAAATCATAGAGGGAGACCAAGAGATGAATACACTAAACAGATTCAGAAGGATGTAGATTGCAGTAGGTACTGGGAGATGAAGAACCTTGCACAGGATAGAGTAGTATGGAGAGCTGCATCAAACCAGTCTCAGGACTGAAGACCACAACAACAACAACAACAACAGGAGACCACACCACAAACTCGAAAAACACCCCCATACCGAACACCAATTCCTCCGTATTTCACTGTTGGCACCACATTAGATGCCACGCAACGTTCTCCAGGCATCTGCCAACCTCAAACCCTTCCATCGGGTTGCCACAGGGTATAGCGTGATTCATCGCTCCAAATCACCCGTTTCCAATCACTCACTGTCTAGTGACGTCACTCTTTACACTACCTCAAGCGTCATTTAATACTGTCGGTAAGATGTTCTTATCGTCTACAGTCAGTCTCGTGTAATTCACTGACCGCGGCTAATGTGGAAGCTGCTCGACCGTTGTGTCCTTTCTTTTTAGCTCCCTACGCACAGGTATTGTGCTGGCTGGACTACTGGTTGCACTTCGGAACTCAGGAGTGATTGCTTCCACTGATTTCATAGGACTGTTTGCAACCACCCTCCGCTGTACTCAGTGATGCCTGTCTGCCAATACGTGAGCTCTGCCTAACCTTAGTTTAGCTATGGTGTTTAAACTTCACAATCACGTCACTATCAGTCGAGGTGGGCAGTTTTAGAAGGATGATGATTTTTGATTTGTGGGCCGCTCAACTGCACGGTAATCAGCGCCCGTACGAAGTCCCAATTTTTACACAGTCCAATTTTTTCACAATCCAATCTAGCCAATGTCACGCATGACGATGATGAGGATGATGATGAAATGATGAGGACAGCACAAACACACAGTCCCCGGGCAGAGAAAGTCTTAGAAGGGTTGAAATATCTCTGATGGGTCTGTTGCTCAGATGACATCCAGTGACCAGTCTACGTTCGAAGTCCATCAGCTCTTCTGACTGACCTGTTCTGCTGCTACTGATTCTCTACTGACAACACCATCTCCATACTTCCTTTTACATGGCAGGTCCGGCTCTCTTGACTTCTAGCCATCAGTTCCGCATTACACAGAGATGTCTGGATACTTCTGAGCAGAAAATGTATGGCTGCAATATGAAAGTGGGCAAACTATCAGTCAAGTGGGTCGATGCAGCTGTTCAGACACGTCTCGGATTACAGAGAGCGGCAAACTTGACGGACAACAGAAAATCCATTTATTGTAGCCTGTATCTGACGTGTGGTACTGTATGATGTTGAGACAATGAAGAGTTGTAACTCTGCGGCTTGTCTGCACCCTTGTTTCAGGCAAGGGGGAAAACATCTGGGACCGGATGACTCACGAGCACCCAGACTACGTGGATGACGGATCTAACGGCGATGTGGCCTGCGATTCTTATCACAAGTACGAAGAGGACGTGGAGATGATCAAGTCCCTAGGGGTGAGTTACACGCTTACGACGGTTCATATAGCGGATTAAAGAACTTACGGCGTCTGTCAAATTCTTCTGAACGTGCTTTTCATGGACGTACACTGCATATCATATCACTACGCAGGTTAAAGAGATATTATTCGAGGAAAGACGACTGCATGTAGTTCAAGTAGAATTGTATCTCCAGTTTTCTTGACAATGACCCCCCCCCCCCACCTCCCTCACACACAAACATATATTTACATGGTGTTTCAGGAGAAATAGTAAATATTTCAAGATGTGGTGGTATAGACTACTTCGAATAAAAATTTTACATGTAACACGTGCCGAATTTTCATTAGTTGAAAAAATACAATTATATGTTAGAAACTAACACAAACAAAAACTCTCACACAAGCTGTTATGCAAAGGGAAATGATTAAGTTCGAAGTTAATTTTAAAAAATTTCACCTCTGACTTCAAAGCAGTTTCAAATTCTTCTGACAACACTACGAGGACTCCTGGGTTTTTCTAATGACGGTGGCACTATCCATAATATCTGCAACGCGCTGCATCTCTGGAACCAATAGAAAGTATACATATGTATATGGAAAGTTTTATTCGAAATACTGTATTCTGCCACCTACTAAAATGTTTACAGTTCCTCCTGCAGTACCCAATATTTTCCGCATGTATTTCTCAGTGTTCTTCGAACTTGATTATCAAATGTACTTCCTCTTATTTCGAAATGACCAAAGAACATGAGTATTAAGCTATGGATCAACGGAAAGAACACTGTACCAGGCGATGTGACAAGTGATGTGCACCAGAAGTGCGTCAAACTAGTACGGATTATTCATTATCTACATGATTCCCGCAACTGTCATACGTACTATGTGGATGATTTGAAAGCAATAAATACTTCGAACACGAGGAAGTTAGCTTCTGACAGAAGATAATTTATTTGTTAAAGAGACTGGATACGCCTACTGTTTATTGCAAATTATTTATCATAATATCCAGCGAAAATTTATAATTTTATGGAGAGTAGCTTTGTGCTAATGAATTGTCTCGGATTTTAAATTCACATCTGCTCTACGACGTATCGCCGTATACAATCTGATCAAAATTATACTGAAGCCTGTTATTGGAAATTAATAAGGGATGTGCCCTCCGTTGCCTTTGTGACGTCTTGGACTCTGCTGGGGACAGTTTCAGTGAGGTGTCTGCATGTCTGTGGAGGAACAGCAGCCTGTTCTTCTCCAACAGCCGAAACCAAAGAAAATAGTGATGTTGGACAATGGGGATCTGAAACGAAATCTACATTCTAACATATCCCCAAGGACCAGAAGGATATTTTCACTCTGCAGCGGAGTGTGCGCTGATATGAAACTTCCTGGCAGATTAAAACAACGTGCCGGACCGAGACTTGAACTTGGGACCTTTGCCTTTGGCGGGCAAGTGCTCTATCATCTGAGCTACCCAAGCACGGCTCACAACCCCTCCTTGCAGTTTTCCTTCCGCCAGTATCTCATCTCGTACCAGACTTCTGTGAAGTCTGGAAGGTAGGAGATGAGGTACTGGTGGAAGTAAAGCTGTGAGGACGGATCGTGAGTCGTGCTTGGGTAGCTCAGATGGTAGAGCATTTGTCCGCGAAAGGCAACGGTAACGAGTTCGAGTTTCGGTCCGGCACACAGTTTTAATCTACCAGGAAGTTTCACGTCTCAGAGGTGATCCACTGTTTCAGGTCGGGACTCTAAGCAGGCCAGTCCGTTTCAGGAATGTTACTGTCCACAAACCATTTTCTAACAGATGCTGCTTTATGGCAGGATTCATTTTCGTGCTGATCCAGTCACCACCTCAGAAACTTCTCCTGTTTTGTGCGCAGTAGGCGATGCTGTAAGATGTCTTCATACCACGCCCCATTCAGCTTTTTCTTCAGCACTATGAGCAGTCCTGACCATAACTATGAAAAACATTCCCTTGCCCCAACACCACCTCCTCCGTACTTCATTGTTGGCACTATACGTGTTGACAGGTAACGTTCTCCAGGCGTTCGCCAAAGACAATCTTTCCATCGTATTGCGCCACAGAGTACGGCATGATTCATCACTCCAAGTCCCTCGTTTCCAGCCATCCACTGTCCTGTGGCGTGCCTCTTTATACCATCTCATACGTCGCTTAGGATTGATTACAGTGGCTTATGACGAACTGCTCGAATATTGTACCCCAATCAAGTCCCCACGCACAGTCACTGTGTTAGTTGGCCCGCTGGTATCACTTTGAAACTCACGAGAGATTCTCACCGCTGATTTCAGGCGATTTTTCATCAGCCACCTTCCCCAATACTCAACGACCCCTGTCCGTCATTGTATGAGACCTGCCTGGACTTTGTTTAGCAGTGGCTATTCCTTCTCGTTCTCACTTCACAGTCACATCACCAACAGTCTACTCGGGCAGCTTTAGAAGGGTTGAAATGCCCCTGATGAATTTATTACTCAGATGACATTCAATGACTAGTCCACGTTCGAGGTCACTGACCTCTCCTGACCCACCTGTCCTGCTGTTGCTGCTTTCCTACTGACAACACAACACTGCCCGTCCTCTTTTTATAATAGCAGCTCTGCCTCCCGTGACATCTAGTAGTCAATTCCGCGCCACATAGGATTGTACAAATAAATTTGATCAGATAGTGTATATTGTGTCTTAGTCGTTAGGATCGTCAATTCTGATTCGCTTATATTTTCCTGGTGAAAAGTTCCCAAAAGGCCGAAAACTCCCTCATAAGCCCTTAGATCAACAGTTTCACGTAAGCGTATACACACTGCATAAACTTTACTATAATGAGAAGCAAACACATAGAACTGACTTAGACGATTTTCTTCGCTACCTCCGAAAGGATGGGAGGTGGTACTTTCTAACTTCAATAGTAAACACTTGCAGTAACGAAACAAAACATCCACCTCTACAGCACTATTGAGGGTACGTAAGTAAACACCTTTCGGGAGACAAGCTCCTATTATCAGGTACTGTTATGCAGAACTATTAAAAAACATGTAACCACCACGTCGTCCAACAGTACAGATGTCCTCTTTGTGTACAATGAATTGATTTTCCCTGCCCGTTGCGCCATACTGATATTCCCGTAGTTTTATGAATACTTTCTACCTTCCACTTCTTTTGTAAAGAACTTACAATACCACACCTTCATTGGACTTTCAGAAGTTTTTCTATCTACACTTTGATCTTCTAGATGATTCGTTTGATTTCCAAGATGGTCATAACTTCGTTCTTGTTTCATTATCTTGACAATTTTTTATTTTATATGTTCGACTCCTCTAAACGCAAGTAGTTTTGTCTTATCAACAGAGATCTCCATAGTATAAACTTGGTTCAATTTGTGCTCTGTTGTTTCCAGTTTAGTTTCATCATCATATACAGTGTTTTTAACTGTTCATCACAGTGTAAGCAATGGTGTATTTCTATGTTACATGATAATAAAAAAATAAAAAAATTCAATATATTTGTGGCGCCATAGACAGACCTAGAAGAAGACAAAGAAAATAAATAATATTAAATATTGTTACTGAGGCGTTAGGGAGCTGATTGGAGAGTGTGCTGGACGAACAAAATTGTAAATACTTATACTGTAGCTTATTATCAAAAAAAGAATCGAACAATTTACAATTAGTAAAATACGCAATTTAATAGAGGGAGCACTGATGACTAGTAAATAACATAGTTAAATCCAGTGCTCGGCACTTCAGTAAATATAGTTCTTAAAATGCGTGGGTAGGTGAAAAAAAAAGTTCGCCGCACATAAGTGGCCCAAAAATAAAATCTCCTTCCCTTTTTTACGAGAAGAATGTGAAGTACGAAACAGCTGCAGCAAGAATTATTAATTGGCATAAGGCGTTGCTCGTTAACAGACAATTACATGCCAGGAAGTGCAGTTGATCAAATAAAATAACTACACTTAGCAATTGCATAAATTACCGCGGCGAAGCTCCGTCTAATTAAATTTTGCATATAAATTTCACTAACGAGCAAGATGTCTCGCTCCTAAAGACCTTCTTACGGGAACACCGACCAATATCAAGTGAACAAAATTTCTCTACATAAAACTTGAATAACATTAAAGACACATGCAGGATAAAAGAATCAACGGCCGTCGCCCCAAGCAAATAAGTTTTACAATGGACGAAGATGCTATAGGATTTAATCGAAATTGGGGTGGGAATACAAGATGCCCATTAGCCATTAGTAATTATTTTAAGGCACCTTAAGCTTGCGTCAAAACATGTCTCCTCAGGCAGGCAGACTGTCATGCTTATAATCTCAGTGAGCCTTACGGCGCAATGACCGATCAAAAATCACTAGGAACAGGGCGTGAAGTTTGTGAGACCACCATGGCAAATTGCTTAAAACAATAGGGTGCCGCAAACGGCTGAACTAAATTATGCTAAAAAAAGCCTCTAGACGGTGTTGCTTAGATTCACTTAGGTGGTTTTTAGAGGCAATCAGCTGTGGTAAATACACTATTGGCCATTACAATTGCTACACCACGAAGATGACTTGCTACAGACGCGAAATTTAACCGACAGGAAGAAGACACTGTGATATGCAAATCATGAGCTATTCAGAGCATTCACACAAGGTTGGCGCCGGTGGCGACACCTACAATGTGCTGACATGAGGAACGTTTCCAACCGATTTCTCGAACACAAACAGCAGTTGACAGGAGTTGCCTGGTAAAACGTTGTTGTGATGCCTCGTATGAGGAGAAGAAATGCGCACCATCACGTTTCCGACTTTGATAAAGGTCCGATTGTAGCCTATCGCGATTGCGGTTTATCGTATCACGACATTGCTGCTCGCGTTGGTCGGGATCCAATGACTGTTAGCAGAATATGGAATCGGTGGGTTCAGGAGGGTAATACGGAACGCCGTGCTGGATCCCAACGGCCTCGTATCACTAGCAGTCGATATGACAGGCATCTTAACCGCATGGCTGTAACGGATCGTGCAGTCACGTCTCGATCCCTGAGTCAACAGATGGGGACGTTTCCAAGACAACAACCCTCCGTCCGAACAGTTCGACGACGTTTGCAGCAGCATGGACTATCAGCTCGGAGACCACGACTGCGGTTACCCTTGACGCTGCATCACAGACAGGAGCGCCTGCGATGGTGTACTCAACGCCGAACCTGGGTGGACGAATGGCAAAACGTCATTTTTTCGGATAAATCCATGTTCTGTTTACGGCATCATGATGGTCGCATCCGTGTTTGGCGACATCACTGTGAACGCACATTGGAAGAGTGTACTCCTCATCGCCATACTGGCGTATCACCCGGCGTGATGATATCGGGTGCCATTGGTTACACGTATCGGTCACCTCTTGTTCGCATTGACCGCACTTTGAACAGTGGACGTTACATTTCATATGTGTTACGACCCGTGGCTCTACCCATCATTCGATCCCTGCGAAACCCTACGTTTCAGCAGGGTAATGCACGACCGCGTGTTGCAGGTCCTGTACAGGCCTTTCTGGATACAGAAAATGTTCGACTGCTGCCCTGGCCAGCACATTCTGCAGATCTCTCACCAACTGAAAACGTCTGGTCAATGGTGGCCGAGCAACTGGCTCGTCACAATACGCCAGTCTACTCTTGATGAACTGTGGTATCGTCTTGAAGCTGCATGGGCAGCTGTACCTGTACACGCCATCCAAGGTCTGTTTGAGTCAATGCCCAGGCATATGAAGGCCGTTATTACGGCCAGAGGTGGATGTTCTAGGTACTGATTTCTCAGGATCTATGCACCCAAATTGCGTGAAAATGTAATCACATGTTAGTTCTAGTATAATATATTTGTCCAAATAATACCCGTTTATCATCTGCAGTTCTTCTAGGTGTAGCAATTTTAATGGCCAGTAGTGTAGTAAGCGAAACATAATCATAAAGCCCCTCTGGCCAGTATCATGTGTAACTGAAATATAGAACGGCAAAGTACGGCCAACATTTTAGCTCAAGGGGTTGCAGACAAGCAAACAATGACAGTAGCCGATCAAACATACAGAAGGAATTGGCTAATCCTGGTGGGTGGCAACGCAAATAAACAAATAAATCACAAGAAGCTTTGACGAAAAGAAAACACTACCAAGAAGGAGTTTTGCGACATAAATGGAAGGTAATAGGCATGTTTCTACATCTGAACGTTGTTTATTCAAATTTCGCTGCAGCCGCGTATGTGTGACGCTAGTGGTGCCTCTGTGAGGATGCAAATCAGGTTTGCTTCAAACACACGTGAGCGTTTATTACCTTTGAGGTTGGACGTGAGTTGCTGCTAGTCAAGAATGCCTTTAAGGCTACGAAGACGCCATTATCAACAGCTCACTGAGTTTGAACGAGGTCGTGCAGTAGGGCTACCAGAAAATGAATGTTCCTTCTGCGGTGCTGCAGAAATACTTCGCAGGAATGTAACCACTGTAAGCGATTGCTAGCAGCGGTGGTGACGAGAATGTACGGTCGCAAGAAAACCGGGATCTGGACGGCCACGTGGTACTACCGACAGGGAAGACCATTGTGTTCGGTGTACGGCCATGGCGCATAGTACTGCATATGCAGCAGCAGTTTGAGCAGCATTTGGCGCTAGAGTGACACAACGAACTTTTACAAATAGGTTCCGAACCTGACGCCCTGTAGCATGCATTCCACTGGCCCCAAATCACCGCCGTTTGCGTCTTCAGTGGTGTCAATCGAGAGCTCAATGGAGAGTAGGGTGGAAGTCTGCTGTGTTCCCTGATGAAGTCTGGGTCTGCCTTGGTGCCAGTGATGCCGTGTGTTGGTTAGGAGGAGGTTGGTTGAGTACCTGCAACCAACGTACCTGTGTGCTAGAAACACTGGACCCACACCTGGAGCTATGACTGGGGTACGATTTCGTACGACAGCAGGAGCACTCTCGTGGTTATCCCACGTACCTTGAATGCAAATTCATACGTCAGTATGATGATTCGATCTGTTGTGCTACCATTCATGAACAGCTTTCAAAATGGTTCAAATGGCTCTGAGCACTATGGGACTTAACTTCTGAGGTCATCAGTCTCCTAGAACTGAGAACTACTTAAACCTATCTAACCTAAGGAGATCTAACACATCCATGCCCGAGGCAGGATTCGAACCTGCGACCGTAGCGGTCGCGCGGTTCCAGACTGTAGCGCCTGGAACAGCTTTCCGCGGTGTCTGCTCCAACAGGATAACGCTCACCCATATACGCTGTTGTAGCGCAACATGCTCTACGGACTGTCGACATGTTACCTTGGCTTGCTAGATCACCAGCTCTGTCTCCAATCGACGACACATGGCACATCATCAGCCGACAATTCCAGAGTCGTATATAACCAGCATTAACCATCCCCGCATTGACCGACCAATTGCGACAGGCGTGGGATCTGACATCTAGCACCTATACAACACAAAGCACGCACGTTTGCATGCTTGCGTTCAACATGCTGGTGGTACACTGGTTATTGATGTACCAGCATTTCACATTTGCAATGGCTTATCCGGCGCATACATTATCCTGTGATAGGAGAGCATTATGCTGACCCCATGACGTTCCATACTGCAACCAGTGACGCCATTGGCGGAGGATGATCGTGGTCCACTAACAACGTGTATAGATTAGTTAAGGTGTACATTTGTCTCTTTCACATGTTCACTGCTAAGCCAGACAGACACACAGGACACCCATAGTACACACCACCGAAAATCCTACAACTCCCATGATACAGTTACCCCTGGCAATCTTCATAAACCCATCACTTCATTGTTCTCTGTGTAAATGTTTTATAAACAGTCAACAATTCATATTTTGTCTTTTAACCAAAACAAATCACTATGTGCATTTCATTTTTGAGAAAATATTCAATTTTAAGGCTATTTAAAATGTTACTATGTATTAAATTTTTAGAAAGGGGGTGAAATAACAATGAAGAAAAAATTATGTTACAGATAGAATAACATACTGTAGTCAAATGTTCAAATGCGTGTGAAATCTTATGGGACTTAACTTCTAAGGTTATCATCCCTAAACTTACACACTACTTAACCTAAATTATCCTAAGGACAAACACACACACCCATGCCCGAGGGAGGACTCGAACCTCCGCCGGGATCAGCGGCACAGCCCATGACTGCAGCTCCTTAGACCATACTGTAGTCATTACTTCATAAACCATAATACAGTTTTGTGACAAAGCTATATGTCATGATGATAAAAGCCGTCCCTCGTGTTCATTAGTTCTTGTGGTACTTGAAATGTAACGGAAGCTGTCCAAATTCTCCTGTTTGTTAAATCTGCCTACTCGTTTAATAACAGAAAATAATAAATGACGCTTCTGCGAAAGTTACTTTCTGGTAGCTGTGCCAGACCCGTCTTTTGTGTTAATACGGCGCCTTGGCAGCAGAAAATTGAGTCTCGGACCAGCTTTCCATGTAGTGGAGAAATCGCAGCTTTGAGTTTTACGGTGAGGGACGAGGGCGCCACCAGCCGAGGCGGCTTGTCCGCTGGTTATCTCTCAGGCCGCCCGTGAATACCGCTACAAACCGCCCCGACTCGACCGTTCCCTCGTTTCATTGCTTTGGGCATGTCGTAGCTCACTCAAAGAAACCGAAGCTAACTGAACTATTTTCATCTGCTACAAAATTTGCTCTTTGCCGGAGATGCGATATTTAATCACCACTTGCTCTGATTCGGTACTCCCGTCTGAAGATAAGCAGAAATATTCAGAATGGTTCCGCAAAACCATATGCATAGTTGTGTATTAGAAATGGAAGATGGGCGAGTGATGTGGGTCTTGCACTCCTTGTGGAGGGGCACACCGGTTGCCACCCTGCATACTGTCCCTTGGGGGTGTCAAACATTTAAGCTTTAAGTCAGTGCATCAAAAGATATGGCCATTCAGTTATGTCACTTATTTGATACTCGCGAACTCTATCATCAAAAGCTATAGATGAACTATTTGTATGCGAGTCGGGCCTGGTGATCTACCGATAAAGCGTGTGCCTGGAAACCGAGAGGTTGCGGGATCGAATTTCAGTCGGGCCACGGCCTTCGTTCTAAATTAGTCCTCAAAGATGTGAGTAGTCGCCATAAACCACACTTGTTTCGGATTACACCCTAAACTCTAGGTCCCCTTTCCCTGGTTGGATAACTAGGTTAGATTAGTGACACACAATTCGCTGAAGCGGCGCACTACAGAAAGACTTGCATCAAGCGACTGAGCGACCCAAAATTATTATTATTATCTTCATATTTAGTTACATTTGTATGGTACCCTCAGAGTGTAAGTCCTGTTGGCAATTGTCAGGTTTTTTCGGGTGATGACAACTGACCGCATCGAATAGCGGAGTGCAACTCTAGTCAGCCGCATTGGTGGAGGAATGGAATGACTTACCACAAGAACTCTTTACCAACCTTGTGGCCAACATGGGAGCACGTTTCAGAGCATTGTAGCGTTATGAGTATGTGGGCGAGTTAGTAGTCCACCTAGGGCTGGTAGTGAGGAGAGCTGAATTTGCCTGCTGGGCTGGATGCAAGTTGGTGGGACGAGGACGTCACACGGCTGCCCCATGTGATCTCAGGTGAGAGACAAGGAGCGTGTCGCCAGAAAGGAGAAAGGCCCAAAGCTGGGAATTTGGATGGCTGATGCACACATGACCTTTGTTCAGGAGAAAGGAGATTGCTGGCCGGTGTAGCTGTGCGGTTCAAGGCGTTTCAGTCTGGAACTGCGTGACCACTACGGTCGCAGGTTCGAATCCTGCCTCGGGCATGGATGTGTGTGATGTCCTTAGGTTACTTAGGTTTAAGTAGTTCTACGTTCTAGGGGACTGACGACCTCAGAAGTTAAGTCCCATAGTGCTCAGAGCCATTTGAACAATTTTTTGATAGGAGATCCACCAAAAATGGCAGAATGTCAGACAAGCTGAAAGATGGCTTCTTATTGCTTTTCGAGAACCTATAATTTCATAGTAAAATATTATATAAAATCAGCCTCAGAAAAATGGGGCGCATCCGGTGACGCAACAATATTTCAATATCTTTAATATTACAGAAGTTAATATTTCACAGTGTAAGATGCAATATTATGAGATTTACTTCTTCTAGTATTGAAGACAACTTTATAAGTTGAAATGACATGTTGAATGTCACAATATTAGCACAAAAATAGATGCTTTTACACTGTTTGCAAATGACAAAAAAAAAAAAAAAACTGTTGTCGGGATAACGCATCTCGTCAACATCAAAAAGTGAAATAATCCTAAACACAACAATATTAATATATTAACTCTCAGAAGGTTAAATTATCAAATGGTTCAAATGGCTCTGAGCACTATGGGACTTAACATCTGAGGTCATCAGTCCCCTAGAACTTAGAACTACTTAAACCTAACTAACCTAAGGACATCACACACATCCATTCCCAAGGCAGGATTTGAACCTGCGACCATCGCGGTCGCGCGGTTCCAGACTGAAGCACCTAGAACCGCTCGGCTACACTGGCCGACTTAAATTATCCTAAACATGACAATATTAAAGATTAACTAGAAGTTTCTTTACAAAATTGTTCCTACATTTACATTGTGATGTTGGTCAGTACTATGAAAACCGTCCGATTCTGGTTCAAAGTTCGGTACTATTTTTAGGACGACAATCAAGTCTACAGTGGATACTTAGTTATGCGACAAATTGAGCAAAAGATTACCTGGGCTCACTCGAGTTTACAGTGGACACACGCTGGTGAACCAAAAAGTTTACACCTCTGCATGCGGTATTTACCTTAGGCTGCAATGAGCTGTCGTCTACTAGGCCGCTCTCTTCCTCTCAAATTCCTATAAACTCATTACACCTAAGCTGAATTTTCCAGCAGAAACTTTCTTTACGTTTCTCGTTATGTGAGAGAACATGTACTCCCCCAGTTTTAGAATGTGGTGATATACACGCACATGGTTGGAGCAGTGTGCATATTATAATGCTCTCTCAGTTCTTGCAAGAACAGTTAACTAGTTAGCTCGTTCGTTTCTCCACAGTTGGAGCTAAACGATGCTACAACTAATTTGTAGCTGGATATCAGCTGCTGTGAACGCAGTGTTTACACAAATTACTCTTCTGTGTCGTACAGAGCGTTATGTGCTCCATTCTGGACTTGAGCCAATTCAGAGAAGAGTCCTCAAAAATTTACATCTTGTCTTACTCATAGCCGACCTGTCTCCCCACCTGGGTTCTTTCGTGCTTCACGTCACAGTTTTTTCAACCAATAGGAGCGTTCCTCTTATTTTGTGGAAACTCTAACAATCGCAAGGTGCCTACCATTAAATTGCGTCGAAACTTTGGCTCTTTTCTCCTTCCCAGCGCGTTTCCGCCAATCGGACGTTTTGTGCCCATTCCAGACACCTAAATGCGTACACTGACTCTCTCACGTGTGTACCTCTCGCTGGACACATGATCGAAAGTGCGTCACTGGTCTTGTTTTGTATCCATTTGGAGTTTCAAAATGCAGTTTTCTAAAAGCTTTCTTTCCTGTCGTCCCTCAGATGGGCCGCCGGCCGAAGATGCCGAGCGGTTCTAGGCGCTTCAGTCTGGAACCGCGCGACCGCTACGGTCGCAGGTTCGAATCCTGCCTCAGGCATGGATGTGTGTGATGTCCTTAGGTTTAAGTAGTTCTAGGGGACTGGTGACCTCAGAAGTTAAGTGCCATAGTGCTCAGAGCCATATGAACCATTTTTTTCAGATGGGCCATTATACTTGCTCTCCCTGTCTGAGTCACCTGGTCGCTCGTTGACTTTTCGACTGGGACACCCCTTTAAGTGGTTTCCATGGTACCTCCTGTAGCGCGGCCTTGCCTCTTCCCTCATCCCTCTGAATTCCAAACTGAAACGCCTCTCACTGCTTGTCTCACCTTCCGCTCAGACATGCATTATAGGAATGGCGTGTTAATTACCATTGATTGAGTGTTACCCCTTTTTGCATTACATACATAAGTTAGGTGTCATATTCACCTTCCTGTTGCGATGTATGAAGCTCTCATGCAAGGTGTGAATCTGACCTTCATTTATTTTGCCACTTTACAACAGTGAATAAATATTTTTGCGAAAAGTTTCTCCATTAACGACTTTAAACGCTGCATACAATATCTCAGATGATAACATTACACCATAGCTATCATTTCTGATAGCTAAATATATGTATATATCTTATTTCTTGGGTTATAATATTTTTTATATCTTTTCATTATGCAAATATTTGTCAGAACATCGTGTCCTCCACAATTACACAGCAAATGATTACAGCACGAATACCTCATGTACGTCATATTGTCATATTTGAGTATTCATTTAATGAACACATTACTATACTATCACAAATTGATTTAAATATTAATTACAATTGATAATACGAAAGAAGTGGTCTGTCGCATGTGTTAGTTGACACTACTTCTGTGAAAGAGTGCCAAAAAACACTTCTGACAAGCAGGCCTATATAATTGTTTAAACGATATTTAATGACAAGCTGGTGTCATTTATCATGAGCACAAGGATATTGGCGTATTTATTTGCGGACAAACCTTTATTTATATTTATTGTGAATGGGCTGAGTGTGACAGAATGTTTGTAACATTTCTGTATTTAAATATTGTTGTAATATATTAGTTTAGTCTGAGTAGTTTAGTTTGAGTCAGATCATGTCTCTAGGGTTTAAGAACGACTTAATTTTGTTGGGGGCAGCCTTCAGCCAATGCAAAAGTAGACAGTAGCCCATCACCACGGGAGTCGGGTGGAGACTGGCTTTTTCGAATGAAGAGCGCTAGGGAGCGATTCTGCAGACTCGGATGTTCATTCTGGAAGGAGGCATATCTGGTTGTGGTGACGAGCGATACCGATTCTGGAAGGTGAACAGCCCCTACCATACTTCAACTTCTGTAGGGAATTTATATTTTGATATGTCTGATCGTGCTCCAGAGTAGAACTCTTAACTTTTTCCGCTTGTATTACGGAACTGAGTATAGACAGAGTATGAGTTACTGTTGTTTGTATCGGGTGAGTTAATTTGTACATCATCATGTTGAACTCCGAACTTTTTTGGGTTGGTGAATATTTCATGTATTGTAATCACGAAATGGACTTAGTTTTCGCATTTTTGACAACAATTATTTTGGGTGTTTTGCTACCATTCTCGTAAGGTTGTCATTGTAACTTTACTGCACTTGACAAAGGTATTTTCTGTCTATATTTTAATCGAATATCGTAGGATCACTTCCCGTTTACCTGAGATGTTCTTTCTTGAATAAATATTATTCCACATGATGTGATTCTTGAGTTTCTCCCGGCGTATTTGATAATCAAAATATCCACGGGTGTACTGCCGGTCTAGTGTCCAACGGGCACAATATTTCGGCGATGATACATGTCGCCATCATCAGGTGAACTGACGGACTGAGCTCCTGTGAACGTGCTGCGCACTATCTCTGACGCAGAGAGTCTACTCCAGGAATTGGAACATCTGAGAACTGTATTTCTTAAAAATGGGTGCTCAGGGTGGCAGATTCAACGTGCTCTCCGCCCAACCACTACAGCACAACCTATGGAGATGGATGAAGTCACGAGGGAGGAGGTAGGCACTGCGTTTTTTCCATATACAGGCGCACTCTCGGGGAAAATCGCCCGCATTTTGAAGAAACACCGGGTCGGAACTGTGTTTTGTCCTCCGAATAAAACTCGTGCACTGGCGGGGAGCGCCAAAGATGACCTCGGTTTGAGGAAGGCCGGCGTGTACCAGATTCCGTGTCAATGTGGCAAGTCGTATATTGGTCAGAAGATGCGTACCGTCGAGGGTCGATGCCGTGAACACCAGAGGCACTCTCGACTGATGTATCCGAGCAAGTCGGCGGTCGCTGAACATTGTTTGTCGGAAAATCACGCTATGGAGTATGAACGCACGAGGATTCTGGTACAGACGTCGAGATACTGGGACAGCGTTGTTGGAGAGGCCATCAAAATTCGCACCAATGACGACCTCATAAACCGTGACTGTGGCTATAATCTTAGCAAGGTTTGGGAACCAGCGATTGGGTTAATCAAAAGTAAATCGAGCAAACGTATAGTTGTGACGACCACGGCGGACAGAGCCATCACACCGACGTCATCTCAGACGCCGCCGCAATCTGTTCCACCGTGCGATCATGGCGCGGGGAGCGAACGGCGGAAGGAGCGCGCTGCGGGCGGAGGGTATTTAAATCGGCCGCCGCCGCGACCGAACCCAGTTCCCTTTGAGCAACCATAGCGTACGGATCTCCGTGCCGGCACGTTCACAGGAGCTCAGTCCGTCAGTTCACCTGATGATGGCGACATGTTTGATCGCCGAAATATTGTGCCCGTTGGACACTGTAGACCGGCAGTACACCCGTGGATATTTTGATTATTATTCCACTTAATTCTCTGTAGTCTACATCAATTACAAACATTAGAGCAGAACCCATGTTATTAAAGTATTCATTTAAGTTTTATTTTGTATTTGTGGGTATTTTATTAAATCGCAATTTTAGCCAGTGCACAGACTATTTAACTGAACGATCGTAGCAGCAGCTTATTATTTGCAGCGAATTAGCTGCGGGGGATGAAAGCAGACGTGTGCGGCTTTACCCTATGATTACGCTTTTTAGGCAGAGCAGTGCATAGCTCAAATACCTGAAGGACAAGTAAGTGCAATTAAAAACGCAACTGGTTTGCTCGAATGGAACTGTTTAGAAGAGCAACTACACTAGCAGTAACCGTTAGGTACGGTCACCGCATGCACTGCCCTTTTCGGTAATCACGCATCCTATTAAGATCCATGTCCAGCGTTTTGTAATGTCCAGGGGACCATCATAAATCTCGGTGACTTGAGTATAATTATTGTCCTTGAATAACAGTGTCATTTCTGTTCGTCAAAATGCTTAATGAGTTCTATTGCCTGCTGTGCGCCGGCCGCGGTGACCGAGCGGTTCCTGGCGCTTCAGTCCGGAATCGCGCGACGGCTGCGGTCGCAGGTTCGAATCCTGCCTCGGGCATGGATGTGTGTGATGTCCTTAGGCTAGTTTTGTTTAAGCAGTTATAAGTTCTAGGGGACTGATAACCTCAGATGTTAAGTCCCATAGTGCTCATAGCCTGCTGTGCTATACTGTTCTTTCTATGCACGGTCAAGTTTCATCGAGCGTGTTTTTTGGCAGTGACATCATGAGAAAGTTACATCTGCCTTAGAGTTTTGCAGACCTGTGTAGTTATATAATTTTATTTTTTGGCGGTTGTAATTGTACTGCATTAAAGCAGAACTACGAACGTCAATGTTATTGTTTCAGGTTGACATTTACCGTTTCTCCATTTCCTGGGCACGGGTACTCCCCTTGGGTGACGTCAGTCAAGTCAACCCATTGGGCGTGGAATACTACAACAAACTAATCGACCTGCTGATTGCCAATAGAATTGAGCCTATGGTAAGACAAACTACCTCAACAGACTTTACTATCTGGATAAAATAATTTTGTAATACTAAGTTATTTTGAATTTCTAACAGCAACCTTTCTTCTTCCACGGAGGTAGATGCAAATCAAGTGCGCGAAATTAACAAAAATAATTATAGATTTCGAGGATTTGTCACACACTATCCAAAGACAGACTTTTACTTCAGTCTGATCCCATACACAAATACATCATTGCAAATAAAATTATACTGTGATTTGTAATTCTTGTCTACATGACTCAAGACGAAGGAACAATTTTTGCCCAGGCGCACAGAATAGAGACAAGTGAATAAGGCTATTTAGTGCCCTCTAATATTGTGTCATGTCATCCCGAATGGCCAATGGGGCTTCGCATCCACAGGAATACATTAACTGTGGTTTTTGTCGAGTTTAATAGACATTTTGCACCTTCTGTTCCATAGCTGGATACGGAACTTCTTGGGCAGTTCAGTACGTCACCAAGTAGACCTGAAACACATACACATGTTGAACTCTACAGGGGTGGTGAGGAGGTGTGGCACCCTGGGGTCATTATTCGTGTTGGACTGTTGGACATCATATCCACTCAACACTGAGTAACGGCTTTTCCAGAAGATTCCTAGCCGATTATATATTGCTTTATACGTCTCATCACTTCTGTGCCTCCGTTAACGCATACAAATCGTTTCCTGGATATTTAAATTCTTTACTGCTAGCTTAGTCTCGTTCGTCTCGTGATTTCATTCTATCTGTGCGCGAGTCCCGTCAACGAACGTAGATAGTGTAATACACATTAATATGTGCATTTTCCATAAATAACTACTGTTTCAAGGTTACAAAATCATTCCTCATGGACCGAAGGTACACAAAACAGGACAGAAAACTGTTGGAGAAGCAACTATAAAGCATGCGAAATTTAAAAGTAAACAAAATTTTCAAGATTCGTAATGTTTTATAGAAGCTCGAAAATTAATACAGACCTTCATGCGAGGCGCTTTTAACACTTACCAAAGTGGAACATTGTTGCAGAATCTGGCGAAAATCCAAAGAGATTCTGGTCGTATGTAAATTACAACAGGAGCTGCTAATGCTACCGATGACAGCGCCACCAAAGCGGATTTACTCAACATGTTTTTCCGAAATTTCATCACCAAAGAGGGGTGCAGTAAATATTCCAGAATTAATGTCAAGAACAGCTCACAAACTGCAGATTTTAGAAGTATATACCCTTGGTGTAGCGATGCTGCTTATGTCACTAAATAAAGTCTTCTGGTCCAAATTGTATACCAGTTAGGTTCCTTTCAGAGTATGCTGATGAAATAGCTCGATATTTAAGGACTTTGTACAACGCTCGCCCGACGAAAGATTCGTATCTAAGGATTGCAAAAGTTGCGCAGAGCGCACCAATACACAAGAAAGGAAATAGGAGTCAACGCTGAATTACAAACTCATATCAAAGACATCAATCTGCAGTAACATTCTGGAACATGTGCCGTCTTGGAACATTATCAAATACCTCGAAGAAGAAACGATTTGTTGGCTCTTACACGTCACGGTTTCAGAAAATATCGTATTTTGAAACACGAGTGGCTCTTCATTCACACGAAGTAATGAGTACTATTGACTGGGCACGTCAGGTTGATTCCATATGTCCATATTTCCAGAAGGCTTTTGACACCGCTCCTCACAAATGGCTTCTAATCAAATTGCATGTCCTTGGATTATCGTCTCAGCTATGACAGCCTGGGTTCGTAGCAACTGACGGGAAGTCGTCGAGTGAAACAGAAATTACGTATGTCCGGCGATCCACAGGAGGTGTTAAAGTCCCTCTGCTGTTTCTAATCTACATAAACAATTCGGGAGGGATTGTAAACAGCCCTCTTATATTATTTGCAGTTGACCGTCTAGTGATGTCACCGGAAAATGAATACGATTTACAGAATATTTCAGAGGAGATATCTGTATGGCACGAAAAGTGAAAATTGACTCTGAATAACAAAAAAATGTGAAACCTTGCACATGAGTACAAAAAATGCATTAAATTTGTGTTATACGATTCAATTACGACTACGAATAACTTAATATGGAAGTAAGACGTAGAAAATTTTGTGGGGAAGGCGAAGCAAAGACTACGTTTTATAGGTAGAACACTTTCAGATATGCTACGAAGACTTCCTTCACTGCGCTTGTCCGTCCTCTGCTAGAGTATTTATGAGTGGTGTGGGATTCTTACAAGATAACATTGACGCAAGACATGCAAAAACTTCAAAGAAGGGCAGCTCGTTTTGTGTTATCGCGAAACTGAGGAGATAGTTTCACGCATATAATACGTGATTGGGGGTGGCAATCACTAAAACAAGGCGAGATCCTTTCATAGATTTTCAACCACCAACTGCCTGCTCCGAATGTGAAAATATTTGGTTGACTCTCACTTACATAGTGAGAAATGACCGTCATAATAAAATAAGAGAAAACAAAGATCGCACGGAAAAATTCAGGTGTTCATTTTTACTATGTGTCATTCGACTGAGGAACGATCGAGCAATCGTCTGAAAGTAGTTCCGAAAATCCTCTGCCAATCACTTTGCTATGAACGGCAGGATAATGGTGCAGATGTAGTGTAGATGAGCCAAAACTTTCTGAACAATCCCGCCGCGCAATTAAGTGTCCCGTAGTGGAGTTGAGGGTACGTGAGGCGGTGCAGAGACGAATGGGTAACCATACTAGCGACGGTACAGACCACGAGTACCGAAATCCACTTACAGCAGCGATTTTCACAAAGGCCAGAGTGTTATGGCTGTTGCCTGGGAATTATCACCTCGGAAACAGAGAATCTGGTCAGCTGTTACCATACTATAGTCGTGAGGAGCCACATATTTGTTGAAGGATGGTGAAACCGCCAGCAACATGTTGGACGTCCGCAGCTCATCACAGGACTTTGAGGTCGAAAGCTTTCCGGCTCTGTATTGCTGGATAGGAGGCGATGTGTGGCAGTTCTCATGACAGAATACAATGCTGGTGCAGGCTCATATGCAGCATATATTGATGAACATGGGGCTGTACAGCTAACGTCCGCTATGTGTTTCCATGTTGACCCAACGACATCTTCAATTGCAGCTTCATAGGACACAGGATCATTGACACTGGACCGTAGGTCAATGGAAACGTGTAGCATGGTCGGACGAAATACCTTCATGTTACACGATGTCGCACGTCTTGTCGGAAACGTCGACTGCTCAAAACATGCAGCAGATCGGCGAGGGTAGTTTTGTGTCATGGGGTGACGTTCACTTGAGCTTCTATGGGACCTGTGGCTGTAGTCGAAGGCACCATGTCAGTTGTGGACGATGTGAGCTTTATTGCAGTCCACTTGGATCCCTTCATTCATGATGTGTTTCCCGAGGACATTGGGATTTTCCATCAGGATAACTATCCGTGTCATAAGGTCCTACATGGGTTCACTGAACAGGATGGAGATTTCGCGTTGATGTCTAAGGCACTAAATGCACCTTTCTGAAGCAGGTGGAACACATCTGGTACGTTACCGGGAGCCAGCTAGGCGCCTACAAACCACCAGTCCATAATTTACGGGAACTGCGTGAAATTAGGATAAACCTCCGGAAGCCTACCATGTACTTGCCGAGTCTATGCTACGAGGAATCGCTGCTGTATTAGGTGCAATAGACGGACCAATAAGTTCTTGAGCAGGGGGTCATAACGTTTTGTCTCATCAGTGTAGTTTCAGCTAATTATAGGTCTAAAATTATATGTTTGTGGTTCAAATGGCTCTGAGCACTATGCGACTTAACTTCTGAGGTCACCAGTCGCCTAGAACTTAGAACTAATTAAACCTAACTAACCTAAGGACATCACACACATCCATGCCCGAGGCAGGATTCGAACCTGCGACCGTAGCGGTCACTCGGCTCCAGACTGTAGCGCCTAGAACCGCACGGCCACTCCAGCCGGCTTATATGTTTGTGCTCATCAAGTAATATACTGAACATATATAAGCGATGACCGACAGTTTGAATATAACGCTTCTGTAATTCGTTTCGGCGACAGCAGCAGGAAACAGCTGTAGTGCCGGAGGTCCAAGGTACAGAGCGTGTATTGCACGGCCCGGTATGGCGTTCCAGAACTACAAATTAATGATACTGATAATTCTGTACAATTTGTATTGCTTTCAGTGAGAGGGGTTGCAGATAAATAGTAAGCAGGATTCGGGTCCTGGCCTTGATACAAATTTTTGTCGCCAGTGAATTCTTTCCTTGCCCAAATGTGGCAGAGATCGTAATTTCTCCTTTCTGAACAAATAATATATTGCTTCTTGCTATCTATAGCGCTAAAATTTTTGCTTTGTGTTTTTTTTAAGTTGTGCGTCATTTGTTTTGTGAGTGGTTTGGTGCTAGTAGGAACCACTTTCCATTTCGTTCCAACTTGTTTACCCAACGTTGTAAATTATTTACTAGATACGTTCCGCAGCGCAATTAAAGGGTTATTTTTTTCGAAACCCCGAGATTGTACCCCACTGCGACGCTGGTTTGAAATTTGACTCAAACGTGCCTATAACCTTCCGCTGTAATTGTACAAAAGCGTAGCGCCCTGCAGAGTAGCCCTCGAGCTAGGTGATGGTTTAAAAAGCAAGATGGCCACATATGAGAAAAAAATTAGTGTGGAATGTAAGATGGGTTAGTGTTGTCACACTGGTACCTAATTTGAGCACAATTCTGCCCAACGCCACCTTGGAAGTGACTCACGATAGAAGCGTCGTGACACCCCTTCTTACCCACATTTCACCCTTGCTTTTGATACCTGTGCGATGGAGGTTAGAATCACGACACCCAGCATTGAAAGTAAGCAATTTTTTTATGGACGGCTGAGGAATACATTTCAGACACACCGCCGCTCCTTATCGACATGAGGAGATGCCATAAAGGTTTGAATGAAACCACACCTTCTCCTGGAGTGTTGATTCCCATGCATTTTGCGATCTAAAACGACAGTTCTCAGCTCAATGAGCAACAGCAAGACGTTAACCTTACACACCCCCAGGGCGATTCAGCCCTTCTCTAACGACATCGTGGGCAGGCGACCGCACTGAACGTGGTCGCGTCCCTTTGGAGTGTAGCGCGACTGTAATTTTTACTCTGATGTACAGGATGGAGCGTTCAAAACTATTTTATGAAATATGAAAGTGATCCCAAGCTGTGAAGGGTGTTTATGATTTTTCAGCCCTCCTATTTCTCAACCTCCTGTCTTGTGATCACTAAGGGGGAGGGGGGGGGGGCACATGCTTGAATAAAACGGCAAAGATTCCCCTAAAACCCTCCAATTCGGTAACTGGAGTTTCTGAGAGGGACCCTTTGCTGTCTTATTCACGCTTGTGTCAATATCACATCCCTTCCACTTCCCCTCTCCCCACCAGTGTGATTTCCCTAAATCACTCCAGGCAAATGCCGGGATGGTTCCTCTGAAAGGGCACGGCCGACTTCCTTCCCCATCCTTCCCTAATCCGATGAGACCGATGACCACGCTGTCTGGTCTCCTTCCCCAAACCAACCAACCAACCAACCAGTGCTCACGCCACAGGAGGGCTGAAAAAGGATAAAAAGCCTTTGCTACTTCGGATCACGTTTAAATTTCGGAAAATAGTGGTGGGGCTACACTCCAAAGGTCATGCTTCAAGACTGATTCTGTCGCAGTTATAATCATACGTTAATCGCCGGTGTGGCCGTGCGGTTCTAGGCGCTTCAGTCTGGAACCGCGTGACCGCTACGGTCACAGGTTCGAATCCTGCTTCGGGCATGGGTGTGCGTGATGTCCTTAGGTTAGTTAGGTTTAAGTAGTTCTAAGTTCTAGGGGACTGATGATCACAGATGTTAAGTCCCATAGTGCTCAGAGCCATTTGAACCATTAGAGCCATACGTTAATCGACACTTTCTTTGAGTTGTCAATGGTGTACGCCTGGTTGGATAGGAAGGAGTTGAAGTTTGTGTTGTCTGAAGATGGGTGTAATCCCGAAACGAGTAAGATGTTCTAATAAAATCGAACATCTAATGACTTTATTGCGATTGTACAGCACTGATTGCCAACTATTTACTTAAAAATGATCGCAGGCCTCATACGGGATTTTATGTCCTGTATATTACATTCCAAAGGGCTGCGATTACATTCAATGCGGCTGTAGACCCACGATTGTCATTAGAGCAAGGCTGAATCATACTGAGAGTGTCTGCAGTGTCAAAGGCTGTCAAGAACATTTTCCTGTTTTTCATCGCACTGCAAACCGCAGTTTTAGATCGCAAAATTTGTGGGAATCAACGGCCCAAGGGGAGGAGTGGTTTATTGACACCTCTTATGCCATCCCCTAAGTTCGTTTCTCGTCAATGCGGAGTGACGGTGCGTGCGAAATGTTTTCCTCGGCCGCCCATAAGAAAAGCGCATGTTACAACTCCGGCCATCGCTATGCTGACCTCCATAACAGAGACGTGGGTAAGGGGGAGCCTGCTGAACTTCCCATCGTGTGACACGTCCACGGTGGTATTAACCAGAATTATGATGGTATTTAGTGCCAGTGTGACGTCATTAACCTACCTTGCACCTCACATGAACTTCTGGGCTCTGACCTTTCTTCCTCATCTGTCGACACCTTGCTGTCTGAGGCATCGCCGAGCCCGAGGGTGACGTCGTAGGGCGCCAAGCTCATCGAACATTACAGAGCAAGGTCGGAGGCACCTTCGCGCTAAATTTCAAAATTCTGCAACGCAATCGGAGACACTTTCGAAAACGTGGCCCTTTAACTGTGCTGAGCAGTGTGTGTATACTCCATTCACGGACTTCCCCTGCTGGTTTTATCTTCTACGGCTTCCTATAACAAAATGAGAGTTATTTTCTGATGTCCCATAACATGTTCTATTATTTTGTCCCTCTTGTAGTAATTGTTTCCCACACGTTCCTTGCACTGGTAATTCTGCGGGGAATCACTTCTGCACATAGCATCACAAGCGATTTGTGTCTCTTCCTTTTCGATTTTCTCTCTGTTCTTGGTTCACTTCCAGACAATATTGTATTCCATGCGCACATTCATAAAAACTTCTTTCTGAAGCTGAGGCCTATATTTAATATCGGCAGATTTCTTGTATTGAGGAATGTTGCCTGCGCTGATGTCCTTATTTCTTCATCTGTCATATGTTATTATGCTTGCAATACAGGAGATTCTTTCTGCTATGCGGTCTCCAGCTTTGATGATCCGATCACTCACAGTGTCTATCTCCGTAGCTGTGTGGTTAGTGTAAATGTTTGAAATTCACCGACCCAGGAAGTATTATAGGCCCTCTATTGTTCCTGACCTATATTAACGACATAGGACACAATCTGAGTAGCCATCTTAGATTGTTTGCAGATGATGCTGTCATTTACCGTCTTGTAAAGTCATCAGATGATCAAAACGACTTGCAAAATGATTTAGATAAGATATCTGTATGGTGCGAAAAGTGGCAATTGACCCTGAATAAAGAGAAGTGCGAAGTTATTCACATGAGTACTAAAAGAAATCAGCTAAATTTCGATTACGCGATAAGTCACACAAATCTGAGGGCTGTAAATTTAACTAAATACTTAGGGATTACAATTAAAAATAACCTAAATTGGAACGATCACATAGATAATATTGTGGGTAGAGCAAACCAAAGACTGCGATTCATTGGCAGAACAGTATAAGGTCTACTAAAGAGACTGCTGACACCATGCTTGTCCGCACTATTCTGGAGTATTGCTGTGCGGTGTGGGATCCGCATCAGGTGGGACTGACGGATGACATCGAAAAAGTACAAAGAAGGGCAGCTCCTTTTGTATTATCGAGAAATAGAGGATATAGTGTCACAGACATGATACGTGAATTGGAGTGGCAATCATTAAAACAAAGGCGTTTTTCGTTGCGACGGGATCTTCTCATGAAATTTCAATCACCATTTTTCTCCTCCGATTGCGAAAACATTCTGTTGGCACCCACTTACATAGGGAGAAACGATCATCACGATAAAATAAGAGAAACCAGGCCTGCACGGAAAAATTTAAGCGCTCATTTTTCCCGTGTGCCGTTCGAGAGTGGAACGGTAAAGAGACAGCATGAAGGTGGTTCATTGAACCCTCTGCCAGGCACTTTATTGTGAATAGCAGAGTAATCACGTGGATGTAGATGTAGATTACTGGTGGTGCCAAGGATTTTTGGTTGGTGGGAAGCACTGGTGCCAGGTACCCTAAGGCTTGTGATGCAGACTGAGGATTTACTTCAATGAGAAAGAGCAGCTGCATGGTTTGGAAAGCCGGGAAAACGACTGAAGAGCGCTGTTCTGACCACATGCCCCTCCACACCGCATCGTCAGGAGACCGAAGGGCAGAGAATGACACGGCGGCGGTAGACGTCCATTGGGCCTTCAAGGCTTGTACGAGGAGCTCATTGTCACTCACGGTATTCTCCAGCTCCAAATGTTGCAGTTTTCGCAAACAGCAATACATCACATTCATTAAAAAATGTTTGCATGTTCTCCTGCTTCCACATAAGCTTGGTGCAAGCCAACTAATTTCTTCATAGCACAATGTCTGATTTTACCTAGAAATGTTAAATTCGCAGACATAGGATTGAAAGAAGTGCTGTACACCGAATCGGAAATTTTAAACATTGTGCGATTTCCATATGAGATGTAGACATGTATCGACTGGGTTACAGTGAGAAGCTACAATAGCTTGTTACTTGAGAGTTGCCATTATTACTTCAGCATGATGAGGGTGTTGACTTGTTACATGCGAAAAAACTAAGTACTGATTGTAATCATGTAATCTGCACTGATAGAGGATCCCTGCTTTCAAAACTCTCAAATACATGTACGAAGAACAATAACTAACAAACTTAACATAAATAAGAAAAAATTGAGGATAAGAAAAACGATGATGTTTCTGGAAATTCGTATGTTCACGTAGAGATGTTCCAGATTAAACATATTGTCAGTAGTGTTTCTCTGATAACTTTTCTTGTAAATAAATTTTAAGTTCTTAATTAACACGCGAGACCATCAAGTCTAGGATCGTACTGGTTTAGCGTTTTCTTTGTTTGCTTCCTTATAGTGTAGAGAGGTCCTTCATTGGTATGCAACAACAGTTTTACAAGATAGAACTGAAAGTGTCGGTTCCTCATAATACATAGAAATTTTATTTCTGGAGATTTCCTTCAAGGACACGTCGTGCTGTAATTGTGGTTTTTATTTTTCTACTGAAATTTGATTCTTTGGCGAGTTACAAGCGTGTGTGTATGTGTGTGTTAATGTCGTAAGTTTCTCACTTATCACTAATAAGCGTCCAAATACTCACTGGCATTTTAAAATTCACTGTTAATCTTTTTTGGTCTGATTATTCTCTTTTGAATGACAGTAGTTATATCAACAGCTTTTAGGACACGTTCTTGACGCGTACTGACTTTAAACAGTCTAGTAAGATCAGTTACTGTAAATTATGTGGAATATGAACAGATAATTATTTGGGCAGATCTATAGCTGGAGCTTCTTCTTTCGCACTACAGCCTCCCGTGGGCCTTGATCTCCTAGAAAAAGTGTCTGCATACATATCCGCTCCCTGCTTTTCTCTTCCGCCCTCGGATCTTCATCTCAGTGAAGTCAGCCAACACATTGCATAGCCATTTCCCTCTTGGTTATCCTTTCCTTGTGGTGGATTACAATCTGTCTTTCATTATTAGTTTTTGTATCCCATCGCCTACAGTTCTCTGAAACTTCATAAATTTTGGTATAACTTTCACGTGTATAAACTGTTGTAGTTTATGGTTGCGTCTTACTTTCAAACTCTCTTGCTCTCTGACAGGTCCTCATGGTTTTAATGATTTATATTTTAAATGCCCTTAGGTTGTTTAAATCTTCTGTCGTCATTGCCCATATTTCTGACTCATATGTAAAAACTGGTCGTATTCATAATTTTGTTGTTCTTGTAATTAGAAAATTCTTAAATACCTATAAGTTCGCATAATAGACTCTATTTCCTGCTCGTATCCTTTCTGTAATACATTGTCTCTTACTGTTACCATTGGTACTAAGGACACCTATATAAAGGAAGCACCTTTATCAGAGTCCTGCAGGAGATATGTTGTTCTACCCTTGGAATTGGTTATTACCTTTTGTTTTGACTTATTATCGTTTAACGTATGTGCATTGATGAGGCAAAATATTATGACCATCTGCTTAATAGCGTATTTGTCCGTCTTTGGAGCGAAATACAACACTGATCCTATGTATCAGTGATCCGACAGTTTATTGGTAGCTTTTTAGAGGCATGTGACATTGGATGTCTAGACACAAGTCATGTAATTCGCATAAACAACGAGCCGCTGATTTACGTACACGATGATGGCACCGTATAGCGATCCACACAGGATTTAAATCAGGCAAACTGGTCGCCGAGACATCAACGTGAGTTCACTAGAACGCTCCTCAAACCACTGTAGCACGGTTTTTGCTCCGAGACACGGAGAATAATGCTGCCGAAAGATGACATTGCCATCAGGGAAGGCAACAAGCATGAAGGGATGCAGATCGTTCGCAGCTGTCAGCGTGTCTTCGATTACTAACACAGGTGACATGAAAGCGTAGGAGAATGTCTCCCATAGCATAATACTGGCGCGCTGCACGTTTCGAGACTCTATTCATCTCGATGATGGCGTTTGTGAAGACGACCATCGACCCAGTGTAGTAAAAATGTGATTCAGCCTAAGAGCCAACACATTTCCGATGATCTACGGTCGAATCCTCAAGATCCCGAATTCACTGCAATCGTAATTGACGATGTCGTTGGGTCAGCTTGTGATTACGTAGGGGTGGTCTGTTGCAGAGCTCCATGTTCAACAATGTACGCTGAATGGCGTGTTCTGAAATACTCGTTCGTGCACCAGCATTGTGCTCTTTCGGCAGAGATGCCACAGATCGTTGTCTATCCTACTTTATAGAGCAGACAAGCCTCCGAACTGTACGTTCTGTGAAGAGTCGTGGGAGTCCACCTGTTAAGCGCCTAGTGGTAGTATCACTGTCCTATCTTTTTCCGCAGAGGCTTACGACAGTAGCACACGGCTTCGCCGCTTTTGAGATATTCGTCCACAGGCTCCGCGCAATAATAATCTGCCCTTTGTCACAGTCGCTTATCTCAATGGATTTCCCCGTTTGCAGCCCACATCTTCGTTAGGGTCATCCCCCGTCCGTATCTGCTCCGCTTACGTACTTTTATTACCAGGTCACTTGGCCGCAATGTCACCAGGCGGCAACCAACGTCGCGGTGGGCAGTGCTCGTAATGTTTTGATTCATCAGTGTACATTTTAGCTCCTCCTGCCTCCATTATTTCATTCATGTCTTTGTGGTTGTTCGTATAACTTGCCAAAATTGCATAAAAAATGGCTCTGAGCACTATGCGACTTAACTTCTAAGGTCATCAGTCCCCTAGAACTTACAAGGGGAGGCCGCCAATTGTGAAATTCAGATTCGATTCATACTGCGCACAATTAAAGCTCATGGCCAAAGGTGTAATGTGGCAAAGCACCAAGATGCACTTCTGAGCCGTTGTCGAGAAAATCGACAGTTAAAAGAAACCGTTGCGGTGAAATACTCTCTACGATTAACGATTTTCTACAGCGTCGTGGCGCAGCGGTAAGCGCTCGGGTTCGTTATCCGAAGGTCGCCGGATCGAATCTCGCTCCATGCAACTTTTTTTAATGAATTGCTTATGCATGTTGGTGAAGGCGGATCGCTCTCCAATTGTACCGCCTCCATTTTTCCCTTATTTTTTTAACAGGGTGTACCAAAGCTCTCCCGTCCGCACTGATTTTCGACGATGTTATAAGTTGCGCTAGGGACCGCATCTACCTTCTTTCGAAGTTAGCACGCAACTACGCTGTTATGCGGGGGCTCGTTTCGGCCCATTCAACATCTGTCCTTCAAGTGTAACGAGCGAGTAACAGAGTTTATATTTCATACCTGCCACAGCAAATTTGTGTTCGTGGTGTCTCTATTCTAATTCGAACGTTTGACTTACGCTATACGAATTCGTTTTGAAATATCGTTTAACATTATGAAGATAATTAATAACATTTGTGAAATACAACTTTGTTTGCGGAAAACATAATGATGTTCGAAGTCGCCAGTTTTTCCACGACAAACGACTTTCAACAACTTATTATATGCATAATTGTTGCAACTGATTTCCGGGAATTATATATATATATATATATATATATATATATATTTGAATTACAAAAACAAATACTAAAAAAAAAGGTTCAAATGGCTCTGAGCACTATGGGACTTAACATCTTAGGTCATCAGTCCCCTAGAACTTAGAACTACTTAAACCTAACTAACCTAAGGACGTCACACACACCCATGGCCAAGGCAGGATTCGAACCTGCGACCGTAGCGGCCGCGCGGTTCCAGACTGTAGCGCCTTTAACCGCTTGGCCACCACGGCCGGCGCCAAAAGTGCATAATCGTCAGCATGTGCACGTACGTATATATGAGCGGATATAATCATTATTGTACCCCTCTCATTAGTTTTTACTGTTTCGTACCTCAATCGGTAAAACACAATGCTTACAGGATCACTTTATTGTCCGCCCGCTTGTTTTTCCGACTGCTGAGACCAGCTTGTTGTCAGGAACTGCCAGAGGTGTCAAGTTGAAATTTTTCACATACTAAGGTCTGCGGTTCCTTGGCGGTGTAAAAAAATTTAAGCTTCTAAATCAATGCAATCAGAAGATACAGCCGTTTATGTCACATATTTTGATCCTCGAAAACTCACCCAGTAAAATCTACTGGTGAAATACCTGTATATATGTCCAACACAATGGTCTAGGGATAAAGGGTGTGCCTGGAAACTGAAAGATACTGGGATCGAATGTCGGTCGGACCATGGATTTTTTAGTCTTAGTTTTAACCTAGCATTCTCCTCTCAACGATGTGAGGAGTTGGCAGAAACAACACGTAGTTTGCATTCCACATTAAACTGTTGGCCCCGTTTCCCCTGTGGCGTCCACCAGGCAGTTCACCCACACGAGGTTATTATCATTATATATATGCAAAGAATTTTTAACATGTTGCAGCCCTGTCAGCAACTGTGATGAATTAACGTCATAAATCCGCTTCAGTTGTGAACTGTTACTGGTAATTACCCAGGTTTCAGCTAGAGTAATCTAGCCTTCTTCAGAAGCAGGAAACCAAACTAATACATGCTAGAATAAGGCACGGTCAAACATAAAAAGGTACCACGTCAACCTTCTTTTCTTAGCTGAGGAACAGCCCTGGCCCCTCTTCCTGGAAAGCGGTCGGTTAAGCCCTCGTCAGTTCAACCAGATTTCTAAACTGAAGGAAACACTTTACGGCTTTCGCTTCAGAACTGCTACAAATTCGTCGGGCAATAGCCCGCGCCGCTCGAACTGTCAACACAACCGACACTGCTTAGAGTATCCTACGACTTCCACATCGCTGGCAACGGGTTATACACAATGCTGGTGACTACTTTGAAGGTCAGTAAAACTTTGAAACAGGTAACTATTTTGTACGAGCTGTAATTAAATATTTGCCACTACTAAAGTTCCATCCCTCGTATAAGCTTTGCCAGCCTCCACTTCCCATACCTATTGAGGTGCAGGCCATGCCTAGCGAAACCTGATCTACTGATAGACCCAACTGGCACCACTGAAATGTGACCCATGCCCTCTGCCATCAGCACCCTCCCCAGCCCCATATTAACGCATTTAACAGCTGCACTAAGATGAGGCCGATCATGACGCTGAAACAGCTGCAGAAATGCACATTACTGCCACCGGTTTGAGTAGCTATCTTTACCAGGTCACCACTTACATCATATTCCCCGTCCCTGTCAAGACTGTTCCCTGTTCCACCCACTATCACTACCTGAGCCTCCTTTGTGAGATTCCTTCATAACTCCCCTATGCTCTCAGTCACCTTAGCCAACCCTGCACTAGGCTTCACAATGCTGGTGACCTGGTACTTCCTCCCCAACACTTCCTGCAACTGCTGGCCCACACCTCTACTGTGCGAACTACCTAGCAGCAGAACCTTCTTCTTTCTGTTTGAGTTTGCAACTAACCTAGGTCTCCTAACTGCTGTGGACTACTGTATGTTCCCTACATCTACAGCTACAACAGGCTCCTAACCACTCATCTCTGATAGTTGGTCAAATCTGTTGCATATACGCAAAGTATAACTGTCTGAATACCTCCTCCTCCTAGCTGCCTTCTTGTCATCTGTCAGTTCCCATTCCCCATCGCCCTTCACCCTCCTCAACCTATCTAGTTCCTCCTTTGCGCATTGGAACTGCACCTGAAGGGCACAGATCTTACTCTTCTGCTCCTGTATCAACTTATTTCTACTACAGATTCTGCATTCCCAGGATAGGATCTCACTAGAATGACCACTGGCTTCCCCACTGAATTCCTCCCCCCCCCCCCCCCCCCCCCCGATGAAAATACTCTGAACAAATCCCACACCGTAACTGTAATCCACTACTCACAAACCTATGACAGAGCCCACACTTCTCACTCATGGTACAATTTTACATTTACTGAAAAAAACTATACGTCTACGTTACCTAAGTTCAGTTACACCAGTAAAACTATTTATAGAACTAACAATAGCAGTCTCGAAATTCTTCGTCTGCTAAGAAAGCAACTACTTGGATTAATACTATTACACCACAGCTAATACTAGTACCAACAAAACTTCACAAAATTTTTAGCTAAAACGAAAAATTCAAGCGGCCACTGGAACACTCAATGAAATTAAAACACTGAATGAAAATTTTACTGAAAGGTTTCACGAGAAACAATAAGAAACGTCAGCTGAAAACTAAAGCACGAAATTTACTAAATGACTTCAACGCACAGAAATCTCTAAAAAACACAATGAGGAAACGTTTCCAAAAGTTTATTAAATTGTTATTTCGCCACAAACAGCACGATGTGTTGTTCGAACAGTATAATGTTCGCCCACACACTGCCCGTGAAACTTAACGCGCTCTGCAAGACGAGCAGCAACCGCCCTGGCCAACACGACGTACGGACTAGTCTCCCATTGAGGACGTGTGGCATATGATGGGACGAGAAATTACTCGCGCGACTCGTCAGCCGACAACTGTTACACAACTACGTGCGTACATCGAACAGGCGTGGAATAACGTATCCCAGGACTGTATTCGCCATCTGTACGATCGACAGAGTCAGCGACTGCATTGCCGCTCTTGGTGGCTTCACAAAGTGCCAATATCGGTTTTTCAGCTCAGTACTTGGTACCACAGAACCGCTTGTGCTGTTGATTTGTAAACGTAATGATTTCACGTACTCCAGATCTTGAGGTAATTGGAAATCTCTAAAAGGATGTCCTAAGCAGTGCTAAGTGCGGAGAGACGATCACCCTGTTTCATTCCATTTGTAAACTTTTGAGCACTCGTTCAGTTTGTTACTCACCTTTACTTTCGTCTTTGTGTCCTTCATTCATAACGAAACTAACTTTCTTAGCTTCTCAAATGGTTCAAATGGCTCTGAGCACTATGGGACTTAACATCTTAGGTCATCAGTCCCCTAGAACTTAGAACTACTTAAGCCTAACTAACCTAAGGACATCACCACATCCATGCCCGATGCAGGATTCGAACTTGCGACCGTAGCGGTCGGGCGGTTCCAGCGAATAGAACCGCTCGGTCACTCCGGCCGGCTTAGCTTCTCATAGATGACTAATTGCCTTAGTACCTTATACGATGCTGCTCTGTTACCGCCATTGAAAGCTTGTTCAAAATACACAACCGTAGAGCTCTATCTAATAATCGTAAGTTTTTTCCGTTATTTGTCTAATAACAACTGCCTGGGAGTATATTTTTCCGGAAATCGCAGTGGTAACTGCAGCTTGTGGAAGTCGAATTGTTGCTTGCTAGACATTATTAATGTAGGTGTATCCGACATAGTGTACCATGTGCACAGAATTCTAGCAGTGATATAGTCAAGCAAGAAAAAGTGCACCTCATGAACATTTCTGCACATACCGAAATACCAAATATGTATGAAACTGTCACCTTCTTGTACATTTGCTATAAAAGTAGAACAGGAAAGGCATATTGTCGAGCAAATAATCACTTATAATTTTGTTGTTTCCATTATAAGAAGGTTGTTGAAAGTCTGAGACTGTAAAAACAATGGTTTTATTTGTTATGCAACAACATTTACTTACGCCAGTTAAAAAAAAAGGAAAAACCTGACTGGCAGCATTAAATGTTGCTAATTAACAAACAGAAACGTTGCTCGTACTTGATTATCTAGTCCATGAAGACATGCATTCGGCTTAGGTCTACATTATCTAGGAAAAAAATTGCTCATTCATTATTCGCACTAAACTGTTTCTATGTATGCTAACTCTGGATCACCAAGGAGAAAATAAAGTGTCTTAGCCGCCTGCGTGTGCAAAAGAGTGAGTAGATGCCAAAGTATCATATAACTACAGTTTCGACATACTGTTCTTCATTCAGTAATCAGCCTTTGTTGATTACGTGAAATTTCATTCATCAGATAGCTCGCTTCTCAAGAAACGATTAAAGTCCGTATTACGTAAGCGTATTGTTGTTTTTTTTCTTTACTCACGAGTGTTTTAAATGTAATCAGACTCACATGCATAGCCTCGTCAGATATGACTATTAACCACTTTGTTTCAAATTTCGCTTTGTCATCTTACGACCATATTGCTCCACTATATTGTTAGAAGAAAAATGGTTTACACACTGACGTAATTTGAAAGTGAAGTCCCTATTGACGTAATTATCTTTGGTGAAACGGTTCTGTTTGAATCAGCACGTTTTGTATTATCACGAAATATGGGAGAGAGTGTCACAGAAATGCTACAGGATTTGGGCTGGAAATCATTAAAAGAAGGCGTTTTTCGTTGCGACAAAATCTTATCACGAAATTCCAATCACCAACTTTCTCCTCCGAATGTGAAAATATTTTTTTGACACCGACCAACATAGGGCGGAACGATCACCACGATAAATTAATGGAAATCAGAGCTCGTACGGAAAGGTATGGGTGTTCATTCTTTCCGCGAGCTATACGAGATTGGAATAATAGTGAATTGTGAAGGTGGTTCGATGAACCCTCTGTTAAATGTGATTTGCAGAGTTTCCATGTAGATGTAGATATAGATTTCAACGAATATTGTTCTTTTTCACGTTTCTTTTTTCCACGCAGTGCGACATACGGCGGTCGCAGGTTCGAATCCTGCCTCGGGCATGGATGTGTGTGCTGTCCTTAGCTTGGTTATGTTTAAGTAGTTCTAAGTCTAGGGGTCTGATGACCTGAGATGTTAAGTCCCGTAGTGCTCAGAGCCATTTGAAACATTTGATGTTCTTCTGTCTTTCGTGTCTCATACTTGCAGGCTACATTCATGAATGAACATTACGAGACGCAGATATTTCGGGGATATGTCATTCCGTTGTCACCAAAACGTAGCAATAATCTAATTATGCCCCCCCCCCCCCCTGCCTCTCCCCAATCTGTCCGGGAACACTGGCGCTAATTTCTAGTTGTTTGTTAACAAGATACTATTATAAATTCAAACAAGTTAATCTTTCTTTAATATCAGGTTTCAGTATGAGTTTGCGATTACTCTGACATCTACAGTATGTGTCTTCTTAGAATCGTCAGGTCCATAGCCTCTGCTGTTTCGGGAGATATTTGCAGCTTCGTTTTTGCAACATATAGCTGGAGTCAGCCCAAACAAATATTGCTCAAGTCTTCCACACGGCGCCCAGTGTCGACGGAAAGAGTGGCTTGCATTGTATTGTATGTTAACCAGGTGCGTAGAAACGACGGAGAGGCTCCATCCCCGCCACAGCCGCAGTGGACCACAACCCCACGACGATTAACGCAGTCCACTTCAACCCTCCACCGCCCGACACCAAACCACTCTTTCAGGGTTATTGTGCGGTTCGACACCCGGTCCCCCCCCCCCCCCCCCCTCCCTCACACACCAGACGAGTGTAGCCCCTACGTTTACGTGGTAGAGTAATGGTGGTGTACGCGTACGTGGAAAACTTGTTTGCGCAGCAATCGCCAACATAGCGTAGCCGAGGCGGAATGAGGGGGGAGCCAGCCCGCATTCACCGAGACAGAAGCAAAACTGCCTAAAAACCATCCACAGACTGGTCGGCTCACCGGACCTCAACACAAGTCCGCCGGACGGATTCGTGCCGGGGACCAGGCGCCCAATCCGTAAGGCCTTGCATTAGACCGCACAACTAACCGGGCGGGCAAGAGTGGGTTACAAACAAACTGATTTTTAAAACCGTTATATTACGTGCTTATTCGATAATGCGGCCAAAAATTTGGGTAGTACGATATTCGTTTTGTCGGTATGTATTAACAGGGACAGTAAAAGACGTACACTACTGGCCATTACAACTGCTACACCAAGAAGAAATGCAGATGATAAACTGGTATTCATTGGACAAATATATTATACTACAACTGATATGTGATTAATTTTCACGCAATTTGGGTGCACAGATCCAGAGAAATAAGTACCCAGAACAACCCCCTCTGGCCGTAATAGCGGCCTTGATACGTCTGGGGCTTGAGTGTACAGGTACAGATGCCGATGCAGCTTCAACACGATACCACAGTTCATCAAGAGTAGTGACTGGCGTATTGTGACGAGCCAGTTGCTCGGCCACCATTGGCCAGATGTTTCCAATTGGTGAGAGATCTGGAGAATGTGCTGGACAGGGCAGCAGTCGAACATTTCCTGTATTCAGAAAGACCCGCACAGGACCTGCAACATGCGGTCGTGCATTATTCTGCTGAAATGTAGGGT
Source organism: Schistocerca americana (assembly GCF_021461395.2). Classification (NCBI taxonomy): domain Eukaryota; kingdom Metazoa; phylum Arthropoda; class Insecta; order Orthoptera; family Acrididae; genus Schistocerca; species Schistocerca americana. The sequence goes on from NC_060125.1 coordinate 288,645,509, forward strand.
TTCGCAGGGACCGAATGAAGGGTAGAGCCACGGGCCGTAACACATCTGAAATGTAATGTCCACTGTTCAAAGTGCCGTCAATGCGAACAAGAGGTGACGTGTAACCAATGGCACCCCATACCATCACGCTGGGTGATACGTCAGTATGGTGATGACGAATACACGCTTCCAATGTGCGTTCACCGCGATATCGACAAACACGGATGCGACCATCATGATGCTGTAAACAGAACCTGGATTCATCCGAAAAAATGACGTTTTGCCATTCGTGCACCCAGGTTCGCCGTTGAGTACACCATCGCAGGCGCTCCTCTCTGTGATGCAGCGTCAAGGATAACTGCAGCCATGGTCTCTGAGCTCATAGGCCATGCTGCTGCAAACGTCGTCGAACTGTTCGTGTAGAGCCCGCAGCTCGTGGTCGTCCGGTAGCGTTCTCGCTTCCCACGCTCGGGTTCCCGGGTTCGATTCCCGGCGGGTCAGGGATTTTCTCTGCCTCGTGATGGCTGGGTGTTGTGTGATGTCCTTAGGTTAGTTAGGTTTAAGTAGTTCTAAGTTCTAGGGGACTGATGACCATAGATGTTAAGTCCCATAGTGCTCAGAGCCATTTGAACCATTTTTTTTGTTCGTGTAGATGGTGGTTGTCTTACAAACGTCCCCATCTGTTGAGTCAGGGATCGAGACGTGGCTGCACAATCCGTTAGAGCCATGCGGATAGATGCCTGTCATCTCGACTGCTAGTGATACGAGGCCGTTGGGATCCAGCACGGCGTTCCGTATTACCATCCTGAACCCACCGATTCCACATTCTGCTAACACTCATTAGATCTCGACCAACGCGAGCAGCAATGTCGCGATACGATAAACCGCAATCGCGATAGGCTACAATCCGACCTTTATCAAAGTCGGAAACGTGATGGTACGCATTTCTCCTCCTTACACGAGGCATCACAACAACGTTTCACCAGGCAGCGCCGGTCAACTGCTGTTTGTGTATGAGAAATCGGTTGGAAACTTTCCTCATGTCAGGGCGTTGTAGTTGTCGCCACCGACGCCAGCCTTGTGTGAATGCTGCGAAAGGCTAATCATTTGCATATCACAGCATCTTCTTCCTGTCGGTTAAATTTCGCGTCTGCATCACGTCAGCTTCGTGGTGTTGCAATTGTAATGGCCAGTAGTGTAGAATTACCAGTACTTCAGCAGCTCTGAGGAGCGCTCTTGTATGGCGGTGGCAGTCAGTGCGAAGCATGGCGGCGCTGCCACTGCTGGAGTGCTGTTTATTCTGCACGTTTTACAGTGGCCGCCAACACATATCGATAAAACGAAAATCGCACTAGACTAATTTTTGACCGCTTTATCGAATGGGCACGTAAAATTCGGCTATAAACATCATTTACTTTATAACGGGAAACAAATTATCGCTTATCAGTCGGCACTGGGCGCCGCACGATGGCCACGAGAACGAGAGGCCATGGTGCCTACGTCACAGCAAGACTCCGGTGGGGAGTGAGTGACTATTTTAAAGGAGTTTAATAATTCGTGATTGCGCGTTTAAATGCATGCACGCTCTCGACAGCACACGGAAAGCTAAGACCTTTAATGGGTACCTCGTCAATTATGTTTTGGTTATCCCGGAGCCAGGCACAGATCCGAGCGTTTGTGAAGTGTGGCGGACAAGCTGACTAGTGTGACGTCACAAGCTCGTTGTGGAGCCCGAATTCCTCGTGGGCCCCGGCGTCGCGTGGAAGACGTGATGAGAAATATTTGAGTGGGATGACTCCAGCTACTCACTGCAAAATCAAAGTTGTTTATACCTGCTGAAACTAGAGAAAATGCGCATGATGACTCTTAGGACAGATTGTAAGTAGGCTGGTTAGGTTTTTATGTTGGTAACGCCACGTAGCGCTCTGTATGAAAATCACTGGCTGTGCTGTGTGCAGTCTGTGGCTGGGTGGCATTGTTGGAATAGTCGCTATAGTAGTGTTGGGCAGTTGGCTGTTAACAGCACGTAGCCTTGCGCAGTTGGAGGTGAGCCAGCGGCAGTGGTGGATGTGGGGAGAGAGATGGAGTTTTGAGAGCGGATGATCTGGACGCGTGTCCATCAGAGACAGTAAACTTGTAAGACTGGATGCCATGAATTGCTATATATATTCTGTCTTTTGAACACTATTAAGGTAAATACATTGTTTGTTCTCTAGCAAAATCTTTCATTTCCTAACTATGCCTATCAGTAGTTAGTGCCTTCAGTAGTTTGAATCTTTTATTAGCTGGCAGTAGTGGCGCTCGCTGTATTGCAGTAGTTCGAGTAACGAAGATTTATGTGAGGTAAGTGATTTTTGAAAGGTGTAGGTTAATGTTAGTCAGGGCCACTGCTTTGTAGGTATTATTGAAAGTCAGACTGCGTTGCGCTAAAAATATTGTGTGCCAGTTTAGTGTTGATGAGAATAGGTAAAGAGCGAAATGTCTGAGTCTGTTCAGTTCTGCTCAGCTGTTTGAAAATCAAATAATGTAAGGGGTTTACCAGCACAGTAATTCAATAATTTTTCTAAGGGGACGTTTCAAGATACCTAAATATGTAAATTCACTCTTTCTTTCTTTGACTTCTATGGTTATTCGGAATTTTTATAACCTTTCTTTTCAAGGTAAGGGAAATATTTTATTAGTCTTTGTGCGAATTATTAAGTCTCATACCGTCGTAACTCGTCAATAAAGAGATCAAAGCTATATCTTAAATCTAAATTACAAATTCAAGCTTATTTTGATTTCAGGTGCACAGTGTGGAGAAAAATTGTGTCAAGAAATTTTAACCCTGGATAGCTGATGCCAGTAGGAACCAAAATTACTAATGTGTGTAGGTCGACAACGCACTATTTTTAAACTACGGAAACTTGGCGCCACTCGCTCCGATTGGTAGCGGGATGATCCTGTTGCCGGATGCTCTGGACAATGCATGATCGCGAATGCTTTGCCTGCCGGAGATTGCCATGTATCCAAGGCGGGTCACACGCTCGGTGGGAGCGCACCAGCCTTCCGCTATGCGGGCCTGGGGGCGAATCCTCTGGGGTCCCGACACATCCACTGTAATTTCATGATAAGACGTACTGGGAACAAACCCGTCAACAGCTATTAGTTCGCGTACAGAGAGGCTTTTACATATTGTGTCGGCGATGAAAAGGCCCTTTTTTGTAGCTAGGACATTGTTTACTTAAAGCAGGTGCTCGAACTGGCACCCTCTGATGCGACTCAAGCTTGGTAACGTTTAACGGTGTTTTGCCAAACTCTTTCAAAGATTCCCGGCGTTGCCCTGATGCGATTGGCGGCATGCTGAATGCGATCCATTAATTCCTCTTCGTTTCTAGGTGGTTCGCGTCTGGGAGGGTGAACTGGAACCTTGAAGTATCCCCACAGGAAAAAGTCCTGTGATGTGAGGTCTTGTGATTGCGGGGGCCACATCCTATGAGCACGTCTGCCAATTACCCGGCCGACGAAGAGTTCATTTAAATATCCACGCACAGCACGACTGTTACGTGCGGGCGACCGATCATGTTGCAACCACATGCGCAGCCATATGTCCAGGGGAACATCTTCCAACAGGCTGGGTAGAGTTTCTTGCAAAAAGTGAAGGTAATTTGCCCTGGTAAGTCGGCAAGGTAGACGGACCGGCCCCGATCAGATGGTCAGCCACAATGCCTGTACTAATGTTGAGCGATAATCGTTCCTGGTGTCCGTGGACGTTCGCGACGTGTGGATTTCCTCTTGCCCAGTAATGAAAGTTCCGAGTGTTGTAACGGCCATCCCGATGGAAAGTGCACTCGTCGGTAAACAACTCAATGGCGGGTAAGTCGGGATCCCGTGCAACACGTTGCAGAAACGACCGGCAAAACCCAAGACTTAGTCCGCCACAGAATTTAGGTCTTGGACAGGGTGGAAACTAAATGCATGCTGCATGTCATCCCTCGAAACCTCCCAAACTAACCGCTGGGAGTGACCCCTATGTCGTGTCCAACCGTTCGAGTACTTGTCGTAGGTGCTTCCTCGAAGCGCTCGAGAACAGTCTCTTTAAATGCAGCATCCCGTCGTGTTCGAGGTCTTTAAGCATCATCATGATATTCCTCTAACGAGCGTGTTTCACCAGGTCGCTGGTGAATTGCTGCAACGTTTGCGGGTGTGGTGGCGTCTTGCTGGGTACCGTTCCTCATACAAACGTCGAGCTTCATGCGCATTACCGTCGGCTAGTCCATAAACAAAAACCATATCTCCTTATTCTTCAAACGAATACTGTGCCGCCTTGCGCATTATATTACTAAATCGCTGGTGACGTGTGTGTGTGTTGCGAAGCGAAGCTTACGTGTGAATGCCCCTGTCGTGAGGTGGAGCCAAACAGCAAGACCTATTCGACACATGCGTGCATGACGCTGAGGCAGGGAAAGGACGTAGGACGTTTATATGTGTGAACTGACAACCATAGCGCTGCCCATCAACCGACGAACGGAAACAGTGCAATCCCACGGCGAATAGGAGCGCGTGGCGCCAAGTTTTCGAAGTTTAAAAAGTGGTGCGTTGCCGACCTACACAACATTAGTAATTCTGGTTCCTACTGGCATCAGCTATTCAGGATTGTAATTTCGTGACACAATTTTTCTGCATCCTGTACACTCACTGTTTTTCACCTCCGGTCTGTTCCCCACTGTTACTAACTTCGCCCTTCCTGGAAAAAAAATAAAAAATGTTAAGTGCCACTGCCAGTACAGCCCTCTCAAATCTCATCCACATCAGGCGATGGCGTCTCACAGTTACAGTAAGTAGTTTGTGGAACCTCGAAGCAGCGCTTTCTTGAAGTTGGAATTAAATCTGCTTCAAGTTTTTCTATAGTTTCTTAGAACCACGAGAAAAAATGGTAAATTGACAGTTTCAGTTAGAGTTTATTACTAACTAAGTCACACAACGTATCGAACTATCCGGTAAACAACGATAGTAGCCTCCGTTTCACCGTCAAACATTTGCAACTGAGCCTTTCTCAGAACTCTGTTTGAAGTACCTGCAGTTCATCAAACACACAAAGAACGAAACCCTAACCTCTCTCAATGGATCCTACTGCAAATGCATATGTACCTGAAACCGCTTAGTCCGCAGCTCGTGGTCGTGCGGTAGCGTTCTCGCTTCCCACGCCCGGGTTCGATTCCCGGCGGGGTCAGGGATTTTCTCTGCCTCGTGATGACTGAATGTTGTGTGCTGTCCTTAGGTTAGTTAGGTTTAAGTAGTTCTAAGTTCTAGGGGACTGATGACCATAGATGTTAAGTCCCATAGTGCTCAGAGGCATCTGAAACCGGTTAACGATCAGACGTTATTGACTCAAACATCGTCTGATGATCATTAGAATTTTAAACAGCCGATGAGACCATCACCTGTATTTTCTCATACTAGAATAGTAACAGTACATCACGGTTTTCAAAGAAAACACAACGTAGGAATTTTGATGAAAAACTCGTTTTGTTAAAATGATTTATAGACACGGCAGACTGTACTCAATTGACCACAGTAAGCTTACTTTCCCATAACCATTTAGATGACTTCCATAGCCCACTCACCAGTCTATCCGACTCCCGATCAGAACCTTAATTCTAAAAATCATTATAAACTTAGAGCCTGAACTACAAAACAAAGGCACAGAATTTTACCCATTTTTAAAATAGCAACATTGTACTAGTGGCTTTCAGTAAGTAATACAACTCATGTTTTTTCTTGAAAGCAGGTTGGTTTTATTCAAGATTGCAATACACCATATTATTCCCCACTCCTTTGGCTACATGACACTATTTTTCAACACAAACTCGGTTCAATGCGATAGCCCTACGCAACCTTACTTGGAGGGACTGTATCTTGCTGTATCATCCACAATACTACTTCCAGCGGAGTGCCTCCTTTATTGAGCCAAACTGCTGGATGTCGAAAGATGTGAGATCCTGACTGTACGGTGGATGAGGAAGAACAGTCCAATGAAGTTTCATGATCTCCTCTCGGGTGCGCAGGTTTGTGCGAAGTCTTGCGTTGTCATGGAGAGGGAGGAATTCGTCCGCATTTCTGTGGCGACGAAGACGCTGAAGTTGTTTCTTCAATTTCCTGAGGGTAGCGCAACACACTTCCGAGTTGATCGTTGCATCATGAGGGAGGACATCAAACAGAATAACCATTTCAGAGTCCTAGAAGACTTTTTCTTCAGAGGAGAGGTGGTGTGGCGCCATTCCATGGATTACGTTTTTTTTTTTGTTTTTTGGTTCGAAGTGATGAATCCATGTTTCGTCGCCTGTGATGACGTTCAGCAAAGAAACTGTCACGATCAACCTCATAACGCCCAAGCAATTTCGCACAGATGATCCTTCGTTGAGCTTTACGGTCTTCTGCTAAGCGGCGTGGAACCTAGCGGACACACCCTTTGGAGTACTCCAACTAGTGGACGAATTTGTCAGCACTACCAGCGGAGACGTCCAGCTGAGCAGTGAGGTATTTGATTGTGATGCGTCGATCACCTCGGGTTAGAGTGGCCGGACGCTCTAACATTGCAGGTGCCACAGCTGTGTGCGGCCCGCAGCCACACGGGAGGTCGGACAGGTATGCGCGACCTCGTCGCGATGATGATACACGCCTCCCCACACGACTCAGCGTGCTTTTCATCACTGCCAGGTCTCTGTAGACATTCTTCAAGCGCCATAAACAGCTGCGATATTCTGGTTTTCCCCCAAAAGAAACTCAATAACAACATCTGCTTGGGATGCACCTCTGTTAGAGATAAACTACTGCCCATTAAAATTGCTACATCACGAAGATGACGTGATGCAGACGCGAAATTTAACCGACAGGAAGAAGATGCTGTGATATGCAAATGATCAGCTTTTCAGAGCATTCACACAAGGTTGGCGCCGGTGGCGACACCTACAACGTGCTGACACGAGGGAAGTTTCCAAGCGATTTCTCATACACAAACAGCAGTTGACCGGCGTTGCCTGGTGAAACGTTGTTGTGATGCCTCGTGTAAGGAGTAGAAATGCGTACCATCATGTTTTCGACTTTGATAACAATCAGATTGTAGCCTAACGCGATTGCGGTTTATCGTATCGCGACATTGCTGCTCGCGTTGGACGAGATCCAATGACTGTTAGCAGAATATGCAATCGGTGGGTTCAGGATGGAAATACGGAACCCCGTGCTGGATCCCAACGGCCTCGTATCACCAGCAGTCGAGATGACAGGCATCTTATCCGCATGGCTGTAACGGATCGTGCAGCCACGTCTCGACCCCTGAGTCAACAGATGCAAACATCGCGTTGAACGCAGATTGTATTCGTCATCGCCATACTGGCGTATCACCCGGCGTGATGGTATGGGGTGCCATTGGTTACCCGTCTCGGTCACCTCTTGTTAGCATTGACGGCACTTTGAACAGTGGACGTAACATTCCAGATGTGTTACGACCCGTGGCTCTACCCTTCATTAGATCCCTGCGAAACCCTACATTTCAACAGGATAATGCGCGACCGCATTTTGCAGGTCCTGTACGGGCCTTTTTGGACCTAGAAAATGTTCGACTTTTGCCTTGTCCAGCTCATTCTCCAGATCTCTCACCAATTGAAAACGTCTGCTCAATGGTGGCCGAGCAACTGGATCGTCACAATACGCCAGTCACTACTCTTCATGAACTGTGGTATCATGTTGAAGCTGCATGGGCAGCTGTACCTGTACACGCCATCCAAACGCTGTCTGACTCAATGCGCAGGCGTATCAAGGCCGTTATTACGGCCAGAGGTGGTTGTTCTGGGTACTGATTTCTCAGGATCTATGTACCGAAATTGCGTGAAAATGTAATCACATTTCAGTGCTAGTACAGTATATTTGTCCAATGAATACCCGTTTATCATCTGCATTTCTTCTTGGTGTAGCAACTTTAATGGCCAGTAGTGTACCATTCTGAAGCCTATGTATAGTGTCGCCACCTATCGGAAGTTCATGAAACTGTAGGGGCTGGAGCAGGAATATTCCACGATGTCCAACAACAAATTTCGCATTTTTTCAACCGAAACTGGGCGAGGAATAGTGTTAGGATTTCTTACTGATCGCCTGTCGTAGGTATTGGGTGCTGGTGGCTACGATGCGTGCGCACACTTTGCTTTGTTTTCTTCCTTGTCGGGAATTCCCTTCGTCATACTACTCTACGACATTAACATAAAAATTTGCATATTAAATATATATACACTATGTGATCAAAAGTATCCGGACACCCCCAAAAACATACGTTTTTCATATTAAGTGCAGTGTGCTGCCACCTACTGCCAGGTACTCCATATCAGCGACCTCAGTAGTCATTAGACATCGTGCGAGAGCAGAATGAGCCGCTCTGCGGAACTCACGACCTCGTCTGTTGACTGACAGAGACCCCCGACAGCTGAAGAGGGTCGTAATGTGTAGTAGGCAGACATCTATCCAGACCATGACACAGTGATTCCAAACTGCACCACGATCCACTGCAAGTACAATGACAGTTAGGCGGGAGATGATAAAATTAAAAATTTGATGGTCGAGCGGCTGCTCATAAGCCACACATCACGCCGTTAAATGCCAAAGGACGCCTCGTTTGGTGTAAGGAGCGTAAACAATGGATGATTGAACGGCGGAGAAACGTTGTGTGGAGTGACGAATTACGGTACACAATGTGGCGATCCGATGGCAGGGTGTGGGTATGGCGATTCCCCAGTGAACGTTATATGATAGCGTGTGGAGTGCCAACAGTAAAATTCGGAGGCGTTGGTGTTATGGTCTGTCCGCGTTTTTCATGGAGGGGGCTTGCAGCCCTCGTTGTCTTGCGTGGCACAATCACAGCACAGGCCTACATTGATGTTTTAAGCACCTTAATGATTCCCACTGTTGAAGTGCAATTCGGGGATGGCGATTGCATCTTTCAACACGATCGAGCACCTGTTCATAATACAAGGCCTGTGGCGGAGTGGTTACACGACAATGACATCCCTGTAATGGACTGGTCTGCACACAGTTTTGATCTGAATCCTATAGAACACCTTTGGGGTGTTTTGGAACGCCGACTTCATGCCAGGCCTCTCCGATCGATATCGATACCTCACCTCAGTGCAGCGCTCCGTGAAGAATGGGCTGCCATTCCCCAAGAAACCTTCCAGCACGTGATTGAACTATGCCTGCGAGAGTGGAAGCTGTCATCAAGACTAAGGGTGTGCCATCACCATATTGAATTCCAGCATTTCCTATGGAGAGCGCTACGAACTTGTAAGACATTTTCAGCCATGTGTCCGGATATATATATATATATATATATATATATATATATATATATATATATATATACTGTTGAAGTGCAATTCGGGGATGGCGATTGCATCTTTCAACACGATCGAGCACCTGTTCATAATACAAGGCCTGTGGCGGAGTGGTTACACGACAATGACATCCCTGTGACCTGGTGGCAAAAGCATGTAAGAGGAGCAGACACGGTCGGGGGATCACCCTAGCGAAGATATGGGTTGCAAATGGGGAAATCCATTGATATAAGCGAGTGTGACACGGGGCAGCATATATATAGGATGGTCCATTGATAGTGACCGGGCCAAATATCTCACGAAATAAGTATCAAACGAAAAAACTACAAAGAACGAAACTTGTCTAGCTTGAAGACGGGAAGCAGATGGCGCTACGGTTGGCCCGCCATATGGCGCTGCCATAGGTCAAACGGCAACGGATATCAACTGCGTTTTTTTAAACAGGAACCCCCATTTTTTTATTACATATTCGTGTAGTACGTAAGGAAATACGAATGTTTTAGCTGGACCATTTTTTTCGCTTTGTGATAGATGGCGCTGTATTAGTCACAAACATATGGCTCACAATTATAGACGAACGGTTGCTAACAGGTATATATATATTAAGGGTGACAACTTCACATAATCAATAGCAACAAAATTAACACACACAATAATTGTATTATTATTCATCCATAAATTCTTCTCGGGAGTAGAAGGAGTCATCATGCAGATATGTCTGCAAGTTGTGACTGAAGTTCATTTTATTATCTTCTAAATTCTTTGCAGCACTGTGCTCATAGAGTTTGTGGCTGCATATCTTGTCCTAACATGTGCCATACTAAGCCTGAGGATAATTGAGTCATTTCTGCTGCTAGTGTTATGTTGTGAACGCTGCTGTTATCTATGGGTTGTGACTGTTTGTCGCCAACAAATGCACGCTAGGACCACAGAATTGTATGGAAGTGAATCGTACAGCCGGCCAGTGTGGCCGAGTGGTTCTAGGCGCTTCAGTTTGGAACCGCGCGACCGCTACGGTCGCGGGTTCTAATCCTGCCTCGGGCATGGATGTGTGTGATGTCCTTAGTTTAGTTAGGTTTAAGTAGTTCTAAGTTCTAGGGGACTGATGACCTCAGATGTTAAGTCCCATTGTGCTCAGAGCGATTTGAACCATTTGAATCGTACACTGATAAGCCAAAACATTATGACCACTGCCCATCACGACTTTAGATGCCGCCTTGTGGCGTTGCGGGCATGTGACCTGGTGGCAAAAGCATGTAAGAGGAGCAGACACGGTCGGGGGATCACCCTAGCGAAGATATGGGTTGCAAATGGGGAAATCCATTGATATAAGCGAGTGTGACACGGGGCAGATTATTATTACGCATAGCCTGTGAACGAGTATCTCGAATAGCGCGAAGCTGGTCGAATGTTCACGTTCTACTGTCATGAGCATTTATGGAAAGACGTAGGAGAACAGTGAAACTAACACTAGGAGCTAAGTGATTGGACGACCACGACTGTTAACAGAGAGTGGTTTTCGGAAGATTGTCTATTGTGAAGTAGGATAGATGGTGATCTGCAGCATCTCTGCCGAAAGAGCACAATTCTGCCGCACGCAGACGTGTTTCGGAGCACACCATTCATCATACATTGTTGAACATGAAGCTCTGCAGCAGACAACCCCTACGTGTTCACATATTGACCCAAAGACGTCGTCAATTAAGATTGCAGTGGTCACAGGACAATAAAGATTCGACCGTCGATCAAAGGGAGCGTGCCAGCTGTTTGTGTGACTCACATTTTTTGCTACACAAACGCCGTCATCGAAGTGAAAGGCGGCTCGAAACGTGCGGCGCGCCACGGACGCGGGCTGGTGGGAGCAGTAGTTTGCTATGGGAGACACTCTCCTGCGCGTGCATTGGACTTGTTAATGTGCTAGCGGACAATCCGAAGCAGCGGTAGACGAGTGAAAGTTACTCGCTATGACTCGACAGTTCGTTCGTTTAAGAGCATTAAAATGTTTGTCCACTTTTCATTCAAAACTAAATGTACTGTCCACTGTTCTGAAAAGGCTGGACTGAAATTACTGTCGCCAACAGTGTGTCTCAATGCACATATTTACCCAAAGACAGAACTAACTGGCGTTCATTGCGCAGGAAATTAAATCAAAATTGATAAAAACCACTACCAAAATCGAACTGTGCACTGCCCAAACAAACTGAAACACTGAAATTACGTAGCAACACTGGAACACACACTATTCACTGGCCCATTAAAGATCTGAATTACAAAGAAAATGCTTAGGATTTGCGCAATGGAAACGTGAGATTAGAAACGAAAGACCCAACAAAATATGAAAAGACTCACCTGAAGAATTACAGCATAATCAGCAGCAACAGCACTGCATGAAGAAATTGCGCCATCTAAAATAAGACTAAACTACTGGGAGAAAGATTGGGATGATTTTTCTCATAATAGAAAAAAACTTCTTACTTGAAATGAAAATACTAATCTGTTCCTTATAACGGCAATGCTGTATTGTAAATTCTTATTTTACACGAACATGAAGCTCACAGAAAAACAAAACCTTTACTTTCTTTACAAAAGTCTTACATGACAGTGCTGTTACGATTATGCAAATTGAAAAGAATTAAATTGAAATGACTTAAACTGAGATGGGGAGGTGGACTGCTGTTGCAAGAACATTTTCAGTACGTGCCAGAAAAATAATTACCTTAAAATATATCTGTAAACCAAATACGTTTTCTGTGTTCCATAAAAGCTATAAATCCATCCAGTAGATTAATAATTCCTAACAATTTTCTTCAGCAAAATCATCTTCCAGTATGCGCTATGCTGAAAGTACTGCTAGCTTACTCCATGTCCCAGCACTCGACTACTCTCTGCTCTACAACTCAGCCAAAGATACACCCGTTCAGAGGTACTACTGTCATGCCATAAGCTGACTATTCCACAGATGACACACGCGACTGATTTGCTCCCATAACATGAAATTACCACTTATCTTGTAACTATCCACAAATAGATGTGCAGCCCACCTATAAATGTCCACCTTTCACTATCTCCGACCCCATTTTTTGTATGTTTATGTTGTCTTACTGTATGAAAACTACAAAAGTTTGACAACATACATAAATATACAACATTTTACTAAAAATATAAATTGAAAACATGTACATAAATAAATTTAACTTTTTCGTTAAAAGTCTGTGAACAGGGCATAGACAATTTCTGATTACGCACACAACGAAACACTTAATCATCACACGAAAATATTGCAGAATGGAAACCATTCTAGTCCATATACATTCCTATCACAACTAACATCTTAACAGTCCATGATTTGCTTCAGTCAATATGCATCGCTATATTTATTTATGAAGCTGACATCTCAGTCTCTCAAAGTCCACTCGTGTAGTAATATAACCAATATTGCAGCAGAATGACCAGTGAGGGCTAGAGTTCGTCCAAACGACTGTCAAGAACTCATCTTGAAGTGTAATGTCAAATAGTGTCTGGAGTCTGGGCAAGCAACGAACAGAAACTCCTCTTGCAGTGGAAGATGAAGTCTGACCAAACGACCAACACAGAAAATTGTCTTCTTCCAACCATGACTCATGTTACCAGTAGTGAAGTTTCAGAATCAGGAATATTACAAGAAGTCATCACTGTCCAACGTAATATCTTCCATTAAAAATAACATCTTTTCCAACATAAATTACTACGCTCATTGAAAATTGTCTCTTGCAATAATGACTGGGGTTTCTGACTGACCAGTAAACTCTGTTGCCTGCTAATGTCACATACTGAGGAGAAGAAAACAAAGTGATGCGCAGAAAATCGCAGTGAAGGTGACGATACAGTCCTTCATTCACTAAACAAACAGAAAGTTGTACTTAATCTGAGAAAACTGTGTACTAATTTTTTTATCCCTGGCACTTGCAAAAATATTACAATGTATAAAAATGATGTACAGTCTTTTGACATGACACAGAATTATATCCACAAAAAGAATTACATTAACATATACAAGAAATTACATAAAACATGATGTAAACACTATACAATATGTAGATAATAATGAAAGTTCAAACATTCAGAATAAACTGTTAATAATAAAGCAAATGTTATGAGAAATTGGACAAGCAAATAAATCACATAAGATAAAAATAAGACATATGCAAAATAAGGAACAAAGTAGTGTAATACAAAAAAATTCACATCTGTTCAGAAGAACCCAAAAACATACTAGAAATTGGCATCTTTATATTTACACCCTAAAACCAAAAGAAAGTATGTATTCTATTATTAGAAACATATATTCTTTGGTTCCTTAATTATCATACTTTAAAATTTCGGATATCTGCCTTGGATTCAACATCATGTGTCTAGGTAAGGGAAAAGGGAGCTGCCATAGAGTCATGTGTCAAATAGCCATGTTTGCCAAAAATTGTCATTTATCCCCATGCATGCATCAAATATGTATTTCATCACCTATACTTCAAAAATTCCGCAAATTATTTTCATCCTTCAACTTCTTAAATCTCACAGAACTTACTTCCAAAACTTCTTATTCATCACTTACATTTTCCTAAAATGTTATCTGTAAATCGTATAACTTCCATAGTACTCAAATTATCCCTCAAAAATTATTCACACTGCATTCCTTAACTTCAGGATATCCACATTATTAAAAGCTAAACTCAAAACCTTTTTCTCAGTTGTGCGCTTCTCATATGATGACCCCATATAAAATCATATTTTTTAATCAAACGTTATATCTCACATCATCACTTCAAATCATTTCTTTAACTTTCATTTTCTCAATCGTGATTAACCATTATCTTAACATAGAACCCTGTTAACTTACTGCTAACTCATGAGTATCTACCTTATATTTAGTACCTAAAGTATGGAGATCTCCCTAAAATTAGGTAGCACATCACACTCATTCACACAACATAGAAAAAAGGAAAGCATCTAATTACAAGCAAAAGAAGAGGAAAGTAGACTACATGACATAATATCTTAAAGAAATTTCAACACTAATGCAACTGCACACAAAGAAACACTGGAAAAACAAAATCGTAGAAAAGTGAGTTGTCATACCCTAGCAAAGTTGGTTTAACCAATATACAATGTGTTGCCTACCAACATAAATCAGTCTGCCTGTAAAGCGAAGTAAGATGACATTGAAATGTAAAACAAGAGTAAATATTCTAGACTTCGAGACTATCTAGACTTGCTGGGGTATCTGTTGAGAGACCAGACAAACGTCTGGTTCCTGAAGAGGGGCAGCAGCCTTTTCAGTAGTTGCAGGGGCAACAGTCTGGATGATTGACTGATCTGGCCTTGTAACATTAACCAAAACGGCCTTGCTGTGCTGGTACTGCGAACGGCTGAAAGCAAGGGGAAACTACGGCCGTAATTTTTCCCGAGGGCATGCAGCTTTACTGTATGGATAAATGATGATGGCGTCCTCTTGGGTAAAATATTCCGGAGGTAAAATAGTCCCCCATTCGGGGGACTGCTCAGGAGGACGTCGTTATCAGGAGAAAGAAAACTGGCGTTCTACGGATTGGAGCGTGGAATGTCAGATCCCTTAATCGGGCAGGTAGATTAGAAAATTTAAAAAGGGAAATGGATAGGTTAAAGTTAGATATAGTGGGAATTAGCTAAGTTCGGTGGCAGGAGGAACAAGACTTTTGGTCAGGTGAATACAGGGTTATAAATACAAAATCAAATAGGAGTAATGCAGGAGTAGGTTTAATAATGAATAAAAAATAGGAGTTCGGGTAAGCTACTACAAACAGCATAGTGAACGCATTATTGTGGCCAAGATAGACACGAAGCCCACGCCTACAACAGTAGTACAAGTTTATATGCCAACTAGCTATGCAGTTGACGAAGAAATTGATGAAATGATTGATGAGATAAAAGAAATTATTCAGGTAGTGAAGGGAGACGAAAATTTAATAGTCATGGGTGATTGGAATTCGAGAGTAGGAAAAGGGAGAGAAGGAAACATAGTAGATGGATATGGATTGGGGCTAAGAAATGAAAGAGGAAGCCGCTTGGTAGAATTTTGAGCAGAGCATAACTTAATCATAGCTAACACTTGGTTCAAGAATCATAAAGAAGGCTGTATACATGGAAGAACCCTGGAGATACTAGAAGATATCAGATAGATTATATAATGGTAAGACAGAGATTTAGGAACCAGATTTTAAATTGTAAGACATTTCCAGGGGCAGATGCGGACTCTGACCACAATCTATTGGTTATGAACTGTAGATTAAAACTGAAGAAACTGTAAAAAGTTGGGAATTTAAGGAGATGGGGTCTGGATAAACTGAAAGAACCAGAGGTTGTAGAGAGTTTCAGGAAGAGCATAAAGGAACAATTGACAAAAATGGGGGAAAGAAATACAGTAGAGGAAGACTGGATAGCTTTGAGGGATGAAGTAGTGAAGGCAGCAGAGGATCAGGTAGGTAAAAAGACGAGGGCTAGTAGAAATCCTTGGGTGACAGAAGAAATACTGAATTTAATTGATGAAAGGAGAAAATATAAAAAAGCAGTAAATGAAGCAGGCAAAAAGAAATACAAACGTCTCAAAAATGAGATTAACAGGAAGTGCAAAATGGCTAAGCAGGGATGGCTAGAGGGCAAATGTAAGGATGTAGAGGCTTACCTCACTAGGGGTAAGATAGATACTGCCTACAGGAAAATTAGAGAGACCTTTGGAGATAAGAGAACCACTTGTATGAATATCAAGGGCTCAGATGGAAACACAGTTCTAAGCAAAGAAGGGAAAGCAGAAAGGTGGAAGGAGTATATAGAGGGACTCTACAAGGGCGATGTTCTTGAGGACAATATTATGGAAATGGAAGAGGATGTAGATGAAGATGAAATGGGAGATATAATACTGCGTGAAGAATGTGATAGAGCACTGAAAGACCTAAGTCGAAACAAGGCCCCGGGAGTAGACAACATTCCATTAGAACTACTGACAGCCTTGGGAGAGCCAGTTCTGACGAAACTCTACTATCTGGTGAGCAAATTGTATGAGACAGGCGAAATACTCTCAGACTTCAAGAAGAATATAATAATTCCAATCCCAAAGAAAGCAGGTGTTGGCAGATGTGAATATTACCAAACTGTCAGTTTAATAAGTCACGGCTGCAAAACACTTCTGTACAGATGAATGGAAGAACTGATAGAAGCCGACATCGGGGAAGATCAGTTTGGATTCCATAGAAATATGGGAACACGTGAGGCAATATTGACCCTACGACTTACCTTAGAGGCTAGATTAAGAAAAGGCAAACCTACGATTCTAGCATTTGTAGACTTGGAGAAAGATTTTGACAATGTTGACTGGAATAATCTCTTTCAAATTCTGAAGGTGGCAGGGGTAAAATACAGGGAGCGAAAGGCTATTTACAATTTGTACAGAAAGCAGATGGCAGTTGTAAGAGTCGAGGGTATGAAAGGGAAGCAGTGGTTGGGAAGAGAGTGAGACAGGGTTGTAGTCTCTCCCCGATGTTATTCAATCTGTATATTGAGCAAGCAGTGAAGGAAACAAAAGAAAAATTCGGAGTAGGTATTAAAATCCATGGAGAAGAAATAAAAACTTTAAGGTTCGCCGATGACATTGTAATTCTGTCAGAGACAGCAAAGGATTTGGAAGAGCAGTTGAATGGAATGGACAGTGTCTTGAAGGGAGGATATAAGATGAACATCAACAAAAGCAAAACAGGATAATAGAATGTAGTCGAATTAAGTCGGGCGATGCTGAGAGAATTAGATTCGGAAATGAGACACTAAAAGTAGAAAATGAGTTTTGCTATTTGGGGAAAATAGAGAGGATATAAAATGTAGACTGGCAATGGCAAGGAAAGCGTTTCTGAGGAAGAGAAATTTGTTAACATCGAGTATAGATTTAAATGTCAGGAAGTCGTTTCTGAAAGTATTTGTATGGTGTGTAGCCATGTATGGAAGTGAAACATGGACGATAAATAGTTTGGACAAGAAGAGAATAGAAGCCTTTGAAATGTGGTGCTACAGAAGAATGCTGAAGATTAGATGGGTAGATCACATAACTAATGAGGTGGTATTGAACAGAATTGGGGAGAAGAGGAGTTTGTGGCACAACTTGACAAGAAGAAGGGATTGGTTGGTAGGACATCTTCTGAGGCATCAAGGGATCACCAATTTAGTTTTGGAGGGCAGCGTGGAGGGAAAAAATCGTAGAGGGACACCAAGCAGATTCAGAAGGATGTAGGCTGCAGTACGTATTGGGAGATGAAGAAGTTTGCACAGGATAGAGTATCATGGAGAGCTGCATCAAACCAGTCTCAGGACTGAAGACCACAACAAAAACAACATAGTACATTAAAAATGTTTGCTGAAAAAGACTATTAGTAATTATTAGAATTTTGGTGTTTTTCTTTGTGGCAGATTTTCTCTCTTATTTCTTATAGTTTTTGGGTAAGTCTCTCCCAATGATCTCTCAATAACATTTCTCATCATAAACTTTCAAGAGGTCTGGTGCACATAAAAAGTCAAAGATTAGTTTGTAAACTGTTTTTCAGTTTACAAAAGTATTTGAACAAATGTGTAAGTAATACTTCTGTCATGAACACAAAACATCATTCACAAGAAATGTGGTACTGATGGTCAGTAAAAAACAAGTAAGTGGCAAACTGTATTCTATCTAACATTTTACTAATTCATACTTCAAATTTTTCAGATTTTCATATATCGTGTGTAAATCATTATTTTCATATCATTCAAGCATAGCTAGCATTTCATATGACACCAAAACTTACTCACTTCTTAGGTTCCAACCTAATAAATGTACCATTTTGCCAACAACACGTGTTAATAGAAAACAGAGTTTCTAACCAATTCCTATCATCATTACATCAAATATCGTCAACATATATCATCATCCTACTCATCATAAACTTCAACATACATCATTGACAAAATATAGCACTAATAATTTCAATGCACAACTAACCTCAAATCTCATAAAAATTCATTACTTTTCCAGGACAACTCTTATTATCTGCTTGGTCTTCACAAATTGGCAGATAAGAAAAACTACATCATCAGCTGCTTACTAAAAAATTCACTCAAAACCAAGAAACTTGAATAATGCTTACTGCTGTAACCTTACATACTTCATGGAATCGTATACAACACTCTCAGTATGATTGTTTATCATGTACCAACTGAGTAAAAAGCAAAATTTCGTTGCATACCTAATGAGTTACATAAAATTCCATACATATCAATATCTACAGTATCAGGTATTGCTAATATATTATTCATTTAACACATTGCTTTATGGGTGATACGTGGTGCACTCCTTTGGATTTCCATATAAACAGTGTTTCAACTTCGTTTTAATTCTCATGCACTATTCTTTTAATTTCGTATGGTCTCTTGTAGAGAAGGAAGAATTTCTGACTAAGATACTTACTTTTACTTGATATTGGATGAGATTTGTCCGAAACTTTTTGTCTTACGTGCAATTTCCTAACTTGTGCCTTCATATTATGAGATTTCCTGCGTTTTTCAACTGTATTTGCAACATTTGTTAAGACTAGTTTGATATCTTTGTGCCATAATTTTATGGCTTGAGCAAACTGTACAAGTTCTTTGATTTTGTATGGCAGCTGTTGACTAAGAAGTTAAGACGTGAGTAAGCTCATTTAAGATATCTTGAACTAAAGCGATATATCTGTCGTAGTTGCTGTGTCGGCTGTGGCAATAGAGCCTGCACAACTTATTAATCTCTTTCACTGTACTTTGATGGGTTTGAATGTGGAGAATATTATGAAGTAAATATTGGCTGGATCTTGTATCTCTTCAATGTATGTAACCAAACACTAACTAAGGACCATTATCTGATCTGACCTTGTCAACATGTCCTACATGGTGTAAAAAAGCTTTGGACACTGTTTTGGCTGTAGCATAACGCAAAGGGGTGAGTGATAAATTTAGTTGTCAATTCCACTATGACGAAAACATAAGAAAAATCATTTCTAGATCTAACTAGTGGTCCTAGTAAATCTATGGCTGAAAATTGTTTTAGCTTGGAAGGTTTGATTCCAAACAGTGAGGCACAATGTGAAATGGTGGCTAGTTTGGTTTTTGACAGAGTTTACGCTTCAAAAGTACTTTGCATAGTCTTTTCTCTACGTTGTTAAAATAGCACGTGGTGCGTAATTTGTGGAAACACTTCCGTGGTCGAAAATGCCTGTAGCTTAAGTGCGTGTTCTGTATCAACTTACTGACAAATTCCTCTGGAATATACACCACCCAAAGTGTACCATACAGAGTGCTACGTTTAAAGAGCATATCGTTTCTGACCAAATAAAACTGTCTGATAGCTGTATTTCTCCTGTCTTTCCGTTTTTCGTTAAATCATTCCAAAAGGTATCTTTATTTTGTTCTTATGTTATGCCGAGTAATGAGTTTGAGATAAAGTTCTCGAAAGATCCTTTTTTTAGATAAAGTAAGTTAAAATTCGTCCTGTAAAACACCTGCGTTGTTATCAGCTAAACCACTTGGGGTACAAAGTAAAGCATCAGCAATGATGTCTTTACCTGGAATGTAATAGATAGTGAAATTATATTCCTGCAAGGTCAGTGCCCAACAACGTAATCTTTATTGGTTTAACTTGGAGGTCATTAAAAACCGTAAGTCTTTGTGTTTGAATAAACTTACGTATGCTTATAAAGTAAATAGTACCTAAATTTCGCAAATGCCCAGAGAATGGCTATGGCTTCTAATTCTGTGACTGAGTAATTTATTTCCGATTTACTTAATGATCTACTGGCGAACGCAATACTCTTTTGGACAATGATTCCATTCTCAGTGCATCCTTGGAAAACACAGGATCTGAGTGGTATTTAGGAAGAATCTGAAGATAAGCAGAAATCTTTTGATAGATCAGGATGAGCTAAAACAGGTGGAGTCAACAGTGCCTCTTTCGGTGTATCGAACTCTAATTGTGCTTGATCATTCCTGCACCAACTTGTGTTTTTGCCTGTCAAAGAACGTAATGCTAGTGTAGTCAAAATTTTCAGTTTGAAAAATCTACAGTAAAAATTTACTACTCCTAAAAAGCTTTTGACTTATGGTTTAGTAGTAGGTGATGAGATTGCTCTGATAGCTTCTAGTTTTTTAGCATCAAGTGCAATACCGTCTGGTGAAATTATAGGGACTAAAAATTTTACAGACATCTTACCAAGATAAGATTTTCCTAAGTTTACTGAATCTTCAAATATGTCAAGAAAATTTTCTAAGATTTTGTTATGTGTTGCCAAAGTTAGTTCTGCTGTCAAAATATTATAAACGTTGTTGGTGATGCGTCTTTTTAGATGGTCTGGAAGAATAGTGTTCAGTCCACGAATAAATGCTGCAGATGAAATGTTTGAACCAAAATGCATTTTAGAGAACTGGTAACACATCCGAAAGCATAAAAATTTCTTGTAATTCCTGCAGTCAGTATGTAACCCTTTTCGCCAAAAACTGGAGCGCAAAGCTACAGATGACAATACTTGATGCCATAGAAATATTGCAATAATTCGTCAAGTCTTAATGGTCTGTCTGTTTCCAGGAGAATCGTAGTGTTTATCTGATGCGAGTCCAAGACCAACCTAAGTGAACCATCTCTTTTTTCAACCACGTCCAATGGACTGTTGTAGGAACTGACAGCTGGCTCAATAACGCCGTTTTCTAACATCGAATGGATTCCAACCTTCACCTTTTTTCGCTAATGAACCGCTATTACGTAAGGTATTACACAGAATTTGCTGTGCTCTCCAACCCGAAACGGTACTGAAACCCCTTGATGGTGCCGGGGCTATGTGTAAACACTAGTGCATGGTATTTAGCTAAATTCTTTCCTATCATGTTCATCACAATTCTCTGCTTCTTCGATCTTTTACTGGATTAGTGTATTTAAATTGATTACCTGATCGTAACTGTCACGGTTTGTACAATGATAAGGTGTATTACTGTCAACGCAATAAGGTGAGCATTGAAAAGAATCATTACACAGGAAACATAGGGGGTTGATTTCTTCTTCTTGTGAACTTAATCAATTTTCAAATTTTAAAACGACATGTTGATCCAAAATTGCTACGTTGTTTCCTGATAATTAAGGTTCATTACTGCTTTGTATTGATTAAAGACACTGACGCCTAAAATTATTTGGGTGGAGAACAACGGCACAACGAGTAAGTTCATAGAAAAGCTGTCCCTGACAAATCAACTCCAGAAAGGTCTCATGTTTAAGATCAACAGGTTTTCCCGAAATGGCACCTTGTATTTTAATTTTCTAAAGAGGTAGTGTCGGGCAAAGTATTGTTTTTTTACTTTTATTGTATGCTGTTTCGCTTATAACTGATATTGCGGTACCTAAGTCCTAAATTGGGTTAAATTACTATTAGCAGTGAAAATGTTGATTACAGGGTGTACAATTTGTTTTGTTTCAACTTCGTTTTCCTGCAGCAGACGGTTCCTTATGTCTTCGAACTCCCTAAAGTTAATAATTACTGCAGCAGAGTCATCTATTGGCTGTCTTGTCCCTTCAGCTGGCGGGATCTGAAATCAGTGTTTATTCTTTTCACCCAAGGCAGAAATTGGAATCTATCCAATAAATAATGAGGGCGTTGGGTGCGATTGCTGCTCTGAGATGGAGAGTTTGACACAGGAGTGCGAAGAGTGATGACCGCCAAAATTCGTTATTAGCTTCAATCTAAATTCAGTGGCACTGTTGCCTTATAGAAGCTTGACATGCTGGCTAGGTGCTATTTTCTCCTATGGCGTTGTCGTCTTTGGACTTACATGCTGGCTAGGTGCTATTTTCTCCTATGGCGTTGTCGTCTTTGGACTTTTTTCACGACCTGATGAAAATGAAACAAGTGGGGACAGATCAAGTAACGCTACTATCAGTCATTTCGAGTACATTAGATTGCTCCACGTCAAATTGAAGTGAGGTGCACTTGTGTTGAACCCTCTGTTCGACACATACACAGAGACCGCTAGCTACGTGACAAGTACACTCAGTTTTCTGACTCTTTAACTAAGAGTGCTTCGACAAAAGTATTGTACTCCGCTCCATTTACAAACGAACACTACAAAACGGCCATCACAACACCTGGCGTAGTGTTTTCTACTACTGTTCTCATGTTCTACTTCAAGGGGAAGGGTTGTTGGAGATACGGCCCGTCATGGAGCTCCGCCCCTTAGCAGCCAAATAACAAGCGATCTGATAGTGTGGTGAAGGAGATCCCTACTGACAATAAATGATAGGGTATTGCTAGTCCAGTTTAATGTATTTCTGGGGCAATCATCAGTCGTTTGACATCCACTGCTGCATGAATGTTTCCCATCACGCATCTCACCGCAGCTCACTGAACCGTCCGTTTATCGATGATTTCCACATTAGAAGTCCATTGTAAGTGAAAAATGGTATTTCTGCTGACTGTAAACTTTCAGTTTCACATTCAATTTTGTTTAACAAAGACGGTTCAGGCCAGTTTACTCTTGTATTTATTCCTTTTTCTGCCAGTCTAGTGGTCAGCACGTGTTATTACTGAAATCTGTTATCGTTCAGCAACCAGCAAGTGTTATTACTGAAAACTATTATCAACTTATTTAGAAAAAAAGTTGCTAAGAGAGTTCAGTAATGGAAAACGCGTTGACTGTCTTAGAAACACATCCCCCCCCCCCCCCCCCCATTTCGCTGTAACTGTCTTTATTATATCCCCAAAGAAATTTAGTATTTGGAATAATTTTCAAGCGCAGAACAACATTCCTCAGGATACGCCAAACACGTTACGGAAAAGTCCTCCTATATATGTCGCTGACAAACAGCCCGTTTGACATCTTTCGCTGATCTCCTGTACTCTTGCGAACAACACAAAATTCAGTGGGATGAAAGGCAAGTTCGGACTCTACATCATGAAGGCTGTCTTTATGGATGTATACAGGGTGAGTTAACTAAAAATTGCTCCGCAAATACCGACGAAATGAAAAATGCTATTGACGCGCGGCTTTCACACAATGGATTGATAGTCAGGGGCTAGTACTGTTAACCAATACACAGATTGTAATAACGCTTGGAAACTGTGTTTTTTGTGCAAACATACACTTTTTTAAATGGACAAATGCCTGTTGATACTAACAAACTAAAAGTCGGGTAAAATAGAATGTCGTGGTGATTCTGGCAGGATTCTAGTGCGAGTCGTATACGACATATGGTATTTTGAGAAGTTCCTACATCGACACTTGTACAACTGGTAGAACAAACCAAAGGACAAAACAAGTGCTTGCTCTAGTTCTGTGTATTTTGACCGACAACGAAACAACTGACCATCACAGGCTGTGTTCGAAATGACCATGAGCAGCGGATGTATACGCTTTCAATCTGGTACGTGAATGACTGCTGCACACGCGCCAGCATTCTAGCGGAGATGTCCGAAAAAGCTGCTGTCATATGTCGTTGCGTATCATAGGGTGTAGAGGGTGTGTCCGTGTTGACAGTGTCTTTCAGCTTTCCCCACGGAAAATGTCTACAGGCGTCAAATCCGGGGAACGAGCCGGCCAAGGTACAGGTCCTCTGCGTCCAATCCAACAATTGGAAACAATTTACGAAGACATGCTGTAGTACGTAGTGGACAGCCATCATGTTGGTACCACATATTCCTCCCATTCTGCAGAGGAACGACTTCTAGCATGTACGTAGAAATGATCTGTCAGGCCGCTGCGATGCTTGTGCGCGTTCAGGATTACGTCTATGAAAAACAGGCTTATGAGATGATGGTTCTCTATCGCACACCACACGTTTGCACTCCATGGACACTGATGTTCCACTGGACGAAGCCAGCGTGGATTGTCAACAGACCAACATTGCATGTTTCGGGGGTTTACCTGGCCATGATTGCTACACGATACATCTGGAGTATCCTGTCTTAATGCCCACGTGCAGAAGTTAACACGATTTTCATAAACGTTTCCATGTAACTCCTGATGGACTGAGACGTGACAGGGATGGACCATACGTCGATGGAGAACCTGTAGCACACTCGCCTGACTCAAGCCACTTTCTCGTGCGACTGCGCGGGAACTAACGTCCGTATCAACTGCAACAGCAGCAATAACATTAATTTCCCCCTCTTCTGCCATCACATGTTTTCTTCCCTTACGTTGTCTAGATTTCACGCTAGCACTTTCACGTAACTGGTTGAAGAGGTTATAAATAATTGCCGAGATGGTTCACGTCTGTTGGGATATCTTACCGCATACGCCGTACAAGAATGAACTGCATTCTTCCTGTACTCTCCATACACCACTAGCATGTCGGGTTTTTCTGCGTTGATACATCCCACCGCCCACTCATGACCTACTGCGTGCACTGCCACACGCTAACTGACTAGCAAGACGCAGTGTACTCAAGAAACATTCAGGCACACTGTAAGTAAACGTTACACCATCGTATCTAGTAACTACGCAGGTTCAGTGGCACAAACAAGTAACGACGTGGAAGCTTCTTAAAATACGATATTTCTTAAACGACTCGCTCTAGAATCCTGCAATAAACACCACTGACATTCAAATTTACTCAACTTTTAGTTTGTTAATGTCAATACACATTGTTCCATTTTAAAAAAACTGTTTGTACCAAAAACTCTTCCTAGGTGCTATTACAATTTGTTTATTGACTAACAATACGAATCCCTGAAGACCGATCCATTCTGAGACAACAGCAAGTCAATAGCACTTTCCATTTCCGCAATTTCTGCAGTGTAAATTTTAGGTGATTCGCTCTGAAGATGAATTTTCTTATCAGTTGAATACCAGTGTAACAACTATCATTTGAGCGAAGAATCATCACTTTATGGTTTTTGCGTTTAGAGACTGTGTTATTAATTGAATCAGTGATATGGAAAAGGGGGTCATGTCCACTTTTTTTTCAAATTACGTCACCGGACATGACTGATCTTTACGTCTGTACGCATTATTTAGTATAACAGGGAGTGATGTCCCATCAACAGAAGGGTATAGAGTCAGACAAGCGGCCGTCTCCATACGAACAAACATTTAGTGGACCTGTTCCAATAAAAAAGAAGAAACTAGACGATGCAAAGTAAACTCTACATTACATACCTGACGAGCAGAAACCATTTTATAACAGTATCTGCCAATGGCCAAAGAAGGATCGTCAGGATAAAGATGAAGCAAAGCCACTATTTTCCACTGTACTGTATTTTGCTTGTGGTTGTGTACTGGGTACGTTTAGAGTAAATATGTGTGCTCATAACACCCTGTTTTAATTGCTATAATGAATGTGAATAATATAAACTTGCATAACCGCTGCAAACAGGAAGCTAGTTGGCACATCAACATCATTGGGTTTGAAGAGTGGTCATCTCCAGTATATTCAAATTCTCTTAGTTACCACAGTCGCCGGCCGCGGTGGCCGTGCTGTTCTGGCGCTGCAGTCCGGAGGCTGCTACGGTCGCAGGTTCGAATCCTGCCTTGGGCATGGGTGTGTGTGATGTCCTTAGGTTAGTTAGGTTTAAGTAGTTCTAAGTTCTAGGGGACTTATGACCTAAGATGTTGAGTACCATAGTGCTCAGAGCCATTTGAACTTACCACAGTCGACGGGTAATGTACGTTGTGTATAATGTCTGGGGCCAATTGCTACATGGCAACTGCACAGCAACATGCTCAAACCCGTAGTGTAGTTTTTTGTGTCTCCTGAAAAATTTACTTTCTGTGTCATTACCGGTTCAGTTGTATTAAAGTGTCTCGTTTGTCTTGAACACCTCAAGTAACATTTTGTCCAGAGGCAAAATAAAAAAAGATCAAGCAAATGTTGTTTGTCTACCAGGACATTGAGCATTAAGATTGTCTTTCTGGTAGCATTGTTCATCACGATGTCATGAAAGGAATACGCCTTTTTAAATAGCGCCCTACATTTTTATTCAGTAATGCACTTCGTCTTCTCAAGACCTGTACAAACACGTATCACAGTGTACCATTCATGTGAACATGCACTGGCGGGCGGTGCAGGTACGTGCGGTGATGTAATTGGCTCCAGCAGACAACAAACGAACGGGAAAACAAGGAAAACGCACACCGGTCTCATTCAGTCAACTGTGTTCGGTTGAAGATTTTTGTGAGTACAATGTACACCGATGAAGAGAAAGTACACAGCGTATCGTTTAAACGTCTTATTGTACTGTGTTACATGTGTCCGTATTTGTAAATATGTATACATTTTTGTAGTTGTTGGGGTCGGAAAAACATCGTGACTGATACGGACCGGAACGAAATCTCGACTGACGAGTGCCGCTTTGCCTATATCAAATGACGCCCGTCATCGAGTGCCAAATCAAGCATTTCATCCTGAACGTGTGCAAGGCCAGGTTCAAGGCGAGGTCGGTTCTGTGATGTTTTGGTGGTGATTTTCTTACCATGAATTGAGCCCGCTCACTGAGGTGGCCACTAACGTGAACCAGCATGTGTATTTAAACATTCTGAGTGATCAGGTGTTGCCTTTCGGTCAACATCTGCATGACGAGTACGCTACCGATATCCCTATTCTTTCAACGCGACGACAGTACAGTTCACCGGCTGGAAGAATATGTGACTGGTTTCTTGAACGCTCTCCCACACTATTACGTCTAGACCTGAAAAATCACCTTACTTGAATCCCATAGAAACTCTGTGGGAAATGTTGAAAAAGCGGGTAAAACACCGACATCGGCATCCTCGCAATTTGGTGGAATTTTGCGATCAGAGCCTCACAACTTAGTGGACTCACTTACTAACCGAATCCTGGCAGTTATCAAGTCCAGGGACGGAATTACAAGGCATTAAATCATGGCTATAATGATTTCTTTAAGGGTGACTAATTTTATCTCCGGTGAATTTATATCCCTTCTACAATAATTGACACTCTGTAGATTACGTACGTTTATTCGATGAAAAACGTTTTATGACGCACTATGTGCAGTTAGTGCATAAACTTTATTTATAGTTGTTCTTCTTTGATACAGATGGTCCGTGGACGATCAGAATGTACCAGTACGTATATTCGTAACTAAAAAAAATTAATACAGCCATGTATTGCATGATGCAGTTCTTATCCTTTATGAAAGCTGCCCAACATCGCCCATACAACATATTTTTTTGTATTATTGTGCTTCGAAAGATAGCTTCACTTTGTCTTCGTGGTCTCCAAATTTGATGTTAAGTTTGCCACTGATCTCACTTCTGCTACTACCTTATTGCTTGTGTCTTTCTTCGATTTACGCTCAGTCCATAGTGCGCCCTCGTTAGACTATTCCTTGCAATCAACTGTCCTGTAATTCTTCTTCACTTTCACTGAGGATAGCAATGGCATCAGCGACTTTTATCATTGATATCCTTTCTTTTATTTTAATCCCACTCCTGATCCCTTTATTTCTATTTTCTTCGATGTATAGATTGAACAGTAGGGGCGAGAGACTACATCTTCCTCTCCACCCTTTCAAATCCGAGAATTTCGTTCTTCATCTTCCATTCTTACTGTTCCCTCTTTTTTTCTTGTGTGTTCTGTATGTTATCCGTCTTTTCCTATAACCTCTAACTATTTTCTTGCGTATTCCGTTCATTTACATCATTTAGCATTGTCGAACGATTTTTCTGAGTTGACGAATCATATGAACACGAATCATATGAACATGTCTTGATTTTCCTAAAGTCTTGCTTCCATTATGAAGTGCAAAGACAGAACGCCTCCCTAGTGCCTTTACTTTTCCTGAAGCCAGACTTATTGCCATCTAACAGATCCTCAAATACGTTTTTCATTCTTCTGTATATTACTTTTGTCAGCAGCTTGGAACCCTGAGCTGTTAAGCTGACTGTGCGATAGGTCGGACACTCCTCTCTTCTTTTTATCATCATAGCTGAGTGTGTGTTATTTTCTTTCTAAGTCTGACGGCATGTTTCCAGACTTACAGAATCAGCAAACCAACTTTAACAGTCGTTTGGTTGCCTCTTCTCTCAGTAATTTTGGAAATTCCGAAGGAATGTTGTCTACGCCTTCCACCTTAGTGATCGTAAGTGTTTCACAGCTCTGTTAAGCTCTAATACTGGATCCATTTCGTCTTTTACATCGACCCTCATTTGTCGTTCAGTCATATCATTAGACGGTTCCGTCCCTCGTAGAGACCTTCTTTCCTCCTATACAATCTCTTCTCCGTATTTAACCCTTTCAGACCTGATTTTCTTCTAGAGGATGGAGACTTTTTCTTTATGTGGTAATGCTCTTAGGTGATTTTTTAATGATTTTGAAAGCAAGATTTATACAAAAATTTGTACCCGTTTTCAAAACATGCTTTGTACACTTGGATTCATTTTATGGACTGAAATAATTAATTACAAAAAATTTTCTGTTGTAAAAAGTAGTAACATGGTCATTCAATAATCACGCAAAATAACAATAACAGTATTCTATTATACAGTAGAATGTAGCACACGAACCACATCTGTGTATAGTGATAGTCATAAGCTACCGCGCACTGCTGCACTGACTTGCTGATATTTTCATAGTGATGTCCAACAGTTGGCAGCTCTGGCACATGATAAAAAGACTGACCATTCATAAATGTGTAACTAGGGTTTTCATTGGCAAATAATACTTTTGTTGCAGCGAAGACAAAGTAAAAAGTTTAATGTATACAGTTGTAGCTGGGGAGTCTGAAAGGGTTAAGAATGGATTACGTATCGCACTCGCAATGTTGACGCTTTTTGTATCAATTTCAAGAAAGGTTCTTTCTTTTTCGATTTTTTCTCATTACCCCTTCTCGCATTTGATCCCCTGCACTTCATATCTATTTCATTCCTAGGTGACTTTTATTGCTTTATTCTTGTCTTTTCCTGAACGTTTTTGTATTTCCTTCTTCTGTCGATCGATTGATTTCTGGCACCAAAGGTTTCTTCGCAGTTATATTTGCATCTTTCGTCGATCAATTGATTTCTGGGAGCAAAGGCTTATACGCAGCTTCCTTTCTTGCACATGTATTTGATATATTTGTATGTTCAACTTCTGTGATTGCCCTTTCTAGAGATGTCCATTCCTCTTCTATTGAACTGCCTGTCGTGGAATTCACTACCGCAGTACTTACAGTCAAAAAGAACTTCATACGCTCCTTCTCGTTGCGCACTACTTCAGTATCTCACTTTCCTTAAACTTCAGTATGGCATTTGCCTTAAACCAGTTCTGCTCCTCATCATTACTAAATTGTGGCGCGAGTCATTATCCGCTCCTTTGTACACCTCAAAATCCAATATCTAGTTCCAGAAGTTCTGTCTGAGATGTTATAGTTGCGTTGCAATCGTCCCGTGTCTCCAGGCTTTCCCCTTCTTCACGTATTTCTGAACAGTGTATGTACATATATCACTGGTGCTCTGTCACCTGCAAGATTTTAGCAGTAACACGCACGGAGTTGCCACCTCCCCGCTATATTTTTCATTTGTGTGTTCTGCGTGTCTGCAGGTGACCATGTATCACTACGACCTGCCGCAGTACCTGCAGGACATCGGAGGCTGGCCTAACCCGGTTCTGGCGGACTATTTCCGGGAGTACGCTCGCTTCCTCTTTGATACGTATGGAGACAGGGTAAGTCCTTCGGAAGAACAGTACCTTGGTGGAGTCGGTTACAATCTTGGAAAACAGTGATTCTGTGCAGATAATGTTTATCAGGTGCCGTGTCTCCTTAGGCTCTTCCTGTGTCACATTGCAAAATCATCCTAAGTAGGGACTCATGCAGCTCCACTTGCAGGTGAAACTGTTGAGAACACACGACG
Source organism: Schistocerca americana (assembly GCF_021461395.2). Lineage (NCBI taxonomy): Eukaryota > Metazoa > Arthropoda > Insecta > Orthoptera > Acrididae > Schistocerca > Schistocerca americana. The sequence continues at coordinate 288,675,733 of NC_060125.1, forward strand.
GGTACTGGTACAGGTACCCTGGATCACATTACCAACGTGTGATCTACTGCTCAAGTGCTGGGTTATCTCAAGTACAAACCTCTAGAGCAAGTGATGACTTACTCTTGCGAAATTATATCAATAAACCAATTGTGATAAGGCGCTAATGGAAATATGATCTGGGCTGGTTGCGACACTAACATCAACGTGATATAACAAACATTAGAGCACATTCAAAGTATAGGTTTTCTAATGCTTTATTTGATGATTTTTAAGAGAACCTTTTTTTCCGCTAACTTATACATTTGTTTTGATTCTGATAAAGGGAGGTCTGCATCTGCCTTCACAAGAATCCAAGTAAATGTTTGCGGCAGTGCCGCGCAGGGTAGCCGCGTGCTCTCGGGCGTCTTTCCACAGTTCGCGCAGCTAGCCCTCGTCAGAGGTTCGAGTCCTCCCTCGGGCGTTGTCCTTAGCGTAAGTTAAAGTTAGAGCAAGTAGTGTGTAAGCCTAGGAACCGATGACCTCAGCACATAGAACTTACCACAAATTTCCAAAAAATTTTTGAGGCAGCGCAACGAATGCTTTTTGACTTGAACGAGTTCCACCCCTTCTGGACACAGAATAATCGTATAAGAACGGGTGTGAGCATGATGCTTACACTCTCGACCCATTATAGTAAAACTCAGGACGTTCTTACCAAGTACCACTTAGCACACACTTTCAGTAATCTGTGAAGTGTAGTAAATTTCAAGAGGAAGTTTCCACGTTTCAATGATATATTCTGGAGATAAATCAGCTGTTCGTTCGTGAGTGAATAGCTTTATTTATGTTCCTGTATCTATTTCATCCGATTAATGTCACGTTTCAATAGTCGCAGTTACTGCCTGCCATAAGTGAATCTGCAACTGTGAGAAATATGTAGGCTCAAGAAACCGTATGTTCAAAAATTAAATTCTGTGGGGCTTAATAACGGATACTGGATTTTGCATCATACTACCATCGACTCCAAAAATTGTTTTTACGTTCTCCTTTTGTAAATATCTTCTGACAAGATGACGTATGAATTTATGAAAACTTGTCTCATCTATTTTGTGTGTTAAGCAAGAACAAAGGAACCTTCCTAAAACAGGAAACATTACACAAGTAATGTGACATGAACTTAGGAACAGAAAGAAAAAAAAAAATACTTTTATGGACCCCTTTGCGTACAACATGCGTACAAAAACTTCTTTGCTCATAAATGACGTCAGCGCAGTAACTACGTTGCCAGCTTGAACTATTTTTTGTTTTATTTATTTAATAGCAGAGCAACCTGACGTTGCCCAGGCATTTGTTACAGCTGTGCACCCACGCCCGTACCAGGCAGCGTCTGCCCTTGTGCTTAATGTTTATGACTTCATATCTCCTGAGGTATGTGTCGTACAATGATACAGTTTTGTAGGTACATTCAACGGCATATGTGGATACTGTCTGCAAAATGTGTTGCGAATGGAGGTAGTAGCAAAATGAAGTAATAAATTTAAACGATCTGCGCGGTGCGGCAGTTTTAGACGCACATTACTGTTTATGACGTCATATCTCTTGAACTACGTGTCATACAATGGTATAATATTGTAGGTATATTCAGCGGCATATATGGATACCTTTTGCGAAATTTATTGTGAATAGAGTTAGTAGCAAATAAGCAATAAATTTAAACGTCATGCATGATGCGGCAGTTGTCACGCATCTCATTGTTTATGAGGTCATATTTCCTGATCTATGGCGCGCAATGATATAATTTTGCACTTACATACCGTCTTTAAAACACGTCGCGAATATAACTGGCAGTAAAAAGGTAATGCGGAGCTTTTACTGCATGATTAGTTGAAAAGGAGTAAGCGATAAACACTTTTTTTCTTTCATCGTAGTGTAGGGATTACCAGAGCCAAAAAATTTCGTCAAGGTTTGAAATTATGTGTGAAGTTTGTTGCACGCCGCTAAGTGCTCTCAAATACTGGATGGATAAAGTCTGGTAATTCAAGCGTCGCGGACTACGCGTTTCACCCCCCACCCCTTTCGATAGGTAGGTTTTTCTTGCCCCCCCCCCCCCCCCACAGCGATTGTTGACTACCAGTAAGGTATATGTGTACCAAATCTAGTTGAAATCGTTCCAGTGGTTTAGAAGGAGACGTAGAACTCACTCACTGACTCACACATCCATTTTTTAATTAAATGTATGGATTTGGCCCTCCCCCCGTCCCCCCCCCCCACCCAACACACACACATCCATTTTTTGTAATATATATGGATTTGGTTCAAATGATTCAAATGGCTCTGAGCACTATGGGACGTAACTGCTGTGGTCATCAGTCCCCTAGAACTTAGAACTACTTAAACCTACCTAACGCATCCATGCCCGAGGCAGGATTCGAACCTGCTACCGTAGCGGTCGCGCGGTTCCAGACTGTAGCGCCTAGAACCGCCCGGCCACTCCGGCCGGCATGTATGGATTTGGCCTTCACAGTTTGAACTAACAATTGTAAACGAAATGTGTGTGAAATCTTATGGGACTTAACTGCTAAAGTCATTGGTCCCTAAGCTTACACACTACTTAACCTTATCCTAAGGACAAACACACACACCCATGTCCGAGGGAGGACTCGAAGCTCCGCCGTGACCAGCCGCACAGTCCATGGCTGCAGCGCCTACACCACTCGGCTAACCCCGCGCCGCATAGTTGTAAACGACAGAAGTGCATTCGACCAGCAAATTGTGAGCAGGCGATGTTTGGCAGCGGACGTGCTACCGAATTGTGTCAGCGTTGTTGTGTCACAAATCGCAATAGAGCTACATCTCTAAATGAAGTGTTCAAGATATTCTCCATGTTCTGAAGAAAAGTGTGTGCAGATTTTGTCCCGCACGCCTTGATCCCAGAACAAATACAACAAAGCGTTGACGCCTGCCGCAACTTGACAGAACTGATAAATGCGGCGAATTCTGTACTAGAAACAATCATCACGGGTGAGGAGACGTGGTGTTATCAACCAATCAAGTCTGGTGTTAGCGGTACAGCCTACCATAAAACGACAAACTGCAGAACTTCACACGAAGGGTTAACGGTTTGACGATATAAGCGACATTCAAACCACTGTGAAGCACGAGTTGAACAACATCCCAAAGATGGCACTTTTCCGGCAGTTTCGCAGGGTTGTATGAACGTTCTGAGCGGCTATGAACAACATACTAAAAATTCTGACCGGTGGGGCGTGAGCGTCGGGATTGGGAGGACATTGAAAGGTCCCTCTTTTATGCTTTTCTTGAATAATTCAAAAACCGCGACTTCTAGGGAAAAATGTTTCCCACCACAAAATTTAACTATATTACATTTCCTACAAAAAAGAACATCTTATTTATTGTTCATATTTCAATGGTATAAAATTAATGTTTAATTTTAAGTGAACTGGACCAAGAACAAATACTGAATGTGTACCCCATCTAACATGGAAAACTGCCCATCGCGCCATCGCGTCCCCCCCCCCCCCCCCCCCCCCTCTCTCAGACTTTGTGATAAAATGACGCAGTGGATCGGCTGTCAAAAATTGAGGACAGATTAAGCATGAAAACAGGAAGAAGGGGTCCTGAACTGAGAAAAAGGTTGCAAAACTGTTACGGTGAAAGGCCCAAGATGAAAATGTGCGCCGTCCTGTGTGGCCGTGCGGTTCTAGGCGCTTCAGTCTGGAGCCACGTGACCGCTACGGTCGCAGGTTCGAATCCTGCCTCGGGCATGGATGCGTGTGATGTCCTTAGGTTAGTTAGATTTAAGTAGTTCTAAGTTCTAGGGGACTGATGGCCACAGGTGTTAAGTCCCATAGTGCTCAGAGCCATTTGAACCATTTTGAAAATGTGCAACATCGAGAGAATTTCAGTAGTCACGGCGTCGTGGTTGTAATGTTGGACTCTGAAGTGGGAGATCCGTGTTCAAATCTTCTCGTTCCTCATTTTTTTTACAATATTATGATCTATCCGTCCGGTCATTGACGCGTCTGTTCGCTGTATTCAGATTTGTGTCTGTGTCGTGGTGTAACGCCCGTTTGCAACAGCGAGGTGTAAGGTAGGGACTTACACATGTACGTATATCGTTCTGCCCAAGTACCTCGTGTTATGCCTCTTGCGTTCCGTTTTGGAAGTTATGTCTCTTCAGTTCCGTTGTTGTAGTTCACACCAGTTTATTTGTTGTTTTAATTTCTGTCAGATGTCTATGCGGTATCTCACTGCTCTTACTATTCATCACATTTACTAACGACGGTAACATAACCTTACACATGGCTCATATTCTACAACCAGCGTGTATTATGACAAGTGGCAAGACTACGACGACGTGGTTCTTGCGATTCCCTCGATGTTGTACATCTTGAGCTTGGACTGTTCAATGTTTCTATTTTGCTTCCTTTTTCACAGTTTAGTGCACCTTCTTCCTGTTTTCATTTTTGATGAGTGCTCAGTTTTTGACGGGCTATTCACTAGGCCATTTCCCACCTACTTTGAGGGGGGTGCGATGGGGAGTTTCCTTTGTTAGTGTAATTGAGCCGTATGAAGGTATAAACTGTGTTGTGGAAATATAATAGGATGACGGTGGAGAATGGAGCGTGGTTGCGTCAGGGAAAGCAGGTCACCAGATTGTGGTCATGCACTTTCCTCCTACATAGGTGTGAAAAACTGAAGAGCGAGCAAGCAATTCCCCATTCTCTGTACCGCACTACGTCACAAGTAGCAGCTACAGGGTATTTCACAAATATACTTCGAAGCAGTGCACAGATACCACCAGAGATGATTATTTTCCACGAAGTGAAATACAGAAACGAGTTATCGGTTACACTAACGCGAACACGCATGTGGGCAGAAGCTACGTAAATATCTGCACATTGTACTACAATGCCAGAGGGCAAACTGATTCCTTGTCATTCTGCAAGCCAGTTGTAGCGTTCTTCTGAGAAAGGTGACTTTCCCGACCACAAATATAGCTCGCTTTTCAGTTTACACAGGGACTATACCTGTCTACAGTCCTCCTATGTGAGTGGAGGAAACTTTAATGAGCTTGCGTTTTTTATAACGTTGTCAATTTGGGTTCATTAAGTGAGCAGCCGTTTGAAGTTAAGTGAGTTTTTATATAAAATACGTTTCTGCAAACAACAGCTGAGAAGTGTTTAATTTGGAAGCGTGATGTCATTTAGTTTCCTATGTAGTGCTGGTGGGAAAGAGATTGGATTGGTAACTATGCCCCCTCGCTGCTGTCTATCGTTGGCAGCTTATTGTAATGCTGTATAACTATGTTCTAGTCAATTGGTGGGGAATTAATGAATGATCAGAAAATATCTTCACTTCTCCCATAAAATTAATTGAGTTGCTGGTAGACTGCACAAATCTCTTCCGTTCAAGAACAGCAGGCACTTGTGAAGTGGGTTTTACTGAGCGGAGTCACATCCACAGTATATCTTGCAAGGTAATCAGTAAGACCCAAGTAACCAAGTGGTAAGGAAGGCTGATTCGCTTCTGAACGCGTCTCCCTTTCCAGCGGAAGTTGGGCGAAGATTGAAACCAAGTAGTGCGGTTCCTCCGAGGCTTCCAAAAAATCTTGAGAAAGGTCTTTCTATGTGTCCAATAGTGAGTAACATTGGCTGTCCCAACAAATACTGCCCAAACACTTGGAGTCCTTTTTTAATATCTCTTGTGCGAAAATGTGCTCATCACATTCACAGCTCTGTGGGCTTCATTCCCAAGGTAAAATCACTGAAGCTAAACAGTTGTGATATATTAGTCAGCTTCGATGTGGTGTCTTTATTCACAAAGGTTCCGCTTTCATATTCGTTGTCACTTATTGGCAGAAGTTGTGATAAAGAGATTTCAGCTTAGTTCAGATATGTGATGACTTCGACACACTTGCCGTCCTTGGTGACCAATTTCTTTATGGAGGACTTAGAGGAAAACGCCCTTGAATCTGCTATGTTAAAGCCCACAGTGTTTTAGAGGTATGTTGACAACACATTTGTACTGCACTCCTGGTGAATATAAATTACAAGACTTTTACACCATCTGAATATCATCCATGGGCACATCCCGTTCACAATGGAAACTGGAAAGGAGAGAAGCCTTCCATTTTTGGATTTTTTTGGGCATGCATGATATCGGAAACCGATGCATACAGACTTATATTTACGTACAAACCGCTGTTACCACCCATCGCAGACAATGAGAGTTCATAGAACTTCGGTTCACAGAGCACGCATCATTGCTGAGGGCAATCTGCAGGACGAGTTAAAGAGAGTTTTTGAAGTCAACGGGTATTCGTCACAGCAGATACGTAAGGCGCTGCGAATGAAATCAAAAGTGGCCATGAGAAATGCAGAAGATTACACAGAAAGATTTAACTCCATGGCTTTCCTGCCTTTTGTGGAAAGGCTTTCGTCAAAAAAAGGACGGATCCTCCGCAACCACAAAGTCATTTTTCATCCTCTACCGAAGACAATAGTACTCTTGGAATCAGTTAAAGATGATTTCATGCCCTGGATGGCCGGGGTTTACAAGATCCCCTGCTAATGTGGCCAGTCATGTATCGGACAGACGATTCACGCACTCAATGGATGATGTGCGGAACATGGCAATTGCACCCGCCTTTTACAGCCAAATAAATCGGCTGTTGCAGAGAACTGCATTGATACTCATCACTCAATGTTGTGCGAAAACGTGGAAAGTTTAGCGTCTGCTTCATCTTTCTGGGATTCTGTGCTGAAAGATGCAACTGAAATTTGCGTGGCGATGAATTTAATAAGTAGAGATAGAGGCTTCAGCATGGATAAGTCATGGAATCTGGCGTTTTTGTGTAATAAACTTACAAAGACATCGCGAAAATGTAGATCACAGTGCTACATCGATATCCCAGCGGTGGTCAACTGCGCAACCATAGATATAATTCATGCACATTTTACTTCTTTGCCGCTGATAAACATCTCTGGTGCCTGTGTTCCTGTGGTCGTATGCGCAGTGGCGCCGTCGGTGAGTATAAAAGAACGGAGCGAGTGTTGCAGCGCCGTTCTTTCGGCTCAGTCTGAAGGCGGCTGAACGATATTCAGAAGAAGAGGAAGGAGAAGAAGAAGAAGCTGTATTTAAGCGGTTGCACACCAGAAAGTTAATGGAGCACCAATCTACTTGTTACAGCATCAGTAATGTTTTGTCATTTATACGTATCTTTTTCTGAATAAGTTGGTCATGCTATGGAAGGATAGACGGTCGGAGGGGGAGGGGTGGTGGTGGTGTAGGACAATATTATATTTTAATTTTTGAGCTACGGGCTAGAGCAGGTAATTAACAATTGGTGCTAAAGTGCACTAATGCATTTCATTGTTCATTCCCGTTTTCAAAGTGTCAGTCAGTGTGGGAAACACGGGAGAAAAGAGAAACCAAATTTGATTTATGGAGTGAACATTGTAAAATGGCAGAAGAAAAGAATAACTTGGCAAACTAGAACAGAAACGGACCTACCATCACAGCAGCTGGGATATTCTCTGAAAGATCATCATCTAGATCATAAACAACACCCATCAGAAGTATGGAATCATATCAGAGATATTAACTATCTAGGACTACAGAAATATACGCCATTTTTATAATTTCGACACTTAACGTTGATATTTAGTTGTTGTTGAGGGAAATCGGAAGCAATATCGATGGTTCACCGTCCACGTCTCTAATCACAACACGGTATTTCCGCGCGGCTGCAGCGTACTTATATGCGGCACTAAGAGAAGATAAGTTCATTAGTTGATTAGTTCTCAGAATGAATTATGGCATAAATTCTTCTCGGGGTCATCGCTGTTTCCTAATTATGTCTCTCGTAGCAATGTATTCGAGAAATAAGGAAAATGCGTTTTTCTGCGAGCGTTGTGTAAGCAATACAAAGTGCGCGATGCGAAAAGACAGAGAATTAACGTGCTTTTGATGGGAGCCGATATGGCCTGGCCTGATTATGCGAGTTCCTTGACATGTTTGTTGAGAAATTCCTGGTATTGACATCTTGTGAAAGCGCTCCCCGTGATTTGATTTGCGTCTCTGTCACCGTGTTCGATAACTGGCTGATAACGTGTCACTGATAGCGGCATTGTGCTGCAGCTTTCCACATCTGTTCGTTCTGCTGCTGTCATCCTCTATTTGCGGCACCCTTCAGCAGACATATCCTTTTATGGACAATTCGCAGAAGCAGGGCGGAAGTGCTTTCTTTAACAAAGGTATTAGCTGAATAGCAGGCATTGCCAGAGGTATGCATATATTCGTCTTCTATTAGTCCATCTTTTCCTTCCCTCTCTCTCCATCTCCTCCTACCCATCATCCATCTGCTCCTCCTCCCCCCACCCTCCTCTGTCCATCCCTTCATCTCCCTATCTTTGTCTATCTCCTTCTCCCTCTCTCTGTCCGTCACCTCTCCCCTCTCTCTCCATCTCTTCCTCCCCCCTCTCCCTTTTCATCTCTTACTCTTTTCTTCCTCTGTCCACCAACCCCTCTTCCCTTTTTCTGTCGATTCCCTCCTGCCACTCTTTCTGTTCATTTCCTCCTCCCTCATCTGTCTGCCTACATCTTCCTCCCCCTGAATCTCCTCCTCTTTTCTTTTTCTGTCCATCTCCTGCTCTCCCCTCTCTCTGTCTATTAGCTCTCCCTTTTTCTCTGTTTATCTCCTCTACCCCATAACTGTGCCCATCTCCTGCTTCCCCCTCTCTGTCTGTCCCTCTCCTTCTTTCTCCACGTTATCACTCTCACCCCAATAACAGGCTGGCTCTTACCCCTCCATCAAGCGGACCACAATCCTATATTGCTGTTTTTGTATGCATACACGGACCAATGGAAGAGTTTCAAGACAAAATTATTGTCCACAGTATTTCCTTCTACATCGTAACAAATATATGTACCAAATTTGGTTGGAATCGTTCTGGGGGTTTGGGATGAGCTTTTCACCCGCGGCTTTACTTGCATAAGCATATGTCAAATAAATTTCACATACAGAATGAAATTTTCACTCTACAGCGGAGCGTGCGCTGATATGAAACTTCCTGGCAGATTAAAACTGTGTGTTGGACCGAGACTCGAACTCGGGACCTTTGCCTTTGCCTTGCCCGCGAAAGGCAAAGGTCCCGAGTTCGAGTCTCGGTCCGACACACAGTTTTAATCTGCCAGGAAGTTTCAAATTTCACATATATTTAACACATTTCGCATGTGTATGTACACACATTGCACGTGTAACTATAGCGAATTTCTCCTTGCAATTTCATGACGTCGTATCTCCTTAACTATATGTCATACAATGATTTAATGGTACATTCAATGGTATTTGTGAATACTGTCTCCAAAACCGAGCGAGGTGGCACGGTGGCTAGCACACTGGACTCGCATTCGGGAGGACGGCGGTTCAAACCCGCGTCCGGCCATCCTGATTTAGGTTTTCCGTGATTTCCCTAAAGCGCTCCAGGCACATGCCGGGATGGTTCCTTTGAAAGGGCACGGCCGACTTCCTTCCCCGTTCTTCCCTAATCTGATGAGACCGATGACCTCACTGTCTGATCTCCTGCCCCAAACCACCCCTAACTGTCTCCAAAGCCCGCCCGGCTAGCCGCGCGGTCTAATGCGCTGCTTTACAAGTGGGAAGGCGTGCCGGTCCCCGGCATGAATCCTCCCGGCGGATTAGTGGCGAGATCCGGTGTTCCGGCCGGCTTGTGGATGGTTTTTAAGGCGGTTTTCCATCTGAATCGGCGAATGCGGGTGGTTCCGCTTATTCCCCCAGCTACACTATATCGACGATTCATGCGCAAACACTGTCTCCATGCAAGCGTACACCATACCACGCAAACAATGGGGTTACACTCGTCTGGTATGAGACGTTCCTGGGGTGGGTGGGGGGGGGGGGGATCCACTGGGGGCCGAACCGCCACAAACTCTGGGTTCGGTGTGGGGCGGCGGTGGGGTGGGTGGACTGCTGTAGCCTGTTCTGTACCACTGAGGGCTACCGCGGGTCGAAGCCTCTCCGTTGTTTCTAGGTCCCTGGTTCAATATACAATACACTGTCTCCAAAATGTGTGGCGAATACCGTTAGTGGTAAAGAAGTTATAAATTGAAACATTATGCTTCATGCGGCAGTTTTATTTGTGGAGGTTGTCAGCGAGAAAAAGTTTCGTGAAGGTTTGAAATTACGTGTAACGTTTGTTGCAAGTCAGTACGAGCTCTCATTCCCAAATATTGTGTGAGTGAAGTAAGGGTATTCACGTTTCGTGGGTTATGTTACTACTTCACCCTCATCGCCACCCCTTTGATAGGCGGGTGGTTCTTACCGCCACAGAGATTCGTCCCAGACAGTAAGTCATGCATGTACCAAGTTTCGTTGTAATCGGTCCAGGTGATTTAGAAGGAGTACATATACACTTCTGGAAATGGAAAAAAGAACACATTGACACCGGTGTGTCAGACCCACCATACTTGCTCCGGACACTGCGAGAGGGCTGTACAAGCAATGATCACACGCACGGCACAGCGGACACACCAGGAACCGCGGTGTTGGCCGTCGAATGGCGCTAGCTGCGCAGCATTTGTGCACCGCCGCCGTCAGTGTCAGCCAGTTTGCCGTGGCATACGGAGCTCCATCGCAGTCTTTAACACTGGTAGCATGCCGCGACAGCGTGGACGTGAACCGTATGTGCAGTTGACGGACTTTGAGCGAGGGCGTATAGTGGGCATGCGGGAGGCCGGGTGGACGTACCGCCGAATTGCTCAACACGTGGGGCGTGAGGTCTCCACAGTACATCGATGTTGTCGCCAGTGGTCGGCGGAAGGTGCACGTGCCCGTCGAGCTGGGACCGGACCGCAGCGACGCACGGATGCACGCCAAGACCGTAGGATCCTACGCAGTGCCGTAGGGGACCGCACCGCCACTTCCCAGCAAATTAGGGACACTGTTGCTCTCGGGTATCGGCGAGGACCATTCGCAACCGTCTCCATGAAGCTGGGCTACGGTCCCGCACACCGTTAGGCCGTCTTCCGCTCACGCCCCAACGTCGTGCAGCCCGCCTCCAGTGGTGTCGCGACAGGCGTGAATGGAGGGACGAATGGAGAAGTGTCGTCTTCAGCGATGAGAGTCGCTTCTGCCTTGGTGCCAATGATGGTCGTATGCGTGTTTGGCGCCGTGCAGGTGAGCGCCACAATCAGGACTGCATACGACCGAGGCACACAGGGCCAACACCCGGCATCATGGTGTGGGGAGCGATCTCCTACACTGGCCGTACACCACTGGTGATCGTCGAGGTGACACTGAATAGTGCACGGTACATCCAAACCGTCATCGAACCCATCGTTCTACCATTCCTAGACCGGCAAGGGAAGTTGCTGTTCCAACAGGACAATGCACGTCCGCATGTATCCCGTGCCACCCAACGTGCTCTAGAAGGTGTAAGTCAACTACTCTGGCCAGCAAGATCTCCGGATCTGTCCCCCACTGAACATGTTTGGGACTGGATGAAGCGTCGTCTCACGCGGTCTGCACGTCCAGCACGAACGCTGGTCCAACTGAGGCGCCAGGTGGAAATGGCATGGCAAGCCGTTCCACAGGACTACATCCAGCATCTCTACGATCGTCTCCATGGGAGAATAGCAGCCTGCATTACTGCGAAAGGTGGATTTACACTGTACTAGTGCCGACATTGTGCATGCTCTGTTGCCTGTGTCTATGTGGCTGTGGTTCTGTCAGTGTGATCATGTGATGTATCTGACCCCAGGAATGTGTCAATAAAGTTTCCACTTCCTGGGACAATGAATTCACGGTGTTCTTATTTCAATTTCCAGGAGTGTATACATACACGTGTATGTACAGCCATTTTTGCAATACGTGGGGATCCGGACATTTATTAGCGGACATCAATACAGGGTTGTCAAGCTGTTATGGCAACTCCACATTCGAAGTCACTGAAGCTTTCGTGACCGACACACTCTGCCGTTACTGGTTCTCTACTAAAAACACAATACTCCTCGCCTCCTTTTGTACTGGCGGGTCCTTGTCTCGCGACATCAAGTGGTCAACTTTCCATTACATAGGAGTGTTCGCATACTTTTGACCGTGTTGCTCGTAAAAGTAAGTTGTGGTTATCTAGAAAACAATGCAACCGGCGAAGAAGAAAAATTGTCGAAATCAAGCAAGTACGCAATGTACTCACTTCGATACAGGGTCTCCATTATCCTCCAATAACCTTTGGCTACGAGGCTACGAAAAACGAACTTATTTAAATGTTCGGCATAGAATTTTATGTTCTGGGATTTCAGGCAGGCTAGAACTGAAACTTTCAACACAAATGTTTTCAATACATACAGGCAAGGCCTCCGGTCCAAATTGTATACCAATGTTCCTTTTAGAATATAATGATACAACAGCTGAAAACTTAGCAGTCATATACAACCGCTCGCTCGTCGAAAGATCCGTGCTTAAAGGCTGGAAAGTTGCACAAGTCACACCAGTACCCAAGAACGGAAATAGGAATAATCCACCGAATTACAGACGCATATCGCTAATTTCCATTTGCAGTAGGATTTTGAAATATACGCTGTGTTCGAACATTATGAGTTATCTCGAGGAAAACGATTTATTGACAAACAGCCAACAAGTACTCAGGAAATATCGTTCTTGTGAAACACAATAAACTGTTTATCCCCAGGAACAAATGAGTGCTATCGATAGCGGATGTCAAATTGTTTCCATACTTTAAGATATCCATAAAACAGAAGTGATATCTGGCGTTTCCCAAGGAAGTGTTACAGGCCCTTTGCTGTTCCTGATCTGCATAAACGATTTAAGTGACAATCTGAGCAGACCTCCAGCAACAACATTATTTCATAAATTCCGTGTACATTCACTGGATGTCCCAGTCCAAATCACCGACATCTCTTATGCATAGAACTTCGTGCGTCGGTTTTACCTCGACACAAACTACGTTCTACATAGTGATTTGAGAGGCAATAGAGTCAGCGACAGCACTACAGCACTTCGTGGATCTCCAGTCAGGAATAAATGAGAGTTGCGACTGCCACAACACAAGTGGAACACAGTGTGGCAAAACCCAGCCTTCAAAGGTTCTATCTGGCAGCGTGCGCGCAACGCAGTACAAGGTCGTCAATCGCACTATTCAAACAAACTCTTAACTCTGTTCACGCTCCGATCAAGTGGCTGCGAGATGTTTGCAGAAGAGAACACAATCGAAAATCGCTTTGTGTGTCAGAAATTTCGAATTATCTGGGACAGTGCAAGATACATGCTGTAATAGATAAACAAAGTCACTATGAATTACATCACGCTGTCATACCTCAGTGAAGGATAAAACACACAAATCCAAAGGCTGTAAATTCAACTCCATAATTAGGGATTTGAATTACGGATAATTTAATTTGGAACGATAACAGAGATAATTTTCTGGGAAAAGGAAACAAAAGACTGCGATTTATTAACGAAACATTAAAAAAAAAAAAAAAAACGGAACAGGTCTACTAAACAGACTACGTGCACCACGCTTGTCCGCCGTCTTCTCGGATATCGCTGTACTGTGTGGGTCCGCATCTGATAGGATTCAAGGAGGATATAGAAAAAGCTGAGGTAAGGACAGCTCATTACACATTATCGCGAAATAGTGGAGAAAGTGCCGTAGGTATGATACACGAATTGTGGTGGCAATCATTAAAACGAAGGTGTCTTTCACTGTTGCAGGATCTTTTCTATCAGCAAATTTTTCCTCAGAGTGTGAAAATATTTTGTTGACGCCCACCTACATTGGGAAGAATGATCATTATATTAAAAGAAGAGAAATTAGAGATTGCACGAAAAGGTTTAAATGTTTGTTTTCCCTGCGCGCTGAGGGTGCTTCGATTGAACTGTACCAGATACTTAATTGTAAATTGAAGAGTAATCACGTAGATGTAGAATCAATAATTTTTTATGAGATATGTGTAGAGGGAAGGTTGAAGGTTAAAGTCCTGTCGAATTTGATGTCATCAGAGACAGAACACAAATAAAGGTAAGGAGGGAAATTGGCTTTTTGAAGGAAACATCCTGGAATACTCCCAAAACCGCACATGGCGGTCCGTAAGTTCCCAGCTAAGTCCATAACAAATTAAAAACCAACCGCATGTAGGATGAGACAGTATATTAAGTGGAACCATTTGAGACGAGTATGCAACATGAATTTTCTGGCACTTCATATCCGTGGAGAAGCTTTCAGTGTTTCGGTCACAGCTTTAGAGGATCTCCTCAGACACGTCAGATTTTCAACCTTCCCGATGTATTTTCAATTTTTGAAGTATAATGATGAGAGTCGTGGGGAGTGATGTGGTTGGTGCAACGTCCAGGTGACAACGTAGGGTGTAAATAAGCTGAAGATATGAACTGAAGTTTGTGTTGGGGAGGGCACTCGACTTGAGTAGTTCGTGCAGCACTGTTAACCATAGTGCGGCGGTGGTGTAATGGTTAGCTTTTCTGCCTAGTAAGCAAAAAGTCCCGGCTGTGTCACAAATTCAAATTCATTTCTTCTGCTTCCATCATTATCGTAGTTAAGCGTTTCAGTGATTAATTGGCTATCCAGTGCTGTCAAATAAGCTGGTGTGTGCAAAAGGGGAAAGCATCACGAGGGATGAAGAGGTTCGTTCGATCTCGATATTGGATTGGTGCTAAAAAACGATTTAACAGTTCCTAGTACCCCTCATTTACAGCCCTTTATGGAATCACGAACAATACCAGAACGTCGTCACTGCTTTCTAAATACATGATCAACTTAAATTTTACCCTTGAGTTTTGAAACGAGAGCGTTCCTGCTACGCACTGGGAAATCTTGAACTTTTTATTAAAGATCGTTTCACCACTAGTTATAACCGCATCTATAAAATTCTCAAAACCTCCTTTTTAAGAATGTTTAGCGTTTCTTCTAACATACGAGGCAGCCTTCTGCGATTCTCTTTAATTTAGTAGACGACATACAGGTTAGATATTTCTCAAAATGGTTTTCAATATTTTCCAAAGTTCTGTCATCTAAGAAAAGGTCGTCAACCATCTTACTGCAGCAATATAAATATCACCAGAAATTTAAAAATATGCTTATACCATACCTCATTAGCCTTCTGTTCAATACAAGTATCTTAATAACCACCTTCAAACAGAACGGTAGAAACGCAGAACAACAAAGTACGTATGACGAAAACCACTCCCCGAGGGCTGCTGCCAGCTATTGAGTTGTTCCTGTATGTGTTCCGATATCATAGCAGCCAGGAATAGGCAGCAAAAGAAGATATAGCAAACCAGTACTTGAAACTAGCGCCAAAAGTTGCCAATAACGCGCCTATGTATTTTGTTTTAGTTCTGAAGTCCGGTGGGCGTCGATATTACGTACACGGGATAGACTCAGCACACTGCCATAACGTTGCATGCTCTTATAACGTAATCTTCTTCTTACTTCAAGTGCTGTGAGTTCTTCAGTAAGCAGGAATGATACGAGTACGTGTCTAGGACTTTTGACGTGCGGATGTAGTGTGGTCATGTGTCGCCTTATCACAATTTCATTCGAAGTTACATTAGCTGAGGACAGATAACGATTATACAGATAAGGCTAGCTACGATAAGTGGCGAGTGCTGCAACCGACAAAGCCTGGCGATAACAAAAACGAGTGCGTACCCATAGCAACAGACCCTGATGTCACGCACGAACGCAGTTCTCTGTAGAAATGAGGATTGCCAGCATCTTGGATACCGGAAAGTGCAACCACTAACACGACAGCCGAGAATGTGCATGAAGGAAATCATGAAGCCATACAAAATTGTATTTTTACTTTATGATTACTGTTTCAGTAAGAAGGTCGTAACGTACCATGATCTGTATGCTGATACTTGCACACGACGTGTAATAAATCAAGCGTGTGGGGCTGTAAAAGTAACGGCTACATTTTTTCCCCTGTAACATAGCTAATGCCAGTGTAGCTATGGCGAGCGTCTATTAGCAGGCCTGCTTAAAACCGGAAAAAAAGTTCAAATGACACATTCAAGGGCACAGTTAGACCCACAAAGTGTTAGGACACGAATAGAATATTTTTGTGCAATGGCTACGTCAGTAATGACGTTCAGTAACGAAAGCAAAGAGTAAAGAATACTTTGTACAAGATACGTGTCTGCTATTAGTTAATGATCCATTCTGTTCTATTTAGCCGGCCGAAGTGGCCGTGTGGTTAAAGGCGCTGCAGTCTGGAACCGCAAGACCGCTATGGTCGCAGGTTCGAATCCTGCCTCGGGCATGGATGTTTGTGATGTCTTTAGGTTAGTTAGGTTTAACTAGTTCTAAGTTCTAGGGGACTAATGACCTCAGCAGTTGAGTCCCATAGTGCTCAGAGCCATTTGAACCATTTTTTTGTTCTATTTAACAGCTCAGCTAAGTTATTTTTGGTGAGAAGCCTTGTGTCTTCTACAAACCTTAGCACGGGTATCTGCCCCCGCTAAGCTTTTATTGCGCTTCCAATAGTTTCTTCGAATGTGGTAATTACTTTATCAGATACAAGAGTTGGAAGGAAGTAGCAGTCAGCCGAAAAACCCGTTTCAGTTTCTTTTTTACGTAAACAGGTCGTTCTATACTCAATCTGATTTTATGGGGTTAAACTGATTCTGTCTGGACTCTACGCCAATAGCAAAAAATGGTTCAAATGGCTCTGAGCACTATAGGACTTAACATCTGTGGTCATCAGTCCCCTAGAACTTAGAACTACTTAAACCTAACTAACCTAACGACATCACACACATCCATGCCCGAGGCAGGATTCGAACCTGCGACCGTAGCTGTCGTGCGGTTCCAGACTGTAGCGCCTAGAACCGCTCGGCCACTCCAGCCGGCGCCAATAACATTTTTAGAAATTTCTGCCAGTAGTAAATTAAAATCTTAAGGGTTCTCTTAAGCGGTCTTATCGTGACACCTCATATGCTTCTTTGTGTATCAGAACTTCGTTATTTGTCTCCACCCATTGGCCGCTTACATTGGTGCTGATCGTTTACCTTCCAGAAGAAGAGGAGGAGGAGATTAGTGTTTAACGTCCCGTCGACAACGAGGTCATTAGAGACGGAGCGCAAGCTCGGGTGAGGGAAGGATGGGGAAGGAAATCGGCCGTGCCCTTTCAAAGGAACCATCCCGGCATTTGCCTGAAGCGATTTAGGGAAATCACGGAAAACCTAAATCAGGATGGCCGGAGACGGGATCCAGAAGAAGAACAAGAAACTCAAGTTTTGTTCTTTCCATGAACGTTCCGGATTACAGTCAGAGTCATTTTACAAGTACTAACTACAACTCTGTGCACATTGCCGGCCGTTGTGGCCGAGCGGTTCTAGGCGCTTCAGTCTGGAACCGCGCGACCGCTACGGTCGCAGGTACGAATCCTGCCTCGGGCATGGATGTGTGTTATGTCCTTTGGTTGGTTAGGTTTAAGTAGTTCTAAGTTCTAGGGGACTGATGACCATAGATGTTAAGTCCCATGGTGCTCAGAGCCATTTGAACGAATCTGTGCACACGTACTGAAATACGTGGACACAGAAAGGGTACTGCAGGTCTCCTTTTATTTACCGAGTTCACTACTTTTAATGCCAGCGCACATAGACAGCGAGTCAGGGATGTTGCAACGAAGTTAGAGCTGTGTTTATCTTGGACAGGACACTTGTACCAAGTACTCCACACCGGTGCTTCTCTTACACCTGCTTACAAAAGTCGGTTTCGTAAGCTGCAGCAATCGATCATCCAGTGCGGATGTCTGTGATTTTCATCGGATCACTACCAAGATAACCGCGATTAAGTCATAAGAAACGGAAGAGAAGACATCATTATCTGCTAACAGCTACTTCCTCGGAGATAGCACCTACATCCGCGGTCCCCACCGACACTCCGAGCCTTCGCCGACTTTCTACTTGCGGCATTAGTGTCTACGGCTTGACTGTCGAGTGTCGTTGCGACTTGCACTGACTTCGCTAGAGCTGGAACTGATCTCTAATCGTCGGTGTACGTACAATGCGCAAAAGAATTAAAGGATCGCTTTTTGAAACCCCGCAATTTGCGACGCAAAAGTTTGGAATGTGACTCAAAGGTGCCTGCGAGCGTCCTCTACGTATAACGGAGTGAAACGTGGCGCCTTGCGCCGTCACCCTGGGCTCGGCGACGCTTCAAACAGGTAGGTGTCGACGCTTGCGAAAAAAAGGCCACAACTCGTAAGTTCATGTGAGGTGTAAGGTAGGTTAATGATGTCACATTCGCACCAAATTTCAGCACAACTCTGCGCTACGCTATCAAGGACGTCTCACAAAATGGGAAGGTGCGCCGCGCGGGTTAGCCGCGCGGTCTTGGGCGCCTCGCCACGGTTCGCGCGGCTCCCCCAGTCGGAGGTTCGAGTCCTCCCTCGGGCAAGGTTGTGTGTGTTGTCCTCAGCGTAAGTTACTTTAAGTTAGATTAAGTAGTGTGTAAGCCTAGGGACCGATGACTTCAGCAGTTTGGGCCCACAGGAACTTGACACACATCCTGGGAAGGTCGGCAACGCCCTCTCTTCCCCACATTTCACACCTCCTTTTGATACCTCTCATATGGAGGTTAGAATCGCAAATCGCAGTGTTGAAACATGCGCTTACCTAACGGGTGGGCGAGGAGACATTTCAGACAAACCGCTGCTCAGAGTGTAGCATATAGGCCGTCAGTGGAATCACCTCTTCCTTTGCGGCTTTTTTCCCCACACATATCAAGCTCGAAAACGGTTGTTTGCAGTTTGATGAGCAACAGGTCGACACTCGTGACAACTTTTGACACTGCTGAGACCCCGCCAGAAGATTTAACCCTTCTCTAAGGACATCGTGGGGCTGTAACAGCACAGTGCATACTAAGTTTCTGCTCTCGTGTACAGGATGAAACCACTAGGAGCCGTTCAAAACCATTAGACGAAATCTGAATACGATCCGAAGCAGCAAAAGGTACTTATGCTTTTTAAAACCACATGCTTCCTGGCTTTGTGTGGCGTGATCCGGGAGGAGTGCGACAGTGACACATGGTTGAATAAAATGGCACAGGGTCCAACTACGACTCCCCAGTTGGGCAACATGCTTGGTGCCATCTGCATATCTTTGTTAAGCACTTAAAAAATGTATTTGTACGGAGACAAACTGTGATGCTGGCAAACAGACATTTTTCAAGTGCTCAACCAAGGCGGGCAGACGATGCAGCGGATGTTGCCCAGCTGGGGAATAGTAGAGGGACCTTTTGCCACGAGTTGCGTTCAGATTTCTGAAAGTACACACATAACATTTATTCAGTATTTAAGAATGACAGCACTCAGCGACTTTCAACGAACTTCACAAATAATTTCAAACCTTTTCGAAACTATTTTTCGTTAACCCCCTCAACCTCCACAAAAAATAGTGATATCTTTTCGCTCACTGCATTTTCGCTGTTCATGCAGTTATTTATTTAATCGTATGATACAATGTACACTCCTGGAAATTGAAATAAGAACACCGTGAATTCATTGTCCCAGGAAGGGGAAACTTTATTGACACATTCCTGGGGTCAGATACATCACATGATCACACTGACAGAACCACAGGCACATAGACACAGGTAACAGAGCATGCACAATGTCGGCACTAGTACAGTGTATATCCACCTTTCGCAGCAATGCAGGCTGCTATTCTCCCATGGAGACGATCGTAGAGATGCTGGATGTAGTCCTGTGGAACGGCTTGCCATGCCATTTCCACCTGGCGCCTCAGTTGGACCAGCGTTCGTGCTGGACGTGCAGACCGCGTGAGACGACGCTTCATCCAGTCCCAAACATGCTAAATGGGGGACAGATCCGCAGATCTTGCTGGCCAGGGTAGTTGACTTACACCTTCTAGAGCACGTTGGGTGGCACGGGATACATGCGGACGTGCATTGTCCTTTTGTAACAGTAAGTTCCCTTGCCGGTCTAGGAATGGTAGAACGATGGGTTCGATGACGGTTTGGATGTACCGTGCACTATTCAGTGTCCCCTCGACGATCACCAGTGGTGTACGGCCAGTGTAGGAGATCGCTCCTCACACCATGATGCCGGGTGTTGGCCCTGTGTGCCTCGGTCGTATGCAGTCCTGATTGTGGCACTCACCTGCATGGCGCCAAACACGCATACGACCATCATTGGCACCAAGGCAGAAGCGACTCTCATCGCTGAAGACGACACGTCTCCATTCGTCCCTCCATTCACGCCTGTCGCGACACCACTGGAGGCGGGCTGCACGATGTTGGGGCGTGAGCGGAAGACGGCCTAACGGTGTGCGGGACCGTAGCCCAGCTTCATGGAGACGGTTGCGAATGGTCCTCGCTGATACCCCAGGAGCAACAGTGTCCCTAATTTGCTGGGAAGTGGTGGTGCGGTCCCCTACGGCACTACGTAGGATCCTACGGTCTTGGCGTGCATCCGTGCGTCGCTGCGGTCCGGTCCCAGGTCGACGGGCATGTGCACCTTCCGCCGACCACTGGCGACAACATCGATGTACTGTGGAGACCTCACGCCGCACGTGTTGGGCAATTCGGCGGTACGTCTACCCGGCCTCCCGCATGCCCACTATACGCCCTCGCTCAAAGTCCGTCAACTGCACATACGGTTCACGTCCACGCTGTCGCGGCATGCTACCAGTGTTAAAGACTGCGATGGAGCTCCGTATGCCACGGCAAACTGGCTGACACTGACGGCGGCGGTGCACAAATGCTGCGCAGCTAGCGCCATTCGACGGCCAACACCGCGGTTCCTGGTGAGTCCTCTGTGCCGTGCGTGTGATCATTGCTTGTACAGCCCTGTCGCATTGTCCGGAGCAAGTATGGTGGGTCTGACACACCGGTGTCAATGTGTTCTTTTTTCCATTTCCAGGAGTGTACATTTGATATAAGGCAAATGATTTTATACAATATATACTTATATATATATATATATATATATATATATATATATATATATATATATATATATATATATATATATATATATATATATATATATATATATATATGATATTAGATAAGATTAAGCCTTAAAGTTTATGTTTTTCAACCAGTTAATTAAGCTGGGTGTGAGAGTGAAGAAGTCATCGGGAATTCCAGGATATGAATGAAGTGGACAGCGTTGGACTAGATGTTCAGTTGTCTGCTCTTCTTGATTACATTCACACATTAGTGAACTGATCCAGCCCAATTTGTACCTGAAGTACCTACAACAATGACGTCCAGTCCTTAACCCTTTGAGGCGGCACCAAAGGTTCCTCGGTGGGTCAAAACCTTTTGGCTTCTTTGTGGGATCAAGGTGATGGGCTCTTGTTCCCAATGTTTTTGTTGACTTCATGCAGTAAAAATTCAACATCAGGAATGACGTTTTAATTTATTACTTTTTTTACTACAAACTGCGTTCGCAATTGTATTTTGTAGACAGTATCCACTGTAAGTAGGCTGGTTAGGTTTTTATGTTGGTAACGCCACATAGCGCTCTGTATGAAAATCACTGGCTGTGCTGTGTGAAGTCTCTGGCTGGTTGGCATTGTTGGAATGTTCGCTATTGTAGTGTTGGGCAGTTGGATGTGAACAGCGCGTAACGTTGCGCAATTGGAGGTGAGCCGCCACCAGTGGTGGATGTGGGGAGAGAGATGGCGGAGTTTTGAGAGCGGATGATCTGGATAGAGACAGTAAATTTGTAATATTGGATATCATGGACTGATATAGATATTATGACCTTTGAACACTATTAAGGTAAATACATTGTTTGTTCTCTATCAAAATCTTTCATTTGGTAACTATGCCGATCAGTAGTTAGTGCCTTCAGTAGTTAGAATCTTTTATTTAGCTGGCAGTATTGGCGCTCGCTGTATTGCAGTAGTTTGAGTAACGAAGATTTTTGTGAGGTAAGTGATTCATGAAAGGTATAGGTTATTTTTAGTCAGGGCCATTCTTTTGTGAGGATTATTGAAAGTCAAATTGCGTTGCGCTAAAAATATTGTGTGTCAGTTTAGTGAATGAGTACGTTCAGTTTTGCTCAGCTGTTTGAAAATCAAATAACGTAGAGGTTTTCCAGCACTGTCATTTATAAAAATTTTCTAAGGAGATATTTCACCAGAAACCACTGAACGCATCTGAAAAATTCTATCATCGTACGACCCATAGATCAACAGATGTGACGTCATAAACATGACGATGCGTGAAAAAACTAGCTTTTTTTAAAACGGAACTCAAATTGCCCAAACTGCACTTATCTATGATAATGAGAGCACTTATTGAATTTCAACGAACTATCAACATAATTTCAAACCATGTCCTAGTTTTTTCTCTCTCATAGCCTGATAAAATAATGAAACAGTTTATCACTTACTAAATGTTCCTTGTTCATACGGGATAACTTCAGTATCAAGCATGACGTTGTAATTTATCACGTTTTGGTTTTG
The DNA here is from genome assembly GCF_021461395.2 of Schistocerca americana. NCBI lineage: Eukaryota > Metazoa > Arthropoda > Insecta > Orthoptera > Acrididae > Schistocerca > Schistocerca americana. The sequence goes on from NC_060125.1 coordinate 288,698,222, forward strand.
GCTTTTTCGTTAGTATATGGGTGAATAATTCGAAACCAATAAAACCGTGACATTTATGGTTTTCTTTCTTCAACAATAAAAATTATATGTGCTTGACGTAAAACATATTAAAAACTAATTCATGGTATCAAAATACATGTATGTGTGTATGTATATATCTATGTATGTGTGTATGTCTATGTTCCATATCTCCTCCTAAACCACTGGACCAATTTCACCAAACTTGGTACACACATCCCTTATTGTGAGGCAACAATCGCTGCCATGGTAAGAACTACCCACCTATCGTAGTTCAGGAGATACGACGTCATAAATTTATGAGGTGCGTGAAAAACTGCCGTATCTTGCGTGACGTTAAATTTATTACTTCTTTGCTAGTAAATCTATTCGCAACGTATTTCGCAGACAGTATCCACAATGCCGTTGAAGGTACCACCACAATTACATCGTACGACTCATAGTCCAAGATATATAACGTCATAAACAATGAGATGCTTGAAAAAATGTCTCATAGTGCGTGAAGTTTTAACACGTTTATTCTTTACTGGTGAGACAACCCTACAGTCGAGTGAGCTAAGAAAATCCATGACATCTGGCAGCGCTTTTGACAGCTCTCAACTGTGTAGCGCAACCGGCTGTAGGCGAAAACAGTAGCCGTGAGCAGGTGTTGCCATAGAGACGTTTACAAAATAGCGCTGTAGACACGTGATGCAGCTGTACTTATGCATTCGTACGTTATGTACATTTCTTTGTATGATTATTTCGTAATTTCAAATGTGTTTTCACGAATATATAGAAATGAATTGTTTCGATATTACACTACAAGTACAATTCATCTTTCCTCTTTCTAATAGAAAATTGACAAAATGAATACCCGGGCAGTGCCTCCTGGTTTGTCAGCTAGTGTATTATAAACTAATCATACCCTAAAGTAATCAGATATTTGAAGGTGTTTGTTACAAATGAGGTCGATGTTTTAAACAATCTGTGATTCATGGCAGGTTACTGGCCTTCTGTTACGAAGGTAGTAGCGAGATATAATATTTCAAATTTCGTTCTTTGTTGTAAATGTATGTTGCTTTTTGCATTTCATAGCTCTGGTTGTAGTTATAGCTATCCGATTTATGATATTCATGGCTCTCCAGTTTGCCATCGTGTACGTTTCAACAGACAACAAACAAATCAGGAGCCTGCGTACGCGAAACATCATACGAACTGAAGCAGAATAATATAAATCAATGATCAGATTACGTGATTTTGTGCTGTAGCGCTGTCGGAGTGAGAAAGAGGAAAAAAATTTGAGAGAATGAATTGTATGCAGACAGGGATCTAGGTAGATATGGCCTGAGCTTAGGAAATACTCACCATCCTTGGTGGACAGCCGGCCTGGGTGGCCGAGCGGTTCTAGGCGCTACAGTCTGGAACCGCGCGACCGCTACGGGGCAACGTTGCTGTATAGCCGGGTAGTATTACTGATGGAGAAGACTGTTGTAGGTAGTTGGTGGGTGATTACGGAGATGTTACCGATGTTGTCCACCGAGGTACAAAATGGCTCTGAGCACTATGGGACTTAAATTCTGAGGTCATCAGTCCCCTAGAACTTAGAACTACTTAAACCTAACTAACCTAAGGACATCACACATACCCATGCCCGAGGCAGGATTCGAACCTGCGACCGTAGCGGCCGCGCGGTTCCAGACTGTAGCGCCTAGAACCGCTCGGCCACCCCGGCCGGCAGTTAGGAAGACTATAAAAAATAGAAACCAGAAATGAACTCCTTTTCTCTCAATATATCGCGATTCCCGAAGTCGGGAGTGTGCATTGCAAATGCGATCTTACCGTGAGTGCTATTTAGGTGGTTGCCGACAAGTCGGGGTGCGCCGCTAACTGTTGCTAGGCTGAACTGATGTGATGAAATTGTGAATCAGGGATCTCATCATCCTGATTGTTCGTCGCGGGTGCGTGAAGGTTCAGAGTGAAATTTCGAAACTTGTCAAGAAAAAAAAAAAAAGGTACCAGTGCTGAGTCCAGAGTGGCATCACCAAGCAGAAGTTCGAATGTGAATGTCCATATGAATACCAATATGACTACGTATGCCACTCTCCAAATTTGGTAGCCCTTCTTCAGACCTCCTAAAGGCACCCAAACCATCTTTTCTAACCTAGCCCCCTCCCCTCCCCCCCTGGTCTAAGTGCTCTTCGCATCAAGGATCTAGAAGTCCGTTCCATAGCTCCCACCATAAAGTTAAAGGTGTATCCCCCAATGAGATAGGTGTATAAGGAAATGGAAAACGAGTGTCGCCCCGTTGCCCTACGTACAGACTTGTCGGAAATTATGGGAACCTTGTTGGGCTTCGCACAGCGTTCGCATGGGAAAGGCAAAGTTTGGAAATTTGCAGACGCAGAGTGGCTATTAATTTTGCTTGAGGAAACATGTCTGGAGACCACACACAACAGAAGAACGGCAAATGGACAGCTGAAGATACCATGCAAAGGTCCCTAACAAGCCGAGTTCTCACCTCTTCCACCAGTGGTTTCCCGTTCTGCTTTCTCTCCAACGTTCACTGCCTGCAGAGGCTGAGCCAGTGAATAATCCCTTAAAGGCTCTCTTGGCTGCTCGTGTAGTCTACTATCGTAGCAGCTGCCAACTGAGTGACAGGCAGCTCTTTCAAAGCGTGTGAAATTTCCTCGTGTTTTCACCAGAGCGAAAAGTTCCCCTGATCAAGAACACATAGATTTAAATGGAAAATACTACTACAAGAATGAACTGTTAGATTACATACAGAGAGGCGGGTAACTCACGTTGCTACATTCTACCCGTTAACCACTAAGTATAATTAGCGCGCAATACCGCTGAGAAGCTGACAAGTAAAAACTGAATCGGAAAGCAGGAGAGTCTCCTATGTAAATTCAGTATGCAAATAGGATAAAATCTGAGGTGAAAGGCCTGAAACAGTCTGCCACCTCGCAGGGGGTCCGGTAAGCTCATCCTGCTGCTCTTCGAATCACACACGTAAACAGCGAGCTGTTTGACACGTTGCATTGACCTCCTGGTAAATGCCATCGTACTGAGGGGAAAAAAAACTGTATATAGAAGTGACATTGCCCTGAAGGGTAGATGTATATTTGTGTTCATCTGTTGTGCTTTCCAGAACGACGAGATCACTCAGAATGCTGGGGAAATATTATGCAGACCATAACGCTCCATCCTCCGGCTTTTGCGATTGCTTTCAAACGCCACAACTCCAACGGTCATTTGTCCGAAGGAGCACAAAACGTGACTCATTTAAAAAGGCCGCCTGTCGCCACTCAGTGGACGTCCAGTTGCGTTACTGGCGTGCAAATTACAGGCTTTGTTGTCGGTGAGAAGCAGACAGCATGGGTGCAAGAACCAGGCTCCTACTGCAGAGGCCCATACACACGAACTTTGCTGAACGGTCGTTGGGGAGATACTGTTGGTAGTTCCTTGGCTAATCTGGGCGGTCAGTTACTCAATAGTCTAATGCCCGTACACATCTCCGCAGACGTCACTCATCCCTGGTGGTGCACAACACTTGTCTCGTCGCCAGATTTGGTTGTCGCCATTTTGCCATACGCGATACCATTTGACCACGGGTGCACATGAACAAGTAAAAGTTTTAGCGTTTTCGGAAATACTTCTACCCTTGCCCCGAAACCCAATAATCACGCACTTTTGGATGTCAGAGAAATCACTCCATTTCCACATTACGACGATTGCACTGTTCTCCGCGTCCCCCCGACACACTTTGCGTACTCGCCACTGCTAGTGCTGCCACATGCCGTCTATGAGTGTTCATTGCACGTTGACGTCGAACATAAGCGGTGATCGCATTAATGTGAGTGGATCGTGTAGAACTAAACCCTCCAACAGCAGCCAGTCTGCTAGTAGAATCCCCACTGTTTCAGTCTCAGCATCTTGGCACATGTTTTACAAGCCACGTAATTACGCATCAAAAGGTAATTCAGAATACGGATATCAAGCTAAGTGAAGAAGAAATCAAGCGTGCGATAAATTTTCACAGTCGTGCTTTGTGTGGAAAACATATAACAGAAACATTGTCCAGATGCGAATTAGATCGATCATGCATCTCCGCGGCGTGTATTGTGAGTTATGAGTCTCAGGTGTGACTTTCTAAAGATCTACGGAAGGATATGCCCAGTGTTATATACATGTATATTTCCTCAGGGCTTCAACTGTCTCAGATTTTCTTCATATTAGTACCCAGTGCCTTTCTCTGCGGTACTACGCGTTCCTTCTCGAGAGCCTGCCTTGATACAATGCATTAATTCCAGCAAATCTTCGATGTTACTTTTTTTTTTGATAGACGTTTCGTCGAGGCGTGGTTTAAAGGAGGGCGTTGATAAATATTATAGTTCAATCGTTTTTTGAACTATTGCTTATTAAGTTCCGGTGCATCATTTTGCCTTATATTTGCCAAAACCTTTCTCTCTCAGAACATAGAAACGCAATTTCAGAAAACATTTCTGCAGTTATCAATTTGAAACATGTATTCTTCTATACACTCAAACTACAATGCTGCCTGGCAAAAAGAATATTAAGCAGCCAGAACCCATAGTCGGATGTAATTGTAACGGAGTACACGTACACGTCATCGATGGGTACGTAAATAACTGGAGTAACAGTTCTCCGTGACCGCTAGATCGACCAGCAGAGTGCGTTAGTGCTACTTCCCTCACTGACCAGTTTCATTAGAACAAAAACAATGTAACGTCTTTATAGAAGTGATAGAGACATCACCCCCTGGGATAATAACTCCATCAACGATATGTTATAAGAAGCTGTGACCCAAGAAAAAGCTGATTTACAAATGAAACTACAACAACAAAAAGGAAACTTAAATGAAAAGAGCAATACCCTGTACTACTTACGAAACGCGAACAAAAAAACCATACATATTACGAAAATAGAAATATAGGAACGGAACTACTGAAAACATTCATTGACAAAAATACATCAATCATGTTCAAGTTAAAAAATAACTTTACAGGGTATTATGAAAGTAGAAGAAGAGCCGGACACGTATAGGCGAGGTATAAACAGGTCAACTGGATAGTAATGTGCACAATGCAAAAAGGAACCAGTAGAATGCAGAGATCAATACCAACAGCACATTTCAGCCAAAGTACAGTGCAAAACAGTTCCACCATAGCAATGAGGGGAATAAAACTAAATATTGTGTCCTTCCTTGTTTTGGTACTATGTCCGAGAAAATTAGGCTACTGTTCAGGAAAAGTACTGTCGTGGTATCATTTCAGATCTTGAACAATGTTGGTGTGGGTTTAAGCATAGAAAGGTTCCATTTATGACATGTCTGGCGTGTACAAAATAGAATGTCAGCAGTGCGACAAGCCTTATATTGAGCAAACTGGTAGAAAGCTTAGGATAAGGTACAAAGACCATTAACACCGAAGTAACGCTTATGCCTTAGGTGGACGCATAAAAGCTTTTAAATACTCTCTTCGAAGTATGAAGTTTACATGGTGATATTACACACATCCAAAAAGGGGTTGGAATGAATTTGTTGGAAAAAATACAAATTTTTTCAAACATGAAATATACTCCCAGACAGAGTTTTGAACGAGCAAACAGATAAGAGAAACAAAATTTTCTTGAATAATTTCACCGATGTTATAAAAATATTGTAAACTTTTTACATTGCCTTGTTTTTGGATATATGGCTTCTCCCACAAATACTCGTTCTCCCTTTTACTTCTTATTCTGTTTCACTATGCGAGTAGTGCTATCCAGTACCACACACTTTAATGTGCTAATATAATAACTCTGGTTGCTGTTTGTGCCACGTTGATTCTGCTGGTAGGACTCTTTCAAATAAAAGGTTCAAATGGCTCTAAGCACTATGGGACGTAACATCTGAGGTCATCAGTCCCCTAGACTTAGAACTACTTAAACCTAACTAACCTAAGGACATCACACACATCCATGGCCGAGGCAGGATTCGAACCTGCGACAGTAGTAGCACCGCGGTTCCGGACTGAAGCGCCTAGAACCGCTCGGACACCGCGGCCGGCTGGACTTTTTCACTTGACATGTCTTACAGTTAACTTTGTTTCAGGTTGTCATTGCATCCACACATATTCCGGTCAGCATTTCTTTGTACAACTACATCCTGAACACTGGACTTATAAGCTATGAACTCCACACGCCTAATGATGAATGTAATGGGAGTGTAACTTACATATTTTTATATCTGCTCTGCTTTTCCATTGCAGAGATATTTGTCCATTAATTTTCTTCATGTATTCCTTATGCTACTAATATATGTCGTGGGTGGCCTGTGTAAGACGCTAATTTATCCCGGATTTCGTGAGCGTAAACAGTAACAAAAGAAATGACAATATATCTTTCCAGCTTGTATTTGGCTAGCACAACATGTGTGCCTCTGACAGATACTGACATGGAAGCGACATCCTTTATTACATCGCTGTATTCTTCAAAAATGTGCTTTCATTTATTTGTACTTGTTAATTACCATTATACGATGATGTATGTACAATCCTTATAATATCTGAAAATGGATTACGTAGAGATGAAGAGGCTTGCGCAGGACAGAATAGCGTGGAGGGCTGCACCAAACCTGTTTTCGATCTGAAGACCACAGTAGCAAGATAGGAACGAATACGCGTTACCAGCTGTGGAGCGCAATACGCATACAATGTATCTTTTTGTGGGAGAGGCCTGTAACTGCATCGCACATACGTCAGCCTGCTATTTCGTCTGTTGTGTATGAACAGGTAAAGTGGTGGCTGACGTTTAACGAGCCGACCTCGATCTGCATGGGCTACGGCCAGTACCGCATGAAGGCGCCGGCGGTGAACGCACACGGCTTTGGGGACTACCAGGCGGCACACACCATGCTCCGAGCCCACGCCATGGCGTACCGCGTCTACGACCAGCAGTACCGGCCTACCCAGGGAGGTGAGTCAAACAACGATGCCAGACACGCCGCAGGGCTCAGCTCGCTCTAAGTACGCAAATCCTGTGCTTTTCCACCGTGTGGGGAAGTTGTGACGTCGACGAACATAGCTGGTTTGACTATATATCCACTAAGGTAGGTACAAGTTTAACAGGAGGCCTCGTCCCCGCTGAAACGTTTCCATTGGCCAGAGCACCATGACGTTGCTGTGGAGACAGTAGCGCTACGAATTCCTGTTCTATGCTGCGCTGAAAAGCGACCTTACGAACTTCCCCTCACTCGTTTCATTCATTTAGGGCACGAATAGGATTTCAATATATCCAGACAGAAAGACTCAACTCTCAACCGTTTCAGAGAAAATTCAATTTGAAAATTTTAATTTCTATGATAAGATTTTAGATTTTATTACAGGATTTTAGGCTTTTAAGTGGATAACTTTCCAGGAATATGCAACTGAGCGAGGAGGCGCTTAGTGTTATAAGTACTGTGTCTGTGGATCGAACCTCGCTGCCGATACTCTTTTTTTCTTCATTCCCACGTAATTCTAACAACAGACTTACTGTGACAGTGCAGCAATACCGGGAAAATTGGTTCATACGTTGAGTCGTGCTGTCACTGAACATCTACCGGGAAAATGGGCTCTTAGTGGGTCGAAACGTATTTACCGTGTACTGAGTATACGGGCTAATGGTGAGCTGGAACATATCTGCAGGACTGTACATTGAAGAGCCGAAGAGACAGGTACACCTGCCTAATATCGTGTAGGGCTCCCGCGAGCACGCAGAAGTGCCGCAACACGGCGTGGCATGGGCGAAACTAATGTCTGAAGTGGTGCTGCAGGCAACTGACACCATGAATCCTGCAGGGCTGTCTATAAATCCGTAAGAATACGGGGTGTTGGAGATCACTTCTGGATAGCACGTTGCAAGGAGTTACAGATATGCTCAATTATGTTCATGCCTGGGGAGTTTGGTGACCAGAGGAAGTGTTTAAACTCAAAAGAGTGTACCTGCAGCCACTCTGTAGCAATTCTGGACGTATGGGGCGTCACATTGCTTTGCTGGAATTGTCCAAGTCCGTGGGAATACACAATGGACATGAATGGAAGCAGATGGTCAGACAGGATGCTTACGTTCGTGTCACCTGTCAGAGTCGTATCTTGACGTATCAGGGATCCCATATCATTCCGACTACAAAGGCTCCACGCCATTACAGAGCCTCCATCAGTTTGAACAATCCCCTACTGACATGCAGGGTCCATGGGTTCATGAGCTTGTCTCCATACCCGTACACGTCCATCCGCTCGATGCAATTTGAAACGAGGCATCCGACCAGGCAACATATTTCCAGCCATCAACAGTCCAATCTCGTGCTGATGGGCGCAGACGAGGCGTAAAGCTCTGTGTCGTGCAATCGTCAAGGGTACACGGGTGGACATTCGACTCCGAAAGCCCATATCGATGATGCTTTATTGAATGGTTCGCACGCTGACACTTGTTGATGTCCCAACATTGAAATCGGCTGCAATTTGCAGAAGGATTGCACTTCCGTCAAGTTGAACGATTCTCTTCAGTCGTCGTTGGTTCCATTCTTGCAGGATCTTTTTCCTGCCACAGCAGTGTCGGAGATTTGATGTTTTACCGGATTACTGATATTCACGGTACAGTAGTGAAATAGTCATACAGGAAAATCCCCAGTTCATCACTAACTCGGAGATGCTGTGTCCCATCGCTCGTGGACCGGCTATAACGCCACGTTCACTCACTTAAATCTTGATAAGCTGCGACTGTAGTACCAGTAACGGGTCTAACAACTGCACCAGACACTTGTCTCATATAGGCGTTGCCGACCGCAGCGCCGTATTCTGCAACTTTACATATCTCTGTATTTGATTTCGCATGCCTACACAAGTTTCTTTGACGCTTCAGTGTAGTTCTAATGGGTAACTACTTCCAAAATTCAGATTTTTCAGGGTAAAGATTACCAAAATAGTAAATGAAAATAATAAATGAATCATGCACAGTCATTCTAAATCTTTGTTAGAATTACGTGGGGAAAGAAAATGAATAAGAAGTACCAACAAAGAAATTCGATCCAGACACTCCACGTTTATGAAAGTAAGCGCTTGCTCACTTGGGTACGGATTCGATAAATACTAGCGACCACAGAACTGTAAAATTTTCAAACTCGATTTTCTCGACAACGGTTGGCAGTTACGTCTTCCTGTTTACATATGTTGCAGTCCTAGTCGTGCGCTACAAACCTTGCCATATGGATCACATTGCTGAGGGGAAGTTTGTATGGTCCCCCTGTAAGCGGTTACTGTGAACTTCTTTCTACACCACACAAGTATCTTGTTCGCCTCTGAAGCAGTTATTATTTTTAACCCTGGTATTTTTTAATAAGTCAAGCCGAAAGCATTGCACAGTCAAATGTTTAATTATAGAGGGACATTCAGGTAAGCGCCTCAGCTGAGTTACTTCTGTTGAAGACATCGCAAATATGTTGTCACCATAATGAATTGTGGAAAAGTACTCACTGAATGACGTACAGTGTCCTTTCGCAGCTATATTATTTACATTGATATACTGATAGTATTGTATTTCTAAAAGAGACGAATTCAGCAGCGTTTCAGTCTTCATAATCCAATTAGTAGTTTCTGAGAAACTGCTCTATTTAGAACTTAACATTTAACTGGTTTTGGTTTGATGATGAATCAGGTTGTTGTCTTACGCGGAAGCTCGTGCTGGTATACAAAACTGTCGCGTCGGGCTAATGGAGAGCTCCAATTTGTCACAGCTAAGCGGCTCTATTTCCAAGAGAGGAACAGTGGAGAAAAAGTTCAGTTTAAAACCGATACTGATCACTCTTAGTTTTATCTGTTTCCACCGAAACACCAACTGGAAGGAAAACGACATGCCATCTAAGGATAATTCATCACTTAGTTACTGTAACAGCTCTGCTCTTGCTTCTGCCAGAGCCATGAAAGAAAAGACACGTCCACTACTGAGTCGTTTTGTCGAACAAGGAATCGAGATATAAAAATTCTTAGCTAACAACTTCACGTCATGAGTTTGATTTCGGGATACGCTCTTATACGATAAAATTACAGCAGCAACAACAACGAAAAGGAAATCACAAAAGGATGTAGTGATAAACACTATTTTAAAATTCCTTTTGTATGTCATAAAGTACTCGAAATGCCACTGTTCACCGTTAACACACGTTTTTAGTCGCTGGCGCAAGAACTTCTGGAAAGAATGAAGAGATTCGTTCGATATCATTGCACATGCTGCACCAGTGCGATGCTTCAAATTTTCTTGGTTCGTGGAATTTGTGCACAGACTTCACTTTTTAGTTTACCACAGAGGAAAAAGTCCTGTGACATCAAATTAGATGAATGTTCAGGCCAACTGGTAACGCCTTCACGACCAACCCCCCGACGAGGAAACAGCTCGGTGAGTGCTTTCCTCGCAACAAGCGAATAGTGTGATACCATGAACATCTACGTATTTCAAGCGCTGCTTCCTCTAGGAGAGCCGGTAGCACTTCGGCAAGTAATTCAATGTATCTTTTAGTAGATAAGGTTTCTTCAGTGGAGAAAGGAGCAAACACGTACCCTCCAATAATCTCGCATTGAATGTTCTGATCTTCAATCTCCTTCAGACACTGCGGACTCTCAGCAACTAGTAACATACATGTAAAAGTAACTTCATCGGTAAAGAAAGTTGTTTGAAGAAAGGACCTATTGTCCTGATGTCCCTTCAGAAGCGAGCCTCAGAATTCTACGCTTCTGCTGATTAATCTACTGCTGGAGTAACACAGTATACAGGTTCTGACGCCTATTCTCTCTTTTTGAACCATAAAATATACGAAAATTTAATGAAAATGTTGTTAATCGCCCCCAATTTTGCACAGTTACTGCTTGTGTTTAGGGGGGTAAGAGAGCTCAGTTGTGCCGCGCGGGATTAGCCGAGCCGTCTAGGGCGCTACAGTCATGAAGTGTGCGGCTGGTCCCGGCGGAGGTTGGAGTCCTCCCTTGGGCATGGGTGTATTTTTGTTCTTAGGATAATTTAGGATAAGTAGTGTGTAAACTTAGGGACTGATGACCTTAGCAGTTAAGTCCCATAAGATTTCACATGCATTTACACACATTTGAACATTTAGATCTCAGTTGTTAAAAACATGAAGCAAAGAAAGAGAGAGAGAGTGAGAGAGAGAGAGAGAGAGAGAGAGAGAGAGAGAGAGAGTGAGAGAGAGAGTCAGTAAAAGGATTTTTTACTCAACTTATTTCTAAGCATTTGTTGCGAATTCTTCATGTTGGTGCAGTCGTCATAGGTCAATAATTCTTTTATGCTAAAGCTGGAAAAAGTGTCCATGTTCTGTTTATCCACAAATCAAATCAGTAATACTATGAAGCAGGAATGTATCCCTAAGATCGCCAATACTGGCAAAGTTCGAAATATAGCTCGTACTTCAATGCGAGATGCTTTCAATAATTCCCACAACGAAACTCTGTCTCGAAACCTGGCAGAAGACACAAAGAGATTCTGGTCATACATAAAGCACACCAGTGGCAAGACGCAGTCAATGCCTTAACTGCACGACAACAACGGTGGAGTCTACATATACATCTACATCCATACTCCGCAAGCCACCTGACGGTGGGTGGCGGAGGGTACCTTGAGTACCTCTATCGGTTCTCCCTTATATTCCAATCTCATATTGTTCGTGGGAAGAAAGATTGTCGGTATGCCTCTGTGTGCACTCTGATCGCTCTGATTTTATCCTCAGGGTCTCTTCGCGAGATATGCGTAGGGGGGAGCAATATACTGCTTGACTGCTCGGTGAAGGTATGTTCTCGAAACTTCAACAAAAGCCCGTACCGAGCTACTGAGCGTCTCTCCTGCAGAGTCTTCCACTGGAGTTTATCTGTCATCTCCGTAACGCTGTCGCGATTACTAAGTAATCCTGTAACGAAGCGCGCTGGTCTCAGTTGGATCTTCTCTATCTCTTCTTTCAACCCTATCTGGTACGGATCCCACACTGCTGAGCAGTATTCAAGCAGTGGGCGAACAAGCATACTGTAATCTACTTCCTTTGTTTTCGGACTGCATTTCCTTAGGATTCTTCCAATGAATCTCAGTCTGGCATCTGCTTTACCGACGATTAATTTTATATGGTCATTCCATTTTAAATCACTCTTAATGCCTACTCCCAGATACTTTATGGAATTAACTGCTTCCAGTTGCTGACCTGCTATATTGTAGCTGAATGATAAAGGATCTTTGTATGTATTCGCAGCACATTACACTTATCTACATCGAGACTGAATTGCCATTTCCTGCACCATGCGTCAATTCGTTGCAGATCCTCCTGCATTCTAGTACAATTTTCCATTGTTACAACCTCTCGATATACTACAGCATCATCCACAAAAAGCCTCAGTGAACTTCCGATGTTATTCACAAGGTCCTTTATATATATTGTGAATAGCAAATGTCCTACGACATTCCCCTTCGGCGCGCCTGAAATCACTCTTACTTCGGAAGACTTCTCTCCATTGAGAATGACATGCTGTGTTCTGTTATCTAAGAACTCTTCAGTCCAATCGCACAATTGGTCTGATTGTCCATATGCTCTTTCTTTGTTCATTAAACGACTGTGGGGAACTGTATCAAACGCCTTGAGGACGCCAAGAAACACGGCATCTACCTGGGAACCCGTGTCCATGGCCCACTGAATCTCGTGGACGAATAGCGCGAGCTGGGTTTCACACAATCGTCTTTTTCGAAACCCATGCTGATTCCTATAGAGTAGATTTCTAGTCTCCAGAAAAGTCATTATACTCGAACATAATACGTGTTCCAAAATTCTACAACTGATCGATGTCAGAGATATAGGTCTATAGTTCTGCACATCTGATCGACGTTCCTTCTTGAAAACGGGGATGACCTGTGCCCTTTTTCAATCTTTTGGAACGCTACACCCTTCTAGAGACCTACGGTACACTGCTGCAAGAAGGGGGACAATGTCACTAAAGCAGAGTTAATAAACACGATATTCCGAAACTCTTTCACCAAAGAAAACGAAGTAAATATTCCTGAATTCCAATCAAGAACAACTACCAAGATGAATAACGTAGAAATAGATATCCTCAGTGTCGCAGAGCAGCTTAAATCACTTCATAAAAGGAAGGCTTCCGGTCCAGATTGTATAGCAATCAGGTTCCTCTCAGAGTATGCTGATACAACTGCTCCATATTTAGCAATTATATACAACCGCTCGCTCATAGAAAGATCCTTGCGTAAAGACTGGAACATTGCTCGTGTCACACCAATACGCAAAAAGGAAAGGAGGAGTAATCCGTTGAATTATAGGCCCATGTCACTAACGTCGATTTGAAGTAGGGTTTTGGAACGTATACTGTATTCGAACATTATGAAGTATCTCTAAGAACACGGTTTATTGATACGTAGTCAGCACGGATTCAGAAAATTTCGTTCTTGCGAAACACAACTAGCTCTTTATACTCATGAAGAAATGAGTGCTATCGACAGAGGATTTCAAATTGATTCCATATTTTAAGATTTCCAGAAGGATTTCGACACTGTTCCTTACATGCCTTTTCTAACCAAACTGCATGCCTATGGAATATCGCCTCAATTGTGCGACTCGATTCGTGATTTCCTGTCAGAAAGGTCACATTTCGTAGTAATAGATGGAAAGTCATCGAGTAAAACAGAAATAATATCCGGCGTTCCCCAAGGAAGTGTTGTAGGCCCTCTGTTGTTCCTGATCTATATTAACAACATAGGAGACAATCTGAGTAGCCCTATTAGACTGTTTCCAGATGATTCTGTCATTTACCATCTTGTAAAGTCATCACATGACCATAACGAATTGTAAAATTGTTAAGATAACTGTATGGTGCGAAAACTGGCAGTTGACACTCAATAAAGAAAAGTGTGAAACTAATCACACGAGTACTAGAAGAAATCCACTAAATTTCGATTACGAGATGAGTCGCACAAATCTTAAGGCTGTAAATAGAACTAAATACTTTAGGATTACAGCTACAAATACCCTAAATTGGGACGATCACATAGATAATGTTGTGTGTAGAGCCAACCAAAGACTGCGAGTCATTGGCAGAACACTTCGAAGGTGCAACAGGTCTACTAAAGAGACTGCTTACACCACACTTCTGGAGTAATGCTGTGCGATGTGGGTTCCGCAACAGACGGGACTGACAGATGACATCGAAAAAGTACAAATCTCGTTTTGTATTGTAGGGGAGATAGTGCCAGAGACATGAAACGTAAATTGGAGTGGCAATCATTAAAACAAAGGCATTTTTCATTGCGACGGGATCTTCTCATGAAATTTCAATCACCAGTTTTCTCCTCATATTGCGAAAATATTCTGTTGGCACCTGCCTACATAGGGAGAAATGATAACCACAATAAAAAATCAGGGCTCGCACAGAAAAATTTAAGTGGTCGTTTTTCCCGTGCAACCGTTCGAGAGTGGAACGGTAGAGAGACAGCATGAAGGTGGTTCATTGAACCCTGTGCCAGGTACTTTATTGTGAATAGCAGAGTAATCATATAGATGTGTAGATGAATGTATCTTCTCTTCAATATTATTTTATTCCATATTTTGCAGTTTCCACAAATTACCACACTTCTTGACAAGAACTACTAACTTCCAACTGTCTCTCGCCAAAAATGTAGCACATTTTCCAAGCGAACAAGAACATTTAGTTTTAATACAAAGGTATGTTTACATGGTTGATATAATCGGTATAGTCATTGTCTGTGGACAAAGAATTATAATTACCTAAAATTTCATAAAACCGAACTGTAGGACAGTTTTCTGTTGATTTTATGTTTTAAATAATAGAAAACAGTAAGTTTAATTATAACAATACCTCTAAATATTCTCGATTTCACAAATGAACAAAACTGAGAACTACATCAGTAACACATAAATAATTGTTTCTCAGAAAATAGTTAATTTTATCTTAGGATTATGCTTTATCAACGTACTTTTACTGAATCTTCTATAAAATAGACAAGTTGTAATGTTGATGTATTTGGATCGTGTTCTAAATTATTTTGTATTGGGTTCTCCGATTCACGACGTAAAACTGAAAATATGATTTACGTTGCCCTAACTTAATCCAGAGATACTCACATTTTTCTTGAGCTAACATGTAGATTACGAGTAACACTTGGATTATGGAGGAACCGTCCAGTCACGCTCCTTAAGGTATTTAGTGGATATTACGGGCTGGGTGGCTGCACGGAACTTTGAATCGCCAACCAACTACACTCCTGGAAATGGAAAAAAGAACACATTGACACCGGTGTGTGAGACCCACCATACTTGCTCCGGACACTGCGAGAGGGCTGTACAAGCAATGATCACACGCACGGCACAGCGGACACACGAGGAACCGCGGTGTTGGCCGTCGAATGGCGCTAGCTGCGCAGCATTTGTGCACCGCCGCCGTCAGTGTCAGCCAGTTTGCCGTGGCATGCGGAGCTCCATCGCAGTCTTTAACACTGGTAGCATGCCGCGACAGCGTGGACGTGAACCGTATGTGCAGTTGACGGACTTTGAGCGAGGGCGTATAGTGGGCATGCCGGTGGCCGGGTGGACCTACCGCCGAATTGCTCAACACGTGGGGCGTGAGGTCTCCACAGTACATCGATGTTGTCGCCAGTGGTCGGCGGAAGGTGCACGTGCCCGTCGACCTGGGACCGGACCGCAGCGACGCACGGATGCACGCCAAGACCGTAGGATCCTACGCAGTGCCGTAGGGGACCGCACCGCCACTTCCCAGCAAATTAGGGACACTGTTGCTCCTGGGGTATCGGCGAGGACCATTCGCAACCGTCTCCATGAAGCTGGGCTACGGTCCCGCACACCGTTAGGCCGTCTTCCGCTCACGCCCCAACATCGTGCAGCCCGCCTCCAGTGGTGTCGCGACAGGCGTGAATGGAGGGACGAATGGAGACGTGTCGTCTTCAGCGATGAGAGTCGCTTCTGCCTTGGTGCCAATGATGGTCGTATGCGTGTTTGGCGCCGTGCAGGTGAGCGCCACAATCAGGACTGCATACGATCGAGGCACACAGGGCCAACACCCGGCATCATGGTGTGGGGAGCGATCTCCTACACTGGCCGTACACCACTGGTGATCGTCGAGGGGACACTGAATAGTGCACGGTACATCCAAACCGTCATCGAACCCATCGTTCTACCATTCCTAGACCGGCAAGGGAACTTGCTGTTCCAACAGGACAATGCACGTCCGCATGTATCCCGTGCCACCCAACGTGCTCTAGAAGGTGTAAGTCAACTACCCTGGCCAGCAAGATCTCCGGATCTGTCCCCCATTGAGCATGTTTGGGACTGGATGAAGCGTCGTCTCACGCGGTCTGCACGTCCAGCACGAACGCTGGTCCAACTGAGGCGCCAGGTGGAAATAGCATGGCAAGCCGATCCACAGGACTACATCCAGCATCTCTACGATCGTCTCCATGGGAGAATAGCAGCCTGCATTGCTGCGAAAGGTGGATATACACTGTACTAGTGCCGACATTGTGCATGCTCTGTTGCCTGTGTCTATGTGCCTGTGGTTCTGTCAGTGTGATCATGTGATGTATCTGACCCCAGGAATGTGTCAATAAAGTTTCCCCTTCCTGGGACAATGAATTCACGGTGTTCTTATTTCAATTTCCAGGAGTGTAGATTCCTATGCGGCCTCGCTTGCTTTTATCGGATGACTCTTTTGATGTTACGAAAAACAACTGAGCAGACAAAATTTCTTGTATCAGCTCTACTATGGTTGCCGCAGATGATCTTGAATTCCTATTTATGCCCTATAGAATCTTTGTTTTGTAGACGGCAAAAGTCCATAATACTGTGTTTTGTAGTATCTCAAGACGAATGTGATTTTGGTGTGGTATTAAATGATGAAAAGACTCAGAATTGTGTCGAAAAAGAAATACAAAACCCACACAATTTTAATATTTGAACTGTCTTATCTTCAGTCTTCTATAAGTTGATATGAATACTTACGTCTTGTTTCAACCAGGCTAAGTACTGAGAAGTGATAAGTTTGAAGTGCAGACATTGCAGAAAAGGTAGCTGTAAGGGAGACGCGTACAGGTTGGTTATATAGTATTTTTAGTTTGTTGCTCGGTAACACGAAAGAAATGGGCATGAGTGCGAATGATGCTGATACAATGCGAAAGATGTTTATCGATCTTGAAATATCGGCAGTATACTTAGAAATAAGAAGAAATATGTGGTATTAGAATGAATGAATTGTGAATTTTCTGTAGATTTCGTCAAATTTACTCAATACGGGTTGTACATTTCAGGCTGAACTTGACATGCCGCACTTGCTTCGCTATTCCTGCGTTGTTGTACACTGGCTGTCAAAAAGATGAAGCACCCAAAAGAGATAGTACACTACTGGCCATTAAAACTGCTACACCACGAGATGACGTGATACAGACGCGAAATTTAACCGACAGGAAGAAGATGCATTGATATGCAAATGATTAGCTTTACGGAGCATTCATCCGAGGTTGGCGCCGGTGGTGACACCTACAACGTGCTGACATGAGGAAAGTTTCCAACCGATTTCTCATACACAAACAGCAGCTGAACGGCGCTGCCTGGTGAAACGTTGTTGTGATGCCTCGTGTAAGGAGGAGAAATGCGTACCATCACGTTTCTGACTTTGATAAAGGTCTGATTGTAGCCTATCGCGATTGCGGTTTATCGTATCGTGACATTGCTGCTCCGTTGGTCGGGTTCCAATGACTGTTAGCGGAATGTGGAATCGGTGGGTTCAGGAGGGTAATACGGATCGCCGTGCTGAACCCCAACGGCCTTGTATCACTAACAAAAAATGGCTCTGAGCACTATGGAACTTAACTTCTGAGGTCATCAGTCCCCTAGAACTTAAACTATTTAAACCTAACTAACCTAAAGACAGCACACAGATCCATGCCCGAGGCAGGATTCGAACCTGCGACCGTAGCGGTTGCGCGTTTCCAGACTGTAGCGCCTAGAACCGCTCGGCCACCACGGACGACCTATCACTAGCAGTCGAGATGAATGACATCCGCATGGCTGTAAAGGATCGTGCAGCCACGTCTCGATCCCTGAGTCAACAGATGGGGACGTTTGCCAGACAACAATCATCTGCAGGAACAGTTCGACGACGTTTGTAGCAGGATGGAGTATCAGCTCGGAGGCCATGACTGCGGTTATCCTTGACGCTGCATCACAGACAGGAGCGCCTGCGATGGTGTACTCAACGACGAACCTGGGTGCACGAATGGGAGAACGTCATTTTTTCGGATGAATCCAGGTTCTGTTTACAGCATCATGGTGGTCGCATCCGTGTTTGGCGACTTCGCCATCGCCATACTGGTGTATCATCCTGCGTGATAGTATGGGGTGCCATTGGTTAGACATCCCGGTCACCTCTTGTTCGCATTGACGGCACTTTGAAGAGTGGACGTTACATTTCAGATGTGTTACGACCCGTGGCTCTACCGTTCATTCGATCCTTGAGAAACCCTACATTTCAGCAGGATAACGCACGACCTCATGTTGCAGGTCCTGTACGGGCCTTTCTGGGTACAGAAAATGTTCGACTGCTGCCTTGGCCAGCACATTCTCCAGATCTCTCACCAATTGAAAACGTCTGGTCAATGGTGGCCGAGCAACTGGCTCGTCACAATACGCCAGTCACTACTCTTGATGAACTGTGGTATCGTGTTGAAGCTGCATGGGCAACTGTACCTGTACACGCCATCCAAGCTCTGTTTGACTCAATGCCCAGGCGTATCAAGGCCGTTATAACGGCCAGAGGTGCTTGTTCTGGGTACTGATTTCTCAGGATCTATGCACCCAAATTGCGTGAAAATGTAATCACATGTCATTTCTAGTGTAATAAATTTGTCCAATGAATACCCGTTTATCATCTGCATTTCTTCTTGTTGTAGCAATTTTAATGGCCAGTGGTGTATGTGATATTATTTCAGTGTTATAAAATCGAGTCACATTTACAAAGCACTTAGTAGTATGAAAAAAGGAGTGCGATCATTGGAGACAGAGCACAAGCTCGGAGTAAGAAACGATGGGGAAGGAAATCGTGCGTGCCATATTCAAAGTAACCATCCCAACATTCGCCTGGAGTGGTTTAGGGAAATCAGGAAAAAATCTAAATCCGCCTGTCCCGATTAGGTCTTTAAATGTTGTGTTCTCGACTGCGAATCCACTGTGCTAACCGCTGCACAACCTCGCTCGGTTTAGCGGTATGAGCCCACATATCAGTACGACGGTGCACCCCATCTGGTCTGATTACAAGCACTGATCCGGCTGCGAAGGATGCCATAAAGCCGCTGTATCCTCTCCTGAGCCAAGACGACCTACAACTGTTGTAACTGTTCCTTGGTATCCCAGATACTGGCACTGAGATGGAGTTGTTGTACGGGATAGTCCCACACATGTTGTACTGGAGACAGATCGAGAATATTGCTGGCAATAGGAGTACCTACACATCATGCATATCGTTCATAGACTCTTGCCATGTTTGGATGAGCTGGAAATGGTACCACAGTACTGTCACGTGTGACATAGCACATGAGGACGCAGGATGTCCGTGATGTACCCCAGTGTTGTCACAATTCTTACAATCACTGTCAGTCGTGACTCGAAGCGAGGCCCGCGAGAAAGACAAGATGCAGTGCATACGTCACAGAACGACACTGCAACTCTTATGACTGCCAGAACCCACCTCTGCTGGGGAGCGAGTAACTACTTCAGACAGGTGTAATAATTCTTAACTGCTCTTTTAAAAGGTATGCAAGCTCTCGATAGCATACAACAATTACTGAGTACCTTTCCATCGACATATTGATTTCTCATGGTCTCTGCACGGAGCCCAGCGTTCGCGAAGTATGGCGGTCAAGGCGACTAGTGTGACGTCACAAGTTCGTTGCAGGGCTCGTATTTCTCGTGGGTCCCACTTGAAGTCATGTTCCGTGGGTCACCACACTGTGACGTCAGGAGTCATACCGCTGTACTCCTCTAAAACTTTGCAAGAATTGTACCTCTTACCAGGTAGCCATTATACTCACCAATGATGGTCATCCGGTTTACTGAATACCTGTGATACTTTGCTGAACACAATGTGACGCCTTTCAACAACACTCTGTACTTCCTGGTCAGGGCACCATTCCAGACGCAGCCGTTTGTGTTATGTTGTTAACGGCAACCTTCGCATAGGACGGCAATTCCACAGTCCGGCTGCTAATAGTGGCGGAGAACTAGTGGGGGAAGACGCAGGATGTTGCACGGAGACCACCACTTCCGCGAATAAAGTCTAGATGGCTTAATACTTTATTACGCAGTTTCGGATACACCCTTCATCAAATATGAAATTCTTTGAACGTGCAAAACAAGACTCAGTGCCAGTATTAAAAATCTATGCACACACGGTGTGTTAGTTCACGTGCGAGTAGGCATAGGTTTTTGATACTGGCACTGTTCCGCAAGTTCTAAGTTTTTGACACCTGGTGATGGCAGCAGCCGAAGCAGTAGTAGGCGATATAGACGGCTTTATTCGCAGAAATAATCACAGTGATGTCGGACTCCTGTAGGAAACTTATTTCGTTTATTAATGAAGTCCGTTACAGTGGCGGCTCATGAGTATATATTCTAGGTGTTCACAAATTTTTAGGTTCAGATAAATTTGAGAGTTTGAATTTAATAACATGTGCTGTGAAACAGTTATGATTATCAACCAATTTATACAACTGCAGCCACTGCCAGTAATAATAACATTAATAATAATAATAAGAAGAAGAAGAAGCCCGTGTGGAGTTGATAGTCTCCCATCGGGCGCCTCCCCAGGTGGCGGATAGGGGAATGCTCTCCAGATATGGAGAGTACCGGGGAAATAAAATACCCGGGGTGGACCAAAACTATCAACCGAAATCCACTAACGTCTGCCTGGTATCCAGCGGTTAGGGGTCAGCGTCTGTTCGCCTAGATGGTGCGGCTGCAGCAACCTTCTTGATCTCAACAATCAAGTCGTATTCCTCGTGATCTTTCCTCGGAAGGACCACCACCAAGTTAGTTTTCAACTTGAAAACCAAACATGATGATAACACAAGGAATGAATCCACTACCCCGGGCACCAGTCGCAAGGCTGGCTTTACCTGGTCAGCGGATTCCGGGGGACCAGGAGCATCATGTTACGCCTAAGGTTGAGAACCAGACGACGTCCAAATTATTACACACAAAACAAAGACACTTCATCGGTACACTTAATACTAATACTCTTTTCAAACTGGGCAAGATCAAACAACTTACAGACGTGCTGCAAAAATTCCAGATCAAAATCCTTGCAATCCAGGAAACACGATTTACGGACGAAACCCATTTTGATACAGACAACTACAGGATCTACAAAGGAAAACCAGCAGTTAAAACTAATGAGAAAGGACTCAAACAGTTTGGCACAGCATTTGCAGTCCACAAATCTATCAGTGACTCTGTCATTGACTTCCAGTCTGCCTCAGAACGTATATCAACGCTCTCCGTCAAATCGGCCAACAAAGCATATACCTTGATCAACGCACACGCACCCACAAATAACTATAACAAGAAGAACTGCCAGAAAGTGGATGACTTCTGGAATGACCTTGAAGAGACGACAAACAAAATTGCCAAACACCATGTAATAATCTTGTTAGGCGACTTTAACGCACAATTAGGTAAAGAGAAAAAATACAGGAAAATCACCGGAATCCATACAGCTCACAAGAGAACTAACAAGAATGGGGAAAGATTGATAAGCTTTTGCGAAAATTTCGGCCTCGTAATTATGTCAACACAATTCAAAAAACCCAACAAGAAACTGTATACTTGGAAGTCGCCCAACACAATGTTGGGTGAATTCCAGATAGACCATGTGGCCATCTCCAAGAGTAACACAGCAGAAATTCTGAATGTGAAAACGAGAAGAGGATTTTTTGACTCAGACCACCATCTTCTACAGATAAAGACCAGATTACAACCCAATAGAAAAAAACCAAAACTAAACAAAGTGCTGAGACCAGACCCCGAATACATAAAACTCAACAAGGAAAACATCTTACAGGAAATTAGTCAGACAAACACCACAAACTGGACAGAACTTGTGGACGTCCTCAAATCCACAATGAAATTGGGTCAACCCCCGAGAAGGAGAAAACACAGGTGGTGGAATATAATATGTGACCAAGCAATAGAAGAAAGGACCAATGCCTGGAAAAACTTCAATAGTCACAAAACATCAGAAAAATGGCAACAATTTCTAGTAATCCGAAAACAAACATCGAAAACTATTCGGAGGGAAAAAAGAAATTATGACAAACGGCGACTAGATGAGATAGAACAAGACTTTAAGAAGAACAACACCAGGAATTTTTATAAGACGTTTAAAGAACATATTGCAGGATACCAGCCACCCAATCTTTGCTTCAAGAAACTGGATGGTTCACTAGAAACTAACACGAAGAATAACTGCCAAATCCTCGCAGACTATTTCAACAAACTTCTCAACTGTGAAAGACCTACAGAGGACATTCACTACGAGACGTCTACACCAAATCCTGACGCTAAACTGCCAACCATCAACGAAATTGTAGAAATTATCAAGACACTGAAAAACAATAGAGCCCCAGGAGAAGATGGAATTATTGCAGAACTATGGAAACTAAATGATGAAAGATTAACAGGAAAAATTCACAAAATCATATTAAACATTTGGGAAACAGAACAGATCCCTTCTGAATGGAAATGCGCACTCATCCATCCACTCCACAAAAAAGGGGACAAAACTGAACCAAATAATTACAGGGGTATCTCACTCGTACCGGTCACATATAAAATCCTATCAAAAGTTCTCATGAATAGATTAGAAGAACAAGCTGACCCACAAATAGGAGAATACCAGGCTGGTTTTCGCAAGGGACGATCATGCATAGAGCAGATCTGGAATCTGAAAATGATTCTCCAGATGAGAAACACCCGAAACACAGTGGTTACTTTTGTAGATTTTAAAAAGGCCTACGACTCAATAGACAGAGTAGTGCTCTGCAAGACGCTGGAAGAATTCAGCATTGACAGAAAGACAAGAGCAATCATTCAGGAAACATTAACTGACACAGTCTCCAAGGTTAAATTTATGGGGGATATCTCGGAACCATTTGTAATCCAAACTGGAGTGCGACAGGGTGACGGACTTTCACCATTACTCTTTAATATCATTCTTGAAAAAATCATCAGGACATGGGAAAAAGAAGTCAAAGGAATCCAAATTGGCATTAGAAAAGATAATAGATTCAATGTGAAGTGTTTAGCTTTTGCAGATGACCTTGCAATCCTCACAAATAATAGAAAAGAAGCCACTAACGCCATAGAGAAGTTACACGAAATTGCACAAAGAACTGGCCTGCAAATCTCATATGAGAAAACCCAGTACATAGAAAGAGTGCCACAAGACAAATTGCCTATTGTGACAACCCATGGGAAAATCATACAAGTACCACATTTTAAATACCTGGGAGAAATCATTCAGCCATCAGGGATCAACCTAAAGGCCAATGAGGAAAGAATAAAAAAATTACAGAAAGCATATAAACTCACGTGGAACTATTATAACAAAAAGTCCATATCCACTAACGCAAAATTGAGGCACTACAACACTGTCGTACTTCCGGAGGCACTGTATGCATCTGAAACAACACAAATAGGTGGGCAAACTAAAATCAAAGAAATAGAGAAACAAGAAAGGAAAATTCTCAGGAAAATTTTTGGCCCGATACAAGAGCAAGGAATCTGGAAGAAGAGACCAACATCAGAATTATATAAATACACAGACAAGATTACAGATACAGTAAGGAAAAGAAGAATGCAGTTCTACGGACATATCCACAGGATGAATGAAAACAGAATTTCAAAGCGAATTCTTAAAGTCATCAACTCAGGCAGGGGAAAAACAAAATGGATAAAAGAAGTTGAAGAGGACCTCAGACAAGCACAAATAACAGTAAACGATGCAGAAAACAGAACTGAATTCAGGAACATCATCAAAAAACGTAAATTTGACACCACAACACAGAAGAGACCAGGATGCAAATGGACAGCGGAGCGAAAGAAACAACACAGTGAACACATGAAGAAAATTTGGGCTCAGAAAAAACACAAACAATCATCATAAAGGAATTCAAGTTCAAACGCTCTCTTAAATGGGAATAATCGAAAATAATAATAATAATAATAAGAAGAAGAAGATGTATAACTTATCTGAGAGAAGAAAGAATTTTTTTAGTGCGATTTTGTTGTTTTGTACCTAACTAAGTACATTTTAGGGCAATAACCATATAATGTGTTTCCCAGTTACTCGGAGAAATGTACAAGATCCCTAGGAGACATATTAGTTCACGAATTTACTTCCGTGCTGAAAATTAGATATTCTTACGCTTCACCCATACAAAAACTTGTGTTAACTGTACACTTCCTTATTGAATGTTCGCTTGTAGTCACCCTTATTTCATTTCGTCACGCTCTCAATCCAAGTATCTGTCCTGGGAAGCCTTAGTTCCTTAGCGGGTAACTTTTCCTGGTAAATTACTTTTCTGTTCCTAGAATTAGATTTTCACTTTGCAGCGGAGTGTGCGCTGTTATCAAGCTTCCTGGGGGATTAAAACTGTGTGCCGGATCGAGACGCAAACGCGGGGCCTTGGCCTTTCGCGGGAAAGTGCTCTACCGACTGCGCTACACAAGCACAACTCACGACCCATTGTCACAGCTTTACTTTTCTGTTTGCATTAATAGGTGCAATTTAGTTCCTGTTTGCACTGCACAGTAAACAACTAACTCCAAACACAATGTACCGTTTGTGGAAATGATTGAACTCATATTGGCTATCAACATGGTCACTTGACTAGAATACAAATGAGGCTCTGATATCCATAAGGGCCTGAAGCACTCCCCCATCAGTCCCGAATTTAAGCGAATATCGGAGAAACCGGGGATACAGCTTTTTGTGAATTTTCATATATGCACTGTGGGCCTACAGCACAGATAAACCTGACTCACCATTACATCAACGGATTTCAGAAGCATGAATAAATGGTACAATCTAACAATCG
This sequence comes from Schistocerca americana, assembly GCF_021461395.2. NCBI lineage: Eukaryota > Metazoa > Arthropoda > Insecta > Orthoptera > Acrididae > Schistocerca > Schistocerca americana. Next base: position 288,723,434 of record NC_060125.1, read on the forward strand.
ACAGTGACATGCTTTAGGCCCTTATGATTTTCAGCTCCTCAAATGGATTACTGTATGTATGATAAAATTCATAACTTAATAGATTATAATTCATTCAGAAACGCACAAAATAAGTTTAGTGTCAGTGCAACTTTAGCATATACTGACGCCTAATGTAATTTTACTAATAGTGAGTGAATTAGCATATCTGAGGTATGTGCTGTCATCTAGCAGGATTTATGCCGAACGAATGGGGATAAAAATCAGCAGCAGTGTGCTACCACCTGGTGGCTCTGATGTAAACTTCTAGTTGAGTGGCAAGGGCTAGATGTACACGTCGTGAACCGTGCACAACGTTTATCAAATCCATAATAATTTGGCCCGTATGGCAATTACGTCACGCGAGTTCCGCATGCGCAAAAGCTCCTTAAAACGTGCACAACTGAAGGTATGCTCACGACCCTGTTGCCAAGTTTGACAGAGTCTAGAGGAGCAGTAGTGTGGTAGATCTGAGTGCTGTATCTTTCAGATTGCAGCGTCTATGTTACCTATAATAGCATTCAAAGAAAAACAACCAATAAATCCGCAAGGTGTCGAAAATTAAGATGTTCACGTGCTCTTGAGCTCTTCCACAGCAGCCGCCGCTTGTCCATTACATGTCCTCATACGGCAGCCGCAGATGTGAAGGAGTTGCGTTGTGCTTAACGCACAATATGGCGAGCTTCCCTTGCTGGTCAGACCCCCGTCGATCGGAACCTTGTTTTGGTTTGGAATCTAGTAGATGCAGTGGTCTGAAACAAATCAAGTTCACGACATGTAAAAGGTCTCCTTCTGAAATGGGTAGTTGCTGTACACGTGATTACAGTATTGCCAAATTATTTGAATTTAACGTGCATTTACTACCTAAAATATGTGCAGAAGGAAATTTTCTGCCAGACAGATTTGAATTGCCAGTATGTGGCGTGCACGCTTTCCAGGCTTTCCAGGCGGGAAGGAGCGCCTGGTCCCCGGCACGAATCCGCCCGGCGGACTTGTGTCGAAGTCTGGTGAGCCGGCCAGTCTGTGGATGGTTTTTAGGCGGTTTTCCATCTGCCTCGGCGAATACAGGCTGGTTCCCCTTATTCCGCCTCAGCTACACTATGTCGGCGATTGCTGCGCAAAAAAGTTCTCGGCCGGCCGAAGTGGCCGTGCGGTTAAAGGCGCTGCAGTCTGGAACCGCAAGACCGCTACGGTCGCAGTTTCGAATCCTGCCTCGGGCATGGATGTTTGTGATGTCATTAGGTTAGTTAGGTTTAACTAGTTCTAAGTTCTAGGGGACTAATGACCTTAGCAGTTGAGTCCCATAGTGCTCAGAGCCATTTTTTTGAAAAAAGTTCTCCACGTACGCGTACACCACCGTTACTCTACCACGCAAACATAGGGGTTACACTTGTCTGGTGTGAGACGTTCCCTGGGGGGTCCACCGGGGGCCGAACCGCACATTAACCCTGAAAGAGTGGTTTGGTGTGGGGCGGCGGAGGAGCGAAGTGGACTGCGGTAGTCGTCGTGGGGTTGTGGACCACTGCGGCTGCGGTGGGGACGGAGCCTCTCCATCGTTTTAGGTCCCCTGTTAACATAACATAACATAACATGTGAGGAATCGCAATGCGAAGTCCGAGTGTGCGAATTTTTCTTCACCCTGTATACACTACGTACACTACCACTGCGGTTGACTCTTTGTTGCTGTAGTTTGTATTTGTGTCCTGTTGCTAACTGCTGAGAAATACAGTAAAAACAATTATAAGTTGTTTTCACATAAAATTTTATCTTGTAAAAGTGAGCTATAGCTCAAACAATGAGTTTAGGAAGTTTATACCATCCTGTATTTTCATTCTCGATATACATTATTACAACATTTCTATAAAGCATTTCCAGGTGCAGATAAAAACTGTCATCATTGTTGTACGGTGCAAATCTACGTGTTGCAAAACGGCAAGTTGGGTAAAACTGCACAACTTGCCGGTTTGCAACACGTAGATCCACAGTTGAAGCTAAATCTCTCCAGACCCACAGTTCACAGCAATCTAGAAACGAATAACAACAACGATCAAATACCTTCGTCACCTAAAAGAAGTAAGACCTTTTCCAAGAAGAAAATATCGCCACAAAGACAGTGGTAAGGTAAGAACCCAGAAATAGTATGTGGGACCCTAGACAAACAACAAATCGAATGATAAACCACAATAATCAAAAAAATGGTTCAAATGGCTCTGAGCACTATGGGACTCAACTGCTGAGGTCATTAGTCCCCTAGAACTTAGAACTAGTTAAACCTAACTAACCTAAGGACATCACAAACATCCATGCCCGAGGCAGGATTCGAACCTGCGACCGTAGCGGTCTTGCGGTTCCAGACTGCAGCGCCTTTAACCGCACAGCCACTTCGGCCGGCCCACAATAATCCACCAACAGAAGACTGACTTTAATGTCTGAAGTGCAAGGGGTATTATTTGGGTTCCGGTCACTTAATTCGTGACCTCTGTTAAATGCTATTTACTCTGGAATATATTCGTAGGAGTCTATAATTTTTACTTTGTTTTGTTCTATGTTAACCGCAACTACTATGATGAGAAACGAGTTACGAGATTCTACAACCCATTTTTTCTCATTTTAATGATAATATGCAGATTTATTTCTGTAGATGCACGCTCTTACCTCACGAAAGGGTAAGACTGCGTATTTGAATGATACTTTTTAATAAGTCGACATCATTATTTGAATTTTACGCATCAGTTTCGGATTCTGTTATATAACAGCTAAAAGATAGATTAAATATCAGTAACAGATATTACTAAAATTTGTTGTTATTCCTTTAGTATATCGCCAATTAAAACTGAAGTGCCTAGTCTCTGTAAATACATCTGAGTAGAACATATAGTTCACCCCGTTGTCGAATACACGCATCACGTTAAACAAAGTGGCTAGCAAACATTTCCTGTAGAATGATGGCAAAACAGTTCGAAAAGATTAGAATTTTGTCTTGCTCCACAACTGGTATTCAACTGTAAATGAGGCTTCCTAGAGTCAATCACAATGTAGTAAATTGAAGTGCGTTCAGAGGTACACGCTAAGTGGGACACTGGCATTGGTTGTGGACAAATTCCGTGCGGGAGCAAATGGCGATACTCGACATTTGACAGCGGGTCGGAAATGCCGCGCGCTGATTGGACCTGTCATACCTCTCGCCTCCCCTCACCCCTCCCGGCGCAATCCCCACTCCCCCCCACCCCAATGGAAAGTTGTAGGCTCTGCTGCTTCGCCCATATAAAGAGGAATGCCTGCCATTCCCGACAGCAGTCAGAAAGCTCACGAGATTCTTAGAAAAATTAAGTAGGGCGCCAGCCTACCAAGCTGCTATTGGTTGATGCTGTGACATATATGTCGGAACTATGGAACGGGGCGATAAGATACGGACTGTGAGTTTACGTGTTCTAGAATCGTTTTGTTTCTGCTAGAATGGATGGGACAGCATTCAGTACGTTAAATGGCGACGAACGCTAACAACTGTTGTTGCGGCGGTCTTTAGTCTGAAGACTAGTTGGACGCAGCTGTCCCCCCAGTGCATCCTGTGCAAGCCTTTTCGTCTCCAAATAGCTACTGCAACCAATATCTATATGAACCTGTTTATTGTGTTCGTCATTTGTTCTCTCTCTATAATTTCTACCCCCCGCCTCCACACACACACACTTCTCTCCAGCGCCATACTGACAATTCCTTGATGTTTCAGAATGTGTCCTATCAACAGATTGCTTCTTTTAGTCGAGTTGTGCCATAAATTTCTTTTCTCCCCAGTTCGATTAACTCCTCATTAGTTATGCGATCTACCCAACGAATCTTCGATATTCTTCTGCAACATCATGTTTCAAAGGCTTCTGCTCTCTTCTTGTATGAACTGCTTATTGCCCACATTTCATTTCGGTACAGTGCTACTCTCCAGACAGATACTTTCCAAAATGACTTACTAACACTCAGGAAAATGTATATTCGATGATAACAAATTCATCTTTTTCAAAAACGCTTTCTGTGTTGTAGCCGCCCTGCATCCTCTTTACTTCGGCCACCATCCGTCATTTTGCTGCTCAAATGGCAAAACTCATATATTACTTTTAGTGTCTCGTTTCTTAATCTGATGTTCCCAGGATCGGCCGATGTAATTCGACAACATTCTAATATCTTTGTTTTACGTTTGTTGATGTTTATCTTATAACCTCTTCTGAAGACACTATCGATTCCTTAGAACTGCTCTTCCTAGTCCTTTTCTGTCTCTTATAGAATTACGGTGTCATCCGCGAACCTCAACGTTTTTATGTCCTCTCCATGAACCGTGCTCCTTCTCCAAATTTATCTTTGGCTTCCTTTATTGTTTGCTCAGTATATAGATGGACTAACATCGGGGATAGGTTACAACCCCGACGCCCTTCTTAATTACTGCTTCCTTTTCGTGTACTTCCGCTCGTATACCTGCAGTCTGGTTTCTGTAGTAACAGCAACAACGTTTCCCTCGCTGTATTTTATCGCTGCAACCGAAAGTATTCCAGTCAACACTGTCAAAAACTTTCTTTATTGCTAAAAATGATATATATATGTAGATCTGTCTTTCTTTAATCTATCTTCTAAGAAAAGACGTAGTGTCAGTATTGACCCTTACGTTTCTATATTCCTCTGGAACCTAAGCAGCTCTTTCCCGCCGCGCGGGATTAGCCGAGCGGTCTAGGCGCTGAAGTCATGGATCCCGGCGGAGGTTCGAGTCCTTCCTCGGGCATGGGTGTGTGTGTTTGTTCTTAGGATAATTTAGGTTGAGTAGTGTGTAAGCTTATGGACTGATGACCTTAGCAGTTAAGTCCCATAAGATTTCACACACACACACATCTTCCCCGAGGTAGGCTTATACCAGTTTTTCCAGGATTATGTAAATAACTCGTGTCAGTATTTTGTATTCTTGACGTGTTAAACTGATAGTTCGGTAATATGCACACGTCTCAGTACCTGCTTTAGTTAAAATTGGAATTATCACAAGCTTCTCTAACAACAATACTTCAGATATCACTAAGCGCTGCGGGGAAGGGGTGGGGGAAGGAGGAGGAAATAAAACATACGTGTTAAAAAACTGTTCTGTTTCGTAGTTTGATTCATACTTGTGCCACATTTTGAAGAACTTCTCTTGGTTCGACCCCATTGTTAGGAGTTCCGATTGCGGTCCGTGTGCCAGCGAAAGATGCTGTTTTGCCCTTAGATTGAAGAGCGAGCAGCACTTGAGGAGGAGAAACGCTTCAGCTGCCGTGAAGGGCGACTAACAATCAATTTATCTTCTAACGGCACAATGCAACGTGAAGTGACTTAAGTAAATTCTGATTATGTGTGTTTTTTCCGTTTGTGATATTCGCTTGCAGTTAGTTACAAGCACTTGGAAAGCATTTAGCAGACCTGCTACCACCTACTCGCACAGGGGCGAGCGGATCACAAAATTTTACTGTGTGCAGAGCTTTCTACAAAAGTTTGGTACTGAGAAGTTGTGATGTTCGGACCTTAATTCGGTTACCCAGATTTAGGTTTCCCGTAGCTTCCCAAAACCACTTCAGGTCAATAGTTCCTTCAACAAGACCGCAGACGATTACTTTATGTTTTCATTTTAAAATGACCTGCCGCTCCAGATCTAATGACATCGGTCTCGCCGGCACTTGTAAGTGAATCTCTGATCGTATTCCTTTTCTTTTCTTTAATTTTTGGGATTCAAAACGTGGGCAGCATGAGAAAGAGCTAAGTGAAAGAAATAAACAAATGAACGTGCTAATATAGAAAGACAGTGGACGGATCAAGGGCGTAGTGGAGACGTGTTCGATAAAACAAATGAGGAAAGAAGTTTGAGAGCTCTCACCAAAAGCGGATTGGTTGGTTGGACACAATGCACCGGCGTGGCATAAAGGAGACAATAGAAGGAAAAGATCCCAGCCGTTGTGTATCTTACCTGTCCCTGCAGCCGAGCCGCTAACCCACGCCAGTGTGCTAGGACCGTGTCGGGGGTTGTCATTTCGAATACCGGTGGTGGAAGAAGTTTTCACCGCCAGCGTCTGGCCAGCAAGGGGAATGGTGGCGTCTAGCTCCTGATCATCAGAATTTGCACCATTATCGTGTCTGTGATATCCGTCTACTTTCTGTGATGAGTTAATACACCCGACTCTGATGAGTCTCGTCGGTTGCCGTACGCTGTCACAGTGTACTGGAATGAGGGCGTTCGACAGTGTAAAAGCTGATGTGTCCCTCGGATGCGGACATCAAGCGTGGTAGTCCCCTGTCCAAAAACATCACTAACACAACACGACACTACACTACACTCAACATGCATGTACAGGGTGTTACAAAAAGGTACGGCCAAAATTTCAGGAAATATTCCTCACACACATATGAAGAAAAGATGTTAGAGCTCATTTTAGTTTGTTCTTCCACCTACGCTCAATGGAGCACGTTATCATGATTTCATACGGGATACTCTACCTGCGCTGCTAGAACATGTGCCTTTGCAATTACGACACAACATGTGGTTCATGCACGATGGAGCTCCTACACACTTAAGTGGAAGTGTTCGTACGCTTCTCAACAACAGATTCGGTGACCGATGGATTGGTAGAGGCGGACCAATTCCGTGGCCTCGACGCTCTCCTGACCTCAACCCTCTTGACTTTCATTTATGGGGCATTTGAAAGCTCTTGTCTACGCAACCCCGGTACCAAATGTAGAGACTCTTCGTGCTCGTATTGTGGACGGCTGTGATACAATACGCCATTCTCCAGGGCTGCATCAGCGCATCAGGGATTCCATGCGATGGAGGGTGGATGCATGTATCCTCGCTAACGGAGGACATTTTGAACATTTCCTGTAACAAAGTGTTTGAAGTCACGCTGGTACGTTCTGTTGCAGTGTGTTTCCATTCCATGATTAATGTGATTTGAAGAGAAGTAATAAAATGAGCTCTAACGTGGAAAGTAAGCGTTTCCGGACACATGTCCACATAACACATTTTCTTTCTTTGTGCGTGAGGATTCTTTCCTGAAAGTTTGGCCGTACCTTTTTGTAACACCCTGTATACTGTGTAGATACGTACATGGCACTTCATGACAGAACGGTTGAAGGTGCGCTGGATGGCGGTTCAGGATTCCCGCATCTCCTGCTAGCGCTCGTTTCCTTAGTATAGGACTCATGTTCAGTTGTTACAATACAGATTAAGATTTTTTGTAGCAGAAGTAGGTGATGAGAGAGTTATGGGCAAGAAAGAAATTAGAAATAAAATCAGACTAGTCGAAAGACTTCAGCCGAAGACGGATAAGAAATGCTAGCAGACAAGCCAAGGTTGTATTCGACGTCAGCCGCCAGCCACCTGACTTTCGAGAGTGACATCCGTCTCATCTCGATATCTTCAAAATCCATCGAGTGCTTATATTAAGACACTCATGCTAACGCAGCGTATCACAACTTATTTCCTCGAACAGCGATTTTACTTCCAAAGATAACTTGCGGAGGAGCTGATAAGAGAAACATGCGAAGCCTACATCCTTCGTTATGTCTTATCTTTCACTTGTCAGAAATCAACCACAGTCGCCAAGCCGACATTACTGTCTGGAAAAAAAACTGAACCTTCGCACTTCAGTCTGTTGATAATGATGGATTAACCACGATAACTTATTTAGACAGAACACTTCATCATTTCCTACTTATAAATTGCCTGCGTTTACTATTTGGATGTTTCTTTTCATGCTACACTATTTCTGCTTTTTTTCTTCTTATGACAAGCTGTACTGTTTAGCTTGCAAAGCGCTGCAATTTATACGAGAAATTTCGCATGTTATGCAAAGTTACAAGATGTGTAAGTAAATAATAAAATGTTTATCTTCTTTTTGATGTTGCGGCCTTCAGTCTTAAGACTGATTTGGCGCAGCACTCCGTGCTGATCTGTCCGGTGTGAAAGCCTCTTCCTCTCCTACAACTACGGCAATCTGCATCCATTTGAAACTGCTCAATGTATCCAAAAATTAGTCAGTCTTTACCTCCCACACTGCAATCCATTACCAAAGTGTCAGTACCTTGATGTCACAGCAGTTGTCCTATCGACTTACTCCATCTTCTGTACATTGTGCTACAAGTTTCCTTTCTTACCAGATCGACTTCGAACCTCCTCGTTAAGAATCCGATATACTTATCCAATATTCAGCGTCTAATATTCAGCATTCCCTTGTAGGACCACATTCCCAAAGCTTCTGTTCCCATCTTAATCGTTTACGTTTCTCTTCCATACAGGGGCCGGCCGGAGTGGCCGAGCGGTTAAAGGCGCTACAGTCTGGAACCGCAAAACCGCTACGGTCGCAGGTTCGAATCCTGCCTCGGGCATGGATGTGAGTGATGTTCTTAGGTTAGTTAGATTTAAGTACTTCTAAGTTCTAGGGGACTTATGACCACAGCAGTTGAGTCCCATAGTGCTCAGAGCCATTTGAACCATTTTTTTTTTTCCATACAGGGCTACAATCTAGACAAATACCTTCCGGAAAGACTTCGTCACACAATAATTTATATTGAATGATAACATTTGCTATTTGCAGTAAATTTATAAACTCTCTACTTTGTACCCTGTCACTTGTTTTGCTGCCCAAATAAGTTAACTCATGTATAGCTTTTAGTGCCTCATTTCAGAGCATTTAGTATTACCCTTACTATGTACTTTTATTAATGTTATTTCTACAATCTCGTTTTAAGACGCTATCCATTTCGTTAAAGTGCTCTTACTGTTTGCCAGAGAATTAGTATGTTGTTGGAAAGCCTTAAAGTTTTTGTTTCTTCTCCCTGAACTTTAATTCCCGTTCCAAATTTCTCCTCGGCGTCATTTACTGCTTTCTCGAGCAAGGTTACAACTGCGCCTCACTTCTCTTTGACGTCCTTGAATTCTTGCAACTGAAATCTGGTTTCTGTAAAAGTTGTAAATAACATTTCATTCCATGTATTTAATCCCAACTAAATTCAAAATTTCAAACGTTTCTAAATCTACAAATGCAATGGTCTTACGTTTTCCAGTCTTAAACCTATCTAACAATAAGATAAGTTTTAGCATCAATATTGCCTCGAATGGTCCCACATTTCCACGGCTACCACAATGTGGCTGGTTGCGTTCCTCACCAAATACACTTATCGGCCAGAGGGTTCACGAGATCCAGCATGGATAAAATAATATCCACAGTGATCTTCCCCGAGCTTGATTTCTAACATCTTTTCAATTCTTCCGTACATAATTCATGTCAATATTTTACAACCATGGCTTTTTACTGGTTTCGGTAACATTGTCAGCATCAACCGTCTTTGGTTTTGGAGTTGTCATATTCTGTATTCAAGTACGAGAGAATTTCTCATGTCTCACATACCTTGCATACTAGGCGAAAGAGTTATGTAGTGGTATTTTCTAAGGCTCTCAATAATTCTGAAGGAAAGTCTCATATTCCAGGTGGCTTGTTCCGACTAAACTCTTTCAGTGTCATATGGAATTCTTTTCACAGTACAACAATTCCCATCACCGTTTACTTTCTCTATAATATTGTCTCTAAGTTCGTTTCCCTTGTATAGCCATTCCATATATGCTTTCCACCTGTAAGCTGTCCCTTCTTTGCTACTACTGATTTCACATCTGAGCTTTTGATATTCGTACAGCTGTTCCTCTTTTCTCCAAAAGTCTTTTTAATTGTAATATACGTGGCAATTATCGCTCCCGTAGTCATTAACGCTTCTACAGCATTGCATTTCTCCTCCAGCCATTTCCGCTTTGCCATTTTGTAATTTCTGGCTATCTCACTTTTTGTACAAAATTCAATATCTCTTGTATTGAAGGGTTTCTGTTAGGTATTGGCTTTTTGCCTATTTGATCCTCTGCTGCCTACACTACCGTCTGTCAAAACTACTACCAGCCTTTTATACTATTCCTTCCCCACGTTTCAGTTAATAATTACCCAATGCTCCCTTTGAAACCATTAACAATCTATAATTATTTCAGTTTATTTGCGTCCTGTCTCCTTAATTTCCTACATTTCTATACTTGCTTCAGTTTTTGTCTTCAGTTAACAACTACCGCTGGGAACATTATGGAGTTTAAAGTCTGGTTTAGATATGTTTGCCTTACCAGTGCATCATCAGCCTGAAAACGTCCAGTGACTCCAGGTCTCTCTATACTACTTTTTTACGTGTTTCTTAAACCTTGTGCTCTAACGATAATTATATTATCTTCTGTACAAAGTTCCACTAGGCAGGTTCCTCTTTCATTCCTTTCCCTCAGTCCATATTTTCCTGCTATTTTTCTTTCTCTTCCTTTTCGTACTATCGAAATTCAGTCCTTCTCCACAATTTTCGCCCAACTTAAGTATCTGAATAATTTCTTTTATCTTATCATACATTCTTTGAAGCTTTTCAACATCTGCGGAGCTAGGTGGAATTTGAAATTTTAGGAGTACTTCTGTGGTGGGTGCTGGTTTCACCATCATCTTGGCTACGAAATAAGTTCACTATGCTTTTCATAGTGGTGTAACTGCGTTTCTATTGTCCTATTCATTATTAGACATATTTCTACATCCACCCTATTTCTTTTTGTCTTGATAGCGTTGCACTGATCCGAGCCAAAGTTTTGTTCTTCCTGCTACCGCACTTCACTAACCCTACTATATTTAACTTCAACCTCATTTTCTTCATGTGGGGCACCACAGCCGTATATTTTAAAGTCTTCCCCTAAGCTGTTTTTTCTCAAGTATTCAATTTATTATTCCTTGTACAACTGGCCAGTTTCGATCTTACAGGTCATTTTCAGGCGCAGTAGTTGTCGATGTGTTGTACAATCATTATCCTGTTAATAAACGCGATATAGCCGATCTCAGAGCGAGCACATAACATGCAAGAATCGGAATTAAAACCCAAGAGCTTGCTGCGTGCAGTAATAGTCATCTTTATAACAGATGTCACATTGTAGGACACTACATGTGCTGTGGACAGTTAGTGTTTGAAAACGAAAGCGAACACATATAGTGTCCGATTACGTGGCATTAGTTATAAAAGATGACTGTTACTCCACGCAGTATGTTTCTGATTTAATTGTGACGCTTGCACATTATGTCCCCGCTTTCAGATCGTCCGTATCGCCGTTTATTAAAATGATCATTGTACAATACATTGACACCAAATGGGTTTGGAGATGGGCTGTAAGGCCGAAATTGGGCAATCGTGCGAGGTGTAATAAAATGAATACTTGTGAAAAAACAGACGAGGTGGAACACTTCAAAATGTCGTTTAACTTCAACCTGTCCATTTTTATTTTTAAATTTTCCAACCTTCAGGGATCTAACATTCTGACCTGTAGAAAAGCCGTTTTGTTTTTCCCGATGACATCTGTTTAATCCCTGTCCTGCAATCCCAGTAGGGTACTACTTTACCTGCGAAATATTTTATCCAAGATGATGGCGACATCACCAAGTCATGCGATAGACCTGCACGCTCTCTGGAAATATAAAGACTGTAATTGCCCCTTTATTTCAGCCGTTCGCAGTAGCAACATAGCAAGGCCATTTCGATTAATGGTACAAGACTAGATCAGCTCTTGCAACTACAGAAAAGCGTGATTCTCTCTCCAGGATCGTATATTAGTCTGGACTCTCCAGAAATACACATGTGATATGGTTGCAGCTTCGGTACGGTTATGCATATCGCTGAGGCACGCAAGCTTCCCCACTTCTGCGAGATCCATGGTTCGTTTGGGCGTTATACTTCATGATCCTACACTGTAACACCGCTATGACAGTACTGTGTAAGAACAGAGACACTTCCGCCTCCGCAGGTCGCGATGTGTTGCTGTACTTGAAGGTAACTTGTTTGAGTGCTAATAGTGACAGCCGTTTCATCTGCGCAGTTTGGCTGCCTAGGGAAGAATGGGTGGTGGCGTCGTGTTCTTGACCAACAGACTCTGTGCAAGTTCCTGGCTTATTTAAAAAATCAAAGAGCAGTTTTTCTCATTCCTACAATCACTCGTAACACAGGTAACAACACTCTACTGTAAGCCTCTCGTAAGACTTATCCACACGACAAAGATGCACACTTCAGGAGCTAAGCAGGGAAAGAAGATTCCTCTCATGTACATGTGTCTTCTGAAGGCCGCCTTATCGTGTTTGGAAGAGGATACTTCTGATACCTCTTCGAGTTACCTCCGTTATTGTCCAAACTGGGAACACCGCTTGCGAATAACAGTATTACCTCTGATGTATCTGGTTTCCCCGTCGTAGGGATACATGGCAGTCGGTTGTTGGACAGACACTTCTCGGTCATGGAAATCGTTAGATGTGATGTGCATGTACAGAAAAACAAATGATTCCAATTTTCAGACAACTATATCGATCAATGCCAAATTACTGCTTCTATAAGGGCCGGAGGTGGACCAACGTGTTACTGACTTGGTCTCTTCATGACGGTCTTTCTCTATAATAAATCATGCAATTTTTCTGAGATCGTAATCATTTGTTTGTCTATACGTGTACATCACATGTAGCAGCTTCCGTCCCACTGAGATAATTCCTTCGTGATGCATCTTTTTTTGTCTTAGAGAGTATATGCTCGCGTTTATAGAAAGAAATATTCAGTGATCGCGCAAATTAGGACGTTCATTAATATCTTACTTTTCTCTATGCTATATTTGCATGAAATATTTCAGTGAATTTCGTGAAGTCGGTATCCAAGAACGATGCTGCCTCTTGATCACGGGTCCTCGGGTTCGATTCCCGGCCGGGTTGGGGATTTTCTCTGCCCGGGGACTGGGTGTTTGTGTTGTCTTCATCATTTCATCATTTTCATCATCATCATCATCATCATCATCATTCGTGACAGTGGCTACATTGGATTGGGTAAAAATATTGGACTGTGTAAAAATTAGAACTTTGTACGGGCGCTGATGACCGCGCAGTTGAGCGCCCCACAAACCAAACATCATCATCATCATCATCCCATAACGACGCACCGCGTGAGGAGCTTGTTGTCCTCAGCTGAGTGAGGCCCAATTCTGCACTTAAGAGCCATCACCCTTATGGTGTGGGGAGTTATCGAAAGGCCCGGTTTGGCTGTGTGTATAAGTCAGGAACAGCATTGTCTCGGTTTTATGTACCGTCCGCGGTGAATTGAAGAGTAGCTACTGTACAGTACTACTACTTCCAAGTTGATCCGATTGTGTGAGGGAGACTACTTCGTATAGGATGACTCGATGAATGTAGCGGGAGAGCGCGGCGAGGCATAACTGTTTCACAAAAGAATTTTGTTTTCAAGTTGGAAAGTCCTTTCCAAAAGCAAGTGGTGTGAGGTGCTGAGCCCCCTTAGGAACCGTGAGGAGCTGCGAGGCCCAAGGCGTAACCCGGGACGGTCCAGCCAGTTTGTTGTTAATCTAGAATGAGACTGTTACTATTGCTCATCCGTCTTGAGCTGACTGTACTTACAGTCAGGTCAAGACGGATAACCAATAAAAAAATGGCTCTGAGCACTATGGGACTTAACATCTATGGTCATCAGTCCCCTAGAACTTAGAACTACTTAAACCTAACTAACCTAAGGACAGCACACAACACCCAGCCATCACGAGGCAGAGAAAATCCCTGACCCCGCCGGGAATCGAACCCGGGAACCCGGGCGTGGGAAGCGAAAACGCTACCGCACGACCACGAGATGCGGGCGGATAACCAATAGATGTTGCTGAAAATGACCACGCAAACAAACTTGTAGTAGAATGTGTCTCTTTACTGGTTAACAATAGTAATGTGGCAGAGGGGAGGAGCCGAGCACTGGCTGCCAGAAACTCCAAAACGGGGATCCGGGGCGTTGGCTAGAAAGAGAATTCGATAGCAGAGTGGGGACATAAGGAAGATTTGTTCAGAACCAAGTCCTTCCATAGGTTAAAATCGCAAACTTCATTAATTCACATGAACCTGTGTAAGGTCACATAGGTCACAAGAAAACGACATCTAGTAGATGTCGTTTTGTGAGGTTTTCGTGGGAGGAAGTAACATGTGGCCTTGCTCTTCTTAGAAAGTATGCCCTCAAACTATTAACAGTTAACCTCTCCGTGGTTTATAACGGCTCTTTTTCAGTGTCTAAAGGAACCTGTGATACAATACATCATTCTTCCGAGGATCTGCTCTATTTCTTCTATTACTCTTTTCTAGTAAGCGTCCAACAAAGAGGGGCAATACTCAAGAACGAGAGTTTTGTCCACCATCTATTTCGTTGATGAGCTTCGTTCTGCTATTTCTGCAACTAGTTTTATCTGATCATTACACTTCGGGTCGTTCTTGCTGCATACTGCGTTTTACAATGTCTGAAGCACCCAGAAGATATGATCGGATGTTACTATCGTGTCGATAGATTGGTGTATTCTCTCTTCACTGAGGATTTTCTTTTGAATATTAAAGCTGATATCGTCGACAATATTATTTTTAGTTGCCAACTCTCATATTTTTTGTTAGTCGCTATATTTGTATGTGTGGCCAAAGATGTTATTTTTTAAAGCATGCATTGATCTCCTCTGCTGGTGCTGACTTGGGGATAGCTGGAAGTGTTTATAGAAAATCTCCAGAGAGTATGAGTAGAGCTCCTCCCATCACTTCAGAGTTTCCTCGCAGGTCTTGTAATGTTCTGTCCATGGATTCGACTGATTTTTTATGTACCGTTGCGCACTCGTCCCAGAAGATAATTTTAGCTTGGTCTTGAAGTGCACCCTGCCCAGATGCTCTTGAGATTTTGCATACTGGATATTGTTCTTCGGCTTTATTCAACGGTAGTTGGAGGGCGAAATAGGCAGTTCGTCCACCTTCCATAAGTGTGGCTGCAATGCCGGATGATGCCAGTGCAAGCAGCACGTATTTCCGCCAGCGATAGATTTATTAGACACGTTATCCCGGCACTAACTGATGTGTCCAAGTAAATCATTCCGCCAGTGTTATCGATCCGGTCCATGATAACTTTGTAAATTTCGTTTTGATTGTCTTTGGCGAGTGGTTTGTTGTGAGCAATGTATTGAAGTAGTTCGTTGATGTTATAGCTTTTCTCCTTTGTAATTTCGAAGTTTAGCACAGTGATAGCATCTTTCGTGGTGCTTGCATTCCAAATTGTGCTAAGGTCTGGTTGCTTAGCAACAAACATTTATTTTCTAAGCGAATGAGTGCTGCATCGAAAATGTCGTCGTTGAATTCGATGGTCATATGAGGATGAGCTTGTCGGATATGGCACAGTATGTCATCACACACACTCTTTTAGAAGGAGTCCTATAGCTGTTTTGGATTCGATGGGTTACATATTGTTAGAATTATGGTGAATAAATCTCTCATTTGTTCCGATTAGGCTGTGAGTGAGGCCTCTTGTAGTGTTAATTCCCAGTGGTTGTCGTTTTCCAGTAGTCGAAGCGTTGCCGTGCTTCTCTGTACGTCTGGCATAGGTAATCATCAACAATCCTGAGATCTGTGACGCTTGTTCATCCCCATATTTTGTGTAGCAACATCCAGAGTTAGAAACATTCGACGTTCTGATGTACTGTGTATACTGACCTAGTGCGCCAGTTTTCATGAATCCTGGATGAACTTCTACTGGAATTCCTTGCTTTCGTCGTTGAAAGATTTTAACTGTCGTTTTCCACTTATAATAGGTAGGGACATCGACATATCGTAAAGTTTTCGCGAATGGATCCATTTGCAACAGTTGATAAAAAGCTGTTAATGTTGTGTTCTGCGGTGGTTACTTGCAGTTCTTCTGGTGGTGTCTTTTGTGAAGTAAACTCTCTATCCATTCTCCAAATGTACAGCTAGATGTTGCACAGTTGTTTCGCGTTCGTGTATGGGAAAACAGAAAATCCGCCATGCTGCTTCGTTACTGTTGATATAGCTTCCCATTTAGTACGTGAGAATCTCGTCGGTTTGATTTTGTTGTCCGCTGTCTTTGACTATTAGAAGTAATGCCATGTCACTGCCTTTGTTCACATACTTACAGACAGGTTTGACGGATTTTTCTCAATTGCAGTAGTCTAAGTTTGTGTGTATGGAACATTTTGGAAGGTAATGTGTTATAGGGTCTACCCATTGATTATCTATTTCCAGGTCGTTGCTGCCTCGTATTCGTATTTTTGTTATGAAGCCACCGTTTTTGGGTCATCGTCTTCTGTATTTGGGATAGTCATCAACTCCGGTTTGTCGTCCAAGGATGGTTTTGCGCATTTTTTGTACATTTCCCATCACTCATACATGACGAATTGGGGTTTAATGGCCAGCATGGTCCGTGAATAATGTTTTTCACTATTATATCGTACAGTTCCGGATTTTCTTGTGGATTGGGATATTCAACTTGGATGATTTTGTCGATATCCGTGGGATGCATTGTGTCAGGTAGCATCATGAGATTATGTGAGAGAGGCAGTCCTCGTTTCTGCCATTCGGTTATGTACATCCAGCATCTAACGATTGCAAAGATGTTGTATTTTGTGGTGGCTTCAATAAATCTCATTCGTTTTTGTCGAAAAACTCGGGCTATTTTGTCGTGTTGATACGTGGGAGCTTGTACGTATCTTAGTTGTTCTTTGATTTCTGGCCACGACGAGCTGCATGTGAATTTTATGAAGAGATCAGGTCGCCCTTATTTTCTTATGTAGGTCATGGCATCTTGAGTATATTAGTGCGTATGTCTCGGACTTCCTACGTACGACGAGGGTAGGATTACCATTGTTCCAATGTCTGTTCCCGTTATTTACGTCTGCGTCTCGAAGGTGGATGTACCTTCTGTGCGTAGTTCCTTCTGATTCAGCCTTACGTAAAGCATCAGTTCCGCTTCTATTTTCACATACATATGTTCCAGGCACTGTTGGTATAAACGGCGAATATTGAGAATGAGATTCTATGTTTCATTGTCTCTGACCTTTATGCGGTAAGCATAAAGCTCCTTGGAAGTGACTCTTTTGTTTGTTTCTACACCTGTTTCAGACTGAATTTGTTTCACGTAAAAATGATGTCGTTATCTCCTTGCAGAAATATTAATGAATATTGGAGGGCATCAAATGAACGGCGTGTCTGCAGTGCGTTGCAGGCCTTCTATTTTTCGTTGTACAATTATGTCACGGCCTGAAGAATGAAATTTTCACTCTGCAGCGGGGTCTGCGCTGATTTGAAACTTCCTGGCAGATTAATACTGTGTGCCGGACCGAGACGCGAACTCGGTACTTTTGCCTTTCGCGGGGAAGTGCTCTACCAGCTGAGCTACCCAAGCACGACTCACGACCCCTCCTCACAGCCCGAGTTCGAGTCTCGGTCCGGCACACAGTTTTAACCTGCCAGGAAGTTTCATGTTACGGCTCATGTTTTCATTGTCCACAATTATGATGGCGACTTAGTCTATCTGAGGTGCATTAAATCGACGTTCGTGTTCTCCATGTGGTCTTTTGTCGGCTCCAATTATAGATTTATAGTCATCAGAAATCATTTGATCTACTGCTGTTTTGAATATGTGAATCAGTTGATTGTGTACGTGTAAGATTCTCTCTACATCTCGGACTACTTCTTGTCTTAGACCACCGATATTTGTGCATCGTTGATCAATTTCTATTTCTTTGTTTTCGATGAAATACGCTTGCAGGAATTTATGCTCTTCGTTGGTAGTGGTAGTATGTTGTAATAGATTTGTTCTTCGATGTAAAATACATAATCGATTTCATCTCTGTTAGTGTTGGTCGAAGTGATACCGAAAGAAGACATTTGGCAGCAGGCATTGTACGCTTTTATATTTTGAAGAAATTTTAATTCTGGAGTTTCCCCGTTCATGTAATGTAAAAATTCCTGCTGAGGTGCTTCCAGTGGTGGTAATCGAATTGTTCCATGCATGTAACAGAATCCTTGTTTCTCTACTGAATCCTTTCGCGTTGAAAAATTGGCAGATGTTATCCATTTTCCCATTAAGGGGGGTAGGACGTCAAACGGGCCGACTTGGAGCAGGAGAGGCACCACAGGACATTTTAATTTACACTGTCTATACTTTTACAACTAAATTCATTAAACTTTGTCAGCATGACCAGGAAGGATTCAGAATTCACACTCATAGCAGTGGATGTTTGAAAACATAACGAAGTAATTTTTTTACATGTGAAATGTCATCATTTTTTTTACTTACTAATGGCTGCATTTGTTGCTATAGGTACACTTTTCTTCGTAAGTAAGAGAGATTCTTCGATGAATTTTGCACAGCATACAAACCAGATTTAAAGGTGTATGAAACTCTAGAATTTTCCAGATCTATTAAAAACTGTGATAAAAATTGAGGTAATTAACTAGAAAATTTGTGTTTTTCCTAAACATGAAGTTTAAAATATAACAGTTTATTCGTTTTTTCATAAATTAAATGAGTTCTCGAGTTTCATACACCAGTGAGTTGGTATGTATGATGTGCAAAATTCATCGAAGAATCTCTCTAATTTATGAAGAAAAGTGCACCTACAGCAACAAATGCGGCCATTAGAAGGGAAAAAATGATGAAATTTCACACGTAAAAAAATTATTTTGTTATGTTTTCGAACTTCCACTGCAATGAGTGTGAATCTGAATCCTTCCTGGTGACGCTGACAAAGTTTTATGAATTTTGTTTGTCAAAGCATAGAAACTGGAAATTAAAATGTCCTGTGATGCCTCTTCTGCTCCAAGTCGGCCCGTTTGACGTCCTACCCCCCTTAACACGTATCTGGTATATTCTTCCGTCGGGTAGTAGCGGAATACTTCATTTGTTAGGTGGTACTCTTTAGTTGTCCTCCTCCTCTTTTACGTTAGAGCATTGTCTAAAACATAACTGAAATCAACTTTTTAGCAACAAATTCACTAAGTATACTTGACATACTTTTCACGCTTTATTTTCGGTTTACATTCAGTCACTGTATCATTTTTACTGCGCACACTTCACTGTTTGTTTTTACTCACTCACTTCGTCACTGATAAGAAACTGACGTCGAACCCACGACAGATCTTGCTTTATGTAGCCCTACCAATGGATATCCACACCAGTGACGAATTCCAGAACATACCAAAAAGGCTTCAAATCGTCAAAAATGTTCCACAACATTCGCGAGTGTTCTTGAAAGTTTCAAAATTACCTGGGATATACCGGAATGTTGCCGAACGTTTTGGAATCAGCCCGAATCCCGGAACATTGTGCAACATTCTGGAATGTTGTGAAATACTCTCGAATACCCTAGAATGTTCTGGAATGTTCTCAAATGCTATTGAAAATTCTAGAATGTTCTAGAAATTTCTAGAGGTGTGAATCTTGCTAGTCATTATATCTTCAAAAGCACGTCCTTCAGGCAAAAATGGGAACCTTCTTCATGGATGAGGAATAAGGCTACCACATCATGCAACTCCCTTGACCGTACCGGGACTAGTTTATGAGTTTTAGCGGCATGCACATTGTACACTTACTGTCATAATACACTCCTGGAAATGGAAAAAAGAACACATTGACACCGGTGTGTCAGACCCACCATACTTGCTCCGGACACTGCGAGAGGGCTGTACAAGCAATGATCACACGCACGGCACAGCGGACACACCAGGAACCGCGGTGTTGGCCGTCGGTTGGCGCTAGCTGCGCAGCATTTGTGCACCGCCGCCGTCAGTGTCAGCCAGTTTCCCGTGGCATACGGAGCTCCATCGCAGTCTTTAACACTGGTATCATGCCGCGACAGCGTGGACGTGAACCGTATGTGCAGTTGACGGACTTTGAGCGAGGGCGTATAGTGGGCATGCGGGAGGCCGGGTGGACGTACCGCCGAATTGCTCAACACGTGGGGCGTGAGGTCTCCACAGTACATCGATGTTGTCGCCAGTGGTCGGCGGAAGGTGCACGTGCCCGTCGACCTGGGACCGGACCGCAGCGACGCACGGATGCACGCCAAGACCGTAGGATCCTATGCAGTGCCGTAGGGGACCGCACCGCCACTTCCCAGCAAATTAGGGACACTGTTGCTCCTGGGGTATCGGTGAGGACCATTCGCAACCGTCTCCATGAAGCTGGGCTACGGTCCCGCACACCGTTAGGCCGTCTTCCGCTCACGCCCCAACATCGTGCAGCCCGCCTCCAGTGGTGTCGCGACAGGCGTGAATGGAGGGACGAATGGAGACGTGTCGTCTTCAGCGATGAGAGTCGCTTCTGCCTTGGTGCCAATGATGGTCGTATGCGTGTTTGGCGCCGTGCAGGTGAGCGCCACAATCAGGACTGCATACGACCGAGGCACACAGGGCCAACACCCGGCATCATGGTGTGGGGAGCGATCTCCTACACTGGCCGTACACCACTGGTGATCGTCGAGGGGACACTGAATAGTGCACGGTACATCCAAACCGCCATCGAACCCATCGTTCTACCATTCCTAGACCGGCAAGGGAACTTGCTGTTCCAACAGGACAATGCACGTCCGCATGTATCCCGTGCCACCCAACGTGCTCTAGAAGGTGTAAGTCAACTACCCTGGCCAGCAAGATCTCCGGATCTGTCCCCCATTGAGCATGTCTGGGGCTGGATGAAGCGTCGTCTCACGCGGTCTGCACGTCCAGCACGAACGCTGGTCCAACTGAGGCGCCAGGTGTAAATGGCATGGCAAGCCGTTCCACAGGACTACATCCAGCATCTCTACGACCGTCTCCATGGGAGAATAGCATCCTGCATTGCTGCGAAAGGTGGATATACACTGTACTAGTGCCGACATTGTGCATGCTCTGTTGCCTGTGTCTATGTGCCTGTGGTTCTGTCAGTGTGATCATGTGATGTATCTGACCCCAGGAATGTGTCATTAAAGTTTCCCCTTCCTAGGACAATGAATTCACGGTGTTCTTATTTCAATTTCCAGGAGTGTATTTATTTATTATCAATTCCAATGGTTCTGAGCACTATGGGACTTAACTGCTGTGGTCATCAGTCCCCTAGAACTTAGAACTACTTAAACCTAACTAACCTAAGGACATCACACACATCAATGCCCGAGGCAGGATTCGAACCTGCGACCGTAGCGGTCGCGCGGTTCCGGACTGTAGCGCCTAGAACCGCTCAGCCACTCCGGCCGGCTATTTATTACCCATCTTCCCCTATAGCTCCCTACAGAATGTTAATAACGTTTTTTTATTTAAAAGGCTTTAAAGAGGTTTCACATAAATTTCGGAGGCATTACTTTTCAGCAAGCCCTTGTACGTAAATCCTCTGTAAAATACAATAAAATAGGAGAAACTGGAATAAATGTCTCGGAAGGATGAATAGACAAAGATTACCTCTCCATATAAGAAGGTTTAAGCCATTTGGGAGAAGAAGTCATGGAAACCGAGGAAGCGGTTGGTACTGTAACAGTCAAAACGGAGAAAGGTCTATTGCTTGAAGTGATGATGATGATGTAGATGTATTACACCTCCCCAAGTCAGCCTCTTTCTTTGAGCAACATCTGCAGTTACCTCATGGCTCCACGATCTGCTTGCGGCCTCAGAATACGTGTACGCCCACTTAACTGGAGCACCCGTCTTGAAGGCTGGCAAATGAGTAAGCCGATTCCCAAGCCGCTCGCAGGTACGTACTTTCCAACTTTTCCGAATCTTTTCACGTGGGAAGAACAAAATTACTGATCCATTACAACCGATTTCTCAAGTACACTCCGCAACACCGGCAACGTCCCAGCGGGCTCAAAACTAACCTCATGCACCCCAAGAGGGCTAGCAGCCAACTCCTTGACATCGCGAGTTCCGAGCGAACCCACGAGGTTATTTAAAAATAATCCCTTTCAGCCACTCAGCCTCAGCAACAGAATTCACGCATTTATATTGGACTTTCCCTGCTAACGTTAACTGCGTTTGCTCTAAGGTGCTGCTTCCTGCTGTAAGGCGTTTCAAAACACCAAACACCTCGCTGCCTGGGAAAAGCACTCGCCTTTGAGCCAGACCCGTAGGCCTCCACAACAGCCCATTTAGGAGGATTAGGGAAGTATTGGCCCTTCACCTGCAGGCTGAAAGCAACATTCTTTCCCCGGGTAATGGAAGTTGGCTATAGAACCCATACCCGTATTAGCCACAGGGCGAACACAAAAGTGCCCATAAAATGGTATTTTGCACTGTAGGAAACAGTAAAATATGTATAACACAATCTAAAAGTTTTGGTGAACGTTCATAAGTATCAGTTCGTTTCTGAAATGAGAGTATATTGAGTTTTCCAATACTGGCAAAGAGCACAAGTGTTTAGGGCATATGTAACCCGAGAACTGAACAGACGAAAAAAATCAATGGAATTGGATTTCTCGTACTTCATCGCGAAGAAAAAACTAACTTACAACAGCAACAAAAAATGAACTTTGCTTCTTGAATGAGTAATTGTCAACAGTGTGATGTCACCAACTCTGCGTCATGCAGCTGGTATCAGAAAGCTATCTCCTGAAATAATTTTGTCCCGTGAGAACGCGAGGCCACATTCCGCCACCCACATACTCCCAAGTCATAATGTCTGATAACCTCGTAACTCTGATTTAATCTTTAATTTACACTATTTCAAAAATTTTCTTATTGCTAAGCCAGTTACCATGGATGATGACGTCTGTACACAGACAACACGGCTTAATAAGTACCATCCTTATGTATAAGAGCTATCACCTCCCTATTGTCACCTATGGAGGAGAAATATGGACAATGACAGAAAGGGACTGGAGCAGACTGCAAGCAGGTTAGATTAGATTAGATTAGATTAGATTAGATTAATTCTAGTTCCATGGATCATGAATACGATATTTCGTAATGATGTGGAACGAGTCGAATTTTCCAATACATGACATAATTAGGTTAATTTAACAACATACTTAAGTTAATATAACAACTTTATTTTTTGTGTTTTTTGTTTTTCTTTATTTTTTATTTTTATTTTTTTAATTTTTTTTAATATTTTTGTTTTTTTTTCTTATTTTTCTTAATTTATATGTAAAAATTCCTCTATGGAGGAATACTTGCTGGTTATCTGTCAGACTTTTGATACTATTTGGTAAGTGACCAAATACTTTAGTGCCAGTATAATTCACCCCTTTCTGTGCCAAAGTTAGATTTAATCTTGAATAGTGAAGGTCGTCCTTTCTCCTAGTATTGTAGTTATGCACACTGCTATTACTTTTGAATTGGGTTTGGTTGTTAATAACAAATTTCATAAGAGAGTATATATACTGAGAAGCTACTGTGAATATCCCTAGATCCTTAAATAAATGTCTGCAGGATGATCTTGGGTGGACTCCAGCTATTATTCTGATTACACGCTTTTGTGCAATAAATACTTTATTCCTCAGTGATGAATTACCCCAAAATATGATGCCATATGAAAGCAATGAGTGAAAATAGGCGTAGTAAGCTAAGAGAGGGAAATGAAATTTCTCAGAGCAGTTAAGGGAAAAATAAGAGTGGACAGAGTGAGGAATGTAGATATTAGAAAGAACCGTAAACAAGGAAGTATGAGAGAAGAAATCGAAAGAAAAGAGATTAAGATGGTACGGGCACGTTAAGAGGATGGGTGGGCAGAGTCTTCCCAAAATTATGCACCCAGACCCGGCAGTTGCCGGAGCGGGATTCGGATACATACATACATACATACATACGTATCATCCGAGTGTATGAAGGTCTACTAATGTCGGATCCATTTAATTTTTAGTTATTCGCATGGCAGAGCAACAGATACTGGGCTCGCAACAGGACTACTTTTGTGTTAAATGAATAACAGATTATGAAATAAATGATCAAGGAATATAAAAGCAATTGCAGTCGTTCAAAAGACGAATGACTGCACCTGATGGGATACCAATACAGTTCTGCACAGAGTATGAGAAAGAATCTGCGCCTTTCTAGCAGCAGTTTACTGCAAGTCTCTGTAGGAGTGAAACGTACATAATGATTGGAAAAAAGCGCAGTTCATTCTTGTTTAGAAGAAGAGTCGTCGAATACGCGCTCTAAACTAAAGGCCTACATCTCTGACATTGGCCTGTCGTAGGACAATAGAACGTGTTTGATGCTTTGGTATTACATTTCTGGAGAACGAAAATCTCATCTGTAGAAACCAACGTGGGTTCCGAAAATAACCATTGTGGGAAATACAGTTCGCTCTGTTCGTCCACAAGATCCAGAGAACAGTAGATACAGATAGGCAGGTGTATACCGTGACTTTTGACTTCCGTGAGGTGTTCGGTACAGTTTTTCTCTGCCGCCTAATGAACAAAATGCAAGCGCACGGAATATCAGACCAACTGTTTGAGTGGGCAGAAGAGTTTCTAGCAAAAAGAAGTCATTCCGAGGGGAGAGAAGTCTTCAGACGTTAAAGTAACTAGGGGTGTGCGCCAGGGAAGTGTTACAGGATCATTACTTTTCACAATACTTCCACATGACCAAGTGGATGTTGTAGGATAATGCTGCTGTATGCACAGAAGTCGCGACGCTAGAAAACTGTAGCGAAATGCAGGAAGAGCTTCAGAGGATCGATGATTGGTGCAGGGAGTGGCAATATACCATCAATATATACTAACGTAACGCACTGCGAATACATAGGCAGATAACCCTTTATTTTTTGATTACACAGTTGCAGAACAATCACTGGAAACAGTTACTTCCGTAAAATATCTAGGAGTTTGCTTATACGGGGTGGTCCATTGATAGTGACCGGGCCAAATATCTCACGAAATAAGCATCAAACGAAAAAACTAAAAAGAACGAAACTCGTCTAGCTTGAAGGGGGAAACCAGATGGCGCTATTGTTGGCCCTGTAGATGGCGCTGCCATAGGTCAAACGGATATCAAAAACCCCCATTTTTTATTACATATTCGTGTAGTACGTAAAGAAATATGAATGTTTTAGTTGGATAGATGGCGCTGTAATAGTCACAAACGTATAAGTACGTGGTATCACGTAGCATTCCGCCAGTGCGGACGGTATTTGCTTCGTGATACTTGTACATTACCCGTGTTAAAATGGACCGTTTACCAATTGCTGACTGGGTGTTGTGTGGCGTCCAAAGTTGGGTTTAAGTAGTTCTAAGTTCTAGGGGACTGATGACCATAGATGTTAAGTCCCATAGTGCTCAGAGCCATTTGAACCCATTTTTGAACCAATTGCGGAAAAGGTCGATATCGTAGTGATGTATGGCTACTGTAATCAAAATGCCCAATGGACGTGTGCTATGTATGCTGCTCGGTATCCTGGACGACATCATCCAAGTGTCCGGACCGTTCGCCGAATAGTTACATTATTTAAGGAAACAGAAAGTGTTCAGCCACATGTGGAACGTCAACCACGACCTGCAACAAATGATGATGCCCAAGTAGGTGTTTTAGCTGCAGTCGCGGCTAATCCGCACATCAGTAGCAGCCAAATTGCGCGAGAATCGGGAATCTCAAAAACGTCGGTGTTGAGAATGCTACATCAACATCGATTGTACCCGTACCATATTTCTACGCACCAGAAATTGCATGGCGACGACTTTGAACGTCGTGTACGGTTCTGCCAATGGGCACAAGAGAAATTACGGGACGATGGCAAATTTTTTGCACGCGTTATATTCAGTGACGAAACGTCATTCATTCGCCAACAGCGGTAACGTAAACCGGCATAATATGCACTATTGGGCATCGGAAAATCCACGATGGCTGCGACAAGTGGAACATCAGCGACCTTGGCGGGTTAATGTATGGTGCGGCATTATGGGAGGAAGGATAATTGGCCCCCATTATATCGATGGCAATCTAAATGGTGCAATGTATGCTGATTTCCTACGTTGTGTTCTACCGATGTTACTACAAGATGTTTCACTGCATGACAGAATGGTGTTGTACTTCAAAAATGAGGGATGTCCGGCACATAGCTCACATGCGGCTGAAGCGGTATTGAATAGCATATTTCATGACAGGTGGATTGTTCGTCGAAGCACGTTCACCGGATCTGACGTCCCCGGATTTCTTTCTGTGGGGAAAGTTGTAGGATATTTACTATTGTGATCCACCGGCAACGCCTGACAACATGCGTCAGCGCATTGTCAATGCATGTGCGAACATTACGGAAGGCGAACTACTCGCTGTTGAGAGGAATGTCGTTACACGTATTGCCAAATGCATTGAGGTTGACGGACATCATTTTGAGCATTTATTGCATTAATGTGGTATTTACAGGTAATCACGCTGTAACAGCATGCGTTCTCAGAAATGATAAGTTCACAAAGGTACATGTATCACATTGGAAGAACCGAAATAAAATGTTCAGACGTACCTACGTTCTGTATTTTATTTTAAAAAACCTACCTGTTACCAACTGTTCGTCTAAAATTGTGAGCCATATGTTTGTGACTATTACAGCGCCATCTATCACAAAGCGAAAAAAGTAGTCCAACTAAAACATTCATATTTCTTTACATACTACACGAATATGTAATAAAAAGGGGGTTCCTATTTTAAAAAACGCAATTGACATCCGTTTGACCTATGGCAGCGCCATCTAGTGTGCTAACCATAGCGCCATCTGGTTTGCCCCTTCAAGCTAGACAAGCTTCGTTCTTTGTAGTTTTTTCGTTTGACGCTTATTTCGTGAGATCAATGGACCACCCTGTAGAGCCATTTGAAATGAAAACGACCACAGAAAATTAACCGCAAGTAAGGCAGATGCCAGAGTGAGTTTCGCTGGACGAATCCCCAGGAAATGTAGTTCATCAACGAAGGAACTATCATACGAAACATTCGTTCGACTAATACTTAAATATTACTCACTGATATTGGTTCCGTAAACTCAATGCCCCTATCACTACACAGGATCTCATTGCTACACTCCGCACGAAACGCAACATCGCTCTTGGTCACGATCGTGTCACCTACTGTCACCTTTGTGAAGCTCCTGTCTCTTTCCTCTCCACCCTGGCCAGGCTCTACAATGTAGTCCTGTCCACCGGCTACTACCCTGACCTGTGGAAAACCTCCCGTATCCTGATGTTCCTTAAACCTGGTAAACCACCGTCCGCCGTCTCCTCCTACCGTCCCATCAGCCTTACCTCGGTCTTCAGCAAGGTCCTGGAATCTATCCTCACCCGCTGTATCCACCAGCATCACCACCAGCACCGCCTCCTTCCCGTTACCCAGTGTGGCTTTCGGCCGTCCTTCTCTTCCGATGACCTTCTCCTTCATCTCACTCATCTCATTTCTGATCAGCTTAATTCCTGTCGCTCCGCAGTCTTCCTCTCCCTTGACCTCGAATGTGCTTATGACCGCGTATGGCATTCCGGTCTCCTCTTCAAACTCCAAACCTTCGCCCTTCCCATTAACTATGTCCGTCTGATCGGCTCCTTTCTCTCCCACCGTCCTTCCTACGTCACCATCCATAACACGGATTCCTACACCTTTTTTCCCTCCGCCGGTGTGCCCCAAGGCTCCGTCCTCTCCCCCCTTCTGTACCTTTTATATACGGCGGACATGCCGCCGCCGCCACCCCCCCGTCCACCTTCTCCAGTTTGCCGATGACACCGCCTTCCTTGCCCTTGCCCCCACCCTGCAGCGCTCCCAACACCTTCTCCAATCCCATCTTGACCGGTTCACCGCTTGGTGCAACCAGTGGTTGCTCAAGGTCAATCCCTCCAAAATCCAGGTGATCATTGTAGGGAAAACCACTCCTTCCTTCCGGCTCCTTGATTTCTATCTTACCATCTATGGCCGTCCTATCGCCCTCACCTCCACCCTTAAGTACCTTGGCGTCACCCTCGATCGTCGACTCTCCTGGACCCCCCATCTCCGGACAATCCAAGCCAACGCACTCTCCGAACTCCGTCTCCTCAAGCTCCTTTCCAGCCGTACGTGGGGTCTGGACCCCTCCACCATCCTCCACACCTACAAATCCCTCATCTGCCCTATCCTTTGTTACGCCCATCCAGCCTGGATATCCGCCCCCCCCTACCTTTTATAAATCCCTTCAAATCCTTGAACGCCATGCTCTCCGCCTCACCTGTCGCATCCGTCTCCCCTCCGCCACGCAGATTCTGTACGATCTCATTCCGTTCCCCCACCTCCTCCTTTTCCTTGAAAGGATACAGATCCTGTACACCTTTCGCAAACTCGATCCTCCTCACCCATTTGTCTCGCCCATCCTCTCCCCCCCCCCCCCCCTCCCGCTGCTGCGCCTGTATTCCCACGTCCCACCCAGTCTCCATCTCTCCACCCTCCTTACCCTCTCCCAAGGTGGCTTCCGCCAGCTCCCTCTCCCTGATGATGTCCTCCTCCCCTCCATCTATCCCTCCTACCAACTTTGATCCTCCCTCCCTCTTCCTGTGTTTGCTCCTTTGGGCACCCTCCCTTCTCTCCCTCTTCCCTCCCTCCTCCATTTCTCCCCACTCCTCCCCTGGGCTTCCCCTCCCCTGTCCCTCTCCTCCTCCCCCCATCTCCTCAGCCATTGGCATCCTTGTTCTCCCCTCTCCCCCACATCACCCCTCTTGGCAGGTCCCCGAACTCGCACACCCTAAGTGGACATTTGCGCGCCGGAGATCATCGCCATCAGTGTCTCATGTGTGCCGTCGTGTTTAGTATTCAGTGTTCGCCGTCACACTCCATCGTTCACCAGTGCCATCGACATCTTCAGTGTTTGTGCTTCGTGTCAACAGTCTGTAGTGTGGATTGTCATAGAGTGTGAAAGGCTTCATGTTTTTTATGTTCACGTGTCTACTGTTTTTTCCCCGCCGTTTTGTTCCAACTCGTGTGTCTTCTCTGTTTTATCATTGTACTGTCTTTGGCTGAAGAGCGGCGTATTGTGCTGCTGCCAGCCCACCTGTTGTACGGGTATTAAAATCACAATAAAGAAAAAAAAATATTGGTTCCGTACTAGAAACGACTGAGAGGAAGTAGAGACGCTGCAAAGAAGAAGAACGCTTCGTTACAGGTTCATTTAGTAAGCACGAGACCGTCATCGACATGATCAACCAACTCCGGTGGTACACGCTGCAAGAGAGGTGTTCTGCATCACGGTATGATCTACTTTTGAAGTTCCGAGAGAGTACGTTCCTAGAGGATCCAACCAATATATTACGGAGGGTAACATGCAATCGTTGTTCCCGCGGAACACTCGCGAATTTTCAGGAGAAGGGGGAAATTACAGTGGTACACAAAGTTCTCAGCTCCACACACCGTAAGGTAGCTCGCGGAGTGCAAATGTAGGTGTCGATCACTTGAGAACCTGTCATGACAAAGAATCATGTTTTGTGCAACAGCAACTATAATTTATTGTAATTATTAACTACAGTTATCTTTTGCATCGTAAATGAACGACACATTGGAAAAACTAAGATAGAAAGAGACGTACAAAACTACGATATACACTCCTGGAAATGGAAAAAAGAACACATTGACACCGGTGTGTCAGACCCACCATACTTGCTCCGGACACTGCGAGAGGGCTGTACGAGCAATGATCACACGCACGGCACAGCGGACACACCAGGAACCGCGGTGTTGGCCGTCGAATGGCGCTAGCTGCGCAGCATTTGTGCACCGCCGCCGTCAGTGTCAGCCAGTTTGCCGTGGCATACGGAGCTCCATCGCAGTCTTTAACACTGGTAGCATGCCGCGACAGCGTGGACGTGAACCGTATGTGCAGTTGACGGACTTTGAGCGAGGGCGCATAGTGGGCATGCGGGAGGCCGGGTGGACGTACCTCCGAATTGCTCAACACGTGGGGCGTGAGATCTCCACAGTACATCGATGTTGTCGCCAGTGGTCGGCGGAAGGTGCACGTGCCCGTCGACCTGGGACCGGACCGCAGCGACGCACGGATGCACGCCAAGACCGTAGGATTCTACCCAGTGCCGTAGGGGACCGCACCGCCACTTCCCAGCAAATTAGGTACACTGTTGCTCCTGGGGTATCGGCGAGGACCATTCGCAACCGTCTCCATGAAGCTGGGCTACGGTCCCGCACACCGTTAGGCCGTCTTCCACTCACGCCCCAACATCGTGCAGCCCTCCTCCAGTGGTGTCGCGACAGGCGTGAATGGAGGGACGAATGGAGACGTGTCGTCTTCAGCGATGAGAGTCGCTTCTGCCTTGGTGCCAATGATGGTCGTATGCGTGTTTGGCGCCGTGCAGGTGAGCGCCACAATCAGGACTGCATACGACCGAGGCACACAGGGCCAACACCCGGCATCATGGTGTGGGGAGCGATCTCCTACACTGGCCGTACACCACTGGTGATCGTCGAGGAGACACTGAATAGTGCACGGTACATCCAAACCGTCATCGAACCCATCGTTCTACCATTCCTAGACCGGCAAGGGAACTTGCTGTTCCAACAGGACAATGCACGTCCGCATGTATCCCGTGCCACCCAACGTGCTCTAGAAGGTGTAAGTCAACTACCCTGGCCAGCAAGATCTCCGGATCTGTCCCCCATAGAGCATGTTTGGGACTGGATGAAGCGTCGTCTCACGCGGTCTGCACGTCCAGCACGAACGCTGGTCCAACTGAGGCGCCAGGTGGAAATGGCATGGCAAGCCGTTCCACAGGACTACATCCAGCATCTCTACGATCGTCTCCATGGGAGAATAGCAGCCTGCATTGCTGCGAAAGGTGGATATACACTGTACTAGTGCCGACATTGTGCATGCTCTGTTGCCTGTGTCTATGTGCCTGTGGTTCAGTCAGTGTGATCATGTGATGTATCTGACCCCAGGAATGTGTCAATAAAGTTTCCTCTTCCTGGGACAATGAATTCACGGTGTTCTTATTTCAATTTCCAGGTGTGTAGAAGCATCAGTCCCACTTACACATTTAGTATCTGTTGCTGTTTAATATCTGAAGGAGTGACGTCTGTGAAGTTTAAGCATTCCAAAATATTTACACTAAGGGCATTCGTTGGCCACATGTTCAACAGTTCGCTCATGAGCTCCACAGCAATAGGGTTGTTAGGTTTCCATTCGATGATTAGGGCACTAATGGCCTGTCTGTATACACCATCTGATAAAAACTATCCGGGCACCACCACGTTTTGCGCAACTGACCACTAGACGTTATGAGAGGCGGACGTGCGAGTGTAAAAGGAGGCAGGATTATTCTGTTTGCAGTACAAAAGCAGAAACAGCAGAATGGTTCGGTCAGGAGATCTCAACTGGATGTCACATGGATAACAAATCCATCGGAATATTTCAACCTTCTACAGTTGCCCAAGTCAACTATTGATGATGTACTTGTGAAGAGGAAACGCAAAGGAAAACCATAGCTAAACCAAGACCCGACAGACCTCACATAGCTATGGACAGGGACCGTTAAGCACTGAATATGGTGGCTATAACAGTCATATGAAATCGTGGGAAGGACTCACTCGTGATTTACAAAACGCTACCATAAAATTGTGCTTAGAGATTTAAAAAAAATGCGTTGAAATGGTCGAGGAGTTCCTTACGAGCTCCTGTGGAATATACCATACAAGAGGCGTTATATGCAGGGATCGTGACCGAATCAACTTTAATCGACATGGCAGGAATAACTGCGTTACGCAGGATGAGGAGCACTATTTACATACACACAGGAATTAATATATGCACTTGGCACGGTAGTGAGCACCGTGCGTCCTCCTCCCCCCCCCCCTCCCCCACCCCCCGATCCAAATAAGAGACCACTCGCCAATAGTGAATGTAATGAAGCAACTAAAATAGAAGTTATGAATAGGAAGTCAAGTGAAATCAAACGTTACGATGACGTCCCTAGAGATCACACAAGGCCTGATTAACTACGTCTTATCTAGCCTCAGTAGAAGTCAGACACCGGAACGAGATACTAGTTCGCACCACGCCATAGTCGGGACCCGATTCCTGCCTTGCCATGCCTTTTTATTAGTTGAGCTCTCAGACGAGAGGCAGTTGTCATCTGGAATACCTACTCTCTTCTGTGTACCCAAGGAAACACCGTGGCAATATTTCCATCGGCCAATAGAGGCGTGCGACCAGAGAACGCCCTACGAACCAGCGGAGACTATCCTTACGAATTCCTCATTCCTAGTGAAATTTTAAGCTTGGTGACCATCTCAACGAAAAAACAAAAGAGCGCGTCTCGAACGTTTGAAATGTGCAACGGCCATGCGTGGCGTCAAATTGTTTTGTGCCATCGCGTGGGAGCATACTTCAGACGCGTAACGTCAAAGACACCATACAATCGACCCTAAATGTGTGGCCGGAGATATCCTTTTCGAAGCTGCTATTGTCCAGAAAATTTTATGCCCAGCCGACAAAGGCGAGATAATTCGTCACCGCCCCCGCCGCTGCCTAGTGGCGTGCGCTGGAGGCGGCACTCTAGGGCCCCACGTTTTCCTGCAGACTTCAGAAATAAGCCACAGAGAACTGACACGCACAGTCCATAGGCGCCGCATGGCGTAACTTTTATTACATTGTGAAATCAGAATTGCTCCTACGTCGCCATATTAAGAGGTTCATCAAAAACACAGAAAAGGCCAAGATGAGGGTACTATTTACATGTTAGATCGTAATTACTTCTGCTCTGATTGATATCTGCTTGTTCTCACATTAAAATGATTGGCGGAAATTAAACTTAAACGGAAACAGAGGTTGATTTTCATGAAACGAGTTAGCCCGTAATGGGCGGGCACGTTTCATCACGGGGTAGAAAACCGATCGTCACTGTCTTATGTCCACCTTATTAATTTCTCTGCTTTGCTACCTGCTGATGGATTGAAAGCCCGTATTATCTGGCTTGGGATAGAGATGAGGACTGCAGCCCCACACTTTTATTGATCATAAAAATGTAGCCTCTTTCGAGAGGGTTACTATCTTCACAAACAGGTATCAGGAGGCAAAGTAAACAAACAGTCAAGAAAAGTAGAAAGACACGAGTATATAAGGGTTCCGATGGATTGCTCTCAAGCGAAAGCAGTGTTGGTGGGAATATCCGAGGGAAGATGCCGCTGCTGGGGCACCTGAAACGGTAAACGGAAGAATGCGTGAAAGACTAGGAGAGATAGAGATTGGAAACAGCATGCGGAAAGCTCAGCAGCGTAGTAACCTGAGGGGAGGAAGGAAGGAAAGAACGAAGGAAGTCCGCAGCTCGTGGTCGTGCGGTAGCGTTCTCGCTTCCCGCACGTGGGTTCCCCGGTTCGATTCCCGGCGGGGTTAGGAATTTTCTCTGCCTCGTGATGACTGGGTGTTGTGTGCTGTCCTTAGGTTAGTTAGGTTTAAGTAGTTCTAAGTTCTAGGGGACTGATGACCATAGATGTTAAGTCCCATAGTGCTCAGAGCCATTTGAACCATTTTTGAAGGAAGGAAGATTACATCTGACGTCCCGTCGACATGCAGGTCACTAGAGACGGAGCTCAAGATCGGATTGTGCCAAGGATGGGGAAGGAAATCGGCCGTTCCCTTTGAAAGGAGCCAGCTCGGCATTTGCCTGGAGGGATTTAGGGACATCACAGAAAACCTAAATCTGGATGCCCGGACGCGGGTTTGAACCATCGTCCTCCCGACTGCAAGTCCAGTGTGCTAACCACTGAGCCACCTCGCTCGGTAACCTGAGGGAGACTGAGAGATCGGCACTACATCTAAAATACTGATAAACGTCGGATAAACAGTAACTAGGATTAAAACCCATTGGCAAACAACTCTAAAAATATTAGATAAACGATAGTGGAAAAGCACAGAAAAAATATGCAATCAACATAACGTGTCGGTGAAGGAGGAAGAGCACAAATAAAATCGTTCCTTCAGTAGGAAAAGTGACGACTTTTTGTTTTAAGTACAGAGGGTCATTAAGGATGATTATTTGCAAAATGGTAAAATAGTGACTAGTAACATTATTCGAACTTTTGTTAAGTGAACTAAAGCGGGAGGCTCCGAGACCTGCTCTCAGAAAAGAGCTGAAGCTCCAAATAGCGCGTCCATTCACACAGCGGTCTTTATAATAACGAAAGCGCATTATTAGGGCTGCTAAATAATTTCCCACCTACCCATATTTGGTCTCATGTAACTTTCAACTGTTTTCTAACAACGTCATTATGACAACCAAGTGTTGTTTATGAAACGTAAAACATTGTTCTCGTACGGCTCATTCAAGGTCCCGAGCTGCTTGAAATGCTCATCTGCGATCATCATGTCTTATCTCAAACCACTCACTTTAGAAAGCTTTACATCTGTGTAATTTTAGACCTATAGGCTTGGGACATATCTCGTATAACTGTCCGGAGCCTGTCTTAACCTACACGAAGTGTGTGGTAAGTGTTTGTACTTTTGGAAATATGGTGGCAAGCGCATGGACGAATCACGAAACGAAGTTTCCTCTGTAAACTCATTTGCATTCAGTTTCATGTTATTCATTGTGTGTGTGTGTGTGTGTGTGTGTGTGTGTGTGTGTGTGTGTGTGTGTGGAGTCTTTGTTTGAAAACAAACAAACAGTGTTTCCTTACTTTTCTCCTTCTTTTTAGGGCAACTCAGTATTACGCTCAACTCAAACTTCTACCAGCCGGCCACCAATTCATCAGAAGACATCGAGGCTGCTGAAAGGGCCTTGCAGTTTAATGTAAGTTCAAAGTCATTAATTTGTTTACATGTTGGTCTGGTCACTGAAGTCGCAACAGCAGAAAGAACAGTAAATAACGAAGCTTTAAATTTTATTTTTTCTTCAGTTTCCGTCACAGTTTGCTCCAAAAATTTTATTAATGGTGAATTGCGTCCGACTAGACTGTCCAGTCTCAAGCGATAGCCTTCATTGTAATTAATGTTAACACGCATTTTCACCAGTCCACTTGTACGTACATTAACTTTTATAGCGAATGCTATGGTTTGAGAATGGAAAATGTAGTCCGGAAATAGTCAACACAAATTAAAATTTTTGAAGGCAACTGTGACAGAAACTGAACAAGAAATAGAATTTAGTAAACTAAGTTGCTGGTCTTTGCTCCTACATTATGTCGGGACTTCCAACAAAATTTTATTTAATGTGCATAGCAGAAAAAAATACGGTGGTAGGATTGTAGATGATATGGAAGTAAACAGATGCGACTGTAATACATACACACTATACTTCTGGAAACAGCAATAGCTCTTACCGAACTGTGTGTCGAGTCTATCTGAACGTGGATGGCAGATATACCGGGTGATTCAAAATTCCTATTACAGGCTTTTAGGGCTTCTACAGGGGACTTAATAGATAATGTTTTGATGAGGAAACAATGTTCCGAAACGTACCGTTTGGACATAAAATGTTTGAAGATGGGATCACTTTCAAATCTCCCACTACGCACACCAGGCTGAGAATAGGGCGCCTTGGACAGTCTCTTCGTGAGAGTGCGACAACGACTGCGAGAGATTGGTACGTTCGAAACTAGGAGGGATGGCTGTGGTGCTCCACGGATGCGGTGCTGACTTTGAGGAGGAGGTTCTTCGTCACGTAGAAGAGAACCCGATGACAAATACTCTAAACATTGGTCATGCCATGTGCTCCTCCAGCACTCTGCTCAGAGCTCGTTGTCGGGAGATCTGAAAGTCATTGGACCCTCAAACAGATTTTGCATTTAGACGGTACATGGGATCCTTACCAAAATTTCGGTACATGGGATCCTTACGAAAATTTCGTCCATTACGTCTCCTCCGAAACCTCCTTTTTTGTCATCAGTCTTCTGGCTGGTTTGATGGGGCCAGCCACGAACTGCTCTCCTGTGCCAACCTCTTCATCTCAGAGTAGAACTTTCAACCTAAACCTCAATTATTTGCTGGATGTATTCCAATCTCTGTTTTCATTTACAATTTGTGCCCTCTACAGCTTCCTATAGTACCATAGAACTGATTTCCTGTCGTCTAAATAGATTTCCTATCATCCTAACCCTTCTCTTTGTGAGTGTTTTCCACACATTTCTTTCCTCTCATTCTGTGCAGAACCTCCTCATTCCTTACCTTATCAGTCCATCTAATTTGCATCATTGGAGTGTAGCACCACATCTCCAGTGCTTAGATTCCTTCTGTTCCGGTTTTCCCACACTCCATGTTTCACTACCATACAGTGCTGTGCTCCAAACTTACAAACTAAGAAATTTCCTCGCCAAACTAAGAGCTCTGTTTGGCACTAGTAGACTTCTCTTGGCCATGAATGCTCTTCTTGCCAGTGCTAGTCTGCTTTTGATGTCCTCCTTGGTCTGTCCGTCGTTGATTATTTTGATGCCTAGGTAGTGGAATTCCTTAACTCCATCTACTTCGTGACCATCCATCCCGATGTTAAGTTTCACGCTGTTCTCATTTCTACCACTTATCATTACTTTCGTCTTTCTTCGATTTACTCTCAATTCATATGCTGTACTGATTAGACTGTTCGTTCAATTCAGCAGATCATGCAATTCTTCTTCACTTTGACCAGCAATGCCATCAGCAAATCGTATCATCGATATCCTTTTACCTTGAATTTCAATTCCACTCCTGAGCCTTTCTTTTATATCCATAGTTGCTTCTTCGATGTTCAGATTGAACAGTAGGGACAAAAGACTACATCCCCGTCTTAGACCCTTCTTAATCTGAGTACTTCGTTCTTGGTCGTCCACTCTTTATTATTCCATCTTGTCTCTTGTACATATTGCATACTACCTGTCTCTCCCTATGGCTTACCCCTCTTTTTCTCAGAATTTCAAACGTCTTGCACCGTTTTACATTGTCGAACGATTATTCCAGGTTGACAAATCGTATGAATGTGTCTTGCTTCCGTTATCAACTGCAACGTCAGAATTGCCTTTCTGGTGCCTTTACCTTTCCTGAAGCCAAACTGATCGTCATTTAACACATCCTCCATTTTCTTTTCCACTCTTCTGTGTATTATTCTTGTCAGCAACTTGGATGGATGAGCTGTTATGCTAATTGTGCGACAATTCTCGCACTTGTCAGCTCTTGCAGTCTTCGGAATTGTGTGGATGATATTTTTCTGAAAGTCAGATGGTATATTGCCGGACTTGTACATTCTATACACCAACGTGAATAGCCGTTTTGTTGCCACTTCCTACAATGATTTAGAAAATCTGATGAAATGTTATCTATCCCGTCCGCCTTATTTGACCTTAAGTCTTCCAAAGCTCTCCTAAATTGTGATTCTAAACTGTGGATCCCCTATGTCTTCTAAATCGATCCTCGTTTCTTCTTCTATCACATCAGACAAATCTTCCCTCTCATAGAGGCCTTCAGTGTACTCTTTGCACCTATCCGCTCTCTCATGTGCATTTAACAGAGGAATCCCCGATGCATTCTTAATGTTACCACGCTTGTTTTTAATTACACTGAAGGTTATTTTCACTTTCCTATATGCTGCGTCAGTCCTTCCAAGACTCATTTCTTTTTCGATTTATTCACATTTTTCATACAGCCATTTCGTCTTAGCTCCCAAGCACTTGCTACTTATTTCATTCCTCACGACTTGTATTTCTGTATTCCTGAATTACCCTGAAAATTTTTGTGCTTCCTTCCTTGATCGATCAGTTGAAGTATTTGTTCTGTTACCCATACTTTCTTCACAGTTACCTTCTTTATACCTATATTTTTCTTTCCATCTTCTGTGATTGCCCTTTTCAGAGATGTCCATTCCTGGCTGCCGAGCTGTTCTTCATTGCTGTATTTATAGCCTTAAGAACTTCAAGCGTATGTCGTAATCCCTTAGTACTTCCCTATTCCACCTCTTTGCATTTTGGTTCTTCTTGGTCAATCTCTTAAACATCAGACTACTCTTCAACACTATTACATTGTGATCTGAGTCTGTATCTTCTCCCTATTACTAGCTGAAGTTTATTACAGAACTCAGTTAGTCTGTTTCCTTTCTCAGTCGTTGTCCCAAGCCCATATTCTCCTGTAAACTTTTCTTCTACTACTTCTCCTTCGACTGATAACCAGTCCCCCATGACTATGAGATTTTCATTTCCCTTTACGAGCTGTATTATCCTTTCGATATCCTCATATAATTTCTGTGTCTCCTGTTCTTCAGGTTGTGATGTCGGTACGTATACCTGAAGTGTCGTTATCGGTGTTGGTTTCCTATCGATTCTGGTAAGAACAGCCCTATCGCTGAACTGTTCACAGTAACTCACTCTCTGCCCTATCTTTCTATTCATAACGAATCTTACTCCCGTTATAATATTTGATGTTGCTGCTGATATTACTCTATACTAATCTGACCAGAAATCCTTGTCTTCTTTCCATTTCACTTCACTGAGCCCCTACTATATCTAGATTGAGCCTTTGCATTTCCTTTTTCAAATTTTCTAGTTTCCCTACTACGTTCAAGCTTCTGACATTCCACTTCCCGACTAGTAAAACGTTAACCTTTCGTTGGTTATTCCATCTTTTTCTCATGGTCACCTCTCCTTTGGCAGTTCCCTCTGCCAATGGAGAGATCATCATGACATGTCCTGTAATACATGTTATGTGTCTTTAATGCACGTTTTGATTACTAATCAAAGACGCTACCACTAGTCCATGGGTAGACTCTACAATACCTAGACGCCTGTAATAGGAATTTTGAGTCATTCTGTAGGTACGTCAGTCTTTGCTCTTACAGCTCCGTGGTAGTTGACAAGTGGCAGCGTGTCACTCTTTCGGCAACCAGTGACCAGATGTTTTCAGTGGATGGGACGTCGGGTGAACGTGCTGAGTGGGGGACAATCGAAAACCCTCGGTATAAGCGTAGGCCAGGGCAGCACAGGCAATATCCAGTCTTGCATTATTTTGTTGAAAGATTAGCTCATGGTCACCTCGAAGGTAGTTCTTGGCCTTTACACATCAGAAATGTAACGCCTGATGTCCAAATTACCAGCTGCACGACACTGAGGAGGCCGTGATGTCCACCCAATGGCAGCTCCTTACAATCACAGTAGGTGGTGGGCTAGTATGACGAGGATGAATGCAATATGACAACGTTCGGTCTCCTCAGAGCCTTCGTACGTGGATACGCCCATGATGATTCTGTACGCAGAACAGGAACGACGTGGTGCGCTTCTTGAGTCTAATGTGGTCAGTGGGCGCACTGCTGTTCCTCTCTGTCACCATGTGAAGGGGGAAGCCGTGCTCATAGCCCACAGCGTTGCAGAAATCATCGCACTGACTGTGTTGATACTTGTGTCAAACGAAAGCATTTCACGACCTCAAATAAGTTAAGTGGTTGTACAATCCTGCATTGTCAATCGAACAACCTAGGTCCCATCCGTGGGAGGTCACTTGAGCCGTTTGGACCATGCTTAGTGTTGAGTACACACTGATCAGCTAGGATATTATGACCACCTATCTAATAGCCGGTAGGTCCACCTTTGGCACTGATAACAGAGGCAGTGCGTATTGGCGTGGAAGCAATGAGGCCTTCGTAGGTCGCTGGAGGGGTTTGACCCCATATCTGCACACACATGTTAAATAATTCCGGCACAATCAATCAGATCCCAGATGTGTTCGATCGGGTTCAGATTTGGCGAGCTGCGTGGCCAGCGAATCAATTGGAACTCATCATTGTGTTCTTTGTACCACTCCATGACACTCCTGGAGCTGTGACATGACGCATTATCTTGTTGAAAAATGCCACTGCCGTCGGGGAAACTTGATCGTCACGAAGGGGCGTACGTGATCTGCAACCAGTGTACGATACTCCTTGGCCGCCATGATGCCTTGTACGAACTCCACTGGACCTGTGGATGGCCATGTGAATCTGGAGCCGCCGCCAGCTTGTCTTCGTCCTTAAGTACAGCAGTCAAAGAGCTGCTCCCCTGGAAGACAATGGATTCACGCCCTCTCTTCGGCATGATGAAGAGGGTACCGGAATTCATCAGACCACGCAACGCTCTGCCACTGTGCCAACGTCCAATGCCGAAGGTCACTTGCCCATTTCAGCCGTAGTTGCTAATGTGTTGGCGTTAACATTGGTCGTCGTCTGTGGTGGCCCATCGTTACGTGTGTTCGATGCACTATGTGCTTAGACACACTTGCACACAGTCCACCGCTTGTGCTCTTTTACCACTCTGCCCAGCCTATGACATCCAATACCTGTAGTTAGGGATAGCCGCCCAACCTCACATGAGGACGTGGTTTCACCTTGGTTTCGCCACTTGTTGAAGACAAACACCGCAGCACTCCTCGAACACCCAAAAAATCGTGCAGTTTCTGAAAAGCTCGCGCCGAGCTTCCGGGCCATCATAATCTGCTGTCGATCAAACTCAGATACATCGCGCGCCTTTCCCATTCTACACACGGACAGCACGCTCACTGATACTATATGAATCGTGCATGTGTATGACTAGCAGACATTCGTCGCTAGGTGACGCTGCTACTGCTTGGACGAGTTTATATCGATAATAAGTCGGTGTTCATAATTGTTGAATTATGTTACGTGCTGGTAGATGTTTCTCCTTCTTACTGTACAATATGCACAACGTGATACTGCCGCAAGTAACAAACGCAATTTTTGAGTGAGAAACCCGCAGCATTATCTTTCGTTACATAAAGATTACAGATGCAGTCATTCTCAGCTACCTGAGGTTCGCTGAAATGCTGATAATTGGCACATCTGCGAATCTAGTACTGTACATTCTACCACAGTTTGACGTACGTTACATTTCACCTTCATGAAGTTTCAGTTTTAGTGGCCAGCAGCACACTTTATATATTGAAGTTGTGCACGGATATTACTCACTTTTCTTTAACTGGCTCAGTGATTGTAAGAACTTTAGTTATTACGAAGGAATTGAGATCAGATTTACACTAGTTTGTTATTCTGTGAGGAGCAGCCAATGAAAAGCGAACACCCACCACAAATGGATCATGGAATGCTTTCATTGAAAAGTAATCACCACACGCGTTAAATTATTTGGGAGACGAGACGATAAATTCCTGTTTCGTAGAACGCAGTCGATCGCTGACGGATGAACAACAACCGCACCCACTCACGCGCTTCCTCGCCCGACTAAAACCGACATCCATGCATGTCTTTCTTCAGGTCGCCAAAAATGTGAAAAATCACACAGTGAAAGTCCGGGCTGTATGGAGGATGCTAGAATGTTTCCCAACCAAATCGCTGAAACGTAGTCTTCGTCCGAATAGCAGTATGGGGGCGGGCGTTGTCGGTCAAGATTCCCTCCGACAGCATTCCTAAGCATTTGGACCTAATGGTGCGTCGCAATTTCTGAAAAGTTTCTTCATAGCGCTGTGCATTGATTATCCATCCACGCTTGAGGAACTCGGAGAGCAGGGGGCTCCTGTAGCCGATAAAAAAATGTTCAAATGTGTGTGAAATCTCATGGGACTTATCTGCTAAGGTCATCAGTCCCTAAGCTTACACACTACTTAACCTAAATTATCCTAAGGACAATCACACACACCCATGCCCGAGGGAGGACTCGAACCTCCGCCGGGACGAG
Organism: Schistocerca americana; assembly: GCF_021461395.2. NCBI lineage: Eukaryota > Metazoa > Arthropoda > Insecta > Orthoptera > Acrididae > Schistocerca > Schistocerca americana. The sequence goes on from NC_060125.1 coordinate 288,764,890, forward strand.
CCGCACAGTCCATGACTGCAGCGCCCAAGACCGCTCGGATAATCCCGCGCGGCAGTCGATAAAAGCTCATCATGACTCTACCGGTACTTGTGTGAACAGATTTTTATTTATTTGGCGGGGGAAATGTAGGACGTTTCCACTACTGGCTGTGCCATTTACCCTCGAGCAGTCTGAATGCTGTTGTATAGAATGATCCTGTTCCACGATAACACCCACCCCCATACTGCCTTTCGGACAAAGATATACATGTGCAGGCTGAGATGATGAATTAAAATTTGCACCAAGGTCAGGATTCGAACCCAGGTCTCCTGTTGTCTAGGTAGTTGCGCTAACCACTACGCCAAACGGGCACAGCGGCTTTGCACCACTGCACGGACTATCATAACACACCTCCCTCTTCAGTACAAATTCCCATTCACACCGCAGCCCACTTGGTATTTACCTGGGTACGAATCGCAGCCTTGGTACAAATTATGAGTCGTCGCTTCAGACTGCATATATACATCACTGATGTTAGAAACTTGAATGGAACACAGGCTACGACTCAACGATTTGGTTGGGAAACATTGCAGCATACTCCATACAGCCCGGAGTGAGTGCAGTTGTTGATCCGTCAGTGGCCCACCGTGTTCTACAAAACAGGAATTGACGGTCTTTCTTCCCAGTGGAATAAATGTCTGAATCCGTATTGTGATTAGTTTTGAATGGAACCGTTCCACGGACCCACTGAGGTGGCTGTTCTGTTTTCAATTGACAGCCACTTATACAGGGTATACGGGTATTTTTTTTTCTGTTTTGAGTCATCAATCTTCTGCTGGTTTGATGCGGGCCGCCAACAATTCCTCTCTTGTGCCGACCTTTTCATCTCAGAATAGCAACTGCACCATGCGTCCTCAATTATTTGCTGGATGTATTCCACTCTCTGTCTTTCTCTACAGTTTTTACCCTGTACAGCTCACTCTAGTACCCTGGAAGTTGGCTCCTGATGCCTTAACAGAAGTCCCCTCATTCTGTCCCTTCTTCTTGACAGTGTTTTCCACATTTTTCTTTCCCCGCCGATTCTGCGGAGAACCAGCTCATTTCTTACCTTACCAGCCCACCTGATTTTCAACATTCTTCTGTAGCACCACATCCCAAAGGCTTTTCCCCACAGTCCATGCCTCACTGTCATACAATGCTGTCTTCCAAACGTACATTATCAGAAGTTTCTTCCTCAAATTGAGCCCTACGTTTTGTACTAACAGACTTATTTTGCCCAGAAATGCCTCTTCCGCCAATACTAGTCTGCTATTTATGTTCTCCTTGTTCCATTCGCGGTACGTTATTTTGCTGCCTAGGTAGGAGAATTCCTCAACTTCACCTACTTTGTGACCATCAATCATGTTGGTAAGTTTCTCGCTGTTCTCGTTTCTGCTGCTAAAGTGAGTAGTATATTATGTTTTCAACATGCTGCTTGCCAGGAGCTCTGTCTGCAAATGCTCCAGCTCCACTGTGTTTGGATGGTCAATCTTTATGATTCTTTACTTTCTTAACGATCATCGTAGTCTAGGGATATCGTCTTTGATGGTGTCACCTCGAAAAGAAGGAAAACTGAGTATTATCCTAATTCAAAATTGTTAAGGCTCTCGTGGCCACTTGTTGACAAACTGTCTATTGGCTTCTGCCTCGATTTCTTCGGCCGACGTTCGTCTGATGATTTTACTGACGTTTCGCCACCACACGTGGCTAGCGTTGTCAAAACTTCACCCTCCATTGCTGATGGTGAACTGGAGCCGAGCTTGCGGCCGCAGACTGTATGTACCTCGCGCGCCATCGTACGAGGGTTCTCCGCAGTCATTTCCGGTTCGGTTCTCCTCTTTGCCACCTGTGACGGTCGTTCGCTGCAGTACGGGAAGCCAGGATCCTTTTACCTTAAGGCTTTCTTCTTTCTTGTTGAAGCTATTCCAGTATTTTTGTATTTCTAAAGCCTCTCTGAACAAGCGTGTGTGATAGTGTTTCTCTACCGCCAGAACGTCCATGTCGGCGAATTTTACTATGTGGTCGGTCTCACACAGCGCGTGCTCCGCCACGGCCGATTTCTCCACCTGCCCCAAACAGCAATGCCGCTTATGATCCTTGATCCTGGTGTGGATTGATCGTCCAGTCATTCCGACATAAGCTTTTCCTCATGTGCATGGTATGCGGTATATTCCCGACATTGCAAGTGGGTCCCTTTTCTCTTTTGCCGAGCTGAGACACTCTTTGATCTTCTTTATCGGTTTGGAAATCGTCTTTACGACGAGTTTGCGCAGTATACGGCCGTTTCTGTCAGTCACTCTGGGAATGTATAACAGAAAGGCCGTAACCGATATTTGTTTTTCTGATTTGTCGCTTTGCCGAGTGTTTGGATCTGTTACAGTTCTAATATATCTTGTGGAGCACCCATTGCTCCTCAGGACACTTTCCAGTCGGCCGGTGTGGCCGTGCGGTTCTAGGCGCTACAGCCTGGAACCGCGTGACCGCTACGGTCGCAGGTTCGAATCCTGCCTCGGGCATGGATGTGTCTGATGTCCTTAGGTTAGTTAGGTTTAAGTAGTTCTAAGTTCTAGGGGACTGATGACCTCAGAAGTTAAGTCCCATAGTGCTCAGAGCCATTTGAACACTTTCCAGCTGTTGCATTGCGCGTCCGAGGTTCTGCGGCTCACATATTCGTCCTGCTCGCGTTACGTGCGTATTAATCATGCCTCTTTTCTGGCTCTGGTGGTGATTTGATAAATTGTGCAGGTATCGGCCCGTGTGTATCGGTTTTCGATACACGCTGTGTCCCAGGTTTTCGCCATCCCTTGTGACGTAGAAATGATATTTCTTGTCCTTTTCTGCTTCCATTCACGTGGAATGGCAATTTCTACGAACAGCTGGAAGGCGTCGCCATGGGTAGACCTCTTAGTCCAGTGGTGGCCAACTTCTTTATGGAACATTTCGAAGCACAAGCACTAGACGTGGCGGTTTGTAAACCTAAGGTGTGGTACAGATATGACGATGATACTTTCTTTGTGAGGAGCCATGGTGAAGAAACGCTCGGTGACTTCCTAAGACACTTGAACAATCTCCGTTCCAACATAAAATTTACCATGGAAGTAGGAAAGGATAAGAAACTACCGTTTCTAGATGTGCCTTTCTGCCATACATTCCCAGAGTAACTGACAGAATCGGCCGTATACTGCGCAGACACGTCGTAAAGACGATTTTCAAATCGAAAAAGAAGATCAAAGAGTGTCTCAGCTCGGCAAAGGAGAGAAGCGACCCACTTTTCCAATGCCAGGAATATACCGCATACCATGCACATGCGGAAAAGTTTATGTCGGAATGACTGGACTATCAATCAACACCAGGATCAAAGAACATAGACGACATTGCAGGTTGGGGCAGGTGGAGAAATAGGCCGTGGCAGAGCACTCACTGTGTGAGACCGACCGCTTAGAAGAGGGGAACCGAACCGGATATGATCGCGGAGAAGCCTCGTACGTTGGCGCGCGAGGTACACTCTTTGACATAAAACTCGACCGGCGGCCGGCCGCTGCACAGGCTAAGTCCGCGCCGATCGCGACATGGGACAAATAAACTGACCGACTCGCTAATTCTCTAAGTCTGACTATCTGCACAATCTGGCAACACTGTAGACTGCGGCACTTCCTGGAGGAAGTCTTGTCCCATGATAGAGAAAACCGTGAGCTGGTTACGCCTGTGGTCTAGCGGTAGCGTGCGTTGTTTCTATTCACGATGTCTGTGGATCGAGAGCAGCTGGCACAACGTATTTTTATAGCCTCTTCAGTCTGAATGCTGCAGACGTGAATGTAATGGTAGCGCAAATTCAATCAATTTCGCTTTCTGACACACCGATATCAAAATTTTATCCAGTAACGATTTTGCGGCAGATTTCCTGCAGAGTGTCCTCCTCTGGACGCCGTATGTGGCAAGGCTCCGGGATCCATTTGCTGGCTACTGGCAGCGGCCGTGGCAATGACTACAGTCCGCTCGTTGCCGCCAGTGTGTCGTTAGCTCAGTGGTTCCGTTGTGCGTTGCAATGCTACTGTTATATAAGGTTGCAGTTCCAGTATCGGTGAAAGTCGCTGAATACAGCCTTTTATTTTCCATTTTAATTAATGGAGTTGCAAACTGCTAGTAAAAATTCCTTATACGAAATCTGAAGAATGCCTTTACACATCAATGTTCGTGCCATTTGGGCTTAGTAAATTATGTTAATATCATGGATGTCTGCTTTGCAAATGCCAAGGTGCTTCACTGTAAAATAGTTCCTGAAAAGATTCAAACCAATTGTCAACGATACGAATTTGGGCTTTGTTCGTCATATAGGTCTAGCGTGTCAGGAGGTTGTTTATTAAGTGCAAATGGTTCAAACGGCTCTGAGTACTATGGGACTTAACATCTATGGTCATCAGTTCCCTAGAACTTAGAACTACTTAAACCTAACTAACCTAAGGACATCACACAACACCCAGTCATCACGAGGCAGAGAAATATTAAGTGCACATGTTGATTGCTATAGTTCCTCTCTTCTAAATTATTGCAATAGCATTTAACTGCAGACGTTTTCTGACACCGGCGTTATCAGGTCCTTTCCGCTCTCTGAAACCTCCAAAACGATAAATTTTTCTGGTTTAAATCTGATGACCTTAACTATCACCTCCGATCAACGTTAAATACTTTATGAATCCATACAAGGAACTCCGTATGTGCAGTGTTCCTGCACTGCTGCAGAGCATGCATTGAAAGGTATTCACACAGTGTATCGCATAGACTTACCATAAGGAATGAAACAAGAACTGTAATACACTTTACACCACAGGCGCTCAGTCTGGCTTGACGGAAACATCTGAATAATGGCCAAAAGTTGCACAAATAACTGACTTTGAAAGGAAAAGAAATGATATATGAAGCATTTATAAATTCATCGAAAGTAGTGAGGTGGTTTAATTTCGTCCCAGTCCATAAAATTAATTTCGGGCCATACTCAACCCTTGCCGATTAATGTAATATAATACCCACCTACTGATCTGGGCATCTGTATCCGTTGCATTCGAGCGTGAATGGAACCCGTAGAAATTTTCTGTGGAGCAACATTTAATAATAAAGCGTTTTAAAAGCGATGAATGGTAGCAGGCGCTTTCGATAAAGAACGGGGGAGAGCAAGGCCACTGCTGTCGCCACGGCCGCTGCCAGTAGCCAGCAAATGGATCCCGGAGCCTTGCCACATACGGCGTCCAGAGGAGGACACTCTGCAGGAAATCTGCCGCAAAATCGTTACTGGATAAAATTTTGATATCGGTGTGTCAGAAAGCGAAATAGATTGAATTTGCGCTACCATTACATTCACGTCTGCAGCATTCAGACTGAAGAGGCTATAAAAATACGTTGTGCCAGCTGCTCTCGATCCACAGACATCGTGAATAGAAACAACGAACGCTACCGCTAGACCACAGGCGTAACCAGCTCACGGTTTTCTCTATCATGAGACAAGACTTCCTCCAGGAAGTGTCGCAGTCTACAGTGTTGCCAGATTGTGCAGATAGTCAGACTTAGAGAATTAGCGAGTCGGTCAGTTTATTTGTCCCATGTCGCGATCGGCGCGGACTTAGCCTGTGCAGCGGCCGGCCGCCGGTCGAGTTTTATGTCAAAGAGTGTACATACAGTCTGCGGCCGCGAGCTCGGCTCCAGTTCACCTTCAGCAATGGAGGGTGAAGCTTTGACAACGCTAGCCACAGGTGGTGGTGAAACGTCAGTAAAATCATCAGACGAACGTCGGCCGAAGAAATCGAGGCAGAAGCCAATAGGCAGTTTGTCTCTATCCTAATTTATCCTCTGCCATATGGTCTGCATATCACAATGAACATATGTCGATCACAGTGTCTCCCGAAAAAGAGACAGTGAGTGTGGCCGAAATCGGTGAGGAACACACAGGAGACAGCAAAAGAGATCTGGGTGCTGAACCTGCATTTAAAGGTTATTGTGAATCAAATGAGCCATACTTTTTGCCTCAAAGGGATCTCAGTGAAGTTGTTCGTGATTTAAATTTGTGGAAGCAACAAGTTAACTGTTCAGTATCGCTATTAAAAGGATCGAATCTTCTTCTTCGCGGTACTAAAGTGACTGTTTATCACTACTGTCGCTTTGATTCTGTTTAATATTTCTCCAAAGGTATTGAGTACATTACGTAGACACTTGGCCATGATGTCAGTGTAAATGAATTGCGCTTATTTAATGATTCCAGCATATTTAACTCGAAAGCCGTAACTGTTCACAATGGGAACAAATTTGCTCCTGTTCCAGGTGCTCATGTAGTTAATGTGAGATACATATGACAACTTAATTCTGCTATTTAGACTTATCCAGTAAAAAATTACGAATGGCGTATATCAGCAAATCTTCTGGGCATGCAGTTTGGGTACATAGAGCACTGTTGCTTTAAATGTGAGTGGATGATCAGAGACAAATAAAAACACTGCTATGGGAAAAATAGCCGTCTCTGAAGAAGAGAGTGGTGAACACTTCCCTTGTTAACCCAAAAAAAGGGTATCTATCTCCATTGCAATTTATATTAGGTCTTATCAAAAACTTTCTGGAAGCCAGGGACAAAACTTGCGTGAGAATTCTACAGTGATCAGTGAAGAAAAAGTGATGGAATGCATATTTGAATGACAGCAAATTAAGGAATTTTTGTCTGATGATCATTTTTTTCATCTTTCAGTGTTGGTGAAAGAATGTCATAGCCATCTTTCATAAGTGTTTGGAAGATTGTTTTAGGGAACCATAGGGTGAAGCGCTATCGCGATACTGTACAAAAGCTACTGACATCTCACCACGTTTTGGGATTAACATGTCACTTAAACTACATTTCTGCGCATAGGTTTTAATTGAACAGTGATCACATACGATAAGACGTTTTGTCTTACGTCTATTGCGTCGGGTTTTGTCAGTTATAAAATTTGAAGAACATCATTACGTAAATTTTAACCTTGTACGAAAGTCTGTTTTTAATCATACAGCAAGATCCACGACTTTCAGCCTTCAGAGATGGAGGTTAGCCACTTGTGCTACCGATAACGCTTATCACAAAGGCAACAATGTTCATAAACACGATACGTGAAGAGGTAGTAGACGCCTGTTGTTGGTAAAGAGACTGTAAAAACTTAATTCCACGTGATTTAGAAGAATGTGTAGGATATGGCTGTTTGATGCACTTCAGTTTTTCCTTTACTGTGTTGTTATTGCGTTCCAGATAATGGTAAATGCCGGTGATAAAACTTTTTCCTGCGCATGTTTGTTCATCACCTGTCCTCCACAGCCAGTTTCCATGACGCTAGTAACCCTAAGGGCCAAACCCTGTCTCGATTTCACACGAGTTCCTTGTTGTTGTTCAGTGATCTTCAGTTCAGAGACTGGTTTGATGCAGCTCTCCATGCTACTCTACCATGTGCAAGCTTCTTCACCTCCGAGTAACTACTGCAACCTACATCCTTCTGAATCTGTTTAGTGTATTCATGCTTTGGTCTCCCTCTACGATGTTTGCCCTCCACGCTTCCCTCCAATACTAAATTGGTGATCCCTTGATGCCTCAGAACGAGTCCTACCAACCGATCCCTTCTTCTAGTCAAGTTGTGCCACAAACTCCTCTTCTCCTCAGTTCTATTCAGTACCTCCTCATTACTTACGTGACCTACCCATCTAATCTTCAGCGTTCCACATTTCGAAGCTTTTATTCTCTTCTTGTCTACAGTGTTTATCGTCCACATTTCATTTCCATACGCGGATACACCCCATGCAAATACTTTCAGAAAAGCTTCCTGACTCAATTTCTCTTCTTCAGAAACGATATCCTTGGCATAGCCAGTCTACATTGTGTATCCTCTCTACTTCGACCATTATCAGTTATTTTGCTCCCCATACAGCAAAACTCATCTACTACTTTAAGTGTCTCATTTCCTAATCTAATTCCTTCAGCAACACCTGATTTAATTCCACTACATTCTGTTATCCTCGTTTTACTTTTGTTGGTTTTCACCTCATACCCTCCTTTCATACACTGTCCATTCCGTTCAGCTGCTCTTGCAGGTCCATTGCTGTCTCTGACAGAATTACAATGTCGACGGCAAACCCCAAAGTTTTTATTTATTCTTCTTGGATTTCAATTCCTACTCCAAATTTTTCTTTTGTTTGCTTTACTGCTTGCTCAGTATATAGATTGAATAACGTCAGGGAAGCAAAAGGGAGTGAGACACTCTCTCTCAACCACCGCTTCCTTTCATGTCCCTGGACTTTTGTAACTGCCATCTGGTTTCTATACAAATTGTAAATATCCTTTCGCTCCCTGTATTTTACACCTGTCGCCTTCAGAATTTGAAAGAGTGTATTCCAGTCAAAATTGTCAAAATGTTTTTCTAAGTCTACAAATGCTAGTATCTTGTAAGATAAGTCGTAGGGTCATTATCGCTTCTCGTGTTCCAATGTTTCTACGGTATCCAAACTGATCTTGCCCGAGGTCAGCTTCTACCAGTTTTTCCATTCGTTTATAAAGAACTCGTGTTAGTATTTTGCAACCACTGCTTATTAAACTGATACTTCGGTAATTTTCACACACGTCAGCACCTGCTTTCTTTGGGATTGGAATCATTATATTCTTCCTGAAGTCTGAGGGTATTTCACCTGTCTCATACATCTTGGTCACTAGGTGGAAGAGCTTTGTCATGGCTGGCTCTCACAAGGTTTTCAATAGCTCTAACGGAATGTTGTCTACTCCTGGGGCTTTGTTTTGACTTAAGTCTTTCAGTGCTTTGTCAAATTATTCACGCATTACTATACCTCCATTCTCATCTTCCTCTACGTCCTCTTTCCTTTCCATAATATTGCCCTCAAGTACATCGCCCTTCTATAGACGCTCTATATACTCCTTCCTCCTTTCTGGTTTCCCTTCTTTGCTTAGGACTGGTTTTCCACCTGAGCTCTTGATACTCTCTTTTCTCCAAAGGTGTCTTTAATTTTTCTGTGGACGGTATCTATCTTACTCCTAGTGATATATGCCTCTACATCCTTACATTTGTTCTCTAGCCATTCCTAAGTACACATTTTGCGCTTCTTGTCGAACTCGTTTTTGAGACGTTTGTATTCCTTCTCGCTCGTTTCATTTACTGCATTATTTTAGTAACACTACTATATTTTACAGCACAAATTTACATTTTGGAAGCTATGGGACCAGTAAAGAAATTGTAAAATCTTAGACAAAATACACGGATTTGTACGTTATCATAAAACCGGAAGTAAATAATAAGCTTAGCTTTTGATGTACTCACCCTGATTTTCTCGAGACGCACAGTGGCATTTCAGAATATGTTCTGATTTCTGCTTCGGTGCTAAAGAAAGTAATTTTCTATAGAAACAAAAGTAGTAATCTTTTTTTTATTCTCCTGGCTTTTATCTCGAATCGTCACGGCGTGGCCATGCTAATCACTGGATTTGGCAATGTTAGTCGCAAAGGCTGACTGAATTCCCTTCCTGTTGGCAGCCCTTCCCCGCCTAAAACCCACATCCAGGCTGGCCGGCACTTTGGCCTCCGTTGTAAATCTGTCGGACAGCTTTGAGTCGCAGCGAGCGACACCCCGAATCCCGAAAGAGGCGTGCTATCTCGCGCGGCGATCCGGGAGGGTTTAAATAAAAGTAGTAGTAGTAATAATAGTACACCAACGATTTTTTCCTCAAGCTACCTTCACGTACGGTCCGTCAGTTCACCGGAAGAAGTGTTACTGGAAACGCTCTGTGTGGGCTCCAATGTCTCTAAATTATCTTTATGGTGTTTTCCTGGGATACACAAGGGAATATGCAGTATACCCTTAGATGGCCAAGTCATGGGATAGTGATACACACAGAATATGTGTGTGTGTGTGTGTGTGTGTGTGTGTGTGTGTGTGTGTGTGACGCACTTCTCTAAATTATCTCTATGGTGTTCTTGCGAGATACACGAGGAAACATGCAGTGTATCGCTATCCTATGACTTAGCCATCTCGGGGTATACCGCATGTTCGTCGAGCGGTCTAAGGCGCTGCAGTCATGGACTATGCGGCTGGTCCGGGCGGAGGTTCGAGTCCTCCCTCGGGCATGGGTGTATGTGTTTGTCCTTAGGATAATTTAGGTTAAGTAGTGTGTAAGCTTAGGGACTGATGACCTTAGCAGTTAAGTCCCATAACATTTCACACACTTGAACATTTTTTTTGAACTGCATGTTCCCTTGTGTATCTCTTTAAAACACTGTAGAGATAATTTGGAGAAGTACGTGGAAGTGCCCTAACATGACGTGGCATGGACTCGATTAATGTCTGAAGTATTGCTGGAGGGAACTGACACCATGGACCCTGCGGTGCTGTCCAGAAATCTATAAAAATAGGAAGGGTGGAGATCTTTTCTGAACAGCACGTTGCAAGGCATCCCAGATATGCTCAACTAGGGTAATTTGGTGGCCAGCGTATGTGTTTAAACTGCGAAGAGTATTCCTAGAGCCACTCTGTAGCAATTCTGGACGTTTGGGGTGTCGCATTGTCCTGCTGGAATTGCCCAAGTCCGTCAGAACGCACAGTGGCCATGAGTGGATGCAGGTGATCAGACAGAGTCGTATCTAGTCTATGTTATTGCCTTATATAGGCGTTGCCGATCTCAGCGCCGTATTCTACCATTTTACATACTTCTGTAGTTGAGTACGCATGCCTATACCAGTTTCTTTGGCGCTTCAGTGTATATATACATATGGTGGTAGTATCGCGTACACAAGATATGAAAGCACATGGGAATAAAAACACTTCAAACACGGATTGGTAGTTGGAACTAGACGCTTGGCACACTCCATTCCGGAAATCGTTAAGAAGTCCAATATTCCGAGATTCACAGTGTCAAGGATGTGCGGAGAATACTAAATATCAGCCAATAGCTGTCACAACGGACAACACGTTGGCGACGGGCTTCACTTAACGACCGAGAGCAGCGGCGTTTGCATAGAGCCGTCGGTGCTAACAGATACGGAACACTGCGTGAAATAACCGCAGAAATCAATGTGAGGCGTACGACCAACGCACCAGTCAGGACAGTGTGGCTAAATGTCTCGCCAATGGGCAATGGCAGCAGATGACCGACGTGAGTCCCTGTGCTAACAGCACGACATCGCCTGCAGTGCATCGTCTTGGCTCAATAGGACCCTTGACGACGGGAAAACCGTAACCTGGTCGGATTTGTCTCGATTTCAGTTGGGCTGCCATGTACCCTGTTGGTTGTACCCCCCTGACAACACGGGGATCGCTCACTGGTGCCTGCACTGTTAACTCCCCACGTTTGCCAAGGAGTACATGCCCGTCACCCTGGGGCATCAGGACTCCCGGCAATGGCCATCCTGCCGGGTGACCTTTGCTATGGCTGAGTGGTGCACTTGGGAAGGGCCTCTGGTCAGAGTGGGGGGCATCAGGGTAGATGACACGCCATGAAGCCTGCCACGACGTCACTTGCTGGTGATCAAACGCCAGCACTCTCTAAGCATTCCAAGTCTCAGTACAATGCAAGGAAGTATGATCCTAAGTCGGCAGTGAACCTTATTCAACCCAGTTCCTCATATGTATGAGAGCTGACGGGGACTCCTCTATTTTGATGAAGCCTCAGTTTTTATAGAGCATTTAGATGACAAGTTTAGGGAGGTGGGAGGTGGAGGGCTTGTCTAAAATGTGGTCTTGGTCAGTCTTGATAAAAACAGCATCCTCAGCCCATTCATGGGCGCTACTCGCTTGTGACAAGCTGGGGGACGTTTCCGTTACCATCACGAATCATAAGCTCTTAAAAATTGTCGAGGGTATTATATTTCACAGGGATCTTCTTTTGTAGTTTGGCGACGAGCTGCGCTTCAACTTAGAGAGACGAGGAGTTCATTTCGTCCAGCATGTCCATCAGGTCCAAGGGATAATCAGGTTGCCACTGGTGCCTTCATCTTGGCCTTCGGGGGTGACACATTACCCGAGAAGGTCAAGGTGATGGTCTACTGCTGTGATGTCAAGCCATATATCCCTCCCCCAATGTGGTGTTTTAAGTGCTGGAAGTCTTCCTGCTGTACTTCCAGCATCACATGTCGAGATTGCGGACGTACTGCCATCCCAATACTCCATGTGCCCCGCCTCCCATCTGTGTCAACTGCAGAGAGCCTCATTCCCCTTGCTCATGAGACTGCAGGATTTTACAGCCAGAAAGGAAAATCATGGAATACAAGACCCTGAACCGACTGACATACACTGAGGCCAAGAGGAAATTTGAGCACCTACATCCTGTCGCTATGACCTCTTATACCACCGCTACGAGAACAATTGTAGACCCACCCGTTCTGCGTGTTTCAGTCGGCTCTCAGAGCTGGAAGACTACATCTGCCCCCTTGATGGTGGGGGGCACTATCCTCCCTGTTGCTCCCACACCACGCATCTCATGAGCACTGTCCCCCCAACCATAAAGGACACTAGTCCCCACTTCCCAGCTGGAGAAATTTAAGTCTTCTTTGGCTCCTCTCGCTAGGAAGGAATCCCATGGGTCACTCCCTTCCCAGGTTTCTGCTAGTGGGAAAGATGACACCTGCCAGTGGCTGAAGTGCCCAAAAGCAGCTGGTCATAGGGCTTCACGATCATCCTCAGTCCCAGGTACTCAATCAGTGAAGCCCTACCAACCAGAGAAATCCAAGGATGAGCAAGAGAAATCCAGAAAGAAGACCCCCAAGGCCAAGGGAATTGCAGTGGCACCCACACTACCACTGCCTACAAGCTCTGCGTCTGAGGATGAGGTGAAGGATCTGGCATCCACTGAAGACCTAGATCTCGCCAGACCCTCAGACACAATGGATATAGCCTGTTCAGTAAATAAGTTGGTGGCAGCAGGTGACCTTAAGACGAAGACTGCCTCGTTGAGTGTTTCATGCTTTCCCATTCTCACGATCACGTCATCCTCCACTGGAATTGCGGCGGTTTTTTCCACCACCTGGCTAAGCTATAGCAACCGTTAAGCTTTACACCTGCTTTCTGCATTGTCCTCCAGGAAACTTGGTTCCCGGCACTGCTGATCCCTACCCTTTGTGTCTACAGCGGATATTATGAGAACTGCAGCGAATATAATAGAGTGTCAGGTGGAGTCCTGAACTTGGTATGTAGTGATCCTGTGCCCCTCCAAACTCCTCTTGAAGCTATGGCTCTTAGGATATGGACGACACAGGAAATAACTGTCTGTAATGTGTATCTCCCTCTAGATGGTGCAGTACCACTGAACGTATTGGATGCTCTGATTGATCAACTCCCTAAACTTATCCTACTTTTGGGAGATTGCCCATACCCCCTTGTGAATAGCACGATGCTTACTGGCCATGGCAGAGACGTCGAAAATTTACTGTTCCATCTCGACTTCTGCCTCTTAAACACTGGGGCCGCCACACATTTCAGTGTGGCTCATGGTAGTTACTCAGCCATGGACTTATCAATTTGCAGCCCAGAACTTCTCCCATCTATCCACTGGAGAACACATGATGTCCTATGTGGCAGTGACCACTTCCTCATCTTCCTGACACTCCCCCAGCGTCATGCCCAAGGACGCCTACCCAGATGACCACTCAAGTGGCAGACTCTGCAAGAGAGGCGCTCTGCATCGTGGTGTAGCTTGCGTTTCTGGATGAGGTATCGAATATATTTCTTCCCCCTACTTATACCTCCCGAGGAGATCACGAATGTAAAATTAGAGAGATTCGAGCGAGCACGGAGGCTTTCAGACAGTCGTTCTTCCCGCGAACCACACGCGACTGGAACAGAAAAGGGAGGTAATGACAGGGGCACGTAAAATGCCCTCCGCCACACACCTTTGGGTGGCTTGCGGAGTGTAAATGTAGACGTAGATCGGGTTGCCTTCACCTCTGCTGTCACCGTTGAATCTATCACACCTGGTGCCATAGATCTGTTCCGGTGAGTCGTTTCTTCTCTGTTCTGACTTCCTGAGCAGCTTACAAGCTATCGACCAGTGCTACCCTCACCATCCTTTGGTAGATAACATCCAGGGGTCCATCTCTGCCTTAGAACGGTCCAATCGTTCAGTGGTGTATGTGTGGACCCCAGGACACGTCGGAATCCCAGGCAACCAACTGGCTGACAGACTAGCCGAACAGGCTACGTGGAAACCGCTCCTGGAGATGGGCATCTCTGAAACTGACCTGCGTTCTGTCATACGTCGCAAGGCGCAAGGTTTTTCGGCTTTGGGAGACGGAGTGGCGTAACAGTATGCACAACAAACTGTGTGTCATTCAGGAGACTGCGAATGTGTGGGAGTCTTCTCTGCGGGCTTCTCGCAGTTGACCTCTGTCGACTCCGCATTGGCCATGCGTGACTCACACATGGTTACCACCTCTGTTTCGAGGGCCCACCTCAGTGTCGCTGTGGCTTCCAATTAGTCGTCCACCTCTTGCTGGACTGCCCACTTTTAGCCGCTCTGCGGCGGACCTTTAACTTTCCCAGCACCCTACCTTCGGTATAGCGCGACAAAGCCTCAACACCAGCTGTATTTTACGCTTTATTCGTGAGAGTGGGTTTTATCATTTGATCTGAGTCTTAGCGCATATCCTTTGTGCCTCTGTGTTCTCCACCCTAGGGCTTTTAGAGTGGAGGTTTTAATGTGTTGCAGAGTTACTAAATGAACGTGTAACGGAACGTGCTGTCCTTCTCTAGACCTGTATTTCCTCTGTCAGTCCTGCTTGGTACGGATCCCATATTGACGAGCGATATTCAGTTATTGGTCGAACAAGGGTTGTATAAGCTACGTTCTTTGTGGGCGGACTATATTTCCTGAGGTTTCTTCCAATGAATCTTAGTCTGGCATCTGCCGTACTCGCGATTATTTTTTTGTGGTTGTTCCACTTCAAATCGCTCCGTACGCAGACTCCTAGATATTATATGGAAGTAACTGCTTCCAGTTGTTGTTTTGCAGTTTTTTGATCATACAATAAAGGGACTTTAGCTGTGTTCCTCTGTATAATCTTTAACTATTGTTTAACGTTATTTTGCAAAAGTGGATGGTAGTAATAATACATTCCTTCCCTCTTCCAAATAATTGCGTTCTTGGACTCTTAAAAACTGAAGCACGACACTTTCGTTAATAAAATTCAGTATGTCGTTGTTATCCATGGGTTTTACTGGGCCTTGTCTTTTGCCTATTCGATCCTCTACTGTTCCACTGTTTCATGTGTCAAAACTACCTATTCGTCTTCTATTGTATTCCACTCTCCTATTTCCGTCAATCGTTGCCTAATGCTCTCCTTGAGGCACTCAACAACCTCTTGCTATTTCAGTTCATCAAAATCCTATTTTCTAGAAACCGTTTCTTTTTTAATACCCTCATGCAATTTCTTCAGTTTTGAATCGCAGTTAAAGACCAACAATTTATGCTTAGAGTTCACGTATGCTCCTGGAAATATCTTAAAATGTAATATGTGGTTTCTTGATCTCCGTATTTTGTAATTATTAAATCAAGTGTCAGCGATTATTAAATTATGTTCGACGCAAAATTTTGCCCTATTGTCGCCTTTTCACTCCTTTCCCCAAGTCCATGGTTGTCTACTGTTTTTCCTTTTCTTTCTTTTCCTATTAGCGAATTCCAATTCCGAATCACAATTAAACTTTCGCATCCGTTAATTATATGAATAATTTTTTTTAAATCTCGTCATACGCTCCGTCATTCTATTCCGCTGAACTGTTAGCCATATAAACATGCATTACTATGGTGAGCGTTTGCATTATATTTATTCTAGCTACGATAATGCGTTTACTATGGTGTTTCCTTGTTCGTTATTAACCTATTGTTTTTTTGTTTCCTTGTTCGCTATTAACCTATTGTTTTTTGCAAAAATACCCTGGGGAAGGCCATTTGCGTCAGTGGCCGAAACTTTGGACAATCTTACTCACATACCCAGAAGAAGTTTATAGACTGTGACAACGGCCGCGGAAGCCTAAGCCTACATCTATTCATTTGTCATTCATATTTTCTATTGAATCCCTGTACTCGCCTGACCAAAACGTCCTACTCCTCCTTCCACCACTGCTTATTCAACCTGTGAACTTCCTTTTTAAAAATCTCTTCCTTAATAACAATCTGATTAAAGAATCTAACGTTCCACCCTCCGACCCGTAGAATGTTTTCTTCCTTTCTGCGGATGACAACATCTCGCTGTATAGCTCCCGCCTGGAGATCCGAATAGGGTATTATTTTACAACGGGAATATTTACAACAGTAAGACGAACGAGGCTACTCTGAAGGAATTAAACAGGAAATGATATACTAAATGTAGCACATGTTTTTTATTTGGAAAACAAAATAAGTGACGACAGCAGAAATAGTAACAGATTGTATACTGGCGAAAGCAAGGAATGAATTTCTGTAAAAAAAGAAATATTTATTTGTTATTTGTCACAAAGGCTTTTTTGACGGTATTTATCTGGAGTGTAGCATTGTACGGAAGTATGAGGTGCACGTTTTAAGCTCAGACAAAAAGACAATAGGAACTATTGAAATTTGGTGGCCTACGAGAATGAGGAAGAGTGGATGAGTGGAACTGGAACTATTGGAAATGTACTGAATAGAGTGGCGAAGGTGTTGGTTGATAGAATATATCCTGAAGCATGAAGGGATCGACAGTCTGAGAATGTGTGTTGGACAGAAAGTGTGGAAGACCAAAACTTGACTATAATACGCAGGTTCAGCTAGATGTAGGGAGCAGTAGTTACGCAGACATGAAGATACTTACACACGATATACTAGCGAGGAGAGTAACTTCAAACTGGCCCCTGGACTGACCACCGCCACCACCACCACCACCACAACAACAACAATAATATTAACAGTCTCCTGATTGTTTTGATGCAGATTTACACGATTTATGCTCATGTGCCAGCTTCTTCATTTCAGAGTAACACGTATGCCCAACGTCTTCGATCATTATTTGGATGTGTTCCAGTCTCTGTTATCCCCTTCAGTTATTGCTCTGTATGGCTCCTTCTAGTACCATGGAAGTTATACTCTGACAACTTCACGCTTCTACAACCAACCCATCGGTTCTTGCTGCTGTTTCCAGCATAGTCCTTTTCCCAACGATTCTCTGCAGAATCTCCTGATTTCGTCCCTATCAGTCAGCATACCATTATTGTGAACTATGCTGTTTGTTGAAACAATCGAATTTGAGGTTCCCTTATTCTAAGCGCGTCTGAAAAGAGACGTATGGTCGTATAGAGGTTGTGAGAAAAAAAAATAGAGAAGAAAAGAAGAAAAAGGTGCAGTACAGCTTTTGGCACGATGGCATGTGAAATGCTACGTGCCGTAACTAACTCAAGAGACTTGGTGACCCATGCGTCTGGAGCTCACAACCTGGTGGTGTTAAAATGCCCTTGGCGTAAAGCACACTCCCCGTTCGGCTCTCGACTGTCAAACCGAAGATCAGTACAACGTGTGACGACATACCAGGCTCATAACTCATCGAACTATTCCATCCAGTACAGTACACACACGGAAAAAACGCATACATAATTTACAAATATAAGTTCACGCTGTGCTAAACTACACCAACGCACTTTGTTCTTACACAATGACACAATGAGTGAGTAGATTTGTACACTGTGTGAATCATTTTTGCAAATCACGTTTACGTTTTTGTTTTCTTTGCGAACTCACATTCAGTGTCAGAGACGCAGGTTTTTTTAATTTATTGCCTTTCGGGACGTGCCCACACAGCCATCTCATTAATAGAAATTTTATACTACGGGTTTGTTTTGACAGTTCAGAGGGTACATTACTTTAAGTCATATCCTTATACGAAGTCACATAGGGTTAATAAAGGAGAGATTCGGACATAAAACAAATAATAAATCAGCAGTATACTAAAACGAGTAAACAAGAACCAGTATTTTATAAAAATTATTCTGGTAACACAATAAGAAATGATAAATCGCCGTTGCTATACGTTTGGGATGTCTAAATTACCAATAAGATGTTCTTTTGTACGTCCTGAAGAATAGTTTCAAAAGCTGCGGATAAAGAATCGAATATCTGTGCAGGTCTGTAAGTATCATCTAGACAGAACATGAGAACGTTATACAATAACCAGATTTGCGTATCAAAGCCAGAGACAGATAGTTGAAGACATCTGTAATTGCCTCAGTCATTGTACGGAATCTGCTTTTATTTTTCATCCGCGCAGCGGCTTTTATCAGCAACTAAGAATTACGATATGGCAAAGTATCATCTAGACAGAACATGAGAACATTATACAATAACCAGATTTGCGTATCAAAGCCAGAGACAGATAGTTGAAGACGTCTGTAATTGCCTCAGTCATTGTACGGAATCTGCTTTTATTTTTCATCCGCGCAGCGGCTTTTATCAGCAACTAAGAATTACGATATGGCAAATTTGATACATAGCGGAGTGCATATTTCAATAAATGAGTAACAACCAGCACGGCACTGAAAGTGTAGGCCGTGGTCTTGTTTCTTAAATAAACATGATCATCAGAGCTGAGTGCATCCGTTCTCGATTGCTTAATGCTATGCAGGGATATTTATATAATGTGAGCGTGCTTCCGTTTGTGCTTGTACAGATTCAACTGGAGAACATGAAAACGTATTCATAACTATTGTTTATGAAGACTGAACTAAGTATCTCTCGGTCATTAGAAGCAACTGATGCCGGTCGATAACGTCGCTCCTTCTGCGAACTCAAGCAATTACACGAAGAAAAGGCATGTTTCCTGCGAGTTATCGGCTTAAAAAGGCGCATGCGTCGCTATATTACAAGAGATAGTATTGTCAAGCACGCTCAAAGTGCACCGGGGGAAAAATAATTTTTGCTTATAGGGCGTGGGATTTGCGGCGATAAAGAGAGAGCTGGGTATCTAATCTATCCGCTCACGTCTGGCGCATTCGTTATCACTCCGTGTCGGCCGATAGAACCTCGTGCACAAGTTTGCGGTGTGGTACTCCGCATCTGCTCGATCATGGCCGGATCTGATTGTAAAGGACACTTCGGAGCGATGACCCTTTGGGAGGCGATAATTATTGGGCAGTGTTCCAACACAACCTGCCTTCCTTTGTAATTTGACTATTTGTCTACCTAAATCACTTCATACTACTGCCACAATGAAACCATTTTCACGACCTCCATCTGTTTGCTCCCGTGCCTTGTGACAATTTTGCCTGTCTGGAGGTCTTCAGTTATATAGGGTGGTTGTAATTGAAACTTTCGCAACATGAGAGGGCCTCCATGACAAACGAGCTTTCGTAGAACACTGAAAATTCGTGGAAACATTTATAAGGACACGCAGAAGAGGAATAAGGAATAAACCACTGACAGAAACACATTTTTATTTTCAAATGACAGGGTAACATTTGTTAATAGCGTACGATGTTTACGTCCCAGGTTACAAATGTTGCTCAAGTTGACGATCATCTACATCCACGACAGCCTGAAACCAAACTTGCTCTACTGCTGCCCGAAATGACGGTGAACCATGGAATGTTCGGCTGTAGTGACACAGCTCGTGCACTACTTGAAGATCGCACATTGCGTCCAGCACTCTCAGATGCGACGCATATGGCCGTCAGCCTTTCCCAGGAGTAATTCCCAAATAGCCAGTAAATTCGAACGTCGGGAGTCAAGTTGCGCATCACGCAGCCTATTGCACACCGAGTCGTAACATGACGTCCTGTCGCTGCAGGAAAAGCGTTATTCAACATGGTGGCGCTACTGTCAGAGTTCCTCCGAGCCATAATCCGGAGGTAGCGGTCATCCACTGCAGTAGTAGCCCTTGGGCAGCCTGAGCGAGGCATGTCATCGACAGTTCCTGCCTACATCTCCTCCATAGCCGAACAACATCGCTTTGGTACACTCCGAGACGCCTAGACACTTCCCTTGTTGAGAGTAAAAAAAAAAAAAAAAAAGGGCTCTGAGCACTATAGGACTTAACAGCTGTGGTCATCAGTCCCCTAGAACTTAGAACTACTTAAACCTAACTAACCTAAGGACATGACACACATCCGTGCCCGAGGCAGGATTCGAACCTGCGACCGTAGCAGTCGCGCGGTTCCGGACTGGGCGCCTAGAACCGCTAGACCACCGCGGCCGGAGTTGAGAGCCCTTCCTGGCACAAAGTAACAATGAGAACGCGATCGAACTGCAGTATTGACCGTCTAACCATGGTTGAACTACAGACAACACGAGCCGTGTACTTCCTTCCTGGCGGAATGATTGGAACTGATCAGCTGTTGGACCCCCTCCATCTAATAGGCGCTGCTCATGCATGGTTGTTTACATCTTTGGGCGGGTTTAGTGACATCTCTGAACAGTCAAAGAGACTGTGTCTGTGATGGAATATCCACAGTCAACGTCTATCTTCAGGAGTTCTGGGAACGGGGTGATGCAAAACTTTCTTTGATGTGTGTATTATTGTATATTGTTTGTGCTGCTTTCACTGTCAGTGAGATATGGTCATTAGTTTTTCCCATTCTGTTTCGTCTGCGTTTCCTTTCTAAGATTTGCTATCGAATGAAACCGGTAGCGTTCCTGATTACCAAACTATCCTGGAAGCAGGTACAAAATTTCTACAATGGTTGGACTAAAATATGGAAACACCTCAAACACAACACATACCTAACGTGATGTAGGAAACCCGTTGGCAATCAGAGCAGTTTCCAATCGTCTCGGAATTTTGGGACTGTCGTTGGCGTGGATGGCGGAAAACAGCCCTGTTTTTGCATTCCACCTTCAAGAGCCTGAATAGCTTGTCCCTTTTCTGAGAGAGTCGAATACTTCTACTTCTTTGAAGTCAGTTGTACAGCTGCAGCGGAATGTGTTGTGTCACGGAACACTTCTCGGACCGGGCGAGGTGGGGCAATCGTACGCACTCTGGACTCGCATTCTGAAGGATGGCTATTCAAACCCGCATTCGGCCACCCAGATACCGGTCGTTTGTGATTTCCCTAAATCGCTCCAGGTAAATGTCAGAACGGTTTCTTTGAAAGCGAACGGCCGATTTCCTTCCCCATCCTTTACACAATACGAGCTTGTTCTCCGTCTCTAATGACCTCGATCTTGACGGGATGTTAATACTCCTTCCTTTTCTTAACATGCAGACTTTCGCCTCTAGCCAGCCCAATAATAGAAATGTAATATCTATTCTTATTCCATTCTGAAATAATAGCACTCACTTCATATTTTTGCAGACTGCTGCTAAAATTACAAAACGTACTCCGGAAAGGTAACTTCTTTTTTTTAACTAAATGTGAAAACCTATTGCAAGGTACAACATGGGCAAGCACGTGGGATAAATATTCTGATCGAATTTAGAAGTATTTCAGTCGAGAAAATCTGTTCAGTACTGTATTTAATGATCTTGTGTTACATTATTACTCAAGTACACGCCAATAATCAATAAGTGAAATCAAATTAGGAAGTATTATCAAAAACGAGTTGCAAGATAAAAACGTTCTTAAATAAAAGCTATTGTCGACTAACACAAATTTCCATTTTCAATACAGGGTAAGTTGCTGAGACATTAGAGAAACTCCGGTCATTCGCAAATATCAAGGTTTCGTCGTAGAAGTGCGTCTTCCTTTTCAAGCCACAGGATGGAGCAGTACCAACGAAGTACGACTTTAACGTCCGCACGTTTGAAAAAATACGGGGTGAACATTAATAAAACCGACAAACTGTAGGGACTGATTCCTCACTGGAAATGGAGGAAAAAGGTCCTATAAACATATGCCCGGAAGTGCGACGTTGTCACTGTAGATGGCGCTGACGAAGGACAGATTCTGTGACCACGTGTCACGTGTTCCTTGTGTGTTGTAGGCTGCGTGATTGGCGCAGTGTACTGTAAGCAGCAGAATGGTCAGGTGTTCATATGGGGAACAAGCCGAGATGGTGTTTGTGTGAGACCAAGCAGATGGTCGAGAGGCAGCACGGTTATACCAAAACAAGTACCCTACGAGACACCAATCACATTACAAAACATATCAAGCCGTTTTCGGGCGCTTGTGTGATCACGTGTTCTTCCAGACAGACGAATGTGCAGTGAGGCGGCGGACAGTGCGTGCACCGTATTTGAAAGACGGGGTTCTACAAGATATTGAGACGAGCCCTAGAAGGAACTCCAGGCAGGAGGTTCGCCAACATGGTGCAAGCCGAAATATCATAACAGGCAATTTTCTCACTGTGGGCAAGCAGCATCACGTCGGCCCATTCTTAGATATGTATACAGAGAGGTGAAATCGTTAAGCGCAATGCTGTAGGGGCTTGCAGTGGCTTAGTGGCAGCTGTCTTGAAGGTGAAAATACACTACTGGCCATTAAAATTGCTACACCAAGAAGAAATGCAGATGATAAACGGGTATTCATTGGATAAATATATTATACTAGAACTGACAAGTGATTAGATTTTCACGCAATATGGGTGCATAGATCCTCTGGCCGTAATAACAGCCTTGATACGTCTGGGCATTGAGTCAGACAGAGCTTGGATGGCGTGTACAGGTACAGCTGCCCATGCAGTTTCAACACGATACCGCAGTTCGTCAAGAGTAGTACTGGCGTATTGTGACGAGCCAGTTGCTCGGCCACCATTGACAAAAAGTTTTCAATTGGTGAGAGATCTGGAGAATGTGCTGGCCAGGGCAGCAGTCGGACATATTATGTACCCAGAAAGGCCCGTACAGGACCTGCAACATGCGGTTATCCTGCTGAAATGTAGGGTTTCGTAGGGATCGAATGAAGAGTAGAGCCACGGGTCGTAACACATCTGAAATGTAACGTCCACTGTTCAAAGTGCCGTCAATGCGAACAAGAGGTGACCGAGACGTGTAAGCAATGGCACCCCATACCATCACGCTGGGTGATACGCCAGAATGGCGATGACGAATACACGCTTCCAATGTGCGTTCACCGCGATGTCGCCAAACACGAATGCGACCATCGTGATGCTGTAAACAGAACCTGGATTCATCCGAAAAAATGACGTTTTGCCATTCGTGCACCCAGGTTCGTCGTTGAGTACACCATCGCAGGCACTCCTGTCTCTGATGCAGCGTCAAGGGTAACCGCAGCCATGGTCTACGAGCTGATAGTCCATGCTGCTGCAAACGTCGTCGAACTGTTCGTGCAGATGGTTGTTGTCTTGCAAACGTGCCCATGCGTTGACTCAGGGATCGAGACGTGGCTGCACGGTCCGTTACAGCCATGCGGATAAGATTCCTGCCATCTCGACTGCTAGTGATACGAGGCCGTTGGGATCCAGCACGGCGTTCCGCATTACCCTCCCGAACCCACCGATTCTATATTCTGCTAACAATCATTGGATCTCGACCAACGCGAGCAGTAACGTCGCGATACGATAAACCGCAATCGCGATAGGCTACAATCCGACTTTTATCATAGTCGGAAACGTGATGGTACGCATTTCTCCTCTTTACACGAGGCATCAGAACAACATTTCACTAGACAACGCCGGTAACTGCTGTTTGTGTATGATAAATCGGTTGGAAACTTTCCTCATGTCAGCACGTTGTAGGTGTCGCCATCGGCGCCAACCTTGTGTGAATGTTCTGAAAATCTAATCATTTGCATTTCACAGCATCTTCTTCCTGTCGGTTAAATTTCTCGTCTGTGGCACGTCATCTTCGTGGTGTAGTAATTTTAATGGCCAGTTGTGTATGTACCCTGCATAACAACCGCTACTATTTCTACCTCCTGCGATCGCATGGAAGCTACTTTTAACATGTGTTGTGACATGGATGCGATGCAGGTCTATACTTTGTTCTGGGACTATTTGTTGGTGTTGCATGCACACCGTCCATTTCTGGACACATGTTCGTAGGACCTCTTTTCCTCCATTTCCAGTTAGGAATCCGTCCATGCAGTTTGTTTGTTTTGTTAATGTTCACCCTGTATTTTGCTCTCCATAAAACTCTGTAATTGAGGAATTAACAAGGTCCTCCAAATAGCTTTAATATACAATACGGAGGTGAAATATGTAGAACTCGTGATGTTTAGAAACACTGCACACAACAAAACCCCACGTCTCACAACAACTAAAACAATATAATGAGTCCCTGGTACAGCCCTTCAGGTACGACACTCTCCTCTATATTATCCATTTTTAAGTAAGCAAAGGAGTGTCGCGAAGAACTGAGTGGCAGAAGGCATCGGAAACAGCTAATGAAACACTTAATTTTGAAATATAGACTGTTTGCGGGAGGTGTGTCATGACAATCGCTCCGATTTACCATGTATTCTTCTATTTATCGGAGTATTTAGTTAAGGAATCGGACAACTACCGAGTGGTTATAATTAAACTTACCCTATCTAACACGTTATAACACGGAAACTGATTACCGTACGAGAACCAAACTTGGTAGCATTAATGTCCAGATTATTGGCTGCATGATTTCTATGCCTTCACAGCGCTACTGTCCAGTTCCTGCAGTGGCAACCGGGTGCTGTGATCAGTCATCGTGATTCACAGTCTCACACACCTGACTAGTCGCAGTGCACTTGTTGACGTGTCAACATGAGCTTGGACGAAAGGAGCTGGGCATTATTAGGGAAGCCCTATTATCAAAACAACAGTACTGCTGCAGCTGCACTTCGAGAATATCGCCGGCTGAATGGGTTACAGAAGGGCCCTCTTTCTCCACCCGCTTTGCGGAGCATGATGAAGAAGTTCGAATCAAGCGAAGAACTGGGCGTCGTTCCGGGAAGAGACAGACGGCCAGTTGCACCACAGGTGGTTGATGAAATCACTGTTGCTGTGGCAGACAAAGCTGCCCGCAATTCCCGATCGTCAGGCAGTGCGCCTGCTGTGGCATTACAGTTGAACATCCTGTGGTCCACTGTACGGAAGGTGCTTCGAACTATTCTCAAATGGTATATTAGCTTGAACTACAGAACGAACAACGACGTGTTAGCCTCGCTCTCGACTTTCTCATGAGGATTGATCTTGACGATGGCTGATCTTGGACCATTATATGGACAGACGAAACTCATTTTTCTCTGACTGGTGAGGCGAACACACAGAATTTCCGATTGTGGGGATCTTCACCTCCAGTCACTGTGCATGAAGTTCCTCTGTTCGGTGAACGTGTCACCCTATGGTGTGGCTTCACACCTACGTTCATCATTGGCCCCTTCTTTTTTGAACAGGTTGACGTCCAAGGACCAAAGGCGTGCAGTGTGACTGGCCAGCGTTACTACGATATGCATAGCCAGAGTGTCATACTTGCCCTACAGGAGAGAGACGCATTGATCTCAATAGTTTTCATGTAAGATGGGATCCCACCGAACATCGCTCGAGGAGTTCACCTGCTTCTCCGAAACACATTTGCAAACGATCGATTTATCAGCCGATCGTTTTCAAGTACTTGGTCGCCATGATCGCCTGATCTCACTCCCCGTGATTGCTGGTTGTGGGGCTACCTCAAATGGCTCTGAGCACTATGCGACTTAACTTCTGAGGTCATCAGTCGCCTAGAACTTAGGACTAATTAAGCCTAACTAACCTAAGGACATCACACACATCCATGCCCGAGGCAGGATTCGAACCTGCGACCGTAGCGGTCGCTCGGTTCCAGACTGTAGCGCCTAGAACCGCACGGCCACTCCGGCCGGCTGGGGCTACCTGAAGGACAGAGTTTACCGGGGGAACATTCACACGTGCGCTGATGTGAAGCGCAGCATGTCAAGAGAGATAGCCAGCATATCTACGGACATGCTTCGTTCTGCTGTGCAGAATGCAGTCCTGCGCTTTCAGACTCTTCTGGCCACTGATGGGCGCTGTATTGAGCCCCTTTTGTAGCAGTACTGGTACCGGTATGTAATGGTATGATGTACCGTAGCAGCGCATTAAAAGTGTTTCACTTGAATTGATTCTGCATTATTTCTCTGCCCCATGTCCTTGACATTAAGGTTACCACGTTTGGTACTCGTACGGTAGTTAGTTTCCGTGCTATAAAGTGTTAAATAGGGAAAGTTTAATTATAACCACCCGGTGTTTTTATTTATCGAGGTTCGAATTTGGAGCTACTTGATCGAGCAGTAGCGGCTCCACGTCACGAAAATGACAAGGGCCGGGTGCAAACCACATGCCCGTCGACACCGTATCCAGCGCCGCCATTGGCAGTGGAGGACATGGCGGTCGGTCGTTACCGATGAGCCCACGACGGTCTGTGGACGGAGTTTACGTTTATGTTATGACTTCACTGAAATATCTGTGGAGAACTGTGACTGGCTAGAGCACTGTTGGACAACAGGTGAGCGTGAACTGATAGCACCATGAAAGAGCTGAGCTGAGCTTCGAACACAACAGGAGTTAATCTGACAAAGTATCGCTGCCGGCCTAGTTCCGTACTTGAGAGATATTTCAGCTGACGCCCAGTGCGTCATCCGCATCTGATTGTGATTCATCAACGATAACGGCTCATCTCGTGCTGCAGGGCGGCTGGGAAGAGATCCGTTGATCTGACCGAGGTGCGCACTTCGAGAATGGGCATCTCTCCGTCTGGGGTCAACACCGCGAGGCTATGGTGCGTGAAGCCGCTGTCTAGGGCGTCGCATTTTTCCATGGATTTCACTTCCCAAAACAGTCTAGCTTTACTCCTGAATATCCTGTTTTCATCACCGCAAAATTGCATGTCTCGTTACCGCAAAATATTAGAAGTCAGTACCGCAAATATAAAGAGTAAAACAGCTTACCTTTGGAATGGCAGCGCAGCACACTGGTTGCCCCGGTGAAACTTTTGTCCCAGTGACGGACATACTGGAAGCGATGTGCAATTCTTTATACGTATTCCAGTAATGAAGATTCACCACGCTGATATTTGTCCCACAATTCAGTAGCAAAACGCCGATTTCCACGGTCACGTCTATCTGTTTTTCTTTTAGAATGCACTGTGTTCAAATACAGGTAAGTTTCACTTTGGAATATTGTTTAATACTTCCGTAAACTCGTGAATAGAAGCATGGTGTTCGTAAAATTGTTGTTTTAAATGTCGATGAAACGACTCCGCAGCCTCTGTAGTTCTGATTTGATCTGCTGCTATACTGGACCATAAATCAGGGGGGACTTCAAATGGTTCAAATGGCTCTGAGCACTATGAGACTTAACATCTGAGGTCATCAGTCCCCTAGAACTGAGAACTACTTAAACCTAACTAACCTAATGACATCACACACATCCATGCCTGAGGCAGGATTCGAACCTGCGACCGTAGCGGTCGCGCGGTTCCGGACTGAAGCACCTAGAGCCGCTCGGCCACCGCGGCCGGCAATTCTTCTTCGTGCGCTTCCACAAAACGTCACCCGTCATCATTTTACTCTGCTTTCTGTATTTAAAATCGTTATTAAAAATACGGTCCACTCCACGATTTCTTTATATGAAGTCCATTCTTTAAACGCTTAAAGTGAAAAGCAAAAGATAAATGCACTTTCATATCACAGTCTGGACTTTGTTCCGCTACCTACGTAAAACAGTAACTTCCCAAAGTATACATGGAGATAACCAACACACTCACACCACCGAACACAATATACAGCCTTTTACCCTGTGCAGCCCCTACAGTAACTTTCGCCTGTGCCCACAGTCAACACACCAACTTCGATGCAGCGCCATCTGCAAGCAGTAGTAGAGTTATGTACGCAGGATGGGACAGAATAAAAGCGAAGGTGCAAAACGTGTCTACCATGTAAACTGAAATTCAGTTTAACGAAACTGTTTTTATCTTTTCCGGTTACGAAAAAGTATTTTTTTCGGTAGTGAAAATTAATTTTTCTGAATTTCTTTTACGTTTTTGCGCATTTGCAACCAAATTTTTTAATGACAACACGTGCATCTCTGTTACTGTCAGAGGATGCACTATTGTTTCTGGGATCTTGTTCTTTTTCTTCCTTGCAACAATTTTTGATTGGTTTGAGGCGGCTCACCATGCTTCCTCTTTTGTGTCACTCTTGTTTTCAGTATTGGGCGCAGTTAGAATTTTTCTCTAAAATGCTTTTAAGAGATCGTAAGCCTAACCGCGTTTTGATCCTTCTCTAAAACTCAGACTTGACAAAAAATTCTTTCTTTGCACACAGCTAAAATATTACGAGGTGAATAGTTACATTTTTGCTTACGCTCTATCTGTATGTAATCGATTGATTTAGACGGAAGACTCTTCGTTCATACGAACTTAAATTTTCACGTAATAAAATTTGATTCTGATGTAACATTCTCGGTTACAACATAAAACTGCTTGAAGTTATCAGTCGGTTTTTGTACTGGTCATTTTAGTTTTAACTGTCAGCTGACATCAGGTTATCCAAGTTCTTCGCTTTTGGCTTCCTTTTCAGAAATTACGACTAACATTGCTGATTTTGGATGGAAGTTGGAGCTCCCTCTTATTGGCAGTGACATAACAGGGTTTGTGGGGGATAAATTGACACTAAGCTCAACTTATTTTCTGACAGTTTCCTTAAGAAGTATTTTGAAACAACTGAGGTATCTCAGTCGAAGTGCGAGGTCAAGATATCCCAAGTAAGATAAGTAGTTTCATCTAAGAGACGATATTTTAATTATTACTAATAATTGAAATACAGATAACTTTCAAAGTTTTATGTTGTCGAATACTTGATTTATCATAAGGCTTTCCATTATCATATACATCGTCAAGACTGGCTGCCCTCGGCTTTCCCCAAGCTACGATGATTGTCATCTGACTAATGAGTACCGGAAATATAGTGGCGTATGGCGCATAAATGAAGATTTCGGTACAGATGTACCAAACATATTCTGATACGTCTTTTAGTTTGCATATATTGTGTGGTCTTGCTTTCTTGATGGACGAATTCCTTGAACTGTTCGATTGGTCTCCTCCAGTTGTGATATTAGCTTGCCATTCCTTGAGTTGTTCATTTAGTCTCATCCAGTTGTAATATTAGCTTGACATTCTTCTTTCTATTAATTTATTTCGCTTTCGTAAGTAGTTTGAACATTATTAACCCTGTACATTTCATTCAATATTTTTTGGAAGTTAATTTTGGCTATCTTTCAAGATGATTATGTCGTCTATGAACTTTATATTTTAATCAGCTGCTTTTCACTTGAGTGAATGTTAATTTGAATTAAAACTTGAACGAGAATAAAATGGACTCTGTCTTTCATTCTTGTTAATATGAATTTATTCTGTCTACCAAAAGGTGACAGAAAGCAAGAACTTTACCGCTGGTGTGTTATCGTCTGGTTTTTCTGTCGCAGCTCGGCTGGTTTGCTCATCCAATTTACACCTCAGACGGCGACTACCCAGCGGTCATGAAGGAGCGGATCTACAATAACAGCATCAAGGACGGCATCTGGATCTCTCGGCTACCTCAGTTCACGGCGCAAGAGATCGCTGACCTCAAGGGTGAGTCCAGGGCCCCGAAACTTCACGTAAGACGGAAGGCATAATGGGCTTCGTTCTGTTCTTGTAATCCAGTGATTGATTCGTTACTAGGTGACTCTTGTTTTAGAAATTGGACTAGTATAGCAAAGTAATATCTTTACACTCTGATTTGGTGAAGCTAGAGCTGTAAAACTCTGAATTCATGAAATTGATAGACATAGGCCGTTGGTGACACCTATCTACTTCGTCTCTGTATGTCGAGTATATCGTCTCTGTATGTCTGCTGTGTCGTTTAGAAGAACCTCTAAATAACAGCATTTGCCGTAGTGCCATATCCATATTAACAATTATTACTTAGTGCAAATCGAGTGCAATGACTTTTGGAATTACACATAGTTCTAAGCTTGTGTCGTATTAACGATGCTAACATATAAACGGTGAAAGTAATATTGTGTTTATGACAACTGCATGAAGCACTAAAGAAACACAGTTTCACTGTATAAGCGTTAGGAACTTTATACCAAAAGAGTCATTGCTATCATTCTTGTGACAATAGATTTTTTAGCTTTCTGGCAGCTGGACGTCATTTGACATATAATTAATCATTGGTGTTCATTGTCTTCATTTTATTGCCTGACTAAGCACCACTCTGCTAAAGTTAAAGATTTTATGTCAGAAGGAGAACGGCAACCACTACACCAATAACAGTTTTTATTTAACAATCTTTGAAAACCAGAAAATTTGGTGATCAGAGGCTGCTAAATAAAAACGTGTACATGTTTACTTTTTACGCTGTATTGGGTTTCTTACGTAACGGACATGTTTCAGATTTGTGCTTCACGTTAAGGACTGACCCCGAAGCGTGGCCACGG
Source organism: Schistocerca americana (assembly GCF_021461395.2). NCBI lineage: Eukaryota > Metazoa > Arthropoda > Insecta > Orthoptera > Acrididae > Schistocerca > Schistocerca americana. The sequence goes on from NC_060125.1 coordinate 288,795,244, forward strand.
GGAAGTCGACAATGTTGCCAGATCCCTCTCAGTAATGTCAGTTCCGAAAGCACAGTCATAGAAACACCTGTCAGATTTAACATATGTAGAGACTAATATGGCATGATGTGCCATCGCTCAATTTCTGTAAAGTAAGATTTTTTTAAGCGCATCATTTTTCATTATCTGATTTGTTGTTGTTTAGCTTTTAACTGATAACCAATGCACTGAATTGCTTTTGCTTCCATTTATCAGGGTACATGAAAATGGTATAAGACCAAAAAGGAAAAAGGAAAAAGAACATGACACCTGAGTAGGTTTGAAATAATTTAAACAATTTGTAACAGCTACGGAACGGACTGAAGTGAAGATCGTGATAGTGCTAGTGCAGTATGTAAATAAACTACATGATAGGTGGGAGAGCGTCTTCTGACGTAGCTTTAGTTGCTGTAACTATGATTTAATATAGGAAATGAGTCATGACATTGTCGTCAGTTTGCACTCTCATAAATGAGAACATTTTACTGAAAAATGCCTAATGGAAGGTGAAGGAGCCTAATGTTGCAGATGTTGTGGTAATTAGCGACAAAAATAGTGTTAATACAATAAAGGCACATAATAATAAAACTGATTTCTTAGAAGTCAGTGCGCTGATTTATATGCACGAGAAGATGAGAGAAAGCATATCTAATAATAGGCTCGATAATATCATATTTTCTTTTACGTGGAAAGGCCGTTCAACTGCAGTAACAAATGATAATGTTCGCCGAATCAAGTGATATTCGTGATTATTTCAGTAGCATGTGACATGGTTAGCGATATTCCATTCATTTTTGTTTCTCGTTTCTTGGCTGTATTTGATGTGGGTAACGGGCCTCTCTGGATGCGGAAAATGTTCGACTGCTGCCCTGGCCAGCACATTCTCCAGATCTCTCACCAATTGAAAACCTCTGGTCAATGGTGGCCGAGCAACTGGCTCGTCACAATACGCCAGTCACTACTCTTGATGTGAACTGTGGTATCGTGTTGAAGCTGCATGGGCAGCTGTACCTGTACACGCCATCCAAGCTCTGTTTGACTCAATGCCCAGGCGTATGAAGGCCGTTATTACAGCCGGAGGTGGTTGTTCTGGGTACTGATTAATCAGGATCTATGAACCCAAATTGCGTGAAAATGTAATCACATGTCAGTTCTAGTATAATATATTTGTTCAATGAATATCCGTTTATCATCTGCATTTCTTCTTGGTGTAGCAATTTTAGTAGTCAGTAGTGTATTTTCACCTTGAAGACAGTTGCCACTAAGCTCAAAATGGCTCTGAGCACTATGGGACTTAACATCTATGGTCATCAGTCCCCTAGAACTTAGAACTACTTAAACCTAACTAACCTAAGGACATCACACAACACCCATCCACTAAGTCACTGCAAGCCCCTACAGCGTAGCGCTTAACGATTTCACCTCTCTGTATACATATCTAAGAATGGGCCGACGTGATGCTGCTTGCCCACCGTGTGAAAATTCGTTGCCTTTCCCTTCAGATCTTGTTATCCGATCAAATGGGTCTTGCCCGCCAACGTGCGTAGTTGCATAGGGCTCGAGCAGTGTGTGGAGCGTGGCTAGCAGCTGACACGAATCACTTGATGTTACGTTCTGTAAGTCGAGAATGGGAAATTGCTGCAGGGTTCTCCCGTATTGATGTCAGTAAAGCAAAATTTTCGTTGGTCACTGTGGCACTGGCTGTGTGTCATCCCCTCCACGCTTTTTCCTTAAAAGCGGGTAGTCGGTTTAGAGAAGAATAATTTCGGTCACTTGCGGCCCTGCTGAGACGTCTGGGCCTGGCGGCGATTGAGATGTATGTTTGCTAAGTTTGGAGTAAGTGGTGCATTTCTGCGTGGCATACAGTTTACGGAATTCGCTAAGGAACATGTGTTGTCCGGTTAACTGTATTGTTTCTTTGGTCTTGGACTCGTTTACTTAGCACTGATGAGCTGCAGAGATTGGGAAAGCTTGTAGCGTTTCACAAGCAGTCTTCCACGTAGATGAGGCACCTCCACACAGTGTTTCCGAGGTATTCGTGATTAAATTGAGCTCCTAGAGAGCCTTGTGTTTAATTATGATTTTGTGCTTATTGTATCCGGAGCAATGTCTCAATTAACTTTTCGAGACTTTATGCACATATCGTTCGAATCTTCGTCTCTGTTATTTTAACATAGTGTATTCAAGATGTTAGAGTAAATAAATGATTTATTAAAGTCAGACCTGATTTGAATCTCACAACCAAATTATTTTCCTACAACTGATCCTTGTTAGGGTATACTCTAAAAACAAATACAACCCATGCATTACTGATTTGTTTGTCGCACTGTGACGGTGTTCCATTTCAGAGGAGATGGCTACTGTTTTTGCTTGAATATCAAATACGAGAGAATTTTGGTTCGAGGTTATTATTTACGATTTACGATAATTACACTGAATTCGTCACAGATGTGCTAAAGGCAGGTTAGAGAGATGTAAGAAAGACAGGTAGCCAGGTTTAGTTCAAGCATTTAGTATGTAGTAACCATTGCGACATTCACACGTCAGATACCTTGAAGAGGCGATATAGTGAAATAAAAACTTACGAGCTTCCGCTATAGTGTTCACAACCACCGAACATCAATCTCACTCGCCAGTGACACCTGTAGGCTATATAATAATTATGTGTTATTTATGCTGGTTCATTATACAACATACACACCGTATAAGATATTTATTTTATTGATTTTGATATTGTATAACTTAAGATTTTATTTGGTCTCTAAAGAACTGAAAATTTGCAGTTCATCGAATAGCCCACAGTTAATGTCACTGAGGTATCTCAAATATAGGTTTATAAATTCTTAGATTATGACTGAACCATATGGAGCAATCAAGTTACTGAATAAGTCAAATGCCAGCCGGAGTGGCCGAGCGGTTAAAGGCGCTACAGTCTGGAACCGCACGACCGCTACGGTCGCAGGTTCGAATCCTGCCTTGGGCATGGATGTGTGTGATGTCCTTAGGTTAGTTAGGTTTAAGTAGTTCTAAGTTCTAGGGGACTTATGACCACAGCAGTTGAGTCCCATAGTGCTCAGAGCCATTTGAGCCATTTGAATGAGTCAAATCAAAGTGATACTTGTCAAGACTTACCTGACGTAAGACTTGCCTGTCACAAAAAGAAAGATGTTTAAAATGCTCATACTCATTCTCCCTTTCTCCCCCTGCATAACTATATTTGTGAAAGAGTGAATACTGCCAATTTAAAACTGACGGAATAGGATCAGATTTTGTAAAATGCAGGACAACTGAAGTAATGAGTTCAGACGCCCAGTTAGCCACTGCTAAATTATGGGGCGTAGAATGAGAGCATCCTCAAGTGGAAGCGTCAATAATGCTTTCAATCCACAATAATGAAATGCCAAGTATCAGCAGGTGGATCTGTGTGACACGCATTAAATGAGGAAAGAAGCAGAAGGAACTGTATGATGAAACAGTTACCTAAATTCATTTCGTAATTAAGTTTATGAACCAAACACACCACTATAATCTTAATCGCAGACTTACAAAGTGCAGCAGAACAGGAATGAGGCTACCTTATTTTTGAAAGAATTTTGTTTTTGCATATCATTGCTATCCTCTTTAAAGAGATTACCTTGATCAGTTGTACATCGACGGAGGCTTTGTTTCCAGTTTTCGTAGCACTGCTGAAAGGCCCCAACTACCCTGTCGGACAAAAAAGATGAAGCACCCGGAAGGGGAAAACGGAGAAACGTCATGGTTTGAGGGGGTATCTGATGTTATTTCAGTGACGACAAAATCGAGTGAAATTTGCGAAGGACTTGGCAGTAGCCAACTTACCAGTATGGCGTTGCACCCACTGTACCCACTAATTCGGTTTGGAAGGGTGCTGGAAAGCTGTTTCTTCCTCTCCACAGGCAAGCTGGTCCAGAACTGTTGTAACAATTCCTTGATGCCCTGGACACTGGCATTCGGGCAGAGTTGACGTACGAGATGGTGCAACACATGTTTTATCGGAGCCACATCTGGGGATATTGCTATTAACGGTAGTAGCATACTACACTACTGGCCATTAAAATTGCTACACCAAGAAGAAATGCAGATTATAAACGGATAATCATTGGACAGATATATTTTACTAGAACTGACATGTGATTACATTTTCACGCAATTTGGGTGCATAAATCCTGAGAAATCAGTACCTAGAACAACCACCTCTGGCCATAATAACAGCCTTGATACGCATGGGCATTGAGTCAAACAGAGCTTTGATGGCGTGTACAGGTACAGCTGTCCATGCAGCTTCAACACGATACCACAGTTCATCAAGAGTAATGATGGCGGCATTCGGGAGGACGACGGTTCAATCCCACGTCCGGCCATCCTGATTTAGGTTTTCCGTGATTTCCCTAAATCATTCCAGGCAAATGCCAGGATGGTTCCTCTGAAAGAGCACAGCCGACTTCCTTCCCTAATCCGATGAGACCGATGACCTCGCTGTCTGGTCTCCTTCCCCAAAAACAACCCAACCCTGGTGATTGCGTATTGTGACGAGCATGTTACTCGGCCACCATTGACCAGATGTTTTCAATTGGTGAGAGATCTGGAGAATGTGCTGGTAAGGGCAGCAGTCGAACATTTTCCGTATCCAGAAAGGCCCGTACAGGACGTGCAACATGCGGTCGTGCATTATTCTGCTGAAATGTAGGGTTTCGCTGGGATCGAATGAAGGGTAGAGCAACGAGTCGTAACACATCTGAAATGTAACGTCCACTGTTCAAAGTGCCGTCAATGGGAACAAGAGTTGACCGAGACGTGTAACCAATGGCACCCCACCCCATACCATCACGCCGGGTGATACGCCAATATGGCGATGACGAATACCCGCTTCCAATGTGCGTTCACCGCTATGCCGCCAGACACGGATGCGACCTTCATGATGCTGTAAACAGAACCTGGATTCATTCGAAAAAATGACGTTTTGCCATTCGTGCACCCAGGTTCGTCGTTGAGTACACCATCGCAGGCGTTCCTGTCTGTGATGCAGCGTGAAGGGTAACCGCAGCCATGGTCTCCGAGCTGATAGTCCATGCCGCTGCAAACGTCGTCGTGCAGATGGTTGTTGTCTTGCAAACGTCCCCATCTGCTGACTCAGGGATCGAGACGTGGCTGCACGATCCATTACAGCCATGCGGATAAGATGCCTGTCATCTCGACTGCTAGTGGTACGAGGCCGTTGGGATCCAGCACAGCGTTCCGTATTATCCTCCTGATCCCACCGATTCCATGTTCTGCTAACAGTCATTGGATCTCGACCAACGCGAGTAGCAATGTCGCGATACGATAAACCGCAATCGCGATAGGCTACAATCCGGAAACGTGATGGTACGCATTTCTCCTCCTTACACGAGGCATCACAACAACGTTTCACGAGGCAACGCCGGCAATTGCTGTTTGTGTATGAGAAACCGGTTGGAAATTTTCCTCATGTCAGCACGTTGTAGGTGTCGCCACCGGCGCCAACCTTGTGTGGATGCTGTGAAAATCTAATCATTTGCATATCACAGCATCTTCTTCCTGTCGGTTAAATTTCGTGTCTGTAGCACGTCATCATCGTGGTGTAGCAATTTTAATGGCCAGTAGTGTGTTAATAAAGGCATATGGCGTCTGTGGACGAGCATTGTCCTGTTGAAAAATGGCACCTCTATACTGTCGCTGTCGCGTAATGTTGTGGCGTCAGAATTCCCTCAGTCAATACTAGCCGTGACCTGAAATAGCACACTACGATTCACCACACCATGACTCCGGGAGAAACACCACTGTGCATGTCCGAAACCTGGGGAAAAATGGACCTCTCCTGATTGTCGCCATGCTCCCCGACGAGGGTCAACCCGGACAGTGCAGAAGGGTCATCGCCGAAGAGAATGCCACTCCATTTGTTAACAGTGTGCGGTCTCGGCAATACTGACGCAGGCGTTTTTATTGTGGTGTTAAGAGCAGTCCAGTCATAACGCAGTGCTTCCGTAGTACGACAGCTGCTAGGCTCCGACCAATGGTGCGGATTCACACAGAATATTTAAGTTTGTCCGTCATTTGTTCTTGAAAACTGCCAAGAAGAGAAATATAGAAGTAGATATCCTCGGTGTAGCAAAGCAGCTTAAATAATTAATAAAGGCAAGGCCTCCGGTCCAGACTGTATACCAGTCAGGTTCCATTCTGAGTATGCTGACACAATAGCTCCATGTTTAGCAATTATATACAACCGCTGGCTCACAGAAATTTCCGTACCTAAAGACTGGAAAATTGCTCAAGCCACACCAATACCCAAAAAGGGAAACATGAGTAATTCGTTGAATTACAAGCCCATATCACTACCGTCGATTTGCAGTAGGGTTTTGGAACGTATATTGTGCTCGAACATAAGAAATTACCTCGAAGAAAACGATTTATTGACACATAGTTAACACGGATTCAGAAGACATCGTTCTTGTAAAACACAACTAGCTCTTTATACTAGTGAGGTAAAGAGTCCTATCGAAAGGGGATGTCAAATTGATTTCATATTTTTAGATTTCCAGATGGCTTTCGACACCGTTCCTCACAAGCGTCTTCTAACCAAATTGCGTGTCTGTGGTATATCGCCTCAGTTGTGCGACTGGATTCGTGATTTCGTGTCAGAAAGGTCGCAGTTCGTAGAAATAGATGGAAAGTCATCGAGTAAAACAGATGTAACATCCGGCGTTCCCCAAGGAAATGTTATAGGCCCTCTATTGTTCCTGATCTATATTAACGACGTAGGAGACAATCTGAGTAGCCCTATTAATTGTCTGCACATGATGCTGTCATTTACCGTCTTATAAAGTCATCAGATGACCAAAACGAATTGCAAAATGATTTAGATAAGATATCAGTATGGTGCGAAAAGTAGCAACTGGCCCTGAATAAAGAAAAGTGTGAAGTTATTCACATGAGTACTAAAAGGGATCCGCTAAATTCGGATTAAACGGTAAGTGACACAAATCTTAAGGTTGTAAAGTCAACTATATACTTAGGGATTACAATTACAAATAACCTAAAGTGGAACGATCACATACACTCCTGGAAATTGAAATAAGAACACCGTGAATTCATTGTCCCAGGAAGGGGAAACTTTATTGACACATTCCTGGGGTCAAATACATCACATGATCACACTGACAGAACCACAGGCACATAGACACAGGCAACAGAGCATGCACAATGTCGGCACTAGTACAGTGTATATCCACCTTTCGCAGCAATGCAGGCTGCTATTCTCCCATGGAGACGATCGTAGAGATGCTGGATGTAGTCCTGTGGAACGGCTTGCCATGCCATTTCCACCTGGCGCCTCAGTTGGACCAGCGTTCGTGCTGGACGTGCAGACCGCGTGAGACGACGCTTCATCCAGTCACAAACATGCTCAATGGGGGACAGATCCGGAGATCTTGCTGGCCAGGGTAGTTGACTTACACCTTCTAGAGCACGTTGGGTGGCACGGGATACATGCGGACGTGCATTGTCCTGTTGGAACAGCAAGTTCCCTTGCCAGTCTAGGAATGGTAGAACGATGGGTTCGATGACGGTTTGGATGTACCGTGCACTATTCAGTGTCCCCTCGACGATCACCAGTGGTGTACGGCCAGTGTAGGAGATCGCTCCCCACACCATGATGCCGGGTGTTGGCCCTGTGTGCCTCGGTCGTATGCAGTCCTGATTGTGGCGCTCACCTGCACGGCGCCAAACACGCATACGACCATCATTGGCACCAAGGCAGAAGCGACTCTCATCGCTGAAGACGACACGTCTCCATTCGTCCCTCCATTCACGCCTGTCGCGACACCACTGGAGGCGGGCTGCAAGATGTTGGGGCGTGAGCGGAAGCCGGCCTAACGGTGTGCGGGACCGTAGCCCAGCTTCATGGAGACTGTTGCGAATGGTCCTCGCCGATACCCCAGGAGCAACAGTGTCCCTAATTTGCTGGGAAGTGGCGGTGCGGTCCCCTACGGCACTGCGTAGGATCCTACGGTCTTGGCGTGCATCCGTGCGTCGCTGCGGTCCGGTCCCAGGTCGACGGGCACGTGCACCTTCCGCCGACCACTGGCGACAACATCGATGTACTGTGGAGACCTCACGCCCCACGTGTTGAGCAATTCGGCGGTACGTCCACCCGGCCTCCCGCATGCCCACTATACGCCCTCGCTCAAAGTCCGTCAACTGCACATACGGTTCACGTCCACGCTGTCGCGGCATGCTACCAGTGTTAAAGACTGCGATGGAGCTCCGTATGCCACGGCAAACTGGCTGACACTGACGGCGGCGGTGCACAAATGCTGCGCAGCTAGCGCCATTCGACGGCCAACACCGCGGTTCCTGGTGTGTCCGCTGTGCCGTGCGTGTGATCATTGCTTGTACAGCCCTCTCGCAGTGTCCGGAGCAAGTATGGTGGGTCTGACACACCGGTGTCAATGTGTTCTTTTTTCCATTTCCAGGAGTGTAGATAATGTTGAGAGTAGAGAAAACCAAAGACTGCGATTCATAGGCAGAACACTTACAAGGTGCAACAGGTCTACTAAAGAGACTGCTTGCGCCACGCTTGTCCGCCCTATTCTGTAGTATTGCTGTGCGGTGTGGGATCCGCATCAGGTACGACTCACGAGTGACATCGAAAAAGTTCAAAGAAGGGCAGCTCATTTTGTACTATCGCCAAATAGGGGAGATAGTGACACAGACTTGATACGTGAATTGAATTGGCAATCATTAAAACAAAGGTGTTTATCGTTGCGATGTTATTTTCTCACAAAATTCCAATCAACAGTTTTCTGCTCCGATCACGTAAACTTTCTGTTGGCTCACACATACATAGGGAGAAATGATCACCACGATAAAATAAGAGAAATTAGGGCTCGCACAGAAAAATTGTAAGTGGTCTTTTTCCTGCGCGCCATTCGAGAGTGGAACGGTATAGAGACGGCTTGAAGGTGGTTCATTGAACCCTCTGCCAGGCAATTTTTTGTAGAATAATCATGTAGATGTAGATAGGTGCAGATGGCGGGGGGGGGGGAAGGATTACGATGTGTTTGGTGCACAATACGACGATCCTTCCTTGTGGTGGTCAGACGTGGTCGATCGGAACCTTGACGGCACGCATTCCCGCTCTCACGTTTCCTTGCACTCCAGCGTTGGGTTCCCATCACACCCGAATGACTCACAAATCTAGTTGCAGCACGACTCGACCAGCCGACCAAATGGAGAACCACAATGTGCCCTCTCTCCAGTTCTGTCAGGCGCTGATAACGCTTTCTCAGACTAGTACACGCCATCTCAACGACCTTCATTCGATCACCCACCAGCCGCCGTCTGTGGCGCTTATATTCCCTACCATGCCTGGTAACAGCTCTAAACGTGAACTAGACTAACGGACTCTGATAGCCGTTCGACCTGACACAGAGAGTTGCAGCTCTAATCGTTGTGTACTTGTACGACGTTACATTGACATCCGACCCTGTCTTTTGGGTGATTTACTTTTTTTGCCAACTAGTGTGCAATCACCCTGTGTCCTTGGTAACACTCCCATGGAAGTTACTAGCGGTAAGAAGGTGGGTTTTCATTCTGAAGATTTTCTTTAAGCTTTTCATAGTGTCTTGAGATACACGTTCCTTATAATCTATAACGGTTTTCGCTGTCTGGATCAAGATGATGTTATCATTTACTATAATCGGTTGGATTATCTACGAAAAACTATCAAATTGTGGCCTATGTATCATGTGAAGTTTAACCAATCGAATTCGGTTGTAATAAATAAAAAGAATGTTTGTGATGGCGTTACGTTTGTGATGATGCTGGAAAATTGCTACAGAACAATGTAAAATAGACTAAGATAAGGCGAGTGTAGTAGGGAGCTGGTACAACACAAAAATTACTTTTTCGACAAAAGTTGGCTGATGGAAATGGCCATGGCCATGCGGAATTTAGCATTGTGAACTATATGCAGTGTCGCCCTCCCGGCTAGCCGCGCGGTCTAACGGCCTGCTCCCCGAGCGGGAAGGCGTGCCGGTCCCAGGCGCGAATCCGCCCGACGCATTACTGCCGGCCAGCCTGCGAATGGATTTAAAGGTGGTTTTCCACCTGCCTCGGCGAATGCGGGCTGGTTCCCCTTATTCCGTCTCAGTTACACTATGTGGGCAATTGCTGCGCAAACACTGTTTCCACGTACGCGTACACCGTAATTATTACTGTACCACGCAAACATTTGGGGTTACACTCGTCTGGTATGAGACGTTCCCGGTGGCGGCTGGTCCATTGGCGGCCGTACCGCACAGTAACCTAGTAACCTTGGGTTCGGTGTGAGCCGGCTGTGGGGTGGGTGACCTGTTGTGGGGTTGTGAACCACTGAGGGCTACGGCTGGACGAAGCCTCTCCGTCGTTTCTAGGTCCCCGGTGTAATACATACATATGCAGTGTCCCTAGTTGCAAGAATTTTTTAATGGATGACATCGGAAGTTCACTGAGACTTTTTGCGGATGATGCTGTGGTGTATCGAGAGGTTGTAACAATGGAGAATTGAAATTGTACTGAAATGCAGGAGGATCTGAAGCGAATTGACGCATGGTGCAGGGAATGGCAATTGAATCTCAATGTAGACAAGTGTAATGTGCTGCGAATACATAGAAAGATAGATCCCTTATCATTTAGCTGCAAAATGGCAGGTCAGCAACTGGAAGCAGTTAATTCCATAAATTATCTGGGAGTACGCATTAGGAGTGATTTAAAATGGAATGATCATATAAAGTTGATCGTTGGTAAAGCAGATGCTAGACTGAGATTCATTGGAAGAATCCTAAGGAAATGCAATCCGAAAACAGAGAAAGTAGGTTGCAGTACACTTGTTCGCCCACTGCTTGAATACTGCTCAGCAGTGTGGGATCTGTACCAGATAGGGTTGATAGAAGAGATAGAGAAGATCCAACGGAGAGCAGCGCGCTTCGTTACATGATCATTTAGTAATCGTGAAAGCGTTACGGAGATGATAGATAAACTCCAGTGGAGGACTCTGCAGGAGATACGTTCAGTAGCTCGGTACGGACTTTTGTTAAAGTTTCGAGAACATACCTTCACCGAAGAGTCAAGCAGTATATTTTGCGATGATGCTGGGAAATCCTATATTATTACCAATGACAAAACGACTGAAACAATTTTGTCTTTTCCGTGTCTGTTAAAAAGTCACGGCACTTATTATTTCGATTGTCTTTCTGTTCAACTGAAATGGTTTTGGAATCAATTTAGGACACAGTCTCTGTCCTGAAGTCCAGCCCACTACCCATCAGCGACTTTGTTAAATGACTGTGTGACCTCCCATGTTCCCTCATTCGTATTCATCGATTTTCGATGCTGAAGGGTTCCTGAGCGAGATTCGTCTTGCAATGCTTCTCGCCTCTTCAAAAATGCTTTATGTCGTCGCAAAAAGTGTTCTCTTGATAAGGAATGTTCCTGTTTAGGTTCAGTGCAGCTTTTCGTAATCAATCTCACAGATTTACGAAGCTTAACAGAAGAATATAGCTGTTCCACATTTCTCTGTTACATTTCTCATAGTGGGCAAAGTTTACGGGAGTTAAAGAGTGTTACGCTAAATGGAGAACTGCTATCATTGTTTTAATAATAGTTTTAGTTTAGCACTCTGGCATCTGAAAATCTTTTGACACATAACTAATCATCGGTCTTCATCAATTTCATTGTTATGCCTTATCAGGCACCAGTTTACTGAAGATAAACATTTTAAGTCAGAAGGAGAGATACAGCCACTATACCAATACCAGTTATTAGTTAAGCATCTGGAGTCGCTAATTTTTTTCACATACAGGGTAGCGGACGCAATGTGTTACCATTTTGTTTTTGAATATAAACTTTATTGTCAATACAATCTGAAAGGAACATATACTACAATGAAGAGCCGTCGATGGAGATTTGTTCTAACTCAGCACATGCTTAATATGTCCCCCATTTCGTTTCCTAACTTCCTTCAAACGAACACTGAAGTTAGTGATTATCCTACGGCACATGTCTTCCGTAATTTAACTACAAGCTTGAAGAATAAGTCTTCTGAGCTCCATTAAATCACGTGGACGTTTCGGGAAAACTTTTTCCTTTAGGTACCCACAAAGAAAAAAGTCACATGGATTGAGGTCTGGACTTTTGGGGGGCCAATTTTGTCCGTCATTGTAGCGAACTGGAAACCTGAGTGAAATAATCCGCATGTCGGAATGCTCGTGTAAAAACTCCAACACAGTGTTTGGAATATGCGGCCTTGCTCTGTCTTGCATGAACCACTGCGTGTTGAAGGGCAAGGCAGGAGCAAGAAGCTGTGGAATGAAGCTATTGCGAAGCATGCTCAAATAACGCTCGCTGTTCACAGTTTCTTCAATGAAAAAGGGACCAATAAGACCGTGACTGGGAATTGCTGCCCACGCTGTAATCCTTGGAGCATAATGTTGTTCATGAAGCACTCGTGAGTTTTCAGTGGCCCAAAAGTGTACATTTTGTTTGTTAACCACACCGTCTAAATGAAAATGCGCCTCGTCTGAAAACCAAACGTTGTTGAGAGTTTCTTCCCTATCCTCCGCCCACTGAGCAAACAGTAGTCTCTGGTGCTTCTGTTCTTCAGTGAGTTTCTGTGCACAGGTCATCTTGTATGGGTACATATGGAGGTCACTTATAAGAATGCGTTGAACGAAGCGTCTGGATATTCCCAGTTGCACAGCTGCCTTTCTACACGATTTCCCGGGACTTCTCTGTACAGCAACTCATACCGCTTCAATATTCTCCGGCGAACAAACAGGCTTAGGCCGAGGTCGCTTCGCTTCCAATACTGTTCCTTCCTGTACAACCTGTGGATGGTCTTCTTGCAAGGACCCATAGTGTGTTAAACTGTTGTCGGAAATGCCTCTGAATCGCAACAAGGCTTTTCGTTTCATGAAAAAGTAACACAATTGCCGATCATTGCTGTGTCGTCAGTCTCCCATTGTCAGCCATTGCTGCTTACTAGTCTCCTAGCGGCAGTATCCTGAATTATACGTCATTTCGTAACTCATTTGTTTTTCCAAGCTCTGCTGTTACTGCTGTAGAGATCCCAGCGGGATATCTAATGTGCGTCGTGAATTGTGAAAGAAACAATTGGTAACACATTTCGTGCGCCACCCTGTAATTGAATACGAGGAAATTTGGTGATTGCAGACAACTTATCACGCTTTATTTGGTTTCGTACGCGGTGAATAAGAGTTAAACTTGTTTTTTACGTTAAGGGCAGCCTGACTCCTCAGCGTGGCCAAGGGAAGTTGTCAATGTTGGCAGATCCCTCTCAAAGACGCCAGTCTCGATGTTTTTGTCTTATGTTCATATAAAAAAACGTAACGTGTTTTTAGCTGAAGGTAGAGTACTGCCAGCACTGGCTTGTTCTCAACTTTTCTTGTACGACGCTCACAGACAAGAACGGGTTTCTTCAGAAATTTCAATAAGAACACATTCGAAAAAGCAAGCTTGTTTCGTTTGAATATCTATGCTGATGTAGAGATAATGCCCATCTATTCTCTTCGAAATACTGCACTTAGGGCAGGGTTCACTAAACTCATGTGCAACTGTCACCGTTTCGTCCTCCAACTGTTACCTGAACAAACGAGAACAATTTAGTAAGTACACTGTTCTTGCACAACAACAAAACAGATCAGTCCGTGGGTGACCACCTTCGTGTTAACATTGTAGCAGTGGCAGCGATTCGGCTGCATACTCGTGTAAGTGTGTATATGTTTTTTTTTAGCGGGGCGTCGTTATGGGAACGGCATAAACGCCATCAGTGCAAATAATATGGTATTTCGATTTACTAAGGAAACCGTCCGGCCCCATGAACCGCGGACACTGCCGTTAGTGGGAAGGCTTGCGTACCTCAGGGATACAGATAGTCGTACCGTAGGTGCAACCACAACGGAGAGATATCTGTTGAGAGGTCAGAAAAACGTGTGGTTCCTGAACTAGCTCCACAGATGAGGCAGAGACTGGGAAAATGTAATTTAATCACAGCTGACACTTGGCTTGAGAATCATGAAAAGAGATTTTATACGTGTAAAAGACCTGGAGACACCGGAAGGCTTCAGACTGATTATATAAAGGTAAGACAGAGATTTCGGAACCAGGTTTTAAATTTTAAGACATTTCCAGGGGCAGATGTGAACTCGGACCACAAGTTACTGGTTATGACTTGCAGATTAAAACTCAAGAAACTGCAAAAAAGGCAGGATTTTACGGCGATGGGACGTGGATAAACTGAAAGAAACAGAGGTTTTAGGGAGTTTCAGAGGGAGCAATAGGAAACGACTGACGAGAACAGGGGAAAGGAATACAGTAGAAGAAGAGTGGGTAGCTTCGAGAGATGAAATAGTGAAGACAGCAGAGGATCAAGTAAAAAGACGAGGGCTAGTAGAAATCCTTGGGTAACACAAGAGACATTGAATTTAATCGATGAAAGGAGAAAATACAAAAATACAATAAATGAAGGAGGCTTAAAGGAATACGAACGTCTAATAAATGAGTTCGACAGGAAGTGCAAAATGGCTAAGCAGCAGTGGCTAGAGGACAAATTTAAGGATTTAGAAGTATATATCACTACAGGTAAAATAGGTGCTGTCTACAGGAAAATTAAAGAGACCTTTGGAGAAAACAGAACCACCTTATGAATATCAAGAGCTCAGATGAAAAAAAAAAAACAGTTCAAAGCAAAGAAGCGAAAACAGAAAGGTGGAAGGAGTATACAGAGGGTCTATACAAGAACGATGTACATGAGGGCAATATTATGGAAAGGGAAGAGGACGTAGAGGAAGATGAGACTATAGATATAATACTACGTGAAGAATTAGACAAAGCACTGAAAGACCTAAGTCAAAACAAGGCCCCAGGAGTAGACAACATTCCGTTAGAGCTACTGAAACCGTTGGGAGAGCCAGCCATGGCAAAACTCTTCCACCTGGTGAGCAAGATGTACGAGACAGGTGACATTCCCTCAGACTTCAAGAAGAGTATAATAATTCCAATTCCAAAGAAAGCAGGTGCTGACAGATGTGAAAATTACGGAACTACTAGTTTAATAAGTCATGGTTGCGAAATACTAACACGAATTGTTTACAGACGAATGGAAAAACTGGTAGAAGCTGACCCCGGTAAAGATCAGTTTGGATTCAGGAGAAATGTAGGAAGAAGTGAGACAATACAGACACTACGACTTCTCATAGAGGATAGGTTAAGGAAAGGAAAACCTACGTTTGTAGCATTTGTTGACATAGAAAGATCTTTCAAATTCTAAAGGTGGCAGGATTACAATATAGGGAGCGAAAGGCTATTTCGAATTTGTACAGGCACCAGATGGCAGTTGTATGAGTCGAGGGGCACGAAAAGGAAGGAGTGGTTGAGGAGGAAGTGAGACAGAGCTGTAGCCTATCCAATATGTTATTCACTCTGTATACTGAGCAAGCAGTAAAGGAAATAAAAGAAAAATTTGGAGTAGGCATTAAAATCCATGGAGAAGAAATAAAAACTTAGAGGTATGCTGATGACATTTTAATTCTGTCAGAGACAGAAAAGGATTAGGAAGAGCCACTGAACGAAATGGACATTATCTTGAAAAGAGGATATAAGATGAACATCAACAAAACCAAAACGAGAATTATGGAATGTAGTCGAATTATAGTAGGTGATGCTGAGGGAATTAGACACTTAAAGTAGTAGATGAGGTTTGCTATTTTGAAAACTGAAACGTCCCCTTAGAAAAATTATACATGACTGTGCTTAAACTGACACACAATATTTTTTAGCGCAACGCAATCTGACTTTCAATAATCCCTACAAGAGAATGGCCCTGACTAAATTAACCTATACGTTTCACAAATCACTTACGTCACAAAAATCTTCATTACTCAAACTACTGCAATACAGCGAGCTCCACTACTGCCAGCTACATAAAAGATTCAAACTACAGAAGGCACTAACTACTGATAGGCATAGTTAGGAAATGAAAGATTTTGATAGAGAACAAACAATGTATTTACCTTAATAGTGTTCAAAAGTCTTAATATATATATATATCAGTTCATGACATCCAGTCTTACAAATTTACTGTCTCTGTCCAGATCATCCGCTCTCAAAACTCTGCCCTCTCACTCCCCACATCCACCACTGCTGGCGGCTCACCTCCAACTGCGCTGTTAACATCCAGCTGCCCAACACTACAATGGCAGACAACAATGCAAACTAGCCACAGACTGCACACATCACAGCCAGTGATTTTTATACAGAGCGCTACGTGGCGTTACCAATAAGAAAACCTAAATAGCCTACTTACATAGCCCCCATGCTCCCCACAAAAAATTTTACACATTGTTTTGGGCACTGGCCAAAACATATTTGTTAAAATTTATTCAGAATTACAATAACAAAGAAATCAAATGCACACACTTATTGATGCAATGTTGGTCAAAAGCTGAAATTTTCTCACAGTCCATAAAGACAGTCCTGATCGTTCATCACAGTAAAATAGCAGTGTTTTTCTCAAAGTCTGAGCAGTAAAAGAAAATGCACACGGATGTAGTGTATTTCCATGCAGTCTTGAAGAAGTAGTTTTGTCCTTCCAACGGAAAGACAGTGCTGACTCTCGACAGGCAGACAGGTAATGGGCCACAAAGAGCAAACCCACAGCGGAGTCAGTTGAAGTTTTGAATAATATTGGTAGGTAGGTCATCACAGAGCAGACCCACTGTAGTCCTGGTAGATAGTATGGTATTGGTGGGCCACCAGAGGTGCAGACCCACTGCAGTCCTTGTAGAAATAATGGTATTGGTGAGTCATCAAAGGTGTAGACCCACTGTAGTCCTTGTAGAGATGGCCAGCAGCCATCTGCTGTGACTGTGCAGGTGCACAATCACCATCGAAGAGTCTTGTGGACAATATAGCAAGTCCATAAGCCACCACTTGTGCACTCACAAAGTTTCTGGAATTGTTCTTAGAAGTCTTACAGACAATATAGCAAGTCCATAAACCACCACTTGTGCACTCACAAAGTTTCTGGAATTGTCCTTAGAACCAGCAATGCTCTTAATCAGTCCCTTGCTGAATTATTAACACAGTCACAACTTCTCACATATTTTGCTTATACTATGACCATCAGAAATTTGATGAACTGGTGTCAATTGCAATTTTATAACATGAGAATACAACATTTGGTACTGCAGTCCAACCCAAAACTTCATACCATAGATCTTTCGTCTTATTTCAACATTTGTTTTCACCAAAAAAAAAACCTATCCAAGCATGCTTTCTGTATTTATATGTTCACATATTTCCTACCTCATTATTTATTTTCCATTATCTTACCTCATCATTTATTTCCAAGAAAATCCTACCTAAACCTGTTGTCCCTAAACCCTAATTTTTGTTCATGTCCTCTTTCAAAATCCTTTTTTTGCCAAACCATTTTCTTATAGCTTCTCAATGCATTTCATCCAATTCATCACAACTCGTTCTCATATATAGTCTACCCCCTCTTAACCTAACTTAAATCTACTGAACTCAGATGCTAAACTAAGGGACGAGGCAATGCAGCAGCACAAAGCAATTAATACAAACAGCAATGAAAAAAATGCAAATTGGCAAAGCAAGCAGCATAAATTAGCAAAGCAAATGCAATATTACAACTAATATAAGGCAATGTGTAGCAAACAATAAAAATAAATCATTAGAAAACTGGGCTAACAGAATCATACAAAGTCAAATTCAGTAACACTATGCCTGGCAAACAGCAGCAGCAAATGCACTAACTTATACCTAAACATGACATAGCTCAAGAAGAAAAAATATTACACTAAAGACAACAATGCAGATAAGGGAAATGTCTATTCACATTTTAATGTCTATGTAATTAAAGTGGTGCACCACAACTTATTCTACGAGAAATATTACCAAGTAGTTGAAAAGAAAATAATGTATGCAAGTCTTGTGAAAGGGAAATGTCTTTTTGTACTCCTTCGTTTTTCTTAAAAGTAGATCATAAATTTATTATTTACTGGATCTGTAGGCATAAAATATCTATATTAGTACATCCATTAAATTTTATTGTAACCAATGCTGCAGTGCAGCTAGAAACTAGATATTAAACAAAATGGGCAAAGCAAGGCGCGAAACGTCATTCACTAGGCAAATGGCGTCTCCAAAGGCAGTAAAAAATCTCTCAACTAGAAATACAATAGATGTAAAAATGTTTCTCATCATTTCATTAGGCAGTTTAGTAAATATCATAAATTAAGAGCTCCACAGTGTAATCATATGTTTTGAAGTTTGAGAGAGTCGTATTTGCGATGCTTTCTACAAAGGAATGTCAATAGCGAGGATAATGGCCTCTTTTTTTCTCCACCTAATGGGTTTCTTTTGTCAGACGACTATCTATCAGCTGGCGCCCAAAACGTATTATGTCAAGGTCACTTACCTTTCTTACTGAAATATTTACGACAGCAGTTTCCGCTACAGTGGCAGTCTCATATAAAAACATTTCACAGGTTGAGAATTTGCGTTACAAATGTGTAGAAACAAAATCTTATAAATATAACAGTGCCCAAAAAATTTTCGTCGGCATTGTGATACATTACGCATATACACACATTTCATAACTCTTAAAGTACGATTCTTGGTTTCCAACATCCTTTTTCACAAACCAGAGTCGCTAACCACTACTCATTATTCCTTACCTTATTACACATATACATATTCATCGACACTTCTTCAATATTTCATAATAATAAATACGTAGCATAATCAAATTCCTCATATAGCATCAGCTTATTGATCATAAATATACCTCAACAGCATAATACACATCGTCATCATAATAATAACATCATAACACCTCAGTCAAATCTCAAAAATGTCATAGCTTTCTGCAATAATTTCAAAACCTAAAAGAATTATCTGCTCATTTCAATTCTACCTCAAACGTACTTTAAAAATCATGATCCCATACCAAATACATCATTCAAAGCTCTCATAGTATCACAATGGTTCCGAAAAAACATGAACAGTTCACAAAGTACAGACAAAATACAGTTTCATAAGTGTGAAGTTATCGAACTGTGTAATTGTGTAAACATGTGTCACTGAAGTAGTAAAAAAATGTTTGTTTCTCTGTTAAATAATCAGATAGCTGTGTAATTCTGTGTTAGAGAAATATGGTACCGATGTGTAAAGTTGTATAAGCAAATACCATATTAGTTAGGGCTCCTTGTGCTTGCCAAACACATGGTACACAAAGTAAGTGTGAACCCCCCTGAGGATTAATGTAATTATACCCTCAGGTGTTACAGATTACAGCAATGGAATGAAATGTATCACGGAAAACCTTTGTATCATTGTAATTCAAAAATCTTTAAAAATAAATGTTTTAAGTACAAAACTAATCACTCAAATACGTGTACTGTAGCGCTAAACTGTGCGTCTTGTTGTATGATAATCTCTGTGGAAGTGTCGTAGTTATTGTCCTCCGAAAGCTAAGTTCTGCTGAAGTCAATGTACTTACCTCATGATAAGCAAAAGTGAAATGCTTTGCGTATAGATATCTTACTTATTATGCTTATTGCCGCAATGAAGAAAGTAATGTGCTGTAACGTATTGCTGTGCTATGGCAAAGGCTGTCTCATTGTAGCTATACCACAAAAGTTACTACTAAAACATGTTTTCCTTTCCAGAAGAATTCAGAAAAACTGTGCAGATATAAAACAGAAACACTGCAAAAGCAACATTGTAAATTGTCACTCATTAGTAGTGTCGTGATAAAATCGTGTACCTGTCACATAAACTAACCACTGTGTCATCTGGTATCTCACAGAAAGTACTTTAAATCCAGAATGTATTTTCAAGTAAACCAAAATGTTGCATTAAAATCTCATTAGCAGTACCAGTATATGTCCTAAGTATGTAAGCCTTATAGTCGTTACGTAATTGTGCAACTAACAAGCAACAATGTACACACACAGTAACACTGTGTTGTCTGTTCACTATGACAATGTACTCTTAAATACTGTCTAAATATGTTCCCTAGGTTCTAGACTGGATAGTTAACTTCAAAACATTGTTGCATGTTAACAGTTTCTCAATGTGATGAATTGTACTAGTAGCTTGAAGTGAAAAATTTTATGGCAAAGACTAAGTTAAAAAGCAGATTATCTTTCAATAAACGGTTTTACATGTGAAATGTGGTGTAATCCTTTACCTTTCCTCAGTACGCAGCAAATCAACTTGAACGCAATTATTATGCCGTATACGTCGGTAAAGAATACTGGAATTTTTCTCAGGGTTAGCGTCTCTGTTATTTCTCTCTGAGCCATCCGGTGCACGTGGCTGCCTGCGGTGCGAGTTATTGTCTGTCTCTTTGTTGGCGTGCATCGTTAGGATTAGGAGACGTAACTTCTACAAGTTCACCTTGTCGAGAGGACCCAGGCCTGTTTGAATCCCGCCAGTTCCTGATGAAATTCAGGTCTGTCGTTATGATTATATCGTCTGTCGTCATGTCGATAATTTCTGTAATTAATTTCTTGTCGGTAATGTAGTGGAGAACTTCTCCCTGAGTCGTAACTGTGTGCTGGACCATTGCGTCTATTCTGTCTCCCTTGATAATAATTATTTTGGTTCCTATATTGTCTGTTTCTCTGATTTTCTCTGTGATAGTCACTACCACGGAGAGGTGATCTTTCCCTGTAATTATTACTACTCTGCCAACGGTTGTCATACGGGTGGTGTCTGTTTTGGTCACGATTTGTGCTGTGTGAATAGCCTTGTTGTGTCCAGTTATTATTTCTTTCATCGCGGAATTGCGACGGATGTGACCTGTAATTGTTGTGTTCCTGTTTTCGCATTCTGCGATTGTCAGTGTTAATTCCTAATTCTTGTAAGAGTCCCTGAAAGCTTCAATGTCGTCTTTGCAACGTCCTGCCAAAATAATATGTCATAAGTGTTCAGGCAATTTGATTAAGCAAATGCGGATGAGTTCTGAAGGGCTGTATGGGTTTGACAGGTACTGATTCTTGTGCAACATGTCTTCAAAATATTTCACAAGACTGGAAAATTCATATTGTTCAAAATGTTTCATCATTATGATGTTATGTTTTACTCGGTCTTGTGTAGCTTGAGACCAATATGCTGAGAGGAAGGCATGATAAAATTCTCCTTCACTGTGACAATCGTGAATGACCGATCACATTCTTTCAGCTGATTCATTCTCTAAGTAGCCAAACATAAATTCTAATCTGTGCTCTAATGACCAGTTGGGAGGAAACAATGAGAAACCTGATGGAGCCACGCTTGTGGATGAATGTCGTTGACAGAATTCTTAAATGTCTTGAATTTACATGTAGTAATGAACAGCTTACAAAGTCATCGAGTCGGCGAGTCGCATATCGGTCATTGTTACGTCTTGTCGGCGGTTCCATCTCAAAATTCGGTGCACCTTGCCAATTTCTTTCATAATTTCAGAAACGCCCTGTGTTATTATTTTGCGGCTTTTCCGTATTTCTAAGTCCCTCTTCCCGTATTGGAGCGCGAGTGTCCTCTGAAATACGTAATTCTTGTATTGCCTGTGTCAGCTGATCTTGTACTTCACGGATTTCTCTTTGGCGTTGTGTATTAATTTTGTTTGAATTTCCTAATTTGTTCGCACTCTTCTGTGTCATTAAAGACTACCAGTTTTGTGTCATTCAGATTATCATCTACCTTCGTAGATAAATTATTTAGCTGATCCGAAAGTTCAACTACTTTCTCTGATAATGAACTAATTTCCTCCATGTGTCTTTCTGAACCAATTTTCAGAGTATCTACTGTGTCCTTTAGGTTTTCCTGAGTTTTTGCAAGTTGCGTAACCGAATCGGTAGATGCAACTGAGTCAATTTTAGCTTGCAAGGTCTCATGATTTTCATGAACAATAGTTTGCAGTTCTTTTACGGCTGCTTCGTGATTCTGTAATGCATTTTCATGCCCCGAAAAAATAGGTTGAAAATGCTCACAAATTTGTGTTTTTATGTCATTACAGACTTTTTGACATTTCGATTCAATGTTATGTAACTCAGTAGTTAAATCTTCACGTGTTTGTTCAAGCATGGTGTCTAACTTTTGAAGCTTTTGCTGTGTTTGTCTCTGATTTTGTTCCATTGTGTCTAACTTTTGAAACTTTTGCTGTGTTTGTCTCTGATTTTGTTCCATTGTGTCTAACTTTTGAAGCTTTTGCTGTGTTTGTCTCTGATTTTGTTCCATTTGTTGCATTAATTGCAATAATAATGTATTTGTGTCTGGAATCTGTTTCTCTATGCTTTTTGGCAGTGCATTTTCACCACCAACATTCACATTTTGACAAGCAGAAAATGTGTCTTGACTCATTTGAGAAAACGGTGAGGACCCAAAACCTAAGTCTACAGTATTTGCAATATTGCGTTCTGTCATTTCGTATTCCTGAGGCGAGCTGTTGCTGACCGATCGATCGATAATGCTTCCCTGTTCACTACTTGTTTCATTGTCTACACCATTATTTGCCGCCCGCTCCATTTCCCTATGCACAATTACCAAATTACTACTTTGAATGTCTGTTAATTCATTACACAGCAGTGCAGATAAGCTTCGCTCGTCGTCACTATTATTTCGCAGTTTACTTTGGAGCCTAGCGTTACGTTTTTCACACGCCATTATTGTCACAATATTTCACACGATAACACAGAAAAGCACAATTTGAAGAGCAAAAATAAGAGAACACATTAACATAGCACTGAAAATAATATCTAGTTGATTGCAAGAGCAGCTGCAAAATACTTGGTGCAAATATACATGCATGCCACAACTGTTTTACTGTACAACAATGAAAAACTGCAACTACAAAGGAGATTCTCTCTACAATTACGCGCTAGCAATAAACAATAGCTACACTAATTACACAAACTACAAGAAAAAATTCAGGAGATTCCAGTGAGGTATCCTGGCAGGGTCGCCATATGAAACGTCCCCGTAGAAAAATTATACATGACTGTGCTTAAACTGACACAAAATATTTTTAGCGCCACGCAATCTGACTTTCAGTAATCCCTACAAGAGAATGGCCCTGACTAAATTAACCTATACATTTCACAAATCACTTACCTCACAAAAATCTTCGTTACTCAAACTACTGCAATACAGCGAGCGCCACTACTGCCAGCTAAACAAAAGATTCAAACTACGAAAGGCACTAACTACTGATAGGCATAGTTAGGAAATGAAAGATTTTGATAGAGAACAAACAATGTATTTACCTTAATAGTGTTCAAAAGTCTTAATATATATATATATATATCAGTTCATGACATCCAGTCTTACAAATTTACTGTCTCTGTCCAGATCATCCGCTCTCAAAACTCCGCCATCTCACTCCCCACATCCATCACTGCTGGCGGCTCACCTCCAACTGCGCAACGCTACGCGCTGTTAACATCCAGCTGCCCAACACTACAATGGCAGACAACAATGCAAACTAGCCACAGACTGCACACATCACAGCGAGTGATTTTCATACAGAGCGCTACATGGCGTTACCAATAAGAAAAGCTAAATAGCCTACTTACAAAACAAAATAGCTGATGATGGTCGAAATAGGGAGGATATAAAATGTAGACTGGCAACGACAAGAAAAGCATTTCTGAAGAAGAGAAACTTGTTAAAATCGAGTATCGATTTAAGTGTCAGGAAGTTCATTGTGAAAGTATTTTTATAGAGTGTAGCCATGTATGGAAGTACATGTACAATAAACAGTTTAGACAAGAAGAGAATAGCAGCCTTTGGAATGTGGTGCTAGAGAGGAATGCTCAAGATTAGATGGGTAGGTCAGGTAACTAATGAGGTGGTACGGAATAGAATTTGGGAGAAGAGAAATTTGTGGGACAAACTGACTGGTAGAAGGGAACGCTTGGTAGGACACATTCTGAGGCATGAAGGGCTCACCAATTTAGTACAGGAGGGCAGCGAGGGGGGGGGGAGGAGGGGGTGAAAACCTTAGAGGGAAGCCAAGACATGAATACAGTGAGCAGGTTCAGAAGGATGTAAGTTGCAATAATTACTCGAAGATGTACAGGCTTGCACAGCATAGAGTAGCGTAGAGAGCTTCATCAAAGCAGTCTAAGGACTAAAGACGACAACAACAAGAAAAACAGCCGGCCAGGGTGTCCGAGCGGTTCTAGGTTGTAATCCTGCCTCGGGCATGGATGTGTGTGATGTCTTTAAGTTATTTAGGTTTAAGTAGTTCTAAGTTCTAGGGGACTGATGACCGCAGATGTTAAGTCCCATAGTGCTCAGAGCCAACAAGAAAAACAACAACAAGGAAACCGTGTGAACTCGAGAAAGGGTTTTGGCCCTTAGAGTCACAAGCTTAATGGAAACTGGCTGTGGAGGACAGATGATGAACAAACATGCTCGGGACAAACTTTTATTAACGGCGGGTACCATTGTCTTGAAAGCTTTGGAAGTGTATTATTTGAATTACGACAATACGGGACTGGAAGATGTCAGCGTAGAATTGGTGTAGATGGAGACAGTGAACTTACGGAGAACCATTCACGTGCAGTTCAAAACAAAGGTTGTAGAGCTGACAATGGAAACGATAAAGGTGCGTACACACACTCTGTTTAAAAAGGCTTTAAAAACTGTCCATGAAGACTAACGCGTCCTGGTTAACAGTAAGTCCAAAATTTATGGACGCAGAATGGAGAGTATTAATGATGCTGGCGCATACGAAGGGGAATCCAACATACAATGTGAATCACCTAAACATTGCACCCCAAATATTGCAGAAATTGAAAGTGCGATGAATGTGTGGTTTTTGCATTGGTAGTCAGGGGCTCGTATTATTACCCAATAAAGATTGTAATAACACTTAGAAATTTTTTTTGTGCATAGACTTTTTTGAAGTGGAGAAATGTCTATCGACATTAATAAACCAAAGGAAGGGTAAATTAGAATGTCACTGGTGGTTTTTACAGGATTCTAACGCGAGTCCCTCACGAGATAGCGTATTCTGAAGAGTTCTCATACCGGCACTTGTACAGTACCTGTGGTAGCACACACTAAATAACAGCACAAGTGCGTACACTAGTTATGTGGAATCTGACCAGAGGAAAGAATTTGTCATCACAGTTTGTGTTCAAAATAACCACCGGCAGCGGCAGTACACGCTTCCCGTCTGGTACGGAACGACTGCTGCATATCTGCTGGCATTTCAGCGGAGATGACAGAGTAGGCTGCAGTAATACGTCCTTGCATGTCACTGGGTGTAGTTGGTATGTCCTTGCAGTCAGCGTCTTTCAGCTTTTCCCACAGAAAAAAGTTTACAGACGTCAAATCCGGGGAACAGGCTGTCCAAGGTACAGGTCCTCTACTTCGAATCCAACGATTTGGAAACAGTTCGTGAAGACATACTGTAGTACTTAGTGCGCAACCGTCATGTTCCTCCTAGTCTGCAGAGGAACGTCTTCTGGCACCCGTGGAAGATGATCTGCTAGGAGGCTGCTGTAATTGTGAGCGATAAGTGCTTCGTCTATGAAAAACGGGCCTATGAGCTGGTGGTTCACTATCAAATAGCAAACGTTATACTCCACGGACGCTGACATTCCACTTAATGAAGCCAACAGGAATTGTCAGCAGACCAATAGTGCATGTTTTGTCGGTTTACCTGGCCGTGGTTGGTAAATGTGCCTTCATCACTAAACAAGGTACATGATACGTCTGGATTATCCTGTCTTAATGCTCATGTACAGAAACTAACACGATTCTCATTATCGTTTCCATGCGGCTCTTGATGGAAATAGATGTGATAGGGATGGAAACTATGTAGATGGAGAATGCGTAGGACACTTAACTGACTCATGCAACTTTTTTGTGCGATTGCGCGGGAACTAATGTGCGGAACAACTGCAATAATGGCAAGAACATTTAATTTCCCCCTCTCCTGTCGTCACTTGTTTCCTTCTCTTTTGTTCTCTAGGTGTTACACTATCACTTTCACGTAACTGGTTGAAGAGGTCGATAAATAATTGCCGAGATGTTTGACGTCTAATAAGGTATCTTAGCGCATGCACCATACAAGAACGATCTGCATTCTTTCTACACTCTCCATACACGATGAGCATGTCGACTTGTTCTGCACTGGTAAATGCCATCGCCCGCTCACGACCTACTGCTTGGACTATCACATACTAACTGATTAGAAAGTCGCCCTGCATTCAAGGAACACGCCAGTATACTGTAAGCAAACGTAACAACATCGTACCTGGCAACTACACAGGTTGAATAGAATGAAAAGGTGTGTGCCTGGAAACTTTTCAAAACGCGATATCTCGTAAACGACTCGCATTAGAATCCTGCAACAAACACCGCTGACATTATAATTTACCCTACTTTTGGTTTGTTAGTGTCAATGGGCATTATTCCTTTTAACAAAGTGTATGTTTGAAATGTGAGCTCCTGACGACCAATCCAGCCTGTGAAAAGAAGTGCTGTTTGCACAAGAAAACACTTCCTAAGTATTTGACTACAAGCTGTTTATTGGGTAACAGTACCAGCCCCTGACTACCAATCCATTCTGTGAAAATCGCATATCAATAGCACTTTCCATTTCCGCCATATTTGCGGCGCTAGTTTTAGGGGATTCACCCTGTATAATAAATTAGCCTTGTGCGGCCCATGTCATGATGATTAAAATTCCGCTCAATACCCAGAATAATTTTGATCATTGGGAACCCAGCAATTTAGTTACTCCGAAAACAAGTATCAGCATCGACGGTAGGGAGGATTGAGGCACCTCGGGTAGCAGTGTCGGGATGGAAATCGGTATCGACGTCAGTACCCACCCCAGGAGTACTCGCGATACGGCAAAATAACATACCGAAAAAGCAAACGAAATGAGCGAGATAGGGGAACGACATGGCTCCGGCGAATACGGATTAGATGAGTGTGGGTCAGTTCTCGTATATGGTGAAGCTATGACTTAGCTTCGGAGCAATTCTGGGCCTAATACGTCAGTAGCCAAACTAATCAGCGAGGTTATGCCAGTAATAAAGGATGCCACTGTAAAGATACTGCATCTACGAAGGCTGAAAAACGCGTGCAGATCGAGTTCATATCATTATACTGGGGGACAGTGTTACAGGTATTACCGGCCACTAGCCAATGAAATTTCGCACAAACCGTTTCTTCGTCATCAAGGTGCATTTGATACGAGACGTAGATATTGACGTCACCAACGAAGACCTTCCGAAGGAACTAACTTCAGAAGTGAAAATTCATGATGTTCACCGTATTTTGAGTAAAGATTCAAGACATCGGGGAGTTAAATATGCCCCATCTCAGTCAGTTAAATCACTTACACTGGTCAGAGGTCTCTGACAGCAGTTTGCATTACGAACACGAGGTGCACTGTAGATGCTTATGTTCAGAAAGACACGTAGTGGTAGAAATGTGGCCCAACCGAGAAACTCATCTCCTATATGGAATGATACATTATGGTTCGTGAATACAGAGACGACAAATTTGGAGGAATTGCATTTCTAATCAGAAACCACCGGGTGGAATTTATCCAACTACCTACAGCTATTGGAAGTTATCCGTTCGAGGAATGTGCTAGTAGGACACGAATAAGAAGTATGGAAAAGTCCGTTGTGGTTGATTAGTTTTATTTTAAAGACTTGCAGTGATACAAGGAGCAAAAGTAGTAGAACTTAATAATTGAGATGCTAAGTAACACGTTTTAAATGCAAATTTTCATCAATATGTACACCGAAAAATTCGCAGAATTCTACCGTATTTACTGAGTCCTGTTTTTGTTGTACATCAGTTGTTGGTATGGCTCTATTTGTTGTACAAACAGAATATAATTAAGGGAGAGTCCATTTTTAGATCACGTAATAATTCTTTGAAAAAATCAATAACAATCTATTCTGTGACATTGTTTCTCGTCTGCAAAAAGTACCAATTCTGCTTCTAGGGAAGTGGAAGGTCATTCAAACAGATAAGGAATAGAAGTGATCCTAAAAGCTGAACTCTGTGGGACTCCCTTTGTAATTTCTCCCCAGTCACTAAAATTTCCTATTTTTCAGGATTGCCTGAATTATTCAGCACAATATTCACAGTATGATCCAAATCAGTTGTGTGTAAATCCATCAGTTCAAATTTCTAACAGTTTAACATGATCTGCACAATCAGATGTCTTTGCAGCTAAATGAAAGGCAGTTTATTTTTTGCCATATGCGTTTCGCTACTTTTATTTATGAAATATCTTCAGTGGCTTGTAATACATATTTCTTTTGATATATATAATAAATGCATTACGTAGTTGTTACAGGTACGTCACTATGTTACGTGTTCTCATTTTATTCGAACGTGTATTACAAGCTACTGAAGGTGCTTCATAAATAAAAGAAGCGAAACGTGTGTGGCAAAAAAATAAACTCATTTAGTTACAAAGACAGAACCTACTTGTGTGGATTTTTAAGCGACTAAAAAACGACGGAAAATGGAAAAAATGGCAGTCAAATGTCCCGGAAACATCGCAAAATATACCAACTTGTGATATTTTATTATTTAAAATTCGTAATATTTGGTGACTGAATGTATAAATAGCAAACTCGGTCTGGCATCCCTTCTAGAATCCAGACTATGACATGCTAAGTAAATTCTTTCTACTTAAATGTAAGACACATCTTGAGTACATTATTTCTTCGAATTTTTTGAAACAGATGTCAATACAGAAACTGGACGACAATTATTTATGTTTGTCACCTTTCTTACAAGATAGTTTAACAACAGAATTTTTTAATTTGCCTTGATGACAACGATACACCAACTACTTTCATTTTCCACGAAACAAAAGCCATAACCCGATTACTGCTTTCAAAGCCACCTCTGCAGGAATGTTGTCAACCAATTATTGCACCAAATTTGATGCTTTGTGACAGGGTGCATTATCATGCTGAAACAGTCATCGTCTCCGAACTGTCCCTCTGCTGTACGCAATACACAATACAGTAACATTTGTTCATATACTTCCGCATTTACCGTTTTCTTAAGCCCAATAACGAGACTACACCCTAACCACGAGAAACACCCTGTTACCATAACACTACCTGCTCCTACTTCACTGTTGGAACCACACATGACGACAGGTGAGGTTCTTCGGGTATCTGCCACGCCCAAACCCTTCCATTAAACTGCCACACGATATAGCGTGATTCGTCACTATAAATCACTACGCAGTGGCGTCGCTTTACACTGTCTCTCGGAGAAATTTGTGGTCTCTGGGTATCCCCTTTTTCTTTTTAACTCTCTACGCACAGTCGTTGTTCTAGTTGGTCAGCCGATAGCACTTTGCAACTCACGAATGATTGCTTCAGGTGATTTCATGCGATTTTTTTTTACAAATAGCCTCTGCTTTGTTCAGCTGTCCATGTCCGTCAGTACGTTATGTCTACTACGTCTTAGTTTAGCTGAAGTTGTTCCTTGTTTCCACTTCAAATTAACATGACCGACAGTCGACTTGGGCATCTGAAGAAGGGTTGAAATGTTGTTATTCAGTTACTGACAACAGAATACCCCATGTCTTATTTGATACTGGTGGGCGCGCTCCTTGTGACATATAGTGATCCATTGCTTATCACATAGGAGTATCCTGACACTTTTCAACAGAGAGTGTGCACTAGCTACCCTTGTAACACTAACAGGACGAGAGGTTCAGAGAAAAGCTCGACAAACTCTAGTGGGAGAAGCTAGAGGAAACGTGATGTTAGTCGTGGAGAGGGATACTAACAAAATTCCGAGGGCAAACACAAGACCTTATCGATCTTCTCGCGTCATATCTACGAATTCGGATAGACCACTGTGGAGGCATACTATCAAGCCCAAAACGATGTGTTGCGGAATTCGGTTGTAGACGTGAATGGAGAGTGTATAAGTGTAAAATCTCTAATACGATTTGATTGGTTGAGCGCCGATTGTTCGCGTTTGTACCGAAGATAGTTGTTTTTGTTCTTATACTATGGCCGTGTTTCCCGATTGTGTTTTGTTTGAGGTTTACCTTCTGATAGAGAACAGGTCAGTTGTCTCACCTGTCTTGCTCTGAGGTTAGTGGCACTCTGTGTACCTGTTCACGATACTGATAATTCTGGGGCTACGCGGAATACAGCTGCTGGATTTATTCGTAGTTAGTTCACATAATGTATTTACGACAAGATTACAAAATTAAAGTGAATTATTTATATATACGGTCCCTTTCTCGAATGGAACTTTGACTCTGCAGGGGAATGTGCAATGTTTTGAAACGTACTGCAGATTAGAACCGCGTGCTGGACCGAGATCCAATCGTCAACCTTGTCTTTCACGGGCAATAATCTTACGGACTGGCCTATACATGCACGGCATCCTGTGTGCTTCAATTCCGGCGGTACCTCTCTCGTCATTCCCTAATACACACTGTTGTTGTATTGTTGTTACAATTTAGCATCAGTAAGAAACATCAACACCTGCGTAAACAAGTCCACGCACAACTGCGTCACAGTGACGGCAGTCCGGGGTCACTGATTGGTGCACGAGAGTGAGGAAAAACTTGTTTATCGTTGATAAAGGGACAGGGAGATAAGATGCAAAGGCGTTAAAAGAGGCGATTGTGGTGACCGAGCTATTGTGTATTGCAAGTGACGTACATGAAACGTCCCAAATGAAACATGAAAACACAGGTGCGGGCAAATAACTTCACTCTTATATTGTTTTTTAAATGTGTGAAAAAAATGTGCTGGTGCGTTCTTTAACTTGTAAGGCCAATAATGAGCTTGATTATGTACAGCAGAAATGTAGAATATACATCGACAAACGTACTGTTAATTTGTGGTTCATAATTTCAAAGATAAATTCTGAAAGTGTTCTATCGAGAGATTTTAAGACTGGGAGAAAAGACAGTAATAGACATCTTATAGCTACTGGTGGATGAGCAATCGTATCCATCCACTCATATCGTTATCCCTAAAAAAATGATGTAATAAAGAAAAACATCGCCCCTGAATATTTTTCCTATTTTCAACAGAAATGTGAAATATTACTTAGTGGGGTATGTGAACCTTGAGGACTATGAGCAATGATGTTTGAAACATTTCTCACACACGTAAATGTTGTTATTTGTCAAATGAATCAAATAGAATTCGCCCGCAATAGTGATTTGCCTCAGCTTGCTCACTGTACAGAGTGAATATCGTCAGGGGTTGGCTGCAACACTGCCTGACACCCTTCTGAACTACTGCTTGCCTTTCGTGTTCTTCGACTGGTCTCTGGACAAGTGATAATTAACCTTTCGCTCCTCATTTTTTATCCCTGTTGCCTTCAGAGCTAAAAAGAGCGTATTCCAGTTAATATTGCCAAGAAATTTCTCTAAATCGACCAATACTGTAAATGTAGGGTTGCGTTCTTGAGTCTACCTTCAAAGATAAGTTCTAGGATGAGTTCTGCCTCACCTGTTCTTACCTTTCTCCGAAACCCAAACTGATTTTCATCGAGCAGAAAACGTCATACGATTGCGGCAAGGGGATCCGCTACTTGGATATGCTCACCGCTTTATCACACTTGGTGTAATCGTGCAGAACGCCAGTCTTATGTGGAAAAATTTACTAACAGGTGGCCCTGAGAATTATATTACTGTGCAACGTTACCGAAAACCGCCTCGCAGGAAGTACTACCAGCAGTATGGGAAGAAAAGCCTTGGGGAATGGAAGCAGGGAGAAATTTGGAAAGATAATATAAGTTAAAGGAGAAGTTAAACCTCAAAGTTATACAAGCACATATCGTATCTCCGTCTAGTGTTCATCGAATGATAATTCAATATTCTCAACAGTAAATGGTGCCGGTAGTACTGCATACACCAGGTATAAAACGGCAATGCACTGGCGGAGTTGTCATTTCTAATCAGGTGATTAATGTGAAAAGATTTCCGTCATGATTGTGGCCGCACGATAGGAATTAACAGACTTTGACCGCGGAATGGTAGTTGGAACTAGACGCATGAGACATTCCACTTAGGAAATCATTAGGGAATTCAGTATTCGGATATCTCAATCATGTCCCATAAATGCATGACGGGATTAATGTTTGGGATTTGGGTCGCGAAATCATTCACTCAAATTGTCCAGAATGTTCTTCAAACCAATCGCGAACAGTTGCGGCCCGGTCACATGGTGGATTGTCATCCATAAAAATTCGATCGTTGATTGGGAACTCAAAGTCCATGAATGGCTGCGAATGGCCTCCAAGTAGCCGAACATTTGCATTTCCAGTCAATGATCGGTTCAGTAGGACTAAAGGAACCAGTTCTTTCCGTGTAAACACAGCCCACACCATTATGCAGCCACCACCAGCTCGCACAGTGCCTTGTTGACAACTTGGGTCCGTGGCCTACCATCAGCTCTTACCAACTGAAATCGGGACTCATCTGATTATGCCATGGTTTTCCAGGAGTCTAGGCTCCAATCGATATGGTGGCGAGCCCAGGAGAGGCGCTGCAGGCAATGCCGTGCTGTTAGTAAAGGGACTCATGTCGGTCTTCCGCTGCCATAGCTCATTAATGCCAGATTTCGCCGCACTGTCCTAAGCGAAGGCCGATGGTCACTCCGTTGTGCGCAGTGAGAGATACTGTCTGAAATTTGGCATTCTCTGCACACCCTTGGCACCGTGGGTCTCGGAATACTGAATTCACGAACGAATTCCGAAATGGAATGTCCCATACATCTAGCTCCAACCACCATTCTGCGTTCAAAGTCTTAATTCCAGTAGTGCGTCCATAATCGAGTCAGAAACCTTTTCCGGTGAATCATCTGAGTACAAATGACAGCTCTGCGAGTGCGCTGCCCTCTTAGAGTTTGTGTACGCGGAGCTACCGCCAACTGCATGTATGATTATCGCTAACCCTTGACTTTTGTCGCCTCACTATTTGCCTCTTGTAAGAAAGAGAATCATCTACTAGCATAGTTGCAGTTCGTCAGTGGCAGGGTCGTGGCCTATCGATATTGCAACATGTTGTTCCGCGCTGTTGCTGCTCGGCTTTGTTGACATCCGATGAGTGTCATGTAAATATGAAATCGATAGACACTCCATGCAGTGTCTCAGCTGCGTAACATGACTAGCACCCGAAAGGAAAGACGAACTCGGCCATGCAGAGTCGTGCAGGTACGTCATGTACTTTGAGTCTAGATATGGGCTTGTCAAGTATACACACGAATAAGGTCTGGAGAACCACGGTAGCAGGGGGAACTTCATTCGGCTTCCCTTCATGTGCTGGCAGAGACCGTGGTGCACAAAACGACAACATCGCACCAGTGACAACACGTTGTCTTTTTAGATGAATCCTGGGTCTACACACAGCAGCGCGATGGAAAATACCGTATTTAGCAAACTCTAAGAGAATGAACGTCGCCAGACTGCATTCCTCATCTTCATATGCGTCGAGTGCCTGGCGTGATGCTGCGGTGTGCTATTGGTAATACAACACGATCAGCTATACTTCACATAGCAGGTAATTTTGACATCAGGCTCTCCATTTCTGATGCGATAAGGCCAAGGTTTCTGTAATATCTGTTAACAAGATAGCAGAAGACTGCTCGTTGCTCTACCGTATTTTGCGAATCACTTAAAATTGTAATAATATATTCTTCCTCCCATACTATATACGCACAGACACAATCAAGAGCCTAATGCCTTGACAATGGAGCCGCTCTCCTCGGTCACTGACTGTTCCTTTAATTTATTGGCTTTCATGCGGTGTCCGTTCAGTCTTTCTATTTATTTATTTATTTATTTTTTTTTTTTACAGTTCCAACAAACATCCTTAATTGCTCGCTGGATATATTCGAATCTCTGTCTTCCTCTACAGTTTTTACCCTCCAGAGTTCCCACTGATACCATGGAGGTCAAAACCTGAGGTCTCAACAGATGTCTTATCGTTTTGTCCCTTCTTCTTGTCAGTATTTTCCATTACGTTCCTTCCCTTGCCGATTCTACGAAGAACCTCCTCATTTCTTATGAGTCCGCCTAATTTTTCTATTGCACCACATCTCGAGTGCTTCCATTCTCCTCTGTTCTTTTCTTCCCATGGTCCGTGTCTCACTGCCATACAATACTATTCTCCAAACGTACATTCTCAGAAATTTCTTTCTCAAATTAATATTTGATACTAGGCCACCAATGTCCTTTTTGCCAGTTCGGCCATTAGAGCGTACCTTCCATTCAACACATCTTGTAATTCTTCTTTAATTTCACACAGGATAACAATGTCAGCAGCGAATCTTACCACTGATATCCTTTCATCCTGAATTTTAATTCCACTCTTGAACCTTTCCTTTGTTTCCATCATTGCTTCTTCGATGTATAGATTGAACAGTAGGGGTGAAAGACTCCATCCCTGAATTTGAATCCGAGTACTTCGTTTTTGGTCTTTCAGCCTATTGTTCCTTGTTGGTTCTTGTTTATATTACGTATAACTCGTCTTTCCCTATAGCTTATCCCTTCTTATCTCAGAATTTCGAACATCTTGCTCCATTTTACATTGTCGAAAGCTTTTCACAGATCGATAAATCCTACTAACGTGTCTCGATTTTCCTTCATTCTTGTTTCCGTTATCATCTGGAACGTCAGAACAGCCTCTCCGGTGCCTTTTCCTTTCCTGAAGCCGAACTGATCGTCATCTAACAGGTCCTCAATTTTCTTTTCCATTCTTTTGTATCTCAATAGTAATGTCAGTTATGACGACACGAAAGCGAGGACGACGCAACACCAAGTCCCGTAGCGAAGAAAATCTTCGAGCCGGCCGGGAATCGAACCCGTGCCCCATCGCTTGGCAATCGGCCGCGCTGACAGCGCTGCTATCGAGGCGGACTTCTTTTTCAGTTCCATGCAGACCTACCCTCTTCTCGATACCTCCAAGAACTTCTTCCTAGGACGTCCTCTACCGTTTCTCCGCAGCACTTTCCGTTCAAGAGTGTTAATGGTGAAAGTGCTGTGTGTGCTGACACGGAGAATAAATTTTATTTTTCTGCTTTCCACTTCCTTTAATAATCGACTCTCTTGGGTGACTTTCCTTAAGACTTCCAGGTTGGTTTCTCTTTCCGTTCTGTTCGTTCTTGTCATTTTACACCACATACACATTTCGGCACCTTTAAGTCGATTTCTGTCCCGTTTTCCCACAGTCCAATTTTCAGTTTCATGGAGCAGTGTACTCCATACAAATGGTTTCGCAAAACATTTTGTGACCCGCTCGAACAGTCCACGGGTGTACTGCCGGTCCACAGTGTCCAACGGGCACAATACTTCGGCGATCAGACATGTCGCCATCGTCAGGTGCGCTGAGGAACTGAGCTCCTGAGGGCGGGAGGCCGTCCTAAATCCTGATCCCCCGCGAGGCGTTCTCTCCGCGGTCCGCGCCCGCGGCCGCGCGTCGGCGGTCGCTGAGAGGCTGGCGTCGGCGTCTGTGGTGGCGTCGGTGTAACTGCCTCGTCCGCCCTGGTCGCTCGTTCGTTTTCTTTGCTGAACCTCTTTTTAATTAGACTCAGTGCTGGTTCTCATGCCTTACTGAGGTTATAGCCGCAATCTCTGTTGATGAGTCCGTCCCTGGTACGAATTTCGATAGCATCTCTAATGACGCTGTCCCAGTATTTAGATGTATGTGCCAAGACCCTGGTGTGTTGGTAGTCCATTTCGTGATTTTCGGACAAACAGTGCTCTGCGACTACCTGAGGTACATAAGTCGAGTGTGCCTCTGATGTTCTCGGCAACGATCTTCGATGGTGCGCACTGTCTGTCCAATGTAAGTCTTCCCACACTCACAGGGAATCTGGTATATGTCGGCCTTCCGCAAACCAATAATGCTTGTGTTTTATTGGGCGGGCAAGAGACAGTTCCTACTCGGTGTTTTCTCAATATTCGTCCTATTTTCCCCGAGAGTGCGCCAGTATACGGTATATAGGCGGTGGCTATCTCTTCCTCCGTGACTTCGTCCATCTCCACACGCTGTACTGTAGAGGTGGGGCGGAGAGCGCGTCTGATCTGCCATTCCGAGTACCCGTTTTTCCGAAATACAGTTTTGAGGTGTTCCAGCTCGTGGGGCAGATTCTCTGCGTTCGAGATGGTGCGCGCCCTGTGCACCAGTGCTTCCAGTACACCATTCCTCAGCGAAGGGTGGTGGCAGCTATTTGCATGCAAATACAGGTCGGTGTGCGTTTTCTTCCTGTATACCCCATGCCCCCTTGTGTCATTCGCTCTTCTTTTGACCACGACGTCCGGGAATGGTAAACTTCCTTCTGCTTCGGTCTCCATAGTGAATTTGATGTTCCGATGTATGGAGTTCAGGTGTGTAAGGAAGTCTAGGAGCTTGTCCCTTCCATGGGGCCATATCACGAACGTGTCATCAACATAACGTAGAAAACAAGTAGGTTTCCATTTGAATGACGCCAAAGCTTCCTCCTCGAAATACTATTCGAAGAGAAGTTGAAGAATCACATTTTGTGACCCCTTTATTCATGTGTTAGCTGCTTAAAATGTGTTCTTAGTCGTGAATGCCTGTTTTGCTAATCCCACCATTCACTTCCATCTTTGTGAATGTACTAGCGAGATCTCGCATTCGGGAGGACGACGGTTCAATCCCGCGTCCGGTCGTCCTGATTTAGGTTTTCCGTGATTTCCCTAAATCACTCCAGGCAAATGCCGGGATGGTTCCTCTGAAAGGGCACGGCCGACTTCCTTCCCCCATCCTTCCCTAATCCGATGAGACCGATGACCACGCTGTCTGGTCTCCATTCCCAAACCAACCAACCAACAACCAACAACTAGCGAGATAATATAATTGTTTCACATTATCAAGTTTAAAGTCATCATTGTTTATTTTGGACAATAAGTAAAATGTCTTTACTTACTTTACTTACCGGTGCTGCAATTTTAATGACGAGTAGTGTATTTTTATGCAGATTAGCACGCCTTTGATGCCTCTTTAGCACTATCAGATTTGTGACGAAGTTGGCTGTTCTATCGACCGATAACATTTCTATGTAAGATCAAGTGCCACATTTCTTAATGATAACAAACCGCGTGTGCGTCATTGGGATATTGCTCTTTATTTCAACATCTGCAGTGCTTCGACACTTCCTTTTCGACCCATTTCAAGCTCTTATGGAGATATGAACAACAATTAAATTAAATTTTGCCAGCTCAGTAACTTATCAGCGATGTTATTCATGTATTTTCTGCGCCGTAGAGTGCGTGGAATACTAGTAAGAAAACCTCTAAATTTACACTGGTATATATTGGAATTTTTTCCATAATGATAGAAGCACAACATAAACAAGCAAAAAAGTTGTCCATTTTGGATGATGCCCTACGGCTGTCTTATAATGTCAAGCAAAGAAGATGTGTCGGTCACGTCAGGGTTCCCTACAAGTATGTAATGTCATATCCGGGAGGTGTGACGATACCATGTCAATGTTCATTGAAGACGGAGAACTCTTTATTTATTGATTGACTGATTTAATCTGGCAAGTTACGGCCAACAGCTTCTCTCTAGTATCCACCCAGACTTTCTACATATTTTGCATTACATATATTACGATAAGCGTTTTACCAGTAACATCCAATATAGAAAGTACAAGAAAATACAGTTCATACTCATTCATGATAAGTACACCAAGATATATAAATTATGTGAAGACAGGTTTCATCTACGAGCGCCAGCAGCAAAGTACATAAGGGGTCCAAGAGGGAGAGGATGAGGTACGTGATAAAACACAATTAATGAAGAGGGGAATGAAAGTGGCGTAAAAGGAAAGGAGAAAGAAGCGTTAACTGGGATAAGATACCAGCATTGGCGTTAGTGCTTGACAAGGGGAAAATTAGTTATATCTGAAATTGCCAGAAAAGAAGGAAGCGATCAAAGACAGATTTATTAAAGTTCGGTACATTAAAAAAAAAATTTAAACAATTGTTAACAATGCGTTTATTATAAAACATTAAACTGTGATGACTAATATGATTTGATTAAGTTCCATCTGCAGATATGAGAGCAAGCAAAGATCAGAAAGTTGTCTTAAGTTCAATTTACTAACTAAACATGAGGCACATCGCACTAGCTAATGGATATAAAATTTCCAATGAATTAATACGTACAGTAAAATAAGAGGAAGAATGTTACGTATAATAATAACAATGCTTTGTCTACTAATGATGGTAACCGTAAAACTAAATCTGGGTTTACAGCCATAGCCTGCAACGCTACAATTTCGTATGAGATCAAACAATGTTTTCGTAAGACAGGACTGGTTTTCACACAACCAAGTTAAAAACTCGCCTACGCCAACGAACAGGTACAAAACGTGATAAGTTTAATAAGTCATGAGTGCGTAGCACCAATTGCAATGATTATGACCGTTATTACTCGTATACTTGCCAAGCGGGCCACTCCGTTGTCCGCTGTGGATAACATACTTACACCCAAAATGGGACAGGTGTCCGTTTGCGCTTCAGTATGAAAGGACACACGGTCCAGGATATTACAAACGGAATGCAGGTGCTGTGAATTCCACCCAAAGAAAAGAAAATAGGTGTAGGAGTTGGATATTTCCAGTTGTAGGAAGAGAGCTCCAGAATGTATATTTAACGAATATACTGTGTTTAATCAGAATTATTTCTTTAGCATTTTTGATGAATCTAGTTAATAATAACTGGAAAACCTATAGAAGAGACGCGCTGTGACAATTGCGGTCCGAAGACCGCATGCTTCACTACCGTCTTCCGATATCTGTCTGTGCCTGCGTCTTCAACGGCGGCCTTCGCTGCCTTCACGTCGGGAGGTGGCACTCTATCCAAACCAGCAGTATCGCTATTTTTATTTATTTATTGTTAGGTACTGGCTTGCACAATAAATTAGTAGCTCTCCATTGTATTTCTCTAACAACAGATCATATTAAAATGTAGTGTGCTCCAGTTGCAGCTTCTCTGTTTCACATTATTAACTCGATCATTATAGTTGTGTAATGTCTACCGTTTCCCTGTATATTTTCCTTGTATCTTCTTCGTATCAGTGTTCTTGCTGTATATTTTAATCTATTGGGTGTCGATACTTAAAGTTACAGTTTCAAAACCCTGTAGAAAGAGAACTACTGCTCAGAATGAAGTCAACAGCATGTTACTGACGCAAGGGGAAACGTGATGGAATAATAAAAAAAAAACGAGAATTTGACTAATAGGTGGCTCCGTAACCGTCAGAATACGCACGTCTGGCCGGCCGCTGTGGCCGAGCGGTTCTAGGCGCTTCAGTTCGGAACCGCGCTGCTGCTACGGTCGCAGGTTCGAATCCTGCCTCGGGCACGGACGTGTGTGACGTCCTTAGGTTGGTTAGGCTTAAGTAGTTCTAAGTCTAGAGGACTGATGACCTCAGATGTTAAGTCCCATAGTGTTCAGAGCCAATATGCACGTGAACAGACGCGTGGCACACGGCAGTTCCTCAGTTTGCGTCTCCATGAAGGACCGCGGTGCTTTTACGAGAACGGTGACTGTGCACTAGTAGTCCTGTGGAAGTTTCCGACGCTCAGCGCTATGAAAAAAGGCACTGATCCGATGTGTGCAGAGGGTCTAGAGAAAACGATGATCTGGAGAAAATATTAGAAGGTGCTGGTTCTCTTCAAGTGCAGAGTGGCAGAGGGAGGAAAGCTGTTGATCCGACGTCTGTCGAAGATGTAGCCCCACAGCATTGCAGGAGGGTGAAGGGGAAGTGTGCAAACATGCAGAGCACGGGGAATTGTCCCAACGTTAGACACGCCAGTGAGGGCGGTACCTAAAAATCCTACGAAAAGTCCCAATTTGCTATCCATATAAAACCACCCATATTTAGGAGTTGCTTCCTGCTGACATGCCAGCAAGACAAATATTCGTTCCCGAGTTTCTTGCTCGCATGGAAGTGCCCAATCAACGACCGTGGAACCTTCTGTGGGCAGACGAATCCCATTTCCTTCTCCAGGGACATGTGAATACGTAGGACTGCAGAATATGGGCCACGGAAAATCCACATGCATACGAACCGGTACCACTTCATTCTACAAAACTTACAAAACTGAGTGTGTGGTGCTGCCTGACGGCACCATTTATCGTAGGGCTGTAATTTTTCGAGGAGATGAGTCCTGCGGGCCCTGTTACCTGTTCCATCACTGGTAAACGCCGCGGAAGTGTGAGAGTCTTTTGCGTATCAGCGTCATTTCAACACTTCAATAGTGTGGAAGTGTGGGTAGGATCCTGCGCAAGATGGCGTTCTTCCACACTCTGCATAGCCAGTGAAGCGGCTGCTGCAGAGGCATTTCGGAAGTGCTTGAATTATCAGCCGTCATTTCCCTACAGCCTGGCCGTCCACATCGCCTGACCTTAATTCGTGTGAGCCGGCCAAAGTGGCCGTGCGGTTAAAGGCGCTGCAGTCTGGAACCGCAAGACCACTACGGTCGCAGGTTCGAATCCTGCCTCGGGCATGGATGTTTGTGATGTCCTTAGGTTAGTTAGGTTTAACTAGTTCTAAGTTCTAGGGGACTAATGACCTCAGCAGTTGAGTCCCATAGTGCTCAGAGCCATTTTAATTCGTGTGACTTCTGCCTGTGGGGTTATCTGGAAGATGTTGTATTCAGTGTTCCTGTTTCGAAGGTAGCTGAACTGAAGGCACGCAAAGGGCATCGCTTCCTGTTCACGACCTCAGAAACACTCCACCCTATTGTCGAACATGCGGTTTCTCGGTTTCAACTTGTGGCAGAAAACGGTGAACAGCATATTGAACATGTCTTGCACCAGTCTCACCACAGTCATAAACCGATGTCATTTTTCTTTTCATGGGGGGTTTGTCCCAAGGACAATAAAGAACCGATGTCATTTCGTTTTTTATGCGGTTTTCGTCTCAGGAAAATTAAAAACCAATTTTTCCGATCCCGATGCGGTACGACCTTGCCATGGTGGATGGGTTTACCTAAAAGTGCCAGAACTGATGACTGCCGAACTTGTGCGGCCACGGACACTGAACAGGTGTGATATGCTGCTCAAACCATAGCGTCGTACTGAGATTCACCTGTCACTTGAAGACGACCCCATTTAAGTTCAGACGATTGGGAAGGTTTTCGTTAAATTTTTTTTCCATGGCGTTTCACCCTGCGTCATTAATATGCTGTTCGAATTTGGTGTTATTATTGGCAGTGTTTCTATTTCTACAGACTTTTGAAACTGTAACTTTAGTTACGGACGCCTTGCACATAGTAATTTTTCTTGTTCTTATACGTGAAGCATGATGTAAATTTGCGTACTTGCGGACTAACTACCGACCTCTCCGGAAATTTTGGCTGCGCTTTCTTGCTTACACACAGCAGCTGTCTTGCTGCAGCTATGAAGAGGTCACAGTTTAGGACACATAAACATGTATCATATTTGGTAAGTTACTCGATGTAACAATGTTGTTTATGCATTTCATAACAATCGCATTAAGCATAGTATGTTTCTTTTTCTATATTATTGACAGTTTTCATTTTAGTAATAATTTTCACTAGGTAACATACTCGTTTCATTGCTCTAGTTCCTATAAATTTTGCTGGATTATTCATTTTTTTTTGAAAATGTAATTCATACAGTACGATATGTTTGATCTTTTACTTCTCTGGCCGCGCGGGGTAGCCGCGCGGTGTAGACGTCTTGTCACGGTTCGCGCGGCTCTCCCCGTCGGAGGTTCGAGTCCTCTCTCGGAACCACGATTCGTCACTGAACACGTTGCAACGCCATTCATCGGCAGTTCACGTTTCCTAGTTACAGCATCGTTCCAATCACAGCCCCCCGGTTGGGGTGTTAAAGACAGCCTGCGCATGGGACAGTAATTCTTTAGTCCAGCTTCTACAAGTCTCCGACCAAAAGTATGAGATGACGCAGAATATTGTAGGTAGTTCATTACTTTTCCTCAGCTCGTGGTCTAGTGGCTAGCGTTGCTGCCTCTGCGTCACAGGATCCTGGGTTCGAGTTCTGGGCGGGTTAGGGATTTTCCCTGCCTGGGGACTGGGTGTTTGTGTTGTCCTCATAATTTCATCCTCATCATCATCATCATTTGTGGCAGTGGTGACATTGCATTGCGCAAAAATTGGACTGTGTCAAAATTAGGAGTTTGTCTGGGAGCTGATGACCGCATAGTTGAGCCCTCCAAAAACCAAATAGGAGGGTTGTCCAGAAAGTAAGTTCCGATCTCTCGCTAAATGTAAACCACAATGAAAATGAGAAATATTTTATTTGCAAGAGTTAGCTACACCTTCCAGATACTTCTCTACATAGTCGCCGCTCCAACACCAGCGTCATAGAAGGCGCCCAAGTGTTGTCTTCATATCCAGTGTTTCATGTGAACAGAGATGATACTCAGGAAGAGCCAATTAGGGCTGTGTTGTGGGTGATCAAACACTTCCCATCGAAAAGGCTGCAGGAGCGTCTTCACTGCCCCTG
This sequence comes from Schistocerca americana, assembly GCF_021461395.2. Lineage (NCBI taxonomy): Eukaryota > Metazoa > Arthropoda > Insecta > Orthoptera > Acrididae > Schistocerca > Schistocerca americana. Next base: position 288,837,880 of record NC_060125.1, read on the forward strand.
CAGAGTGCGGCTGAGAATTGCCATGAAGAAGGTAGTGTATGGCAGTTATGTTACGTGGGCTGCATTCACTAAGGCGAAGCCTCTCAGCGGGTCCCACTACTTGGCGGGAGAAATCGTTGTTCTAGGCACCTCTACTTGCTCACAGTGCACTCACAAACGAAAAGAGCGTCTTGATGCGATCGTCGGTCATACTAGCGACATTACTCAACACATCTGTGCAAAGCTTCATCGGGTTTTCACTGTGGTGGCCATTTCGCGACAGACCGGAAATTACTTTCTGGACAAGCCTTGTATCAACATCACCTCTGTCGATTACTTGTTCCAGCATGTAAAGGGTTTACGGTATCCTTAGCGCCCCCTTCCTTATGGTCGACCCGAACGTTAACAACGACTCTGCCTGCCCTCACGTTCGTGTGCAGTCTAACATATGAATGCCACACAAACCTGGATGATGCACAATTCGACCAGCCAACCAAATGGAAACCGACAATGAGGCCCTTTTCAGACTCTTTGAGCTGCTGATTATGCTGTCTTATACGAATACAAATTCTTTTTAAGGTCTTCACAGTGATCACTCAACATTTGGCACTATTCACGCCCCTTATATAAAATACCAGGCTTGGTGACAACGTTAAATACGAAACACGCTAATGTACTTTGGTCGCTGTTTAACAGTCATAGAGAACTGCAACTATAACCATTTACACACTTGCCGACGTGTGTAAGTGTAGGCAGTTATGACATACGAGCATGTCTCCTGCGTGCTTCGTACTTTTGTCAAGCAGTGTGTATTAGTCACGAAACTGACACGTTCTTCGTCAACTATGGGCAAGTACGCTCATGGGAGCCACGATGACTTTTAGTCCTTATGTGACATTATTTGGAATAGTCGTACTATTCATGTCTGGTTCAAAAAATGGTTCAAATAGCTCTGACAAGGGAACCTCCCCATCGCGCCCCCCTCAGATTTAGTTATAAGTTGGCACAGTGGATAGGGCTTGAAAAACTGAACACGGATCAATCGAGAAAACAGGAAGAAGTTGTGTGGAACTACGAAAAAAATTAGTAAAATATACGAACTGAGTAGTCCATGCGCTAGATATGCAACATCACCGCCGTGGTCCCGTGGTTAGCGTGAGTGGCTGCGGAACGAGATGTCCTTGGTTCTAGTCTTCCCTCGACTGAAAATTTTACTTTCTTTATTTTCGCAAAGTTATGATCTGTCCGTTCGTTCATTGACGTCTCTGTTCACTGTAATAAGTTTAGTGTCTGTGTTTTGCGACCCCACCGCAAAACCGTGCGATTAGTAGACGAAAGGACGTGCCTCTCCAATGGGAACCGAAAACATTTGATCACAAGGTTATAGGTCAACCGATTCCTCCACAGCAAAACAGGTCTGATATATTCTATACAACACGGGTGACGGCATGTGTGTCACATGACAGGAATATGTTGTCGACCCACCTAACTTGTACACTTAGCGAACGGGTAAAGAGATTCTTCTACCTTGCCCGATTTAGGTTTTCTTGTGGATGTGATAATAACTCCCAAAAAAAGTGATGAAAACATGAGAGTTTGTCACATAAACTGAAAATAAAAAATTAAAATTTTCACTCGAGGGAAGACTTGAACCTAGGACCTCTCGTCCCGTAGCTGCTCTCGCTAACCAGGTGACCACGGCGCTCCTTGATTCCCATTGTCCTTGATGTTGCCTGTCTTCGCATGGACTACTCTGTTTGTATATTTTACTAATTTTTTTCATAGTTCCACACAACTTCTTCCTGTTTTCTCGATTGATTGTGTTCAGTTTTTCAAGGCCTATCCACTGTGCCAACTTATAACTAAATCTGAGGGGGGTGCGATGGGGAGGTTCCCTTGCGAGCACTGTGGGACTTAACATCTGAGGTCATCAGTCCCCTAGAACTTAGAACTACTCAAACCTAACTAACCTAAGGATATCACACACATCCATGCCCGAGGCAGGATTCGAACCTGCGACCGTAGCGGTCGCGCGGTTCCAGATTGTAGCGCCTAGAACCGCTCGGCCATTCCGGCCGGCCATGTCTGGTAGCAAGTGGTTTTCAGCTGCTAACAAAACACAAGGAATACTTTGATGGCACTGTATTTTCAGCAGACAGTGAGGACCGGGACGAGGAGATAAAACGTTTGAGAGATCAGGTGGAGTTCTTTGACGATAATAGAGTGAATAAGAGCGACTGCAGACCATAAAATACATGGGCATGTGTGACAATTCTCACTAAAAGTCACGAATATGTTCGAAGTTGTTACGAAAATAGAGCGCTTCATATATATTCAAACGTTTTGCACAACCAACTGAAGTGAAAAAAAGCAGTGGGATATCTCCTAATGTCGTGTCGGACTGCCAGCCGGTGTGCCCGAGAGGATCTAGGCGCTTCAGTCTGGAACCGCGCGACCGCTACGGTCGCAGGTTCGAACCCTGCTTCAGGCATGGATGTATGCGATGTCCTTAGGCTAGTTAGGTTTAAGTAGTTCTGAGTGCTAGGGGACTGAAGACCTCAGATATTAATTCCCATAGTGCTCAGAGCCATTTTTTTGTCGGACTTCCTTTCAACCGGCGTAGTGCAGCGACTTGCCGAGGCATAGACTCAACAATTCGTTGGAAGTCCCCTCAGGAATACTAAGCCATGCTGCCTCTATAGTCGTCCACAATTGCGAGAGTTTTTCTATAAATGTTCAATGGGACTCATATCGGGTGGTCTGGGTGGCTAAATCCTTCGTTTGAGCTGTCCAGAATGTTCTTCAAACAAATAGCGAACAGCTGCGGCTCAGTGAGATGCCACATTGTTATCCATAAAAGTTCCATCTCTGTTTCGGAACATAAAGTCCATGAATGGCTGCAGATGTTCTCCAAGTGGTCGAACATACACATTTCTAGTGAGCGATCGGTTGATGGACCAGAGACCAGATCCACTTCATGTAAAGACAGCCCACAACATTGTGGAGCCACCACCAGCTTGCACAGTGCATTGTTGACAACTTGGGTCCGTGGCTCCATGGCTTCGTCGTGTTTGCGTGACACTCGAACACTACCCTCATCTCCTACCAACAGAAATCCGGATTCATCTGTCAAGGCCATTGTTTTCCAGTCGTTTAACATCCAACGGATATGATCGCGAGCCCAGGAGAGGCTGTACAGTTCATGTGCTGTTAGCCCATTAACGCCAAATTTCGACTCATTGTCCTTACGGACGCGTCAATAGTACGTCCCACAATGATTTCTATGACTGTTTCACGCAGTGTTACTTGTCTGTTAGCACTGACAACTCTACGCTAACGCCGCTGCTTTCGGTCGTTAAGTGAACGCCGTTGGCCACTGCGTTGTCCGTGGTGTGAGGTACTGCCTGAAATGTGGTATTCTAGGCACACTCTTGGCAGTGTGGATCTCTGAACCTTGAATTTCCTAACGAACTCCGCACATGAATAGTTTTTCTACTATTTATTTAGGCGGTCTTCCGATTAGTAGGGACGTTAGGTGTGTATCTGGACGAGACATTATTGTCCACATTTCAGAATGTGGGAAAGCATCGAAGCTCGTGGATAATGTAGCCTATGTTGTAGCAAATCGTGTTTAGTGACAACTGAAGCTTGTTAAAATTTATCATGATACCATTATTATCTCTATAGACCCTTTGTATTCAATGTGTGGACGGTTAATCTTCCGCATTCTTTGAAGGATGCAGAGCAAGTTCTTAAAATCGTGTCTGGTGCCTACCGGACAACATCCGCAAAAAGTAATGCAGATAACTGTTAAATTACTCCCGTGAGTAAATAATGTATCTCTGGTGAATAGTAAAGAGTCTATTTCACTACCATGGGAGGAAGACAATGTATAGTACTCTGTCAAGACGTTAGGGAATTCCTTCGAAGGAGATGATGCACATGCTTACCAGACACGGGCCTTACCCTATTTATCTGTAGATGTTTAACGTAAATAGCAACGACAAATGCATTTGTGGAGGAACTGGAACACCTGGACACGTCGTGATAGAGTGACTCGATTAAAGGTTCAGATTTGATGGAGACACAATTCAAGGTGTCATAGATCGTATGACAATAGACACGATAGAGAAGCATATGATGTTCTGAATAAGCTGTCCGATACATATTCTAGGAGACAGCTACGTGATTAATCTTCAGTGTCATCGTTAACTTCTGAAAGTACTGCGTCACTAAAAATCTACCATCAGGGGAGATAAAGCTAAGGAGTAATGATTGATTTCAGCAGTTGGCACGGAGGACGATGATTCTTCTACGCTGATCAGCCAGAACATTATGTGGAGGTGGTATGTCCATCTATGGTGCAGATAACAGCGGCCAAGCGTCACAGCATGGAAGCAATGAGGCTGCAGTGAGTTGGTACCACATCTGCACGCACAAGTTACCTAATTCCCGTAAATTCTGGGGAGGGGGCGATGAGCTCTGACGCCACGTTCAGTTACATCCCAGAAGTGTTTCATCGGGTTAAGATCTGGCGAGTTGGGAGGACAGCACATCAATTGGACCTCGCCACTGTGTTCCTCGAACAACTCTAGCACTCTCCTGGCCGTGTGACGTTGCGCGTTGTCTTGCTGAAAAATGCGACTTCCATCGTCATGAAGGGGCGTGCGTGGTCTGCAGCCAGCGTCCAATGGACCTGTAGATGCCAGCGTGAATGTTCCCCAGAGCATAGTCGAGCCATCGGCAGCTTGTCTCCGTCCATCAGTACAGGTGTCAAGGAGCTGTTCCCCTGGAAGACGACGGATTCGCGCCCTCACATTGGCATGATGAAGAAAATATCGGGATTCTTCAGATCATGCAACGCCCTGATACTGGGCCAACGTTCAGTGCCGATGGTCTCGTGCCCATTTCAGTCGTAGCTCCTGATGTCGTAGTGCTAAAATTGGCACCAGCAGTGTTCGATCCACTGTTTGTTCATATACACTTGTACTCTGGCCACATTAAAGTCTGATGTTAGTTCCGTCACAGTTCGCCGACTGTTCTGTTTGACCAGTCTGCCCATCCTACGACCTCCGAGATCCGTAATGAGGGATGGCCGCCCAGCCCCATGACGTCTAGGACGTGGTTTCACATTGGTTTCGCCATGTGTTGAAGACACTCACCACAACACTCCTCGAACACTCGACATGTTCTACAATTTCCAAAAGTGCTCGTGCCGATCCTCTGGTCCATCATAATCTGCTCTTGGTCAAACTCAGATTGATCGCGCACCTTCTCCATTATACACACGAACAGCACGCTCGCTGTTAGTACAAGCACCCTGCGTGTGTCTGACTAGCAGTCATTCCTCGCCATGTGACGCTACTATCGTCTGGAGGGTTTATATCGAGAGTAGGTTGGGGGTCATAATGTTCTGGGTCATCAGTGTGTGTACCTGAAGTCACGTCTACTGCGTTCCTGGCGAGTACCAAAATTTTCAGCTTGGTGAGTACTCCAGTAGAGGAATGGAAGGGGTTTCAGTCCTGGACAATAGAGGGGACCGAAGGTACATCCGGTGGGTGACACCATGCATACCACAAACATGAAGACCAGTGCGAACATCCTCCGGTATGAATAAGGCCACGTGTTCAGTGTCAGACGCCACGTGTCTGGAGTGCTGCAGCTTCCGGATACCCAATGACGGACTGCGACTGGTGGTTCGCCCTTCTTTATGTGCAGATAAAACAGCTGAATCACACATGATTTATCTCATTGCCTTTTTTACCTTTACTCCATTATTGGTAACTCATTTTCATTATGTCTAATGTGTGTTTTTAGCTAGATCATTTAATCAGATAGTGCCTTATCAGCCTCATGTCCTTGCTGTCTCTCTTCTTTATCTAGATCACTTTCTTTCAGTGGTTTTATTTCATTTTAAATAGTTAAGTGTGATGTTAGGTTTCTGAGCTGCATGTATAGTTATTTATAAAAAAAGGAAACAGTTTTAGCTAAGCACTGTAGATATTCACAATAATAATGCTGATTGCTGTGAAACACGTCATGCAGTAGCTTCTGTGAGGCAGGTCATATGCAGACACAGCCACTAGTAAACAAATAAAAAAAAACCACTCAAGATAATTTTCGTGAGAAATGAAATATTGTTTCGATGTTATTAATGTTTCATCTACATTTCTTGGGCATACCAATTTACACGAAGTGTTTCCCCGTACAATCACGTCATTACAATAGTATTAATAACACCAGCTGAATCACCCACTAAGCCCGCTGGGCAGAACAGGTAATTAGGATTGTGGAAATGGCCAAATAAGGTTGGGGTCAGTTTCACCTTAAAATTGTAATCCACAATGGAGTATGTATTAGCTGTCAAAATTACACACCATGTTGGTCAGCGACAACAGGTGAGGACAGAACGCTGTCTGAAATTACGTTAGTGGCCAGAGCAGGTAACCAGAACACTAACGGCCACAAGGCAGAAAATTCCGCTGGTGCACTCAAACTGTAGTCAACCAAAATAATTAATTGCACCTCATGGCGGCTAAATTGCAGCACTATAAACACTTGGTGTTGCTCACAGGAAAACCTCCCGAACAGCAAACTACCGAAACGAACTATCATAACATGAATGGACTTGGCTTGGGTAGTTGAAACCACTACTCAACTTTGACGTCCTGGGTAGGTGAACCACGAAGCTCGTAGCGATCGGACAGCTCCACACACGCTTCGTCACCTGCGCAGGGACCGGCAGCGGACCCAGCCGACTGCACCGCGCGGAGGTAACTTTCCTAGTCCGCGGCAACCGACCGACTGCCTGCTGGTCCGTCCGCGACAGCGGTTCCGTCGCGACTGCACCGCTGGTGCGTCTCCCACTCACTTCCAGACACAAGACGGCGGAAACACTGCTCGGACCCAACCATACAGGGGAAACACGCCCACTGGCTAAGTGACATCCCTGCACAAGCAAAGGACCGACCCAAGTTCTACAAGATGGTAATTGAAGGGGCCCAGAAGCGCTTAGAGAACCAGTTACACGTCGCACGATGAGACGACCGACCTCTCAGAGCCAGTATGCCGACAACATTTAAAATAATCGTTAGTGGAACTAACGCCAACTACACACACAACTTGACAAATGCACGAAGACCTGAACGATACAACATCAACTAAGCACGCACGAAGACAAATCGGAGTCGATACACACACACACACACACACACACACACACACACACACACACACACAGCCGACTCATGAACGATCGACGAGCCAAAACGCGTCGTCCGGTAGGACGACCAACCGACGATCCACGAAGACCGTGGCCCGGCTCAATAGATGCGTGGCGGCAATGGTCGGGCGAGCCATGTCGACGCAGACCTCACTGCTGCTCCAACCCGACTGCACTAGAGCCACATTGCAACTCGCCGACTGGCAGTCCGGACTGCGCTCCAGACGCGTTCCCACTGACTGGCGGTCCGAAGTCGCGCCCCTAACTTCCTATCCGAACTCCTTACGACAGACAACGACCGGGACGTAATAGCAGTCGAGCAAAGGTACTACGAGATGGGATATATGGATACGCGCTGCTAGCGCCGCTCACGGTCAGGCAAAGCAGCAAGTCAGTGACAGTAGTAATTTAAATTAAGGTAGTGAGGTGGAAGTACGTTAAAAACAGAGTGTAAAATACGTGATGGCGGGAACACGCAAGGCTCACCAGCTAACAAAAGTCTGGAAACGGGATGTGTCCACAATTCATCTTTATGACGGATTGAACTCTGCTGGGAACACTTTCTACATAGTGCTTCAATATCTGCGGAGGGATGGTAGTCCAGTCTTCCTGAAGAGCCCAACCCAGAAAAGGTACTGATGTTGGACGTTGGGGTCTGGAGCGAAAACGGCCTTCTAACTCATCCCAGACGGATTCCACAGGATTCGGGTCGGGGCTCTGGGGAGGAAGGTTATTGTTCACAAACTTTGGCCTCAAAGATGCTACTTTATGACAGGGTTCATTGTCGTATTGATACAATCATCGTCTCCGAACTGTTCCCCTGTTATACTCAGTACACAGTGCTGTAAAATATGCTCATAAACTTCGACGTTTAACATTTTCTTAAGTGGAATGATGGAACCACACTTTGTCCGTGAAAAACACCCCTGCACCGCAACATCACCTCCTCTGTACTTCACTGTTGGCAATACACGCGATGACAGGTGAGGTTGTGCAGGAATTCGCCAAACCCAAACACCTTGATTGGATTGCCACAGGTACGAGTACAACGTGATTAATCACTCCAAATCACTCACTTCCAGTCACCCACCGCCCAGTGACATCGCTGTTTACACCAATTGAAGCATCGCCTATCACTGACAATAAAAACGAGTGGCTCATGGGGATCTGCTCTACTATTGTACCCCGTCCATAGGCACAGTTACTGTGCTAGCTGGACTGTACGCAGGCCTTCGGCTCCGACGAGTGATACTTGTCGCTTATTTCATGCATTTTTTTTTTATAAACATCCACCACAATGCTCAACGGTCTTTGCTCGTCAGTATATGAGGTCTGCGTGGTCTCGGTTTAGGTGTGATTGTTCTTGCGCATTTCCACCTGACAATCACGTCAGCAACCGTCGACCTGGGCAGCTTTAGAAGGTTCATGTGGCCCTGGTGTATGTGTTACTCACGTGACATCCAGTGACTAGTTCACATTCACGGTGACTATCTGTCCTCACCAACCCCTTCTTCTGTTACAGCTTCTGTAGTGAGAACGCATTACTCCCCTCCTCCTTTTATATTGGCGGTTCCGCCTCTTCTGACATCCAATGGTCAGTTTACATAATTAAATTGTAATCTATTTGAAATCACTAATCAAAACACTTCCGCGATATTTGAAGCAGCTAAAGAAGTCTTTTTGGAGGAGAGATACCGGTTCCTCACGGTGGACTTATATTTACCTCTACAGGCCCGCTGCACCTGCGTGCCCACGGCCGTCGCTACAGAAGATGCCGCGTGTTCCCCTGGCGGTTCCCGCCTTCCATGATTTTCGTGTTAGCTTGTTATTGCCAGCTGCTGCACTAAGAGCCCTCTACAGTTTCGCAAAGCTTCTCTGTGCAAAGACTTGTATGTGTAAACACAGGTCCGTTTGAAAGTTGGCGGTACTGTTAAAGTTACTATTACTGTTACCAGACTGGTATTACGAAAGGGATGGGAACATGCCTTCAGTTCCATTAAGTAGTCGTCACTTCTGTAATAATTCTGATTTTAACATCTCGGGGAGCTTAGTGTGAAATAACGAGACCTTGTGGCGTTTCTGTCGCACTTTCCCCCCACATAACATTTTTATTCTACTTCTACTTGCTATTAATCAGATAAGAACATTCAATAAACGGAAGGTAGGGAGAAATACCGTGCACCGGGTTGTGTGGCAGATGGTTTCACAACGTGGGAACGCGTCTGTTAGCGGTGACTGTGTATGATGGAGTACCGTATGGACTGCCGGAAATCACATATTGTGCGTGGCGCGTAGCAGAACATTTTTGTTAGTTAATATTTGTTATTCCAACACTGCTACGCTCCTCCAGCCATACCGTCAACATTAGTTGCCCTAACAGAAGGTTAATAATAATTTAATAAAGTAAACTAAAGTAAAAACTTAAATGAGAGAACATTTTAGCTTAGTTGGTGAAAGACGATGGACGCATTAGATGCGGGCACTGAATAAGCAGGCGCCAGGCTGTTACAGTAACTCACTAAGAGTCTCTTACCACGTACGAACGAAACAATAAGAGGAATGCGATGTCGATAATTATTCGTATCAATTAACAGTGTCTCGGAAAATGTTTGTGTGTACCAATCCACATAGATGTTTTATATCAGTGTCTTGGTGAACGGTCATGTGAAGTTTTGAACATCTTGTAATACTGTAAATCAGTAGATTGTGTGTTGTTGCGGTGCTCTGAATGTAGTTAGCTTCCTCGAAATTTGCTTTAATAAATGAACATAATCAGGTTCTTACTTACGTCTCTTGATTACTGGTAAACGGCAATGAATAAAAATCAAGTGGCATCGTATGTTTTGATAATTTCGTACCAGTGGATTTTCTCCTACGGTGCCACTTCAATTTAGAACAGTTCGTTGTTTGCATGTTGAATCCTGCGCCTGCATGGAGAAGAAAACGATCGGGACGAGATCTGCGAGACATCTGTAAGAGAAGCGTGGTAGGCAAACCAAAGTCGGCCATGTTAGGAAAGTGATAAGACGTACCGTTGTCGACTGTAGGACTGATTGAACCTGGCGTTTCTGTAAGGTGGATAGGGAAACGGAGAGGTAGTTCAGCGTTATAATACACTATTGGCCATTAAAATTGCTACACGACGAAGATGAAGTGCTACAGACACGAAATTTAACCGACAGGAAGAAGATGCTGTGATATGCAAATGATTAGCTTTTCAGAGCATTAACACAAGTTTGGCGCCGGTGCCGAAACCTGCAAAGTGCGGACATGAGAAAAGTTTCCAACCGATTTCTCATATACAAACAGCAGTTGACCGGCGTTGCCTGGTGAAACGTTGTTGTGATGCGTCGTGTAAGGAGGAGAAATGCGTACCAACACGTTTCCGACTTTAATAAAGGTCGGATTGTAACCTATCGCGATTGCGGTTTGTCGTATCCCGACATAGTGCTCGCGTTGGTCGAGATCATTGCAATCGGTGGGTTCAGGAGTGTAATACGGAACGCCGTGCTGGATGCCAACGGCCTCGTATCACTAGCAGTCGAGATGATAGGCGTCTTATCCGCATGGCTGTAACGGATCGTGCAGCCACGTCTCGATCCCTGAGTCAACACATGGGCACGTTTGCAAGACAACAACCATCTTCACAAACAGATCGACGACGTTTGCAGCAGCATGGACTATCAGCTCGGAGACTATGGCTGCGGTTACCCTTGACGCTGCATCACAGACAGAAGTGCCTGCGATGGTGTACTCAACGGCGAACCTGGGTGCACGAATGGCAAAACGTAATTTTTTTCGGACGAATCCAGGTTGTTTACAGCATCATGATGGTCGCATCCGTGTTTGGCGACATCGCGGTGAACGCACTTTGGAAGTGTGTATTCGTCATCGCCATACTGGCGTATCACCCGGCATGATGGTCTGGGGTGCCATTGGTTAGTACGTCTCGGTCACCCCTAGTTCGCATTGACGGCACTTTGAACAGCGGACGTTACATTTCAGATGTGTTACGACCCGTGGCTCTACCCTTCATTCGATCCCTGTGAAACCCTACATTTCAGCAGGATAATGCACGACCGCATGTTACAGGTCCTGTACGGGCCTTTCTGGATACAGAAAATGTTCGACTGCTGCCCTGGCCAGCACATTCTCCAGATCTCTCATCAATTGAAAACGTCTGGTCAATGGTGGGCGAGCAACTGGCTCGTCACAATACGCCAGTCACTGCTCTTGATGAACTGTGGCACGGTGTTGAAGCTGCATGGGCAGCTGTACCTGTACACGCCATCCAAGCTCTGTTTGACTCAATGCCCAGGCGTATCAAGGCCGTTATTACGGCCAGTGGTGGTTGTTCTGGGTACTATTTCTCAGGACCTATGCACCCAAAATGCGTGAAAATGTCATCACATGTCAGTTCTAGTATAATATATTTGTCCAATGAATACCCGTTTATCAACTGCATTTCTTCTTGGTGTAGCAGTTTTAATGGCCACTCCTCTATTTTTTTTAAACTTTACAACCTCTCGTCACGTTTGTAGCCGATGGAGCTCAAACGGTTTAAGTCAATAGAAAAAACGAAATATTCATTACCAGCCATTAGCTCTTTATTTGGAGATACTCAGTTTATAACCCTCTATAAGACAGATAGACAGACAGAGAGAGAGAGAGAGAGAGAGAGAGAGAGAGAGAGAGAGAGAGAGAGACCTCCACACATAATCTCGTTACCTCTCATAAGAGAGTGACAGGCGATGTTTTCGTTCGCAGGCTCGGCGGACTACTTCTCGCTGAACCACTACACGACAAACCTGGCAGAGGACGGCGAGCAAGCTGACCAGTACCCTTCGCACGAGTGGGACACCGGCGTGGTCACCTCGTGTGACCCGAGCTGGCCCAACTCCTCCTACAACATCATGAAGGTGGTTATCTCTGCCCTGAGCACACCATTTCTTTATATCGCACCTAAATTTGTGAACTAGTTCATAATGCAAGGATAAAAAACATAAATCCATTTAGTTCTCTTCTTGAACAGCTTCTCTAATTTTTATTCCTCCTGGCAATCATCCGTTTTCATTAGTAGAAGGAAATTTACCATTTATCCTCTCAATTGAACAATTTCCCACGCATTACGACATTACTTCAGTGTAGTAGTTTTCAAATAAACTGTTTAGTAATTGCCAGACTAAGTGTCTCGTTTGGACCACGAAGACGTCGGATATCATGTGTAGGGGATGTATCATAAGTAACATAATTAATGGTGTAAAATCATACAGTTGAAAGTATGGTATACTAGATGCAAAAGTGTCTCAGTCAAAATAGCTCTGCAAACGAATCGTCTGCGAGATAATTTGCGACTTTCTGTTTATCAGCCACTGCTAACTTGATTCAGTGTAAATGTGATCCCAATTAGATAAACTTTTCGTCATTCCATCATACAGCTGACGGTGATTCATATTCGCAGCTGCGAATACATTTAATGTATTTCATAACGGCATGCGTAAGCGAAAGACCACTGCGTCCTACTTCTCAACAACACAGGCACTTATAACAAAAATTATCACGTCGCGCACTCAAATTATGCTCTTTTTATTGCGCAACCAAAAGGTCTTTAATGTGGCAGGTATTGCTACGTCAATTGATTACAGTCACTGAAGAAAATTAACAATAATATCACTTATCTTGTATTTGCAATCCAACGACGATCTCGCTCTCGCTTTGGCTCGTAATTAAAATTGTTGTGTAGATAGCAGGACTGTCGCTGTTGTTGCGAAAGGAACTCGAATGTTAATTACGCCGACTTGAAGAACTTACGAAGACAATCTTTCAGGATTGATTTGATGATTTATGTTTTTCATTGCATTGTGCTTCATACTTTTTTCAAACAATGGTCAGTTGAAAATAATTCTTGACACTCACTTTTCGCAAAAATTCACATTTATTAAACTTTTTTTATTTTCGCATGTTCAAAACATTACTTCATGATACAATTTCGCAGCCGTTAATGTTCTTAATAAAACTGACAACATTTTTCATTGTCCGTAATTCAGACTCATCTTTTCATTTCCAACACAAAGTCAAGACTGTTGATACTCAACACAAAAACTTGACTACTCTGTACGCTTCCGCGCCAAAAGTCACAGACCAGCATCAAAGATAACAATCAGTACAAAGATATTCATACTAGATATTATATCGATTTCAACATCTCAAAATATCGACATACTCACATATAAAAATGAAACCAAATTTGAATAGAGTGAAAAATATGAGACATTACGTAGAAAAATATTGATTAATCCACGGTATCGAAAAATAGGGTTGGCGGGTGGTAATAGTTTCGCAAATGAAGAAACGTTACACACTGCACTACCGTAATTATCCACCGACATCGAGCAAGCGACTTTCAATTCAAATGTCTTCCCTGTAAAGAAATATAAATAATGAAAGCACGAGTGCAGGTTGTAGGCAAATGGCTGACGACAGATAGAAGTTTGGATTTGGTCGTGAGTCGTGCTCGGATAGCCAAGGCGACCGCTTGCGATAAGCGGGAAATTCAGGTCCGAAACCTGGTGCCGCACAAATTTTGACTGTCATCATTCCATTATACAGTTGATGGTTGTCCGTAGTCTTAACTGCGAATACAGTTCATGTATTGCAATGTCGCATCCATTCTGTGAACAACTCCACGTCTAGAGAAGGTAAACAAAGATAACACGACGGACCAGCTTGCGGTATTCATGCAGAGTGACGCCGGTATGCCTGGTAACGGGGAAGCCGCAACTGTTTCGCTAACGGTTCGTTCGCGGATCTGCGCTTACTCAGACGTGTTTGCTTCTAGTATCATATACTTTCGACTGTATGGGTTTACGCCATTAATTATGATTTGTAAATTGCAATCCAACGAAATATAGAGCATTGCAGGAATCGTGCGACAATTGTACAGTGGTGTGCGAAATTATGAAAAAGGATATGAAAGTTGAAAAATTTTAAGATACAGCAAACATTCATGAGATGTTTTGTGTTCTGGAGGAATAATTATTGGAAAGAAACTACTTTTATTACTGTTGTTTGTAATGAGTCCACAGAAAGTTGAGATAAAAAGTTAAGCAGCCAAAATGTACAGTACCCACATTTCTTGGTGTGGCGGCTTCCCGCAGCCAGTATATAAATATTTGCTTAATAACATCAAATACCTTTTCCTTGTTGCAATACAATATTTATTTACGTTTCAGTTGTCTTTTGCCTTTAATATAAAAGACTTCTTCAGTGGATTTTGGCAGATCAGACGAGTAACCAAAAATTCACTGGGGATGTCTTTACTATGTCAGGTTAAACGCCCTGAAACGAAAATAAGTATTGTATTGCAGCAAGAAAATGGGGTTTGAACCTATAAGCCGAATATTAACACTATCCATTTATTGTTTAACCAGTTTCCAGCCAGATCGAATCTTTGACTAATTTAATGTTAAGCTTATACAGTCATCATGAAATGCTGTAAATAAAATGGAATAACACAAAATGAGACAAAAGGAGGACAATCTGTAACATTGTCGTATAAATGAAGCCCCCAACTGAAGTTTGTATGTCAGCTTATATCGTAAGGGTACTGGTTATCTTACCGGTTTTTGACTTTATTTCCAGTATCTGATGCTGGGTGTGCGACGGAACACGTTATGCATTAGCAGTTGAACTAGTTATTCTTGCAGCATAGAGAGAAATTACAGTAAATACTTCAAATATAAATAGTGAATGACAAATGAAATTTGTTTCTTCTGTTGAAAAACCAGTGAACTATCACAACGAAGGCAGATATATGTGTGAAGAGCGTGAAATTTCCATACTGAAGAACAAATACTTCTAATAATACTGCAAAACTCAGTACAGAAATATGGCTGCGCCATCGAGGAATGGATCAAAAATCACATACAAAATAAAATAATGTAAATAATAAATTTGTATCTAGTACGAATGTCAGTCTTATTCTTTGATTGTAATATAGTGATCGTCAGTCTGGAAATACGTTAACGCGCTACAGTCTGGAACCTCGTGACCGCTACGGTCGCAGGTTCGAATCCTGCCTCGGGCATGGATGTGTGCGATGTCCTTAGGTTAGTTAGGTTTAAGTAGTTCTAAGTTCTAGGGGACTGATAACCTCAGATGTTAAGTCCCATAGTGCTCAGAGCCAATACCAATAAATTTAAGATCCTTATTACCACATCGCCTTGATAATCCATTAAGGCACTTTCTAACAAGCTGCCTCGATCATCACCTTCTAAAAAACTGCCTTGAGTATTACGAATATGACTACGAGTACTTCAGTCACTTACTTTAGAACACCACATGACCCTTGTCTCGCACTCTAGGTTGTGCCCTGGGGCTTTCGCGGCCTTCTGAAGTGGGTCGCCAACGAGTACGATACTAAAATGGGAATATTCATCACCGAGAACGGATTTGCAGACACAGGAGAAATCAACGATACCGGTCGTCAAAATTATTACACGGTAAGAATATTCAGTAGTTAGCTTCAATGATAGTTGTATTTTAATTATCTTCAAAGTATTTTCAGGAACACATACATGTTAGAAACCGAGTGACGGATTTTCAATTGCTAAGACTACATTTACAGGTAAGATTATGGTGCACGAATGTTCCTCAGAACATTGATCCTGGTCGAGGTGTTAACAGGAATTCTGGATTTATTCCTTGAAACCTATACAACTGTTTTATTCTCCCAAAAACTGTCAAACACAGCTTTTAGAATGGGCAAAAATTTATTTTAGTCTCCACTAAAAGCCCGCGGAAAACTACATATTGAATGAAAACAGTAATACAGCGTCAGTAATAACAATAACCGCCGACGGCTAGGGTTCGAAGTTGAATGACGACAATAATACAGAAAAAGTCAGCACGCGACTCTATCACATTTCTTCTGCGATTTTTCTTTAAAATCAAAGCCCTGAGTAAAGTAAGGTATATAATGATGCAGAATCGTCAATGAGCTCGACGTAATCTTAAGACAATGAGAGCTATACCTCGAATCGTGTACTGTGGCCGAAGCTCCATGGCAAGTGAGGGCTGTGATGTCACAGGTACTAAACACAACGTAACAGAATTAAAAATACATGTGTGTTGATGGTGGCTAGTGAAATGCACAGATGGACGTGAATTTAAATGTGTAGCAAATTCTTTACACATCCGGGCTCTAGATTTCTACCGATACGACGTTAATTTACCAATGTCACGTAGGAGCAATGTGTGCCAATGACTGCTGCTTTCATAAAGAATGAAGAATTGTTTATGTTAAAGGATTTGTTTCATAACTGATTAGCCATTTTATTTTAATAACATGAATAGAGGTAGAACGAATGTGTATTAGTGGTTCTTTAAATGTTGTAATAGTGCTCCGAATATCACACACAATCGTAAACTGTTGAGAAATTTATACTTAAATTTATCCATGGTGTATGAAACCGACTGAGATCACTGACTGCATTACAAATTTATGACATAGGTTTTACTTTTCTATTCACTTCTACTAACAGTTATTAGCACGACGAGTTTCGGCAGCACGCTTCATTATCAGGTGCAATATAGTTACGTATCCATTAATTTGAAATGTGATGACGATTATTTTCTAGGTGTGCCAGTGAGGTCATGTAGCGAAATTAAACCATTTTTCAAGAAAAATAAATTTCCAGCAAAAATTGTTGAGTTTCAGTACAATGAGATTACTCACTGGCACACTCAGCAAATAATCCTCATCACTCTTGAAATTTATGTGCGTGAAGCGTTAATGTACCTGATGGTGGCAGCATGCTGCCGAGATGTGTCACGCTAATAAATGTTACTAAAAAGTGAATTAAGCAGTAAAACGTACTTAATGAATTGATAGTAAATTTCATAATGTGAGTCACTGTATACAATTCGCAGATTACAAGAATAATTATAACATGCTTCACCTTTTACAGTCGTACTTGAGGGAGATGCTGAACGCCATGTACCTCGATGGTGTCAACGTCATTGGTTACACAGCGTGGAGTCTTCTAGACAACTACGAATGGATGAGAGGATACACGTGCGTATTGAAACCTATCCACTAATGGAACATATTTATGTAAGTAGGGTAAAAGAATGGACTCACAGCCCAATATCCGTAAGTTTGGTTTGGCGCAGAATCCTTGAAAATATTCTCAGTTCGAATATAAGAAACTTTCTTGAGATTGAGAACCTTATGTCCACGAATCAGCGTGGTTTTGGAAAGCATAAGTAGTGCGAAACTCAGCTTGCTCTTTTGTCACATGATATACTGCAACTATGGATTAAGGGCATCAGGCAGATGCTACACTTTTAGATTTCCGGAAGACTTTTGACATGGTGCTGCTAACGAAGGTACAACCATGTGGAATAAGCCCACAGTATGTGAGTAGCTGTAAGACTTCATAAGTAATAGAACCCAATATGTTCACCTCGAAGGCGACTTTTCATCAGACTCAGGGGTATCGTCAGGAGTGCTCCAGGGAAGTGTGATAGGGCCGCCGCTGTTCTCTATTTACATAAATGATTTGGCGGACAGGGTGGACAGCGATCTGCGGTTGTTTACTGATGATGCTGTGGCGTACGGTAAGGCGTCGAAGTTGAGTGACTGTGGGAAGATACAAGGCAATTTAGACAAAATTTCTGGTTGGTTTGATGAATAGCAGCTAGCTCTAAATGTGGAAAAACGTAAATTAATACGGATGAGTAGGAAGACCAAACCTGTAAGATTCGGATGCAATATTACTTGTGTTCTGCTTGACACAGTCAAGTTGCTTAAATATCTGGCGATATGAAATGGAACGAGCATGTGAGATCTGCGGTGGATTTCTGTCTACTGAGAGAATTTTAGGAAAGAGTGGTTTAGGTGTGAAAAAGACCGCGTAATGGACGCTGGGGCGACCTATTGTCGGGTACTGCTCGAGTGTTTGGGAATCGGACCATGTCGGACTGAAGAAAGACATCGAAGCAATTCACAGGCGGGCTGCTAGATTTGTTACCTGTAGTTTCGAACAACACGTAAGTGTTACAGAGACGCTTCGGGAACTCAAAATGGGAATCCCTGAAGGGAAGGCGACGTTCTTTTCGAGAAATATTGAGAAAATTTAGAGAAACTGCATTTGAAGCTGACTGCCTAATGATTCTTCTCCCGCCAACATGCGTGATTTGCGAGGGGAACTGAAAGGAAACGACTAGCAGTGGTAGAGTGTACCCCCCACTATCCACTGTACGGTGGCTTGCTCAGTATCTCTGTAGATGTAGATTTTGTTTTTGCATCTACGGAAGGACGGGAGGCATGCTACAGTTCAGTACCTCATCGCCATCGATGTAACGAGGGACAGAGTAATACTCTTTAGTTCAGCAGGAGAGCATAGGGGAAAAGACAGAGTGATGGATGTGACCCAGTCGATTGTTTTGATCAACGCAGTAGGATCGCTCGACATGGAGACGTGACATAATGGAAAGCAGCCGTCGTGTTTGCACATGCCCACGACTACACGGTGAATAAAGTTGCCCGATTCATTGGAGTATTAATGTCCAATGTTCCTACAGGAAGTGGTGTACCAGCCCCAGCCATGTAAAACAGCAAAAGAACAGTGATGATAAAAAATTCCTGACTGACAGGGAGCGCAGATGAGCGTCACACCTTGTCAATGACAGTCGATTCCAAACATAACCGGAACTGCTACTGACAGGTTCGTCTCAACCAGTTTCCGAGCGAATGTTGCGAAGGGAACTGCGTGCAATTAACATTTGGCGTCGGCTACCTCGAGAAAGGGCGTTGCTGAAGGCGGAACGTAAAGCTGACAACAGTCTTGTTCGTAGGGCTGCAGGCGTGCTTTCCTGGTCTGACGAACACTTAGGTAGGCTATAGAATATCTGCTAAATCTCCAATTCTTAATCACACATAAGATTATGCCGAGAGTGTCAATCTCGCTACATTGGACAGACTGGGAGCTCAATCCGCACCAGGCTTAAAGAACATCATATAAGCGGAGATTGAAGGAGCCTTTGAGGAACATTGCTTTAACAAAAACCTCAAATACATAAAAAGTCTTACACACAGAGGAAAAGGGGGCAAACCTTAGCCGGCTATAAATTATAGAAAGTAAAAAAGAGATGTATATGTCCCGCACGTATTATAAAATGAGAAAACTCAATTCAATTACTCACTTCTTTTAGATGATATCACAACTCCTAAATAGAAGTTAAACTTTGGGCCTAAACCCATGGGTAAATAAAAAGTTCTAGACTGATGCATAACCTTATTTCTTGATACCTTTAGTAATGTTAGTGTAGTTGCTGAATGGTGTAATTACATATGTAAATCGTCAAAAAATCGTCATTGAAGTAATTTACATTAAGCCAAGGACCGATTCTTCAAGAAGTGAAAATGTTTGTCTTTGCCTTATCGCCAGCCGCAGTGGAAGAGCGGTTCTAGGCGCTTCAGTCCGAAACCGCGCGACTGCTACGGTCGCAGGTTCGAATTATGCCTCGGGCATGGATGTGTGTGACGTCCTTAGGTTAGTTAGGTTTAAGTAGTTGTAAGTTATAGGGGACTGATGACCTCAGATGTTAAGTCACATAGTGCTCAGAGCCATTTGAACCATTTATTGCCTTATAATGGTTATCTTTGTTTTATCATCTTTGGAATCAGTAACGTACTTGACATTTGACTTAAAACCCGAAACCTAGGCTGTGTCATAACAGTGATAAAATCTGTGAAACAAGGCAAAAAGCAGTGTTTGTTTGGTTAATTCACAATACTTCACCAAGAACCGACAACTGATTCAGTTAAAAGATTTCTGTGTCTGTTCGCACGAGCAGGCCAAACGTTGCAAGCAGCAGCACTTTGGGAGGTCAACTGGATCTAATCGTCGACGATTGGTTTCAGCTGGATATGACATTACTGAAAAAACTTCCGGAGTCTCTTAATCGCCGAATTATGTCCATTCTCAAGACTATGTGCGGTACTATACGCTATTAGCGTGATTTCTTCGGACATTGAAACAAAGTCACGTGTTTCCTTAAAGTTCAACTTTCTAAGTGGCAGGGACGTCGTCGCACTCTGTGCTGGTCGTCGGTGCGCCCGTCAATCTCAGGAAGGGCAAGACACAACAGTTTTATCAAGGGAACATCATCTATGTGTGGGACAAATTGCTTGGGCATACGGGATGGTTAATTTGAAGCGGAACTTGTGCCCCATTCGTAGTAAACTCGTCATAAACGCAACGCTGAACCGTACTCTTCCGTTTGCTGTGCTTGACGCATGGGATTATTCATTCCCAAGGTGACGCAAATGCAGGGCTTCTCATGCACCACCGACTCAACACTCCACTCGATTCGGGGAGTACTGTCCTCCTTGATAAACTACTTGTTGATGGTTGAGTTTTCCGCCGACTATCACCGACTATAACAGCAGACAGACGACCGCAATGCAGCAAGACGTTACCCAAATCAGGGACGGAAAATAGCTGCTGAGCAGCAATATCTTCCAGCACCACTTACTCGTAGAGAAGTCGTTCTATGAGTGTACCCGAGGCTACTGAAAGTCAGAGAGGCTATCATGGGTATGGGATACCAAAAACTGACCCTGGTACAATGGAAAGAAAATTGAGGAATTGTTGGATGACGATCAGTTTCGCTTCAGGAGCAGTAGAGGTATCAGAGAAGCAGTTATAACGCAGCGCTACTACAAGCAAGACTTAAGAAAAATCAAGAAACGTCGACAGGATTTGTCGACTTGGAGAATGTAAAACCTTATAAGATGTGCGAAATTCTCAATAAAATACGTATTAGCTGTAGGGAAATACGACTAATATGCAGTATCAACAAGAAGCAATGAGAAAAATGGAAAGGAATACCGACAACAAAGTGTTCGTATTAGCAGAGGTATAAGAGAACGATGGTCTACTTCCCAATCTATACATCAAGACGGTTGAAGAGGAGGATTAAAGTTGACGATGCAAGTATATCAGTGACAAGGTTCGCTGGTTATAGCCTCAGTGAGAGTGGAGAATATTTCCAGAATTAGCTTTGTTGCAGTACATGCTGTTGACTGTCTCAACGTTGACTTCAGAACGTCACAATGCACCTCTTCGGTGTAGCGATGTTTGAAGAACGAACTACTGTTTATCTCCTTTTGCCACAATCGTACTTACACATGCGCGGTGCTCAATCAATGTGTGTTTCTGATACCTAATTGCTTGACCATATATATTTGTTGTTGGCAGCATCTTAATATGTCATTTTACGCATTGAATTCATTGAATTTTTAGTCTACAAATTAGATACCTCGTCTGCGTATAGAACATAAAGGAATGGATATTAGGCAACTGTATATATTTATTTTTACAGGAGCAATGTCACCCAGGGTCATTGAAAATATAGATGGCAATAGCGGCGTCAGATTTCTCATTATTTTAAGAGCTGTGACAATTAATAGTGCTCTTCACACAGCACGCAAAGGAAGTGTTAAATGCTCTTGCAGTAACTGACAGAAATCATGTTCAGACACCACATGCCTCCAAATATTGTCACCGGGCTGGGTGACAGAGTAGTTAAAACACTGAACTTGTATATACGAGAAACTGAATTCTAACTCCCCCCAACGATACAAACAGTTTTCCTGTAATTATTCACAAGGGAGCCTCCCCATCGCACCTACCTCAGATTTAGTTATAAGTTTGCGCAGTGGATAGACCTTGAAAAACTGAACACAGATCAATCGATAAAACAGGAAGAAGTTGTGTGGAACTATGAAAAAAATGAGCAAAATATACAAACTGAGTAGTCCATGCGCAACATACGCAATATCAAGGATAGTATGCGCTCAGGAGCGCCGTGGTCCCGTGGTTAGCGTGAGCAGCGGCGAAATGGGAGGTCATTGGTTCAAGTCTTCCCTCGAGTGAAAAGTTTATTTTCGCTAAGTTATGATCTGTCCGTTCGTTGATTGACGTCTCTGTTCACAGTAATAAGTTTAGTGTCTGCGGTTTGCGACCGCACCGCAAAACCGTGCGATTAGTAGACGAAAGGACGTGCCTCTCCAATGGGAACCGAAAACATTTGATCGCAAGGTCATAGATCAACCGATTCCTCCACAGGAAAACACGTGTGATGTATTCTATACGACACTGGTGACAGCATGTGCGTCACATGACAGGAATATCTTGTCAACCCACCTAACTTGTACACTTGGCGACTGGGTAAAAAGATTCTTCTACCTTGCCCGATTTAGGTTTTCTTGTGGATGTGATAATCACTCCCAAAAAAGTGATGAAAACATAAGAGTTTGTCACATAAACTGCAACAAATGAATGCAACAGTTTCACAGTCGCACAATTTTCCCTGTGCTTTGTCAAAACATGTTTTGTTTCGACGTTTGTTTAGGTGTAGCGTCCCCATGCTACGGCGCACTTATCTCGCATCAGACGGACGGACGGACAGATAATAATTGTCTGGAAATAAAAATTAAACTTTTCACTCGAGGGAAGACTTGAACCAAGGACCTCCCGTTCCGCAGCTGCTCACGCTAATCACGGGACCATGGCGCTCCTGAGCTCACATTATCCTTGATGTTGCTTACCTTGCTTATGGACTACTCAGTTTGTATATTTTGCTTATTTTTTTTCATAGTTCCACACAAATTCTTCCTGTTTTCTCGATTGATCTGTGTTCAGTTTTTCAAGGCCTATCCACTGTGCCAACTTATAACTAAATCTGAGGGGGGTGCGATGGGGAGGTTCCCTTGTCAGTCAACTGACACGGTTCCCCGGATGGGAAGATCACGAACAAAATCTCTTTCCATTATCGCCAACGAGATGTTTCGATATAGTCCTTCATCAATTTGCACTTTTTTACCCTGAATGACTGCTATAGTAGCTTATTCATACGATAATGCCTTCTTGAGCTAATGATCATCTCCTCCAAGTAATGTTAATTGTTTTGAACGAAGAAAGAGATCCGCTTGAGGGGAATTTTACTCGTTTGTACATACCGCCGTATTTCATTGCGAGAACTTTAAGATAACTTTATTTCTGTTTTCAGGTTGAAATTTGGCCTGTATCACGTGGATTTCAACGACCCCAACAGGACCCGGACGCCGAAGGCCTCTGCCGCCATGTTCAGGGAGATAGTTGCAACGCACACACTTCCTGACAGCGGAGCTGCGATGACTTCGAGTCATTTTGCGTAGAAAATGTAGTAACCAGTAGCCTGCCGATATTCTTACTAAACTATATGATCAGTTTCGAGCGACACTTTCATTTCGAAGAAATCAGCGCATTTACTGCGAGTCATGCAACTCGATCGGGGCAAGATTGAGTACTAAAACGTCATTAACTCGGAGGTATACAAATTTGGAAGTCGACACTGACAACATGGTGAACTAATAGAAAATAATGGAATATCACTTAGACTGGTATGACTTTGTTATGTACGAATTCGTTTTCAGAAATTCACCGACTGCTTTTCCTTGTGACATGAGGAACATGACACTTATACAGTGGTCTATTATGTGAATGACCGATACATTAATACAATTAGTACTGGATTGTGCTTCTAGTTAGTACTGTAAAACGAGTAATACATTTGAAACGCACGTATACAGTAAATGTAATACTGAATACACACAGTAATTTGAATGTTACTTTTAGACTAAGAGATCATCGAAGAGCTCCTAAGTCGGAGTAACGAAATGTAATAATGAAGATTGTGTGTGTTAGAAACTGATCATTACTAGAATATAATCAGGCCATTGGTGACAGAACGACATTAGTAGTAAATGAATGGCATCCACATTGTACATATAATAATTAAAAAACTTGAAAAATAAAGAAATATAATATGGTATCGTGCCTATATCTTTTGGTCGATTTACAAGTAACTCTAATTAGGAACTTGCATGTACAGTTTCAACCTATGCTATTGACAAAGTGATTTGCTAATTTTTGTGTTTTTTCGATGTACGTTCTTTCCGATCTTTTATTCGAAATATCGAAACGAAAGGAAGATGTTTGACTCATTGTAAGGCAACTATTTTTGGAAAAGTGTATTGGTATTTTCATAGGTGCTACCTTAATACTTATTTTCTTTCATACAGGTATCGGCGTTAATGTCAGTGGCTACTCCCTTTCAGTACCTTGACTAACGGTTGTACAGTTAAAAATATGTATTGTACTGATCACAAAATACTGTACTCAGATCAGTCAAATATGTCAACTTACAGAGCTAAGCTCCTCAACAGCAAAATAGTGTCCTTGCATTTGTCGTTTTCTTCATCCTTCACATTGACATCTGAGGCAGTAATTAGCAGCAGAAACATTGGCACAAATATGATTTTCTGATCGACATAAAGAACGTAGCAAATCAAAAAAAGGGCAATTATCGTATGAACCGCCAAACTAAACGGAAAGATTAATGATCTTGTCGGGGGAGTAATATTACTGGGTGCCCAACGAAGATAGAAACCAATCAGTGCGATTCATTATTGGCGAGATTCACGTTCACGTGTTGCTGTACCACATTGCTGTTATTGTTAACAATTTTTGTCAGATATTTTTGTTCCATAAAAGATATGACACGTGGAAAAGAACGAAACGTAGACAACTTCAGAAAAATACATCGAAAAATATAATAGAAATAAAGAAAACGTGAACATAAAGTTAATTAAGTGTAGTACCAAAGTATTTTCATGAAATTAAGGCACTTAGTTTGATGTGCACAAAAATTGATAGTTTATAGCTATAAATCAAATTATTAATGGTAAGTAAAAATATGTGAGAATTAAGCTAAGACATTTTAAAGTTGTTAAACATAAATTCTGTACTATCCACGAGGCGATTCAACACTTCATAAAATACACATTAAAGGTACAAAACTTTTGAACTATTTTATGCCTTACACGAGACTCTAAAACACACCATTGAAGACGTTGGCAAGACTGTTAGTCGTGCCAGTGACAACAAGCATAAAGAAATAAAATACATAGAAAAGTTACAATGATAGTTACCAAGATTGAAGGATCAGTCTCAGAAATACAAGGCAACAACACGTTATGAATCAAGTTGGTGTTCACTGTGAATGGGGCAATTTTCACTTTCAGTGTCTGACGGAAGACACATGTTTCAAGACGATCTTTGCAAGACTCAGCTCAGTTCAATGTTTCTCTAGCCTGCTCCCATCAGATACCACCATTTAGTCATTTACTACATATTCTTCACTATATACGCTGCCACAACACTCGCTCAGTGTCAAGGAGTTGAAGCCACTAACTATGTGTCTACAATCTCTCTTGTTTCTGATATTATTCAGCTTTAACACAATTACCGACTGTGTATATCTACAGACAAAACTGCGAGGGTTATGAACAACTAAAGCAAAACACAGTTTCTTTTCATTTGCTAGAGAAGCTTACCTCCATTTGGTGGTTCACCACGAGATGCCAATTATGTCCTGTAATGTGATAGATCTCAGGTAGCTTAGCTTTCCAATGTAAGCAATCCTTATTCACAGATAACTTCCCACTGGGTAAAATTCTGTTGTAAACACCCTCTCATTAGTCTATGAAGTGCATATTATTTGTCCAGGATTAGGTGTACAGGAGGATGATACGTTCAGTTCTTGTGTCATTTGGACAGCAAAAGCGTCAGTTGTACCTACACTGTTCTCTTGTAGATGTAGTGTCATCGTCGACACTGTAGATTTTTATACCAGGAAGATAGGGAAAGGCTGTTATTATGGGTTGTCGGTATCCTCTTTCTACAACACAAATGGACAAGTGGATTAACAGGGTTATTTATTTACATGAACAGGAAACTACTTACCTTCAATAGAGCTCATGAGTTGTGGTACAAACTTTCCCGTAAAATTCCTCTTGCAGACAACATCGGTAATCTTGCTATAATCCGACGCTAAGTACTGTCATAACCTAAGCCTGCTCTGTGGATGATTGACAGTCGCCAAACTAGAATGCGAGTTAGGGCATCAGTGACTGAGCTACTGACTGAGTAACCTAGTTAGTGAGACCCTCTGGTCAGTGGCGGCGACCTAAATACTTGCGGTCGAGAGGGTGTTGGCGGCGTGTTGCTTGTCAGTGTGTCTTTGGCCTCTCTCCTGATAGGCGCGCTTGATCCAGCGTCTGCTATCAATCTTCGCGTTACATCATTGCCGACCGGCGTGTTGGCGGCATCTCACGTGAACATAGTAGACGTCATAGTATCAGCAACAGAAAAACATCAAAATAAACGCTACCACTAATTTCGTTACCTCACGTACGAAATCGCATTAGAAATCTCCACAATTACTGAAACAACTGTTCCTCAAGAAGTGCAGCAGATTTCAGCGCCATTCACCACAACAATATGGGCCGAACAAACCACTGAACGATCGAAAGTACTGCAAGCAAAATTTACTGGTTAACTACAAGCACGGGCAACTTGACTATTACCATTCCCAAATCTGTGCTGATTTTAAAGTTGTGACTGGAATTCATAAAATCATGGTAGTGATGGTAAACGTTCAATCAAATCTCAAAAGTCTGCAACTTAATCTTCACAGAATTATAAATTTATGATACATGTTCTAACTATGGATCAGAATGTCCAAGGTAACCAAAATCCTACACAAGAGTCGCAAATTCTTTATACGAGTTTACAGCTGAGCCTTTGACATATGTATATGAAATGTATTCAGAGATACAAGTGGACAACCATTAGCCGTATAATGAAAATTTGTATCACACGGAGACTTGAACCTGGATTTTCCACTTATTGTGAGCGGTCGCCTTACTATTAAGCTATCTGAGCGTGACTCATCGACATACCCAAACTTCGAAACGTCGTCAGCCGTGCGTGTACAGTCTGCACTCGTACATACATTACGTATATTCCCGTACAGAGGAGACGATTTTAAATGAAAGTCTCTTGCTCAGTGTCGATGGATAAAGACGATATGCATGCATGCATATCCAAAGGAACAGTAGACTGTAATTCTGAAGCCGGACGGAGTGGCCGAGCGGTTCTAGGCGCTACACTCTGGTACAGCGCGACCACTATAGTCGCAGGTTCGAATCCTGCCTCGGGCATGGATGTGTGTGCTGTCCTTAGGTTAGTTAGGTTTAAGCAGTTCTAAGTCTAGGGGACTGATGACCTCAGAAGTTAAGTCCCATAGTGCTCACAGCCATTTGAAGCATTTTTTTTTTTTTGTAATTCTGAACAACACAGGCGATGCAGTATCATGTTTACACGCCGACACCGGGAAAACGACTTTGAATTAACAAGTTTCCCCTGTATGGTAATATAGATAATGGATGTATAAGTACAAGTTGTAGATACATGGTTGATGATATATGGAAGTCATGGTATGTCCTGGAATCGCACTCGGATAGCCTAACGGGCATTCCCACTTCGCACGCCAGGCGAGAGGTTCCGCCTGTTCCAGCCTCTATCGTTGCGCTGCGAGAGCTTCCTTGTTTGTCCTCAGTATCATGTGAGTCTTTGTGAGCGTCACATCGTTGTTTGTCTCTCGGCGTCTCGTGTTCGTGGTTCTATTTTGACTCTGCGGCGTCTTGCGGCGTGATGTCGTCCATGGCTCTCGGGAACTCCACGCACAGGTAGCGTCAGTTTCAGTTTTGAGAAGTCCACGAGTCATGTGCAGCATAGTTCGTTAGTAAATCATGATTGAATTGTAGATACGATCAAGGTCACTTCAGAACAGGGTCACACAGCTTACTTCGATTCTGAATCGTATGTGTTTTTAGTCGGGTTCATAGGCCCGCTTGAGGTTGACATGCTCCTTTTGCGGCACGGACAACAAGTCCATTTTACTCATAGCGATAGCTCTAATAACATGGTTATTCTAGTGAACGTGGATGTAAAATATACGAATGTTGGAGTGTTTAACTAAATGGCTCTGAGCACTATGGGACTTAACACCTGAGGTCATCAGTACCCTAGAACTTTCAACTACTCAAACCTAACTAACCTGAGGACATCACACACATTCACGGCCGAGGCAGGATTCGAATCTGCGACCGTGGCAGTCGCGCGGTTCCGGACTGAAGCACCTAGAACCGCTCGGCCACGGCTGCCGGTAGTGTTTAACCTTCCGCTCGAAGTTGATGACAGATTCCTCAATATCGTCCTGCTTCCGTTTGGGGATAAGTGGAATATTCGACTGGAACGCTGGTCCTCTCAACATCGATTACAAGTTTATAGAGGAGTTCGATTCAAGGACATGGTAGTCAAACGGAACATTCCCTCTCATTTGCAGGTGTGTGGATACCGGGTGCATACAATTTACACAGGACAAGAAGGCACCTGTTTTATGTGTAACGTGAGTGGACACCTCCGTATAAATTGTCCGTGTCGTGTCATAGTCTTAAAATCCAGTTATGAACAACTTAAAAGGCTAGCTTTAGCGGCCGCGCGGGATTAGCCGAGCGGTCTATGGCGCTGCAGTCATGGACTTTGCGGCTGGTCCCCTGCGGAGGTTCGAGTCCTCCCTCGGGCATGGGTGTGTGTGTTTGTCCTTAGGATAATTTAGGTTAAGTTGTGTGTAAGCTTAGGGACTGATGACCTTAGCAGTTAAGTCCCATAAGATTTCACACACACATAACTTTAGCGGATCTTGTTCGCCAAGTGATAGTCATTGTGACTAACCACGTTTCTCAAGGGCAAGTCGAGCCATTTCGTGATGGTCCTACCGCATTTTCGCCGTTAACCTCGCGTTGGGACTTCGCCACTGTAGCTTCCGCGCCGCCACCACTCTCACTTCAAAACAAGAGTAGACAGACGCAAGATGGTGAGGAGTCAGACGAATCCTCATCGCTACTCCTCTCTACTGAAAAGATTCTGATGGAGGAGGCCTCTCCCCTCCCTGAGTTTAGACCGGATGATAATATGTCGATTGCCATTCAAGATTCGAAAGCGCCCATGACTCCCTGGGACCTGCCTCCCGAGACCGCCTCTTCGGATTCACATGAGGGTAGTGAGCTCCGTTCTATGTCTACGGACTTGCGAGACATCCATGAGACTCTAACGTAACCCCACCCCCTTTTTTTTTCGCCCCCAGCAGGGGAAAGCGAGCCACAAGCCGCTAGCCGATAGGTTCAAGTGTGCCAGCGGCACTTGTGGTGATGGTAAAAGACTTATCCTCAGTTTACGATTTGATTCCCAAGAGCCGCACCGCAAACCTGTAACTGATACTGAATTTCTAATTTCTGCAGAACTCTCCCCCCCCCCCCCCCCCCCCGCCCCCCCACGTTGCCCCATTCGGCAGTCGCCTTTTCGCACAACCGCAACAAGCAACGTTTTCAACCTGAGCGCGCGGCATCACGAAGAAACAAAAAACAGAAAGAGGGTGGAAGAATGGGATCCACCACTTTACATTCAGAGTCATCTGTTGACCCTGCCATGGACTGTTAACGGTCATTTTCAGTTAATCAAGTGCATAGTTTCGGCAATCGATAGATGGAAGCCTATACCTTCCTTACCTTAAATGTGAACAGAATTCATTCCGAGTTTAGACTTGCTGCGTTGCGACTATCTGTTTACGATTCAAGCGCAGACGTTTTGTTTGACAATTTTCCTATTCCCGGATTTTCTACTTTTTTAAATTGGCTCCCGAACCATCTATTGGTACTGCGGTATCTTACAGAGGGGGAATACCATTGACTGATTTCGAAGTTCTTAATAACGGCCGAGGAATAGGCAGCACGTTTGGTGACCTTACTTTCATTCTTCTTTATGCCCCTTCAGGGTCGTTCCACAGATCGTGCACGTTTTTATAAAGAGGATATAGCTTATTTACTTCGTAAAACTCCATAGAGGATTCTGTTACATGGAGATTTTAATTGTGTTTTTCGTCCTGTGGACCAGACCTCTAATTTTAATTTCAGTATGGAACTAGGCGAGTTGCTGCGTTCTTCGAAAAGACGAATGTGTCAGTATCCAGCGCTTGTCAGGTACACGCATTTTACAGTTACTTCCAGCAGCCGACTTGATCGCTTTTATCTTTCTAACTATTTATGTGGACAGCTGTTGGCGATAGACGTGTTACGCGCTTGTTTCACTGATCGCTGTGCCGTGGCTGTAAATTTCAACCACGTGCCGCAACCAGTAAAACTATATCGCCTCCCCTGGATGTTGAACACATCCCTCTTAAACCGTACTTCCCTCGAGATTATAATTGGAGAGGTTAGGGCCCATAGCTTGCGTTCGCAGCACGGTTATCCTTCTCTTACGGAGTGGTGGCCAGAGTATGCCAAATCTTTGCTCCGGAAAGCGTTAATGCGCTACGGCGCTGAGAGGGCGAGGGATCTCCGTCGGGCACAGGAATTTTATTACTGCGTCTTGCGTCAACTTTATAACAGCACCGAACAAGCTACCTGACGGATTATGGATATCCGCCATGATAAAGAGAAACTTCTTCAGTTAAACAGGCAACTTTATGACGTTCTGTCCCTTCAGGGTCCTGGATTTCGGATCTATGAAGTGAGGCAACCAACACGATTTGGAATAAAAAATGAAGCCTAGAAACCTCACTGTGTCTCTAAAATGCAGAACGATGTCCCTCATATGTGAGACAGGCAAATTAAAAATACGACGAGGACGGTTAAAATGAACATATACACACTTATCTGCAGAAAGCTGAAAAACGTCTCTGTGTAGCCCACTCCGCTAACCCCGCACAGTAAGTTGCAACTGACAACTCGTTGTTGCAACACTTGAGGAGGAACAGAAAACAGCAAAGTCGTCCACAAATAAGGAGCAATGTACAGGCGTCCTTACCGTAGACATGATATTGTTTGCGTCTATGGCAAAGAGGGTAACACTTAACATACTTTCCTGAGGGACACCATTCTCCTGCTCAAAACCATCTCACAGCATGTCACCAACTCGGGTCTTAAGACCCACTCAGACAGGAAAGACCGTGTGAAAATGGGGAGGTGGCTACAACCCGTGATGCTGTTCCGAGAGATTTAAGTATTTACCTCGTCTCTAACAACCAGATCAAGCGACAGGTAACCGTTCGCTCCAGGGTTCTTGTCTATACTGCTGTTAAGGCGATATTCTAGCAACCACTGGGACATGTGCAGTCTTTCCCTGGTTTGAGGAGCCGTCTGCCATACCAAATTGAAATAGTCGAGGAGGATTTCCTTTGACACTGTTGTTAACATACTTTCCTGAGGGACACCATTCTCCTGCTCAAAACCATCTCACAGCATGTCACCAACTCGGGTCTTAAGACCCACTCAGACAGGAAAGACCATGTGAAAATGGGGAGGTGGCTACAACCCGTGATGCTGTTCCGAGAGATTTAAGTATTTACCTCGTCTCTAACAACCAGATCAAGCGACAGGTAACCGTTCGCTCCAGGGTTCTTGTCTATACTGCTGTTAAGGCGATATTCTAGCAACCACTGGGACATGTGCAGTCTTTCCCTGGTTTGAGGAGCCGTCTGCCATACCAAATTGAAATAGTCGAGGAGGATTTCCTTTGACACTGTTGTTAACATACTTTCCTGAGGGACACCATTCTCCTGCTCAAAACCATCTCACAGCATGTCACCAACTCGGGTCTTAAGACCCACTCAGACAGGAAAGACCATGTGAAAATGGGGAGGTGGCTACAACCCGTGATGCTGTTCCGAGAGATTTAAGTATTTACCTCGTCTCTAACAACCAGATCAAGCGACAGGTAACCGTTCGCTCCAGGGTTCTTGTCTATACTGCTGTTAAGGCGATATTCTAGCAACCACTGGGACATGTGCAGTCTTTCCCTGGTTTGAGGAGCCGTCTGCCATACCAAATTGAAATAGTCGAGGAGGATTTCCTTTGACACTGTTGTTAACATACTTTCCTGAGGGACACCATTCTCCTGCTCAAAACCATCTCACAGCATGTCACCAACTCGGGTCTTAAGACCCACTCAGACAGGAAAGACCATGTGAAAATGGGGAGGTGGCTACAACCCGTGATGCTGTTCCGAGAGATTTAAGTATTTACCTCGTCTCTAACAACCAGATCAAGCGACAGGTAACCGTTCGCTCCAGGGTTCTTGTCTATACTGCTGTTAAGGCGATATTCTAGCAACCACTGGGACATGTGCAGTCTTTCCCTGGTTTGAGGAGCCGTCTGCCATACCAAATTGAAATAGTCGAGGAGGATTTCCTTTGACACTGTTGGCATATGTCAAAATATGCAGAACAGGATTTGGTCGTGACTGGGTGCAGTATCATGTCTCAGAGAGCGCAAATTCCTGCTCCAACATAGAGAAGGTGTGGTTGTAAGACTCAGAATTGTCGGATCTGCAGCCCAACTTTCCACTCTCTACAGTCGCACGGAAGCGACGAAATGCCGGATCCTAGCCTGCGTTGGCAGTAGTTTTAGCAAAAAGCTCTGTCAGTATCTGAGCGACGTCTTTGGGCGTTGTTTGGAGACACCCCAGTTTCAGCACTGCTGGTATTGGTAGACAACTGTGTTTATCGGAAATCATCGGGATGGCTTCCCATACTTTTGTAAAACAAGTGGAATGGTTGATGGAGTCCAGGAACGCTTGCCATGACATCCTCTTGCTTTCCTTAATTACTCGTCGAGCCTTAGCTCACACGACTCGAAAGGCTGTGAGGCTGTCTGCTGTTAGGTGACTTTGAAATTGTCAACGGGCCACATTCCTGTCCCAGATTGCTGGACAGTACTCATCTGTTCACCAAAGTACAGGTCGCCTCCTAGGATGACCCAAGGACTTTGATATCGATAGATCAGCGGCATGATGGATCGATCACTTATGTGATGTGGCCCACCATTCCTGAACGCTGCCGTGGTGTTCAAATACAGCCAGTTGCCTGAACAGTGCCCAGATATTCCTGGTGAGCATCCATTTCGATGACTTCTGTTCAAGCAATCCTACATCCAGTTCGTAGATACACAGGGGGAAGTGTTCACTGGAATGAAGGTCGTCACTTGCTTCCTACTGTGCTGAATCTGCAAGGGCTGGAGAGCTAAATGAGAGGTCGATGGCTCAGGATGACCAATTAGCAGACAAGAAATGTGTGGGACTGCCCGTGCATTCTGCAGAGGCAAGTACTGTGAGCAGATAGTGATCTTCTGACCCACCATGTACTACAATGGCTACTGCTTGTCGGTCAGTAACCAAGGAGAGAGCAGAGGGCTGGTGTAGTTATTGACAAACACAGCAACACTCCCCCGGCTCTTTCCCCAGTCAGGTCCTTCTTTCGGTGGAGGGTATAGCCATGTAGCACATGGGCATCAGTGGCTTTGAAATGTGTTTCCTGTAAACACAAGCACAAGGGTTGGCCTGTTCCAGGAGTAGCAGTTCTTCCACATGAGTCCTGTATCCATTCATGGTCCACTGTAGTACGGGAGCCATTTATCATGGAGGTTGCACTTTCACCCTATCCTTCCTCCGGGGTGGAGAGCCCGCAGTGGGTGGAGGGTCAGCCTTGGGGAATCATGGTTGGCTTGGGCTGCCTTCGAATTCCATTGGCTCTGAAGCGGAAGCAGCAGAAATGACATTGACATGGTCTGATGGTCTAAAACAAGTTTTCACTTCTAGTGGGAGCTTCCCATTTACTTTATTGGCCTTGGAGGGCTTTGTGGGAACTACCACAACAGCGGCAGAGGTAGTGCTGCAATTTTTACAGGTCTCTGCCTTTGCGGATAGGAGGAGCTCCGTAATGATGGCGACTGTGGCTTTCTATGATGTTCTTGGAGGGCTATGGACTCTGAAACAACTGCTGTTTGACCAGTACAGTGACAAACGGAAGTGCTAGTGCTGCCACAAGCAATCTCCGTTTGCTCGGAAGCATTTGCTGTCGAAATAGTGCCGGCTGCTGTGGCCGAGCTGTTCTAGGCGCTTCAGTCTGGAACTGCGCGACCACTACGGTCGCAGGTTCGAATCCTGCCTCGGGCATGGATGTGTGTGATGTCCTTATGTTATGTTTAAGTAGTTCTAAGTTCTAGGGGACTGATGACCTCAGAAGTTAAGTCCCATAGTGCTCAGAGCCATTTTTTGTCGAAATAGTCTTCTTAAGGGCCGAAGCAATAAATATAGTGAATGTGGGAGGCTGCATAGCCTTAGAGATCTACTTTGCCTCATATACGGGTACGTTTCGATGTTTTAATTTCCTGCATTTTTTTTTTTTGTTTTATCAAGAAACTTCCTGCGTCTTTCTTTCTTCAGGGAAGACACTGCAATCCCTACTCCAGATAATTGTTCCCAGCGCAATTTACACACTGTAGAGGCGAAGAGCAACCAACACTGTCAAGGCAACATTGTAATATTTGCCACAAGTGGCTTCACCTTTACATCCTAAGGTGGTGTGCCCAAAACGTCTTGGGTTCGGGACATAGGGCAGTACACTTAGGCAAAGAAAATCTGCCATGATACGCTCTGGGAGCTTCATTCTATTGAAGGTAAGGATGAAGGAGTCAGATTTTACTAGATCCCTACCCACGCTTTTCATTATATAAGTTTTCTCATCTACGATCCATTATTGAGCCCACTCATCTTTCAGTTCCTCCTTGGGAATGCCTGCCAGGCCTCCACTTTTGCTATTGTTCTAGGTGTTATGGAGCTCCGTCTCTATGGCGTATTCTCCAAGGCATTTACATTTCTGGAGGTCTGTCACTTGTTGGAAAGTAGCAGTTGCAACCAACACCGTGCCATTACGCAATCGCTTGACAGACTATAGTGTACTTGTGATGTTCTCCAAACAGTTTTGAATAAAAAAAGGCGAAACCTTCTCAAAACTCTCCTCTTTTCCTTTCACAATCAAACACGTTCTGACCAGCAGCACGTGTTCTATTATTATTATTCATGGACACATTCTGTATAACCTCTGGAGGACTGTTTACATGAGCCCTCTTATTTGATTGGGTATTAGTACCTACCAGCGTCCCAGCCTTTCCACTGCGAGAAGGAGAAAACTTCGAGGGCTCCATTTCATTCCCACGAGCAGCTAGGGAAATAGGGGTCCACTGAGACAGAGCCCCACGTGCCTGAGTAAGCCTTATACAACTGAGGTGATGCAGGTTCCAAAGAGGTCACCTGTTAACAGATGTTCCACCTCAACAGACATGCATCTCATTGGCGTGCAGCACACCTTGAGATCGAGGGTTTTTTTAATGGAGATTTTTACCATCCTCCTGATCCACGTCAAGCCGAGATCCCCATTTCCTGTGACACAATTTTTCACTACCGCGCTGTACAATGATCGCTGAAGCATGTCCAGAGCTTATGGTGACAGCGGACTGTGGGCACTTACCTGTCTCCACCTGCAAATGAATGCCAAGGTGAATGAGGTGGAGTGTTAGCACAGTATTACTCTAATTGGACCTTCACCTGAGGTTCCGGGGGTCCTGTGATAGCAACTGAAGGCACTACTGTGAGGTATGAATATTTTTATGGACCTCCTACATTCCTGAATATTTGTAGCCATATCTGACGGTGATGGGACACTCGAACAGGATACGTTCTGTATCACAAGGCTAGATTCGAGGAATATGATAGTGGACCCACAAGGGGCGTCTTCGTTTACCAAATCTGACTTATCTAAGCCAAATTGAACACACCTGGGAGAGTAAGAATTGTCAGCTCAGAACCCACATTCTCTGGCACGTAATTTACGGAAGATGTTTGACTTGTGCATAGAAATCCGGTGCACCTATCTCTGGAAACCTGCCAAGGACTTGTCGCATCCATTTCACACTGCATTTCGTTTTAAAAGTGGTTGTGATGTCTTGGCTCAAGAGTGACTTGAGAATTTGCTCAAAACTAAAGCGCCATTCGAGCGTGCTTAAAAGTTTTATATTTTCATGATATCTTCCGGAATGAAATTTGCCAGTACCACCCTCAGTGATGGACAAATCTTGAATTTTATTCACTCACTTTGTCAAGTACTGAAGTAGCATAGCGTGGCGGCTCTCAACCGGTACCAAGTACCGCACTACATCTGCCTGGCGAAGTTTTGTGAGCGACTTTATCCGTTACCACTCATTGGCCATGCAGCTTAGGTTCACTGAGCCAGCACTTCCCTCAGTTGCTTTCACGCAGACGAGCAGCTGTCGAGTGTGGTGCGACAGCTAAAGAACTTGGTCACTGGACATCATATTGCAGGTTATATTGTAGTGCTCCGCAGAGGAATTCCTTCGTCCATGTGCCCACTGCACATTTGCAGCCTATGAGCAAGCAAGTATGCCCTGTGGCTAGAGATGTGTTACTACATGATATACTCTGAAGCGCCAAAGAAACTGGTATAGGCATGTGTATTGAAATATAGAGATATGTAAACAGGCAGAATACGGTAATGCGGTCGGCAACGCCTATATAAGTCAACAAGCGTCTGGGGCAGTTGTTAGATCGGTTACGCTGCTACAGTGGCAGGTTATCAAGATTTAACTGAGTCTGAACGTGGTGTTATAGTAGGCACACGAGCGACAGGACACAGCATCTCCGAGGTTGCGCTGAAACGGGAACTTTCCCGTAAGACCATTACACGAGTGTACTGTAACATCAGGAATCCGCTAAAACATCAAACCTCCGAAAAAGATCATGCAAGAACTGGACCACCGATTATTGAAGAGAATCGCTCAACGAGACAGAAGTGCAACTCTTCTGCAACTTACTACAGATTTCAGTGCTGGGCCATCAACAAGTGTCAGCACCGAGCGAGGTGATGCAGTGGTTAGACACTGGACTCGCATTCGGGAGGACGACGGTTCAATCCCGCGTCCGGCCATCCTGATTTAGGTTTTCCGTGATTTCCCTAAATCATTCCAGGCAAATGCCGGGATGGTTCCTCTGAAAGGGCATGGCCGACGTCCTTCCCGAGATCGATGACCACGCTGTCTGGTCTCCTTCCCCAAACAACCAACCAACCAAGTGTCAGCGTGCAAACCTTTCAATGAAACATCACCGATACGGGATTTCGGAGCCGAAGGCCCACATGTGTACCCTTGATAACTGCACGACACAAAGCTTTACACCTCATCTGGGTCCGTGAACACTGGAGTTTGGTCCAGCAGTTTGGTCCCTTAGGAATTCACACACATTTGAACACATTTGAATCCATGGACCCTGCACGTTAGCAGTGGACTGTTCAAGCTGGTTGATGCTCTGTATTAGTGTGGGTCGTGTGCATTTGGAGTGATATGGGACCCCTAATACTTCTAGATACGCCTCTGACAGGTGACGAGTATGTAAGCATCCTTTCTCATCACCTTCATTCATTCATGTCCATTGTGCATTCCGACGGACTTGTGCAATTCAAGCACGACCATGCGACCCCCCACACGTCCACAATTGCTACAGAGTGGCTCCAGGAATATTCTTCTGAGTTTAAACACTTTTTAAAATAATTGAAAAGCCACGATCACTTCGTCTACTAGATGACCGGTTTCAGCACTCTGAAAGTGCCATCATCGGATCTGAAACGTGGATTAACGGATCAGATGATGGCACCTTCGGAG
The DNA here is from genome assembly GCF_021461395.2 of Schistocerca americana. Lineage (NCBI taxonomy): Eukaryota > Metazoa > Arthropoda > Insecta > Orthoptera > Acrididae > Schistocerca > Schistocerca americana. The sequence continues at coordinate 288,875,604 of NC_060125.1, forward strand.
TGCTGAAACCGATCATCTAGTAAACGATATTGAAGCGATCGTGGCTTTTCAATTATTTTAAAAACAGAGTGATCGCCCCACGACACACCATGTGTTCACTGTTAAACACTTTCGCTGACCGCAAACCTCGCCGGAGATGTACATTATTGAGCACATCTGGGGTGCCTTGTAGCGTGCCTTACAGCCATACTGACATTAAGCTCGCTTTGTTATCAGATGTATCACATTATGTTCTTGACATGTCAGTTGCGGTTCATATGTGAGATTAAAAACAATTTTTATAGCTACATATTGGTCATTTGTAGCTTCTTCTATAAAACTATATCTATTCAATAATTCCTCTGTGATACAGAAGGATAGAAGGAGCAGTTAAAGAGAAACATCTTTGAACAAATTTGTAAACACATCTGCTCTTCATGACAGATTTCATAGCTTCGTATTTCTCCCATTTCGTTTGCCAAGATTAGATTCATTCAGGGATGTGCATTTCTTATTTTCTTGTGTTTTTGTATTAGTGAATGTCTCTGTTACTCTCAAACTTAGACTAATTGTTGACAACAAATTTAGTAACTGAATAAATGTATTGTGAGGCTGCAGTTAACATTCAGAGCTGCTTAAGGAGGTACCTCCAAGATGAACGTGTGTGTACCCCATACATGAATCTAAATTGTCCTACAAAAGTAAAAAATACACGTAAGTAAAAATAACATCCTGGAATAACAGTTGACACTTCATCTTAGGCCTAAATCAGCTGACCAAGCGTCAATTTAAAGGGTGGGAGAGGGGCTGGAGAAGCAAATGCATCAAGAAAAATGTACTTAACGTTACTGAATAGCCAGTATAACTTTCAATGATCTTTTTTTCGTGGGGAACCAGAGTTATGTAGAATTTTTTAAAAGAAATTTATAACTTTTATCTTAGACATCCCTCTGGTAGCATGTTTATCCACTGCAAGTTACGTTTTCTCACACTTAAACACAACAAATTATACTACAAAGGGTGAGTTTGATGAGATCTTTATTGTGGTGTATCACTTAAACTGCAATACGCAACTGTAAATGTGAAAAGCATAGAATACAAAATATAAACACAGCATGGAAAAAGACAATGAAGAAAAAGATTCCACACAGATTCTACGATGGCTAGAAAAATCGATCTTTGCATCAAAGTAAAATTATTAACCAAAAAAAGTGAAGGATTCCATACAAACCACGTATGCAACTACTGTTATATCTCAATTGTTCTATCAATGTAGAAAAAACCATTATTGATCTAACCTACATGCTAAGCTGCATAAGTGTAGTTCGATTTTTGTACCACACTTAACTAAAAAAAGAGGCATCTTGTTACCTTCAGTATATCATCTGTCCTTTTGTTGTATTCCTTTCCTTTCAGTCTAGTGTTGCTTAATGCTCCCTGTGAAACTGCCGACAAGCTCTCGTTCCTTCAGTTTATCTCATCTCCCTAATTTGTCATCATTTTGCAATTTCTTCAGTTTTAATCTGCAGCTGATAACCAATACAATATGGTCGGAGTCCACTTCTGCCAATGGATATGTCTTTAAGTTTGAATTCGAGTTTCGAAATCTGGTCTTATCATTATTTAACCAATCTGAAGTGTCTCCAGATCTTTTCCACACAGACTACCTCTTGCTTGTGATTCTTAATTTGGAAGTTGGTGAGCATTAAATTACCCCCTACACAAAATTCTATGCGGCTTCTTCTTTCAAACTTTGCCTTCAGTCCATGTTCTCATACTGTGTTTTTCTTCTCTTCCTTCTCATACTCACGGATTCCAGTCACTCATCACAAATTTTCGTCTTTCTTAACTATATAAATAATTCGTTGTAGCTCATGATATATCCTTTCACTCTCTTGACCTGTGGAGATAGTTGGCTTATAAACGTATGCTACTGTGGAGGGTGTTGGCTTCGTTTCTATCTTGGCCACAATAATTTTTTCACTATGATATTCGTACTAGCTTACCCACTCTCATATTTTCTTAATCACTGTTAGACCTATTGCTGCTTTACCCTTATTTAGTTTTATGTTGATACCCCTCACTCAGTCGACCAGAAGTCCTGTTTTTCTGCCCCTGCTCTTCACTAAACCCCGCTATACACTAGCGGCTGAAAAGTATCCTGACACCTAAAGATGCACCAGAAAAATTCGGTGAGTAGTCTCGGAAAGTAAAGGAAACAAGAGTTACAAACAAAATACCATTATTGCCCTTCACAGTAATTATCAGTAGCTACAACACACTTCTGTCATTGGTTGTAAAGCTGTTTAAAACTCTCAGAAAACGTTTCTTGTGGAATCGTTCGATGTACCATGGTCACACGTTATTGGATATCCACATCATTACAGGAGATGAGACCTTGCAGTACTAATATGATAACGGGAACAACCAACAGTCAGTGGCGTGGTGTTCGCCGACTTCTGAGGCTCCCAGATAAAGTCGGCTGACGAAATTCAAGATTAAGACAACGTTTATCGCCTTTTCGACAGCAAGGGCCTGTTCCATAACGAATTTCTACACGAGGGAGGGGGTATATTTCGGATCAGGTAGTGGAACTTCAACATATCTGTTCCCTTTTTTAAATTCCCTAACCTACCTACCTGGATAAGGAATCAAATATTTCACTAACTGACCAATAGAATACCAATTTTGTTTCTCCTGATAAAGTCCTCCTGGGTGCCAGAAGCTCAGAGGTCTGAGTGGAGGACTATTTTACCTCCTGAATATGTCACCCAAGAGTGTACTGTCATCACTGACTCATACAGAAGAGCTACATGCTCTCAGAAAAATAACGGATTTAGCTTTTCCTCACTTTCCGCCATTGCAGTATCAGCAGAGCAACAGCATGAAAGTTGACGGGTCTTTTCGTCCCCTCTTACTTAATCAAAACGACAGTTAGAGGCCCTATGGTCAACGAGCTGTTAGAGAGAACTGACAGTGGCTGTAATGCTGAGTAACGGTAGCTAGACGTATGAAGTAGTTAGAGTTGGAGGAACAGAGAGCCTGTTTTGACAGATAGCTACGGCTGTGGCATGTGAGACTTAATGGTGCCAGTTCTGAGAATGTGGCAAGTCATAGATATAGGGAGAAGAAAGGGAGACATGGCCGGTGCCTTCTTACAGTGGAAGCTGTTGCAGAGGACTCTGCCTAAGCCACATTGAGTGCTTGACCATCGGAAGAGGAGAGTCCGGAGTGGGACCACAGCGTACTGACCCTGCGGCCAGAGACAAAAAATCTTACGACTGCTTTCGAAGAGTTATGACAGACTGAGGTATCTGAAATTGTTATGACCAAGCATAGCGACTTCTGCTGTTTCTGGAGGGGTCCTCATGTTCCTGCAAGATCAGTATCAGCGAATTTTTTTTTTGAGTCATCAGTCTTCTGACTGGTCTGATGCGGCCCGCCACGAATTTCTCTCCTGCGCCAACCTCTACTTGCTAGATATATTCCAGTCTCCGTCTTTCTCCATAGTTTCTGCCCTCTAAAGCTCCCTTTAGTACCATGGAAGTTATTCCCTGATGTCTTAAAATCGATTCGGTGTTTGAGGAGAGGGGCTTGAAGGCGGACCAGGGCGAGAGGTGGAGATGGACAAGTAGTCGAGCTGACGCTGAGACACACTGGGCATCGCAACTAGAGATTTGTACATGCTAAAGGTGAGCATTTCGCAGCACCGGCCCTAGGAATATTTCAAGTAAATTTCTCTTACTTCCTCAAGTGTTCACAGCAGCAGTAGCCACTGTACAATTTAATTTCACTGTGATAGTTGGTTTCAGGGTAATGTTCACAATCACTGTCATTCGTATTAATCACAATCAGACAGTGTTAACGATTTTTTCTGAATTCAGAACAAGAGACAAGTCACCACTTATAGTTCAAATTTGTCAACTATCAAAATAATTGACTTTATGAATATGAGGAGGAATATAATCGATATTCAGGTAGACAATACCTCTTGATCACCTTCATTAATTTTAGTTATCTACATGGGATATAACAGGAATAGTCTTGGAATAAAAATAGGATTTATCGTCTTCAGTTTCACTTCTCAAACCCACATTTCTTGTCTTTCGCTTTTAAAATACGTTGCGAATAATTTTCACCATTGCGTCATTGATAGGGTGGATCTGTGTCTTAGAAATATGTTGTGAGGCAGAAGTCCATTGGCGGTACCCACATACCTGCTCATCAGAGAGACATTTTGTAACCATGTTGGCTGATGTTACAAACCCAGGTCAATCAATCAATCATCCACACTGCTGCCTTTGCAACTAATGGAAAGACTGTTGCCCCTCTTCAGGAACTGCGGGTTATTTTTGCCTCACAGATATTCCATTGTTGTGGTTGGACCTAAGATATGCTCTCTGTATCGGTGAGGCACACGAAGATTCTCGTTGTTGGTGGGATTTTCAAAACATAAAGTCTTCCACCTGATGTGTCAACGACTGTGGCTACGTGACCATTCCGTTTCATATCCCTCAAAATTGAATTGCCCATGTATTTTTACCAGTCGACTGATTCCAGTTGTGACTCATTGGTATTGCAGTCATAGGGTACTATAGTACGTAATCTTTCATTTTTACATATTTAAAGTAAGCTGTCAATCTTTCCAGCACTTTTTAATCTTTTCAGAATCTCCTCGGATATTTGTGACTTCGTTCTAGGTAATTGCATCATTTGCGAAAAGTCTGCCAGGACTTTAACATATAGTATGAACAACAGGGGTCTCAACACATTTCGCTGGGCACATCTAAAGCTGCATTATAGAAATGCTCCAATTCTATGGACATTAAGAAAGCCGTAATCTTATCAGCACAGATAAAGCGAACAAATATATCAAATGATGAATGGTGAGAACCTGGCACACAGCGCTTATCGAAAACGGACACACGCGGACCGATACCTGAAGGAACTTTCAAATCGTCTCCCAAGCCAGAAGGAATTATTGTTAATATTCTCTTACGTCGCGCAAGAGCAATATGTGTATTGCAGCAAATCGGACGCTAGATGCCACACTTGGAATGCGTTCTAAGGAGCAATGGGTTCCATTTAAACAAAAAATATCATGAAACCTAACACTCGGTGGTGATACCAGAAGAAGAAGTATCGGGTACGGTCTCTCTGCCATACAGTGTTAAGCCAAAACATTATGACCACTGCCCGTTGGATGCCGGCTGGACGGCTGGAGGCGCTGTGGGTTCGTGATGCGTTAAAAAAAGTATGCAAGCGGAGCAGACACGGACGGGGATCACCACAGAGAAGATATGGGTTGCAAATGGGGAACTCCTTTGAGATAATCGACTTTGACAAATGGCAGATTACCACTACGCAGAGCCTGTGAACGAGTATATCGAAAACGGGGAAACTGGCCGAATGTTCATGTACTACAGTCCTAAGCATCTACGGAAAGAGGTAGGACAGTGAAACTACCACTAGACGCTAAGTGGTTGGACGTCCGCGACTCTTCACAGAATGTGGGGTTCTGAGGCTTGCTTGCTCTGTAAATTCGGCATATTTCAGCATCTCTGCTGAAAGACGTCGAATTTACGCACAAGTGTTTCGGAGCACTCTGTTCACCGTGCATTGTAACATGGAACTAAGCATCTGACCACCCATACTGGTTCACATGTTACTCAAAGGTGTCGTCTGTTAAGAATGCAGTCGGCACGGTACCATCGGGATTCGATCGTCGATCAATGGAAACGTGTCGACTCTTCAGGTGAATCACATTTCTGCTACAATAGGTCGATGGTCGTCTCCAAAAACGCCGTCATCGAGGTGAACGGATGCGCGAAACGTGCAGCGCGCAACGGACGCAGGCTGGTGGGAGCAATACTATGCTTTTGACGACATTCTCCTGCGTTCGCACGGGAGACTTGGTAGTAATCGAAGACACGTTGACAGCTGCGAACCACCTGCATCCCTTCATGTTTGATGTTTCCCCATTTTGCGATGCCATCTTTCAGCAGTATAATTGTCCGTGTCTCGGAGCCACAACGTGCTACAGTGGTTTGAGGAGCATTGTGAAGTCAGGTTGATGTCTCTGTGACTAAATTCGCGTGATGTAAATCCTATGGAACCCTTCTACGTCGCTATCGGGCGCCATCATCGCGTAGGGGAATCGGTGGCACGTTATTTCGCGTAATACACGACCTGTGCGTAGAAATCTACTGTCACATACCTCCACAAATCTACCCTCAAACTGTCGGATCGCTGATACTTAGAATCAGTGGTGTATTTCGTTCCAAAGTAGGACAAACAAACTATTAAGCAGGTGGGCGTAATATTTTGGCTCATCAGTGTTCATTTCAAAGGTGACGGACAGAATGGGTCTTATATTGCATAAAACCTGCATAAATATTTACAAACCGATGAAGAATGTCAGAGTGTCTAAACTCAGTAATGAAGAAAAAGAACTCAGTTGCAAAGTCTGCAGTATACCACTTACCTTATTCATGTGAAGATATCTGTGTTGGAATAACCGGACTATTCACCGATGCCAGATTCATCGAACATAAGCAGTATTGCACAGGTGGAGAAATCGGCCGTGATGGTGTTTTCATTATGTGAGTCCAGTCACACAATTAAATTAACCGACACGCTATTCTCGCTGTGGATAAGAGCTACCGTGCCCGCCTGTTCAGGGAAGCCGTTGACGTTCAGAGACATAATAGCTTTAAGGAGAAAGAAGAGCGCCTCACAACAAACGGATGCTGGATTACTGACTGCAGCGTACCAGCGTTGCAGGTAACAAGGGCAGAACAGCAGCGGGAGCGACCAGGGAGAGACCCTCTGACGTTGGCGCGTCAGACCTTAACGCGCCTGTCGACATTACTGTTTAAGTAGCCTTCTTAATCAAATGTTGTGACCTTGGGCTTTTCGAACTACCTAGCGTCGTGTTACAATGAAAATGCTACAGACAAACAGTTATGAAACATTGCGTTTTTGTTTGTTCAATTATGAAATCGGAATTTTATAGAAGGCAGTTATTGTTTTTATTGACATGATAAGTGGTAAGCTGAGGTACCACAAATAACACTGCATGGCCCAATATAATCACACGGCAAATAATAACAAGACATTCATTTAAACATGCAATCAGTTTATATTGCTAATCACGCGTAATGTAACTTCGCTGATATAGTAAAAGATGCTGTGCATTGAGTAAGGGATTTCTATATGACTGCAATGGCTTTTAGTAATATTGCCATAAAAAATACATGAAGGGAAATGAAATGAATTTCCGCGTTCAACAGCATTTCAAAGTAGTTGCTGCTTACATTTTCTTATGACACGATTTCAAATGAAATGTTGGAAGAAAAACATCCATTTACATTGAAATTATTTTTAAGTATGTAAAGTCAATATGTTATATCCTAGCCAGTAATGCCAACCGAGCCCGCTGCCAAAAGGTTGGCAGCATCAAAGTCCGGACGCCGTCCGCATAAGCAGCGCCAGCGAGACAGAAAATCGCCGCAAGTCTGCGCGCGCCACCGCTGGCTTCTGGCTTCTTAAGCGCTGGAGTCGCGAGCGCTAGGACAGTTCTGTATTCGCCGCTCAGTTGGATACTCGCCACCGAATTGTGTACTGGCTAGTCAGTTGTGTGTTCATTGCAGCAGAGTTGTTGTTTGTCGTCAGCCGACGCTGACCTAGCCGCTCCGACTCGAACTAGACAGATTTCTGTAGACACAGAGTTCACTACTGTGTTTCTGTATCTTCGTTAATAAAGATAAGTACCGACTTTTATTTAATCAGAGTGTTTGGGTTTTCATCTTTCTGTTCACTGCTCCAGCGGACCGGTCGGCCCGCTATTAAAAGTGTGGCGGTGACTTCGTAAGCCGTTTCTACAGCGAATTGTTTGTCGCTACGAACGCCGCCACAAAACTGGCGACGAGAACTTCCGAACTCGTGTGCAGGGCTGGTTCAACTTGTTTCTGGTTATACTAATTATAGCGATAAAATTTTGGGGGCTGGTTTAATTTGTGTTCACTATGTCTGCCGACTTACAACAGTTGATCTTGTTACAGAGTCAGCAAATACAAAGTCTGGTGGAAGCAATCGCCAAACAAGCGGCTAATCCTCCAACACAAAAGGAACAAGCACAGGCAGCACCACCTTTCCGTGCTTTTGATGCATCAAGAGAAGAATGGCGAGAATATTTCGCGCAGTTGCAGGCGCACATGACAGTCTACAAAATCACAGGTACTGAGCGGCAGCTTTATTTAATTTCCACTGCAGGCGTGGAAGTCTATCGACTACTTTGTAAGTTGTTCCCGGAATCCCAGCCAGAAGCTTTAGACTATGACGTTGTTGTTAACAAGCTTGCTGAGTATTTCGAGTCGCGAGTTCATGTGGCAGCAGCCAGATTCAAGTTCTTCAGATTAAAGAAACTGCCACATCAATCTAATAAACAGTGGTTAACAGATTTACGGGGCCTCACCTGTCAGTGCCGATTTAATTGTGTGTGTGGAGCTTCCTACAGTGATGTCATGTTACGAGACGCTATTACTCAAAACACTGCAGATTCTCGTATTCGTGCTGCTATCTTAAAGTTGCCTGACCCGTCATTAGAGACTGTGATGAATATCATTGAAGCCCAAGATACTTTTGACTATGCTGAGTGTGAGTTGATCAGCCATGTACTTCTCAAATTGCCTGTGCTAAGCAAGTTATGTTACGCCCGCGGCCCCACCGGCAGAGTCAGACTGTAAACACTAGCCGGGAGCGTCATGTTAACCACATTCGTCGGCCGCGTGTGCAAAATGATAGAGTTAAGTCTTGCCCTAAGTGTGTTCTTGCTCATCCTCGTGAACGTTGCCCGTTAAGAAACGCGGATTGTCACTTTTGTCAAAGGAAAGGACACATCCAGACTGTTTGTTTGCGTAAACGCAAGAACAATTCTAGTGCTGCCCAGCCCATGGATATTCATGTTCTTCAAAGCCAGCCCGCCCAGAAGGTCGCGTTTAAAGACTCTTCCACGGTTCGTGTGGGTAATAAACTTGTTCGCAATAAGCCACCCACCCAGCCCTCTGCTATGCGACCCAAGCGTAATTCAAACGCTGTAAAAAGTAATGTACAGACTGCAAGTGAAGCGGGAGTTGTTGTTCCACCCGCCCAACCCACGAATTGTCGTAAGCAGCGAACACGCGCTAAACGCGCTGATTTTGTGTCTTCCGCCTCCACTGCACCGATCCAGAGACAGTGTAATAAACTATTGTGAAGCTACGCATCCAGGATAAGACCTTCAATTTTCAATTAGACACTGGTGCGTCTGTGACTCTCATCAATAGTGCTACGTATGCGGCTATCGGCCGCCCTAAACTTTCAGCGGCAAAACATTCTTTGGCTACTTATAGTGGAGAACAAATTCCTGTGTTAGGTGTGTGTAGCGTGCCAGCCACATTCCGTGGCAATACAAAAACAGTTTCATTCACAGTGCTCCGCGCTACAGACAGTGTAAACATTTTCGGATTAGACTGTTTTGACTTGTTTGGCCTGTCTATCCAAGACAATGTGTTGCAAATTAATTCTGTTGTTGTTCCTCAAGACAGCATAACCGATTTGTGTAAACGATACAGTGACATATTTAAAGACGAACTAGGTTGTGCTGCGAACTTTGCCGCTCATATTACGTTAAAAGATAATGCTCAGCCTCGATTTTGTCGTGCTCGTCCGGTGCCTCACGCCCTCCGGGCACCTGTAGAAGATGAACTTCGTCGTTGGCAAAACAACGGTGTTATTCAACCCGTTTCAGCGAGCCCGTGGGCTTCTCCCTTAGTTATTATAAAGAAACCGTCTGGCAAGTTACGTTTGTGTGCTGATTTTAAGTCGACAGTTAATCCTCAGACTGTCATTGATTCTTTTCCTTTGCCTAGACCGGACGAGCTGTTGGATAAGTTAGGGGAAGCTCGTTTCTTTTCCAAAATTGATCTCCGTGAAGCATATTTGCAATTGCCCCTCGACGAGCAATCACAACAGTATTTTGTCATAAACACGTCGTTGGGGTTGTTCCGTTTTCTGCGTTTGCCTTTTGGTTGTGCGTCAGCTCCAGCTGTTTTTCAGCGTTTTTTGTCACAACTTCTGGCTAATGTGCCATCGTGTTGCAACTATTTAGACGATATTGTTGTGTCCGGTCGGACGCCTGCTGAACATTTCCGTAATTTGGAGTGTTTGTTTAAAGTGTTGTCTCAGGCAGGCCTACGTTGCAACATCGATAAATGTTCATTTTTCCTTACGGAGCTGGAATATCTGGGACATGTTATTAATGCTCAAGGCATTCATCCCTCCCAGTCACATTTAGCAGCTATTTGTGATTTGCCCGCCCCTCGCAATCTGCATGAATTGCAAGCAGTTCTTGGCAAATTGACATATTATATTAGGTTTATACCTAATGCATCCCAGATTACTGCACCGTTGCATCGTCTCCGCCGTAAGGATGTTCCGTTTGTGTGGTCAGCTGATTGCCAATCAGCCTTTCAGCAGCTTAAAGCGGCTTTATTGACTGATCGTTGTCTGGTCCATTACGACCCTAACAAGCCTCTGGTGTTAGCTTGTGATGCCTCTTCTTTCGGCCTCGGTGCTGTGTTGTCTCACCGAGTCGGTAACACCGAACGTCCTATTGCGTTCGCATCTAAATTGCTCAACAAAGCTCAGTGTCATTATAGCCGATTGGACAAGGAAGCGTTGGCTATTGTGTTCGGTGTCACAAAATTCCATCACTACCTCTATGGTAGACAATTCTATTTAGTAACAGATCACAAGCCCCTGACGTCACTGTTTCATCCGTCTAAACCAGTTCCTCAGCGGACAGCTCAGAGACTACAACTTTGGGCTCTTTTGTTATCACAATACCAGTATGAGATACTGTGTCGCCCTACAGCTCAGCATGCAAACGCTGACGCGCTTTCTAGATTGCCGATTGCTGTGGATGATGTCTTCGATTCCTCTGACGACTCTTGCCATCAGATTGACGCCGATGAGCATCAATCCCTCCGGGATTTTCCGATTGATTATCGTCAGGTGGCACGTGAGACAGCTACGGATCCTCATCTGAGTTTACTATTACGTTTTGTTCAACGTGGTTGGCCGTCCAAGGCAAAGGACATATCGGATCCTGTGGTTCGTCGCTATTATCCGCAACGTCATCTGTTGTCTGCTTCGCAAGGAGTTTTGCTGTTACGCACCGAGAATGACCAGCTTCGTGTAGTGGTTCCCCAAGTGCTCCAATCCAAGGTCCTCGACTTGTTGCATCAAGGTCATTTGGGAGTGGTCCGCACCAAGCAACTTGCCCGCCGTCATTGTACATGGATCGGCATTGATAAGCAGATTACGCAGATGTCTACAGATTGTTCGACGTGTGCCGAACACCAAGCTGCTCCGCCTCAACGCTATTTTGAGTGGGCACGCCCTGCCGGTCCCTGGCTGCGAGTACATATTGATTTCGCTGGTCCATATTGGAATTCTCGTTGGCTCATCGTGATAGATGCATTTAGTAATATTCCGTTTGTTGTGCTCATGCAGTCTACAACGTCTGCACAAACTATACAGGCGCTGACTTCCATTTTTTGTATTGAGGGTCTTCCAGAAGTTTTAGTGTCTGACAATGGTCCACAATTTACCTCTGCTGAATTTGAAAGTTTTTGTTCTGCCCATGGCATTCGCCATGTTCTTACTCCGCCGTTCCACCCTCAATCGAATGGTGCAGCGGAACGATTTGTCCGCACATTCAAGGATCATATGGACCGCCTTCGTGCTACGCACTCTCGTCGGCAGGCCCTCATCACGTTCCTGTCGTCGTACCGGACCACGCCACGCGACGGCCCTTCGCCTGCGGAGCTTCTCCACGGCCGTCGTCATCGCACCCTACTACGGTTGTTGCACCCCCCGGATCGACCCGCCGCTTCTGAGCATCGCACGCGGTTTCAGCGCAACGACGCCGTTTTTTTCAGAGTTTATCACGGTCGCCGTCGTTGGGAACGTGGTACCGTGATAAGTGTCCAGGGTCGCGGTTTTTATATTGTTCAAGGTGCTACTGGGGTGCACAGGAGGCATCAGAACCAGTTGCGCCGCGCTGGCCGCCCGGATTCTGCCGCTCGTTCTTTGTCCACAGATTTGGTCCGCGGCGGGTTCCAGCCGCGCCTTCCGACTTCGCTGCCGCCCCCAAGGCAGCAGCAGCAGCCGTCGCCGCTACCACGCCGACAGCCCGTCCCGTTGATGCCTCCCGCGCAGCTTCATCCGGGAGCGCCCCAGGTGGTCGCTCCGGCGCCTGCGGTCCCTCTTCAGTCGCCACCGCCTTCGGAGCAGATGGACGTCGACCCCTCAGCCGGGCCGCCATCCCAAGCGGTGGCTGTGCAGCCTGTCCTGCAGCCGCTTTCCTTGGGCACCCCCAAGGAGTATGACACCGCAGCGCCTTGTCCGGCGCCCACTCAGCAGCCGTCGACGCAGCGTCAGGAGACGCTGCCCCTCTTCGTGGGTCCCGACGCCCCGTCGCGTCCAGTACCAGAAGCTGCGCCCGTGGTCACAGGCGTGCACCCTGACCTCGGTTTTCATTCGGTGTTTCCCGAGGCCCCGCGCAGCCAATGCTGGGGTGCGGACCGGGGACTGCCACCGACAACAGTCTCCGCCGCGGTCTCTTCTGCTACGCCTGCGGCCAGACCCCTCCCCCGCCGTCGACGCTCGCCACGTCATTATTCCACGACGGTGCGGCGATTTGGGGGGGGGGGGGGGGAGGAGTGTTATATCCTAGCCAGTAATGCCAACCGAGCCCGCTGCCAAAAGGTTGGCAGCATCAAAGTCCGGACGCCGTCCGCATAAGCAGCGCCAGCGAGACAGGAAATCGCCGCAAGTCTGCGCGCGCCACCGCTGGCTTCTGGCTTCTTAAGCGGTGGAGTCGCGAGCGCTAGGACAGTTCTGTATTCGCCGCTCAGTTGGATACTCGCCACCGAATTGTGTACTGGCTAGTTGTTGTTTGTCGTCAGCCGACGCTGACCTAGCCGCTCCGACTCGAACTAGACAGATTTCTGTAGACACAGAGTTCACTACTGTGTTTCTGTATCTTCGTTAATAAAGATAAGTACCGACTTTTATTTAATCAGAGTGTTTGGGTTTTCATCTTTCTGTTCACTGTTCCAGCGGACCGGTCGGCCCGCTATTAAGTGTGGCGGTGACTTCGTAAGCCGTTTCTACAGCGAATTGTTTGTCGCTACGAACGCCGCCACAAAACAAAACTCAATCAAAAAGTCATGGAGGAACTGCAATTAACAAAACATTTCTTGAGGAACTCAGTTTGGTGGTTAAGTTCTTGACGTTGTCGTGGAAAATTTTGTGGCGTTTCTGACGCACTTTTACGTATCATAAAAAGGACAATAAATTTCTTCTTTCCTCCTTAATACATCGCCGCCGCAATTACTACAAGCCACGCTGTTCGTTGAGATAACACTGAGATAGCATTGCATTCCAAGCACAGACACAGCCACATAGTCCGCAGCTCGTGGTCGTGCGGTAGCGTTCTCGCTTCCCACGCCCGGGTTCCCGGGTTCGATTCCCGGCGGGGTCAGGGATTTTCTCTGGCTCGTGATGACTGGGTGTTGTGTGATGTCCTTAGGTTAGTTAGGTTTAAGTAGTTCTAAGTTCTAGGGGACTGATGACCATAGATGGTAAGTCCCATAGTGCTCAGAGCCACAGCCACATAGTCAAAAAGCCACTGATTATTACTCCAAGCTTTTACAATAAATAATATCCTTGAACAGAGCAGACGTAATAAAAATATTTGCATATTTTTGTTTTTCTCACTACCCATTCTATTGTTTCTGTATTGTAGGAAATTCATCATAAAAATAATAAAATTTATAATTGAAGTTGCGGTCACTATCAAAAAGAAAATGAAAACATTTGCATTATTTCCATCATGGCAGCAGGAACACCAGCAACCGTTACGAAATTGTCTCGAATGAAAAATAGTCCACAGTTGCACTAATTATGTTTATTTTAAACCTTGACCATGATTTCTGCTATAATAATACAGCCTTCTTCAGAAGTCATAAGTTTTTAAAAATGAAAAATGTCAGCCCAGCGGCTGCGTCAAGATCTATAAAATAACTTCAACAGACATAAGCCTGTTTCGATCGTAAGTAAAACAGATGCAGTGGCGGAGGACATTCGGTGCCATATGCAATTTAACTTGTGATCGAAACGGGCTAATGTCTGTTGAAGTCTTTATTTTATTTATCTTGACGCAGCCGCTGGGCTAAGACATATTTCATTTTTAAAAGCTGATGACTCCTGAAGAAGGCTATATTATTATAGCAGAAACCATGGTCAAGGTTTAAAGTAAACGTAATTAGTGCAACTGTGTGCTGTTTCTCATTCGAGAAAACATTTACACCAGCAGTTCCATACACCATTAACAGGCGGCTCTGTCCATTTGATTTAGAACACATAGGCATAGATATTGAAATACTTCATCTAACGTATTTAAAATTTCTTAGAAGAAAGGAAGTATGTTATGTATTAGTGCATGGAATGTGTGTGTGTGGATTCTAAATTGTATTGTCGTCCAGGATTTACTGCGTTATTAGAAAGTACATAGACTGTCCAGTCATGTTTCGGAGGCCGGACAGCTACGAGACGTGCAGGAAGGGAGTCTGCGGTTCTCGAAGGTATAGACAGGGCTGTGGAGCTGTGCCGTGGCCAAGTGCGCTACGTTTCTCTACTGATATCCATGCCGAGAACAGCTCGATCGAGGTGGGCCTACAGATACTCGACTGGGGTTTAATTCCGGGGAGTTTGGTGGCCAGAGGAGTATGGTAAACTCATCTTGGTCCTCTTTGAACCATCCACGTACACTGCCAGTTGTGTGAGATGCTGCATTGTTCTGTTGGTAGTTACCATCGTGTCGAGGAAAAACAAACTGCGTGTTGTGATAGACATGGTCCCCAAGAATACATACATACCTGAGTTCATCCATGGTGCCTTCCAGAACGATGCGATCATGCCACGGAAACATCGCCCAGCTCATAACGCTACATCCTCCAGCCAGGAGCCTTCCGATGGTTGTTGTAGGGTGCTTGCTTTCAGACGGCCATCTGTCCGATGGAGTATAAAACGAAATTTATCTGGATAGGCCAACTCGCCAGTCAATGGACAGTCAGTTGCGGTACTGGGGTGCAGATTCCAGGCTTTGTCGCCTCTGAGCAGCATTCAGCACAGGTGCGTGAAACAGGCGTCTGCTACGGAGGCCCGTAGGCAGCAAAGTTCGCTGAACAGTCGATGAGGAGACAACTTGTAGCTCCTCGGTTCGTCTGGGCGGTCAGCTGCTCAACAGTAGCACGTCTGTTCGCCCGTACACATCTCCGCAGCCGTCGCCTATGGTCCGTGTGGCACCACAATTGACTCGGCGCCGGTTTTGCGTAGCGCCGTTTTGTCATGCACATTGTGCTTTAGCCACGGCGGTATGCGAAATGTTTACAGACTTAGTGGTTCCGAAATGCTTCCGCCCTTGGGCCCAAACCAAATGATTTTGCCCTCCTGGACGGCAGATATACGGTTCAGTTCCCACAATACTCAACGGCTGCATTGTATTCCGCGTCCCCAAGACACTGTAATATCTCTTTATATTCGATGAATTATTCTGATACAATTCTACCCTTGAATGAAGTTTACTAATTTTCTATCTTCATACTCGCAGAATCCATGCGCAAAGTAGTTTCATACAATAGCTATGCCATGAGCGCACAATTATTCTTTGTAGTACTCTCTCTGGTGGTTGTTAGAAAAAGAGGCTTCTGAGATTGTCTTCGTGCCGATTAGCCTGAGCTTGGTTTGAAGAATTGTAATCTGAATATTGAGATTTATGGCAAAAGATAACTGAGACGAAATTGTACGATTAAAAGGCAAATATACACATATATTTATATATTGCTCCTTCATACAAAAGGTGTGTATTTGACATTTGATAACTAATGATATTCATGGATATATTGCGTAGTTGTTAATCATAAGGGAACTTCCGAAAGACTGGATACGAACCTGCATTTAATAAGTCAAGAGCTCCATTACTTCTTCGCAAGGTTAAACTTCATTAAAGCCAAATATCCTCTTGATCTGAGGTTTCCCAATTGATTATACAACGCTCTCAAAATTACGAAGCATTTTATTTGTACAGATTAGCAGACTGCCGCAAAGCACGAGCCTGCAGAGAAGAAGAATCATCGCCTGATTTCATTCTAACAAGTAAAATTTCTGAATCATTTTGAGTGACTGAGCTATGACTGTGTTTCATATCATGAATGATTGATTGCTCGAACGAATTGAGAACTACATAATTACTTAGATAGGAGGAAAAATAACAACACGCTTCATATAGGCTCCCTTGATAGTGCTGCCGTCTCCCGTCTGTGAGTGGTTATTGCACGTTGACGTCAGCCTTAGGCGGTAGTCATATTAATGTGACTGGAACTGCTCCGACTCTAATCCGTCGCTAGCAGTGAAGGGTGAATCTTTGACCATGCCAGCCACTTACCCTGACGAAACGTTGGAAAAATCTTTAAAGAAACGTCCATCGAAGATCCGGAGACAAAATTCAACTTACAATACGTCAATTGTCACGAAAGACTCAAAAATTTTGGAAATTCGTCAAGGTTTACTAGATTTGGATCACAACAGTGGGAGACAGACTTTAACAGAGAATAAAATAAAAAGAGAGTTTCAGTGGAGAAATGCGTGTTGGGTATTCCTTGGACAAGCAGGGAAAGAAACCAATGGTTAAAAACTATGCAGCAGCAAAGATCGAATAAAAAATTTCTTTATTTATGACAACTGGTTTCAACAGACTACGCTGTCATCTTCAGATCTGTAAGAAAGTACATATACGTGGAATATGTCTCGTAAGTTAGATGTAACATTTAATAGAGAAGTTTTGGTTTGGTATTATAAAAACGGGAAGTTAACCTGTGTATTTACATGCCTTGCAATCTTTTTGTTGTAAAAGGTGTTTATTTTACGCTGACCTCACGCACAAGATGTCACTGCAAAATGAACATGTTTTACAACAAAAACATTTTATGGTATGTGATTGTAAAGATCCAGTCCTGTTTTTATAATACTAAACTAAAACTTCTGTATCAAATGTTACATCTTAACTTACGAGACATATTCCATGTATATGCACTATTTTTACAGACCTGAAGATGGCAGCATAATCTGTTGAAACCGGTTCTTTTAAATAAAGAAATATTTTGCGCGATTTAGGCCTTTGAATGTTTTTTTAACAGTTGAACAGATCGCTCTTCAGTTCTCTCAAAATGAGAAAATCAAGCAAACTATTCATGGGCCAAACTGTGGTGGATAAGTTAACAACGACGGGAGCAAAGTGAACAGGTAAGGGGAACTCTTTGCTAGATTCCAGGATACAAGCAAACACAGAGACGGCCACTTAATGGCATGTGGGTGTATGATACTAGAAAATGTGCACAAGGAACAGTCCGCGTACAGAGACATGTCATCACTATGACTAAAGCCAGAAGAAATCTGTAATATCACGTCGCCTAAGAAATTGGGCTCTTTTCTGCTTCTCAGTATAACAGAACAAAGTCTTGGAGAGGGGGCTCACGATAAGTCCTGATACCATTATCGGCAGAGAGATAACATTTGGTAACATGTCAGAGTAATTAACGGTTAACACCGTGGCAAATGAAGAGGATTTCCAGACATTTTCCTTACATGCTGTGTTACTACATTTATTTCAGGGCGTGGCAAACATCACGTATGCGTGTGTGGGCCGATGCCCGGCCTGTCTTGGCTTTGTTCGGAACTTCTGTAAGTATCCGCAACAGCGCCACATTTCACTGAGTACTGGGGTGTGGCATTTTTTACGTCGGCAGAGCTCCCTTGAGTTTGACAGCATTATGGCGTCAGAGATGTTTACTTTTCGCAATTTGTTCATTTCATGGTACTAAGGACATTTACACGTCCGGTGGCCGTTCGCAAAAAAAAAAAAGAGGGAGAGAGAGACAGAGAGAGGCAGTCTAAATATTTACTGCCAGAATCCTTTAAAATGAATTGGATTGACAGAAAACAGGGATGAGAATTTGCAGCATACATTATGCAGCGGTGGGCACTGAAACTACTTTGCTATGAAACGACATTGCAATACCACGCAGAAAGAATTTAAAGATTTAGTTCACTCAGGAGGGTGTTGTCAGCAGGTTGTCGGGTCGGAGCATGGAATGTTACATCCCTTATTCGGGCAAGTGGGGTAGAAAATTTAGAAAGGAAAATCGATGGGTTGAAGTTATTACAGTGGCAATTAGAGAATTTCAGTGACAGGGGGAACAGGACTTTTGGTCAGGTGAATACAGGCTTGTAAATACGAAGTCAAATAAGGGTACTGCAGGAATGGGTTTAATAATGGATAAAGAAAAGTTGAATACGGGTAAACTAATACGAACAGCATAGTGAACACATTATCGTAGCCAAGATAGACAAGAAGCTGACGTCTAACACTGTAATACAAGTTTGCATCCCAACTAGCTCCGCAGATAAAGAGATTGAGGAAATGTACGAGGAAATAAAAGATTATTCAGATAGTTAAAGGAGATGCAAATTGTAGATAGTTAAGGGAGACGAAAATTTAATAATCATGTAGAACTGGAATTCGATAGTAGGAAAAGGAAGAGACAAAAAATTGCAGATGAATATGGACTGGGAGAAAGGAATTAATGAGGAAGCCGCCTGGTAAAATTTTGCACGGAGCATAATTTAATCATCGCACACATATGCTTTAACAGTCATGATAGAAGGCTGCATACGTGGGAGAGACCTGCAGGTAGCGGAAGGTTTCAGGTTGACTATATAATGGTCACATAGATATTTAGGAACCAGATTTTAAATTGTTAGCATTTACAGGGGCAGATGTGGACTCTGACCACAGCTTGTTGATTATGACCTGTAGATTAAAACTGAACAATCTGGAAAATGGTCGGTAATTAAGAATATGGGATCTGGATAAGTTGAAAGAAGTAGAGGTTGTTGAGAGTCTTAGAAGGAACATCAGGCAACTGTTGACTAGAAGAGGGGAAAGGAATACAATAGAAGACGAACAGGTAATTTTAGGAGATGAAATAATGAAAGGCGCAGAGGATCAAATAGGTATAAAGACATAGCCTAGCAGAAATCCTTGGATAACACAAGAGATACTGAATTTAAGTGACGAAAGGAGAAAATATAAAAGAGCAGCAAATGAAGTAGGCGAAAGGGAATCAAACGTTTAAAACTGTGATTGCCAGGAAGCGCAAATTGGCTAAGCAGGAGCGGCTGGAGGACAGATGTAAGGATATAGAAGCATATTTCACTAGGGGAAAGATAGATACCTCCTACAGGAAAGTTAAAGAGACTATTGCAGAAAAGAGAAGCAATAGCATGAATATCAGGATCTCAAAATCAGTCTCAAGCAAAGTGATGAAAGCTGAAAGGTTGAAAGAATATATAGAGGGTCAATACAAGGGAGATGAATTTGAAAGCAATATTATAGAAAGGGAAGTAAACGTAGAAGAAGAGAAGATGGGAGACCTGATACTCCGAGAAGAATTTGACGGAACTCTGTAAGATCTAAGTCGAAACAAGGCCCTGGGAGTAGTCGATATTTCGTCAGATCTGCTAATAGTCTTGGGGGAGCCAGCCACGACAAAACTCTTCTATCTGGTTGCAAGATGTGTGAGACGGGCGAAATACCATCAGAATTCAAGCAGAATGTAGTAATTCCAATTACAAAGAAAGCAGTTGCTGGCAGATGTGAAAATTATTGAAGTGTGAGAATTACCGGTTTAATAACTCATGGCCGTAAAATACTAACACGAATTCTTTACAGAAGAGCGGAAAAACTGGTAGAAGCCGACCTCGGAGAAGACCAGTTTGGATCCCGGAGAAATGCAGTAACACGCAGGGCAATATTGAGGCTTCGACTGACCTTAGAAGTTAAGTTACGGAAAGGCGAACTTACATTGATAACATTTATAGCCTTAGAGAAAGGTTCTAATAATGTTGACTGGAATACTCTCTTTGAAATCCTGAAGATAGCAGAGGTAAAATACAAGGA
This sequence comes from Schistocerca americana, assembly GCF_021461395.2. Lineage (NCBI taxonomy): Eukaryota > Metazoa > Arthropoda > Insecta > Orthoptera > Acrididae > Schistocerca > Schistocerca americana. Next base: position 288,895,711 of record NC_060125.1, read on the forward strand.
GTAAAAGGCTATTTACGACTTGTACAGAAACCGGACGGCAGTTGAATCGAGAGGCATGAAAGGAAAGCAGTGCCTGAGAAGGGAGTGAGACAGGCTTGTAGCCTATCCCCGATAGTATTCAAAATGTACATCGAACAAGCAGTAAAGGAAACCAAAGAAAAATTTAGAGTAGATATTAAAGTTCAGGGAGAAGAAACAAAAACTTTGAGATTTGTCAGAGACAGCAAAATGGTTCAAATGGCTCTGAGCACTATGCGACTTAACTTCTGAGGTCATCAGTCGCCTAGAACTTAGAACTAATTAAACCTAACTAACCTAAGGACATCACACACATCCATTCCCGAGGCAGGATTCGAACCTGCGACCGTAGCGGACGCTCGGCTCCAGACTGTAGCGCCTAGAAGCGCACGGCCACTCTGGCCGGCAGAGACAGCAAAGGACCTAGAAGAACGGAATTGACAGTATCATCAAATCTTGAAAGTAGGATGTAAGATGAATCACAACAAAACTAAACAACAGTAATGGAATGTATGTATTCGAAATAAATCGAGTGATGATGAGAGAATTAGATAAGGAAATAAGTAACTTTAAGGAGGATATAAGATCAACATCAACGAAAGCAAAAGAAGAATTATGGAATGTAGTCGAATTAAATCAGGTAATGCTAAGGGAATCAGATTAGGAAATGACACACTTAATGTAGTAGATGCATTTTGCTATTTTAGTAGCAAAATAACCAATAATGGCCGAAGTGGAGAGGACAAAGAATGTAGACTGGCAAGGGCAAGAAAAGCATTTCTGGAGAGAAATTTGTCGACATCGAATATAGATTTAAGTATTAGGAATCTTTTCTGAAGGTATTTGTCTGGAATGTAGCCATGTATGGAAGTGGAAAAATGGACGATAAATAGTTTGGAAAAAAGAGAATAGAAGCTCTCAAAATCTGATGTTACAGAAGAATGGTGAAGATTAGATGGGGCGATCACGTGACTAATGAGGAAGTGCTGAATGAAACTGGAGAGACAAGAAATAGGCGCGATTTATCATTCTGTCATCAAGAAGCACTTGGCGCTAAAGTAGCAGGCATGCAGCACGTAAAGGAATTGGTGGTACAAATAACAAAATTCCTGAAGTGGCACGCATTTTTCCAATGTCAGTTGTAACAGCTTTCTGTGGAACTGAAAGAAGTGTATTGACGCTTTATATGTTATCGCAAAGTATTTTGGGTAAGTCAAGGCGCTTCCCGGTACGACTTTTAGATTTAAAAATCGCTATTGTTAAATATAAGAAGATAAAAGGAAGGTAGGACTGAAAATTACAACATCCTGAATGGATTGCAGGCCTCACATTTTAAGTGGACTTGACTGCACACTATACGTTGTAAGACAAGAAACATCTTCTTCCTGCTTTTATAGGGATGCATTTAAAAAGAAAATCAAGTTGTAGACGGGACACATTCCGCCGACAAACACAGTTCCCTAAGCTCACTGGCGCTAAAGAAAACGTGAGGTCTGAAGATTCACTATGGCCTAAACGTTCTGAGGACACTGCAGACTTAAATCTGTTTTCCAGTTGTTTCCGAGACAGTTTGGGATTCAGTTGAAAAGACCCTTCTGCATATGCAGAGGTAACTGATTAATCTGCAGCATAATTCCAGTTTTAAATACAAATCGTTTTACGTTAATACTAACGAGGGCATCTTCATTGTTTCCGTGTATCCATACTGAAGTTGCACAGGTGCAACAATATTTCGACCAATATACGTGTGTGAAACAAGTTTTTTCGATTGTGAAACTAAAAACGTTACTATTAGGTGGCAACTTGAGTGCGAAAACTTCTGAAACTGTCTTCATATGTCCCCACTTTGTACCAGATAAAACTTACGTAATGTCTTCAGCACACCCAAAATATTCAAGTAAAACTGAATATTTGTTTTGTTTTTGATATGCATTGTTGAGAACTGTGAAATGTAATACCAAGATGTATGCAGTGCGACTGTATTGCTATTTAAGCGGAACATATTCGCAGTTACTCCCTCTTCCGCCTCCTTGCGGTAAGACAGCGTGGTGTGATGGTGGGGGAAGGTAGAATTTGAACGTTTGTTTAAAAAATTTTTCGGCTGGAAGTTGAACGCAGGACCACATAGATGACAACTGAGCCGTCTACGACAGTACCACGCAGCCTGTCAAAAACGTGAGCTTACTGTAGGGAATTGGAACACTCGGAAACCTTCGATTTTCTCGAGAATTTTAGAGATTCGGATAGAACTGCTTTCGGAAGCCATAAATAAAAAATATCACAAAAATCCTGTTGCCGTGTGGCCTACTCGTGAGACCGAGTTATTAAGCAGGATCCGGCAGCGTCACGCCTCGCAGTCAACACGTTGCGTCCGCCTTTGCCAACTGTCGCATCGCAGAGGGAGTCGTGGTGGGCGCAATGTTAGGTGAAAGTCTGGCCCTAAGCGTAAAGCACTTAGAGTAGTGAGAGCCTTGATTTGTTTACTATCCGGGACACACAAATATTTTAAGTGATTCACGAGATCGAAAGACAACCATCGCACTTAGGGTTATTTCATGCAAAAAGTTGGACAAAATTAGTGTTTGGCACTGTGTAATGTGAGACTCTGAAGAACATATTTGTAGGACGATAATGTATTTATATATTTCGTAACATGCAATAAAACAAAATTGTGTTACTTTTATTAGATTATTTGATTCTTAGCTACAATACTATATACTGTTCAGATTATGCCTTCGACTCTCCAGTAGAGAGATGTTGGTGAAGGATGTTTCCAAGCAATTAGGTCTTTATCCGCGCGAGTAATAAGTTGGACAGGCACTAAAGATGACTGAAATATTTTCCCATCGGAATCATGGTTGTTTTCAAAATTTTGTTTAAACTGAACTTGATGTGAGCCATTACAACCCCATTTACAGATAATTTCAAAAGCGTATATGTCAACATTTAGAAGGTCTTTTAAAACCTATTCCAAAAATGATATTAACTGCTCACGAGGCCCAGAGAAAGCGTTTTTAAACTTGTTTACTCGCAGCTGGGTGTGTATGTACTAACGAGAATAGCATCTTCCACTGGAATCTGCTATTATGAAGTCTTTCTGATTAACAGTATTACAACAAAATTTAATTTATGATCAGTACTCGATATAAATGGTATAACGGCTTGTTTGTAGCATTTAGTTTCTTCTGCTTAACAGTACTCATTTCATACAAGAAGTAGTGCCTTATGCAACTGGTAATCATTTTAGCATGATTTTATTTTATTGTACGCCAGTACAGCCGTAATAAATTATAAGTAAGCCTATGGACATTCAATCGTTATAGGATAGGACTAATAACAGTAAGATTCCATAATAGCGGATTCCAGTAGAAGATACAGTTTTCGTTTGTACGTACACACTTAGTTACTAGTTAACAGGTGTAGAAACGTAGGTTGGCTGCTGAGTGGAGCGAGCGAGCGCATGGCTACCTTCGTGACGTACGCGCCGCGGTCTGTCTTTCCCGTAGGCCTCGAATCGCTCACATGTGTGACTCAGCAAGGCTGGAATTTGAACCTTGGCTAATATGGCAATCACTTGATGGATTCCGTCACAGGGTAGCACTACTTTTTCACCTCTTGAAGGGTAAATGTAAATGTCGTGTGACTAGGGACTCCCATCGGGTAGACCGTTCGACGAGTGCAAGTCTTTCGATTTGACGCCACTTCGGCGACTTGCGAGTCGATGAGGACGAAATGATGATGATTAGGGCAACACAACACCAAGTCCCTGAGCGGAGAAAAATCTCCGACCCAGCCGGGAATCGAACTCGGGCCCTTGGGATTGACAGTCTGTCACGCTGACCACTCAACTACTGGGGGCAGACACCTCTAGAAGGGTAATGTAACAGGGATGTACCGTCTTATCAGCTGTTCGAACTTTTTCATACTATTTCCTTGGCAGCGAGCCTTCCACAAAGTCAAGATTCTGGGAGTCTCATTTGATTGGCATATGTTAATTCTATGGCTCCAAAATTGTTTTTCAATAGCTCTATTTTATGTCCTTTACTGCCTCCGCTTGGATCTAAGAATGACTTTCATGGTCTACCAACTCGAGTTTTGCAACCTGGAATTTTAATGGTACTTTGCAAGCCATCTAATCTTTAATTGCGACTTTATACAAGACAGTTGATGTTTCAAACCTTTTCTTCATCGGGGAAAGTAGGATATGATAACTTTTTTAAAACGTGCGTTCTTTTTACAAACACTTTTTCAGAATAGTTGTTTATAAATGAAATGACACAATCTCAGAAACTTAACTGATGTCATACTGATATGATTCAATTTATATAGACTGAAGCGGCGAGTGAAAATTCGTAACAAGGCCGAGAATGGATCCCGGTTTTCCTGCTTACTAGGCAGGTCTATTAGTCATCAAGCCACCTTTTCTTATAATGTTAGTTTTTTGGCTTTTTTATAGTTTTGTATGAGAAGTGCCAAGTCAGCTATAGGTTGGAGGAGACAAAGTGGGCAGGTGTCGAATCCCGAGGTCTGGCCACGATGCCTCCCACTTCCCACCACCATGCTGCACCCTCACATAGCTCACATTAATTTTACTTATTTATTTATTTACTTCATTTGGTTTTTGTACACATTTATACACAGGAGTAACAAATTAAAACAAGTCCACCCATCTGGAATCCAGGAAATGCCGCTAGGTGAGAAAGGATGGCAGGCGGCCCGAATCCAAGGCGTAGTCGCGTCGTGTTTCATTTCAAATCGGGCGGTCACCTGTCACGCCGGGAACGCGCCAACTTAGAGGAGGCGTGGTAAAAACGCTTTTCAGATAATTGGCAAAGTATGCACGATAACGGGAACTGGGGCCAGCCTCCACATGTGCAGTCTGCAAGTATTGTCAAAAGTAAAGGCCCAAGTGCTGAGCATTTCTAAAAAGATATGCCAAAGTCCTTTATCCAGAAAACCGCCCTAGACTTCCTTGCAGGAAATAATCCACTACTGGGTAAAGAAAGGACTCGGGGTCAATAACATGCGGCGGCACATGTAGAAATTAGGCGACCATTTATCGCACCATTAACCCGACATGCGCAACAGCTATACAGCTGAATCGGTGATGATCATGGTCGACACTATGACAGACGGCGCAGAGGGGAGAGTCCGCCAGTCCTATGGCATAGAGCCGCTGATTGGTTGGATGCTTCCCACAGTCCGCATAGTACAAAGTCGATCTGACATGCGTTGGAAAGAAGCTGTGATGAACATGGCGCCAAATCACAGTCCACCACAACAACTGGAACTTGCATTCTACGACGTTACAGGCGACACCACGCAGGAAAAGGAATTCGACATCCTTCGCCCGCGACAGGTCCGTTCGTAGGAGTTCTTCACGAACATAACTGAATTCCACAATGAAGGCCGTGATGTGTGCAAATGCGGACCCGATGCTAACGACGGGAGCGGCGGGGAGCGCAATACTGCCACAAGGACGGGAAGCAAATATTGCGTATTGAAGGCCTCGACATTGCGCCTTTGTTTATACACTACTGACCATTAAAATTGCTACACCACGAAGATGACGTGCTACAGACGCGAAATATAACCGACAGGAAGAAGATGCTGTGATATGCAAATGATTAGCTTTACAGAGCATTCACAGTAGTTTGGCGCCGGTGATCACACCTGCAACGTGCTGACATAAGAAAAGTTTGCAACCGATTTCTCATACACAAACAGCAGCTGACCGTCGTTGCCTGGTGTAACGTTGTTGTGATGCCTCGTGCAAGAAGAAGAAATGCGTACCATCACGTTCCCGACTTTGATAAAGGTCGGATTGTAGCCTATCGCGATTGCTGTTTATCGTATCGCGACGTTTCTGCTCGCGTTGGTCGAGATCCAATGACTGTTAGCAGGATATGGAATCTGTGGGTTCAGGAGTGTAATACGGGACGCCGTGCTGGATCCCAACGGCCTTGTATCACTAGCAGTCGAGAAGACAGGCATCTTATCCGCTTGTCTGTAACGCATCGTGCAGTCACGTCTCGATCCCTGAGTCAACAGATGGGGACGTTTGCAAGACAACAACTGTCTGCGATGGTGTACTCAAAGACGAACCTGGGTGTACTATGGCAAAACGTCATTTTTTCGGATGAATTCAGGTTCTGTTTACAGCATCATGATGGTCTCATCCGTATTTGGCGACATCGCGGTGAACGCAAATTGGAAGCGCGTATTCGTCATCACCTTACTGGCGTATCACCCGGCGTGATGGTATGGGGTGCCATTGGTTACACATCTCGGTCATCTCTTGTTCGCATTGACGGCACTTTGAACAGTGGACGTTACATTTCAGATGTGTTACGACCCGTGGCTCTACCCTTCATTCGATCCCTGCGAAACACTACATTTCAGCAGGATAATGCACGACCGCACGTTGCAGATCCTGTACGGGTCTTTACCGATACAGAAAATGTCCGACTGCTGACCTGGCCAGCACATTCTCCAGATCGAAAACGTCTGGTCAATGGTGGCCGAGCAACTGGCTCGTCACAATACGCCAGTCACTACTCTTGATGACCTGTGGTACATGTTGAAGCTGCATGGGCAGCTGTACACGCCATCCAAGCTCTGTTTGACTCAATGCCCAGGCGTATCAAGGCCGTTATTACGGTCAATGGTGGTTGTTCTGGGTACTGGTTTCTCAGGACCTATGCACCCAAAATGCGTGAAAATGTAATCACATGTCAGTTCTAGTATAATATACGAGGGTTATTCCAAAAGTAAGGTCCGATTCGCCGTAACTATTGAAATTTGGCGCCAATGACAAAACACGCATGCGCGCCGACTCCCGGCAAGCCTTGCACGTCAAACGCCGCCATTCGCTTTGTTACTGTTGCTGAGTGTAGTTCACAGTGTCACTTTACAATGTTTAAGACAATTGATCAGCCCGCCGATTGTGAAGTAAGGGCAGTGATACGGTTTTTGTCTGCAAGAAACAATTCAGCGGCGGAAATCCATCGGCAGATTACTGAAGTGTACGGTCCTAACATAATGAGCGACAGTAAAGTGCGCAAGTGGGTGCGAGCTTTTAATGAAGGACGGGATAATGTGCACGATGAACCACGGTGTGGCCGACCATCAGTGATTTCAGACGATTTGGTCAATGCGGTTGACAAAAAAATTCGTGAAGATCGCCGATTCACTATTACAGACGTAGACATGCATTTTCCGAATGTGAGTAGAACAACTTTGTACAGAATTGTGTCTGAACATTTGAAGTTTCACAAATTGTGTGCCCGTTGGGTTCCCAGGCTGCTTACTGAGGCCCAACGAATGAAAAGAATGGCTTTTGCTCTTGATTTTTTGGAGCGATATCATAAGGAAGGTGACAGTCTTTTAGACAATGTTGTCACAGGGGATGAGACATGGGTTTCTCACATCACTCCAGAGTCTAAACGTCAGTCAATGCAATGGCGTCACACGTCATCGCCAGTCAAGGTCAAGGCAAAGCAGACAATCTCAACACGTAAGGTTATGGCGACTGTGTTCTGGGATAGACGTGGAGTATTGTTAGTCGACTTTATGGAGAGAGGTACAACGATTAATAAAGCCGCCTACTGCGCTACCCTGACTAAACTTCGACGTGCAATCCAGAATAAGCGACGTGGTCCTTTGTCGTCTGGAATCTTGTTGTTGCATGACAATGCCAGACCCCACACTGCAAATGAAACGCAAGCTCTGATCAAGAAATTTGGATGGGAACAGATGGACCATCCTCCTTACAGTCCGGACCTGGCGCCAAGTGATTTCCACCTGTTCCGTTACTTATAGGAGTTTCTCGGCGGCAAGCGCTTCGACACAGATGATGAAGTGAAAGAAGCAGTTAAGGACTGGTTATCGTCACAGGCGGCCGATTTCTATAACATGGGCATTCAAAAGCTTGTTGAACGATGTGACAAATGTTTAAATAGGTATGGAAGTTATGTAGAAAAATAGATAAAGGTGTAAGGAATGTAAATAAAACAATTGTTTTGAAAAAACATTTTAGTTTTGATTTTTTTTTTATAACCGGACCTTACTTTTCGAATAACCCTCGTATTTGTCCAATGAATACCCGTTTATCATCTGCATTTCTTCTTGGTTTAGCAATTTTAATGGCCAGTAGTGTACATCGTGGCCTTGTAAAGTGCTGCCGCTCGATAGCGGACGTTCGTAAGACCAAACCCTCCAGCACACGGGGAGCGAGTGAGTGTGCCGCAGCGTACTTTGAAGATGGACCCAGCCGTCGGAAAATATCTGAGTGTTGCTTGAATACAACATCCTATCGATATTGGCAGTGGTAGGATCTGCGCTATATGAACCATTGTGGATGCTTATATACACATTCAGGTAGACAACACGCCGCAAATCGTCAAAGCGGTGTAGGGAGATGTGACTGATCATCCTACGCGTAATTGTCAAAACTTGGCGGAAGTGGGCCGCTGCTGTACGGCGCGTTGACTACATGAAGGTGATGCCAAGATAGCGGAGATGTTGGACACAGGGCAGAGGCGGCACACCTTCCGGGGGGTTGCCCGCGACCAGTAGACAGCGCCGTGTGTTTGTGCACATTCATCACACTTCCATCCAGTTTCCCATGAGCCGTGATGGTGTCGAGGATCCGTGCGACCTCCTCCCGAGAGCCAGCCAGCAGCAGGAGATCATCTGCGTATACACGATATCGGAAGGTGTAACCGCGTAAGAGGAGAGTCCAGACAACTGTGTCGTCAGCAGAGTTATGAGCGGCTCCAACGCCACTGCATAAAGGTACATGGACAGGGGGCAGCCTAGTCGGATGAACAGAGCTGCAACATGTTAAAAACTCTTTACTTTTCTACACCCCTACATTGTGTTATGAATAGGGTTGGATATGGCGAATTTTTTTTTTTAACAAGAGTGTCAGGAGACGAGACTCAAAGAAGTTCATATATTCATTTTGGGTCTTTGTAGCCAGAAAATAGCGGATTTTAGTTGTCCTTTATTTCCTTTTCGCCAACGACCTCGCCGCAGTGGTAACACAACGCCCGATGCTGTAACGGTAGCAAGGAGCCGCCACATGGGGTGGAAAATCAGCAAGATTTGAAGGGGTGCACACGGTTTGCAAACGGACTTCGATTACCTTAACTACCAAGCAATTGGGACGAATCCCTTTCTTCTAGAATTTACAAGTTAACTAGGTAGCATCAAAGCCATTCGCGGCAATAATTGAGGTAACTTAAAACAAAATCCACACAGCTATCATAGATAAGAAGTTAAAATCACAGTTAAAAACACAGTATGTCTTAATTACAGGAAATGATAAATTTTCGGCTGGTATTATATGCAGTTGGTACAAACACGTGCAGGGAGTCTTGGTCCTTCGCCAGGCATCCTTGATAGACACGGCGATGAGGCTGTCGGGCAACAGGTCTTGTATGCACTACAGGCTGGCCAAAGGGGAGTTAAGGGGATAAAATAATATAACCGAAACGGGAATTCGTTGATAGATTTGATGACTAGCGGTACTAAAGGAGAAATTTAGCCAGAGCAAGGTACAGCAAGCTAGCTTGAGTCTCAGAGTGAAAGGCAATAAGAGAGAATTTCAAATTACGATTGAACATTCCACGAATGATGACTGGTGATAAAAGAGCGTAATGGCAACGGAGCGGAAACAAAAGTCACAGATAAATGGGAAATTTGTGGTAAGATCTAATGGGACGAACTGCTGAGGTCATCGGTCCGTAAGCTTAGGTACTGCTTAAACTAACTTACGCTAAGGAAACGCACACACCCGTACCCGAAAGAGGACTCGAATCTCCGACGGGGGGAGAAGCGGACCGTGACAAGGCGTCATAAACTGCGCGGCTATCCCGCGCTGCCATAAAAGTTACGAAACTCCCTAGAAGTAAAAGCAGGAGCATTAGTATTAGCATGAATCAGAGACCAACACACCAATCAAAAATTCTACTCAGATGATTATAACACTGCAGACATGTATACCCCCTGCTATGCAACAACCAGATAAACCTGGAAAACCCATCAACGACGATAAAAATATATCTATACCCACCCCGGGTACGAGGCAGAGGACGGACGTAATCGACAAAGAGGCGTCTCAGTTCGAGTGGATTGAGGCAGCCCCCTTCGCCCACAAGAATTTGGTTTCGCCACCTGCCAGTCCTGGCACTGTGCAACCGTTCTCCTAACATACCGATATAATGTAAGCGAGCCAGGTAAGGGATTCCCGGATTTTATGGATGCCATTGAACTATTATAATAAATACCGCTGGGATCAACACAGCGAGTAGGCAGATCTTTGCCAGCTGCTCCTGATCCGCGTTATGAGAGAACATGTGTCTCTCTAACTCGTATCCGGCGACCGGCTGGCCAGACGCTAACTGATCCCTGTTCAGGGTCTTCCTCTTGATGCCCCAACGAATCACCAAATAATGCGGGTTTATCACCTAAGAAAAAAATGATCCTGCTGCTCCACAGGCTCAGAGGTATCTAGAGAACATTCTTCTTCATTTGGCTCCTCAAATATGGGACTTGGGCATCGGTTAAAGCGGTATCACACGCTTTTACATGGTCACGTTGAACAGAAAGGCGCAAATTCTGACTGCCCGTCGCGCAATGCGTCCAGTTTTACGAGGACGGGCCAGAAACCAACTGAGAGCGTATTTATCCGTCTCTAGTGTAAACTCTCGATGTTACAAATAATATTTAAACTTCTTGAGGGAGAAAGGAAGAGCAACGCCTATAGTTCGTAAGTAGAATGTTTTATCTCTGACGCTTCCTCAATGCAACCACCCCAGAGTTGGAGGCGTCTGTCTGAGCAACGAAGGGCAAGTTAAAATTCAGGTACATCCAAAATGGCAGTGTTACTTCAGGCAACCTTAAGAGAGTCAAAGGCAACTTTCTGACAGTCCGTCCATAGAAAGGGCTCTTCTTTCTTGCGCAAAATTTTCAGAGGAGTTGCTAATTCGGCAAACTTGGATACGAATTTCCGGAAATAGTTGGTCATGCCGATGAACACCCCACCCATTTCTTAGTTTTTGGAGGAAAAATGTTATAAATGGCCTGGGTTCTCGACTGATTACTCTAACATCGCCTACCGAAACCAAATGTCCTGGGAAGGAAATCTGACATCAAGCTAGAGTGACTTTAGTCAGCTTCACGATGAGGCCAGCTCCCTTCAAACGTTGCTGAACCAGACGCAAGTGCTGAACAGAATCATCAAAGTTGGGACTATAAGTAACAAAGTCGTCTAAATAGTTGTAAAAACATTTGAACTGAATTCGCCTAGCACTGAATCAAGTTGTAAAAACATTTGAACTGAATTCACCTAGCACTGAATCAAGCAACCTTGACAGAACTGCTGCTCTCGTGGACACCCCGAATGGGTCCCGATTACATTCATACACATTCCAGTCAGTGCGAAAGGTGGTGACTGGCTGTGATTCCTCAGTCAAGGGAATTTGTTAATACTCCTGGTTAAATTCAGTGACCGAAAAATAACGGGCCCATGAAAACATGCAAATCGGGAAGGTATACAGAATCCATCACCTTGCGGTTAAGAACTCGATAATCGACAAAGGCCCCTCTGTTTCTCTTCGGAACCAAGAAGATCGTTGAGGCATATGAGGAGGTGAACGGCCGTATAACGCCTTCTATGAACGTCTTATTCACCAATTGACCCAATATTTTCATTCTAGGAAGCGACAACCGATAAGGCGACTGCCTAACCGGAACCTGATACTCTATACGATTGTCTGATAGAACCTCAGGGAAGTAACGCAACATCTTAAGGAGAACCTGAGCCTGTTCAGGTTCCTAATGCCGCACATCAAAATCCCCTTGCTTGATCACACTACTATGGTTGCTACAAGACGTAGCATGCCTAAGATGATGACACTAAAGAAACTCCACCTCTCGACGGAAACCAAAGTAGAACGTCTGAAGTGCGTCCCCGTTTTACCAACAAAATCACAACCTAATAAAAGATCGGTATTAATACCATTCATGACCAAACCCTTTTTGGGTGAGGAGAAACCTCCAACACTATTAAAGAATCGTTTACTCCCCAATACAGAAAGGGCTTCACCATTAACAGCTTTGGAAGAAAAACCCACCAATCGCAAATCTGGAAACTTACAAATGTGACGATACCGAACGTATCACCGCTGCCATATCAAGGAAACACTACTATGCAAATCCAGCAAGGCGCAATAGTGCTCACTGTTAACATAAGAACTCAAAAAGGGAAGATGTTTAGTTACAGATTTCATTGCCTTACGGTGCTCCTCTGGCTTCAATTATTTGGAGCTTGTTTAGCAACAGCACGGCACTGGCGGCAAGATGCTAGCCTGGCCGTAAAGGTAGCAGTTTCCTTTAATAATGCGTTTTTTTAATAAGGCAGCGTCCGGACTTGGAGTCCACCTGCGATGAAATCACTGCCCTTGAACCCCCTCTTCTCTGATCCTCTTGATTAACTTCTTCCAGAAGCGTGACAAGATCATCCAAAACGTGTTAAGTCCGTAGGCGCGCCGCAAACAGTGCTCTACACCGATCTTCTGGCTTATTGTCTTGCAGGATAGTGGCAACAATTTACTGCTCAGGGAGTTGCGAATCAAATGTTACATCTGCGGTACGCACCTCCAAGACATACTTCGCCAAACGCACATTAGTAGCTTGGACACGATGGTGGAAGTAACTCCTTTACGGACTCCATATTGGCAACGACCTCCCACATTATCCCTGCCATGGACTCTTGACATAACAGGCGTGGCAACCGGAAAATAGTTTCGCCTGATAGCTGGTAAACACTAGCTTGGTCCTCTAACTTCACAATGAACCATAAAAACTCAAATAGTTCCTTGTAGGTATCGACACTGAGCCGCTCTACCTCTCACAACAGCTGAAAAAAAGGATTAGGTAATTTAGCGGAGGGCACTTGTGCATTCTCCACCTCCCCACTTCCGACTCGCAGAAGAACTACCTCCATTGTGACATCCTCGGACTGTACCTCCCCACCAATCCGGCTGCCTCGCCTCTCTAAGTTACTCAAACTAATTTGTAAGCTAATTATTTCGCTATGCAGTTGCTTGATAACAGGTTGAAATTTGGGATCGGTGGCAACCGCAACAAGATCCTGTATCCTCTGCAACCAGTGCGAAATTTGAGTCTTAATTACAAAAAATGGCAAATTTACTGGTGATACAATAAGCAGTTAGTTGCAGGCCTCTTGCATTCAACCTTCGCACGACCGGGGCTTAAACAAACAGGAAGATCGAGTCGGTATTTTTAGATTTCTAATAGCTGCGAAGGTGGGTAAGGCGCACAAGCAGCCAGCGGCCTACGTTGCAGACGAGCAGCATTCTATCGCTCGAGCCTTGTCCCGCAGTTACACAGGGTCAGCCATCGTTAATCGGATTTGGCATGTTAATGTTAAGGGGTGGCCAGATGCCCTTCCTGCCGCCACCCAGTACCCCATGGGACGGAATTAGTGTACCCCAACTGTCTTCATCGAGTGTAATTCATGGAATAGTGCGAAAGTGTTCATTTTTTTTGTGGGGTTTTAGGGCGCTCAACTACTGAGGTCATTAGCGCCCAGTCACAAATGTAAGTGCACATATAATCTGGTAAAACTCAAGGGCGGGGAGAACACCAGAAAGTTCTTACAAAGATGAAATATTTAAAAGAGTTAGATGTCTTTGGACAAGTCTGTCAAAGTAATAAAACGAAGAACACGAGCAGCTGCTCAAGTGTCATCAGCTAAAATTTCCTGTGAAGTAGATCGCAGAGACAGGACAACACTAGATTGATTAAAACGGGGACACGACAATAAAACATGGCGCACTGCCAATGCATGACCACAAGGGCACTGCGGGGTGGGACCACTGGCTAGCAGGTAGCAGCGGCTAAACCGGCAATGCCCAATCCGCAACCTGGCCAAAAGGACCTCCTCTCGCCGAGATGGTCGGGAGGAGGTTGTCCAAGCTGTTGAGAACGGTTTTATGGCCCAGAGCTTATTTTCTTGAAGTGACGACCAAGTATCCCACCATAATGACACAAACTTCTTACAAACAACCCCAGTAATGTCAGACGATGGGACACAAAGGGAGGCTGGCCGAGGCAGGAGGACTGCAGCCTCGGCCGCAGCATCAGCAGCCCCTCATTCCCAGGCACTCCTTCATGGCCTGGAACCCACATAAAGCTAACAGGAGAGCCATCATCAGCAAAAGAATGGAGGGATTTCTGGATCCGTTGCACCAAGGGATGGACCGGATATGGAGCTCCAAGGCTCTGAAGAGCAGAGTACATACGGAGAATGGCGGTGGTGACGGACATACTGAATGGCCTGACAGAGCAAAAAGCTCGGCCGTAAAGCTGGAACACTGGTCGAGGAGTCGGTATTTAAAGGTGACGTCCCCGACGACAAAGGCACAGCCGACACCATCGTCAGTTTTGGAGCCATCAGTGTAAATAAAGGTGTTACTGGCAAGTCGCGCACGAAGTTCGACAAACCGTGAGCAATACACTGCAGCCGGAGTACCCTCCTTCAGGAGCGAGCTGAGGTCGAGATAAACATGAACCGGAGCCTGGAGCCAAGGTGGTGTCGTGCTCTCACCCTCTCTGAAGGTGGTAGGGAGGGCAAAATCCAGTTGTCGAAGCAGGCGACGAAAGCGGACTCCAGGAGGCAGCAGGGCAGACACATACAACCCATACTGATGGTCGAGAGAATTGGCGAAGAAGGACTGATAAGAGGGGTGGTCGGGCATTGACAACAGCTGGCAGGCATACCGACAAAGCAGTACGTCGCGCCAGTAGGTCAATGGTAATTCGGCATCTTCAGCATAAAGACTCTCAACGGGACTAGTGTAGAATGATCCAGTCGCAAGATGTAACTCACGATGATGGATGGAGTTGAGACGGCGTAAGAGGGATGGCCGAGCAGACGAGTAGACGAGGCTCCCATAATCCAGCTTTGATCGGACTATGGACCGATATAAGCGAAGCAGGACAGTGCGATCCGCTCCCCAAGATGAACCACTAAGCACACGGAGGACATTAAGGGAATGTGTACAACGGGCAGCCAAATAAGAGACATGCGGAGACCAACAAAGTTTCCTGTCCAGTGTGAGCCCTAAAAACTTTGTTGTCTCCATGAATGGGAGAACAACGGGACCGAGATGTAAGGATGGTGGGAGGAATGCTTTATATCGCCAAAAGTTGATGCAAACCATCTTCTCTTCAGAGAATCGGAAGCCATTAGCCACACTCCATGACTATTGGCTGGCACTGAAGTAGATCGCGAAGTCATCGACGAAAAGAGAGCCTGAGACGTTAGGTGTAATGCAATCCATAATTGGATTGATCGCTATGGCAAAAAGGGCTACGCTCAAAGCGGAGCCCTGAGGCACTCTGTTCTCCTGGAGGAAGATGTCGGACAATACAGAACACACACGTACCCTAAACATTCGATCTGTTAAAAATGAATCAATAAAAAGGAGCAGGCGACCACGTAGGCCCCACCTGTGCATAGTGCGGAGGATACCTCCTCTCCAACAGGTATCGTAAGCCTTCTCCAAATCGAAGAACACAGCTACCGTTTGGCGTTTTCGCAAAAAGTTGTTCATGATGAACGTCGACAAGGTCACAAGGTGGTCAATAGCGGAGCGGCGTCGACGAAAGCCGCATTGAACATTGGTAAGTAGCCATCAAGATTCAAGAATCCAAACCAACCGAGCGTTAACCATGCGCTCCATCACGCTACAGGCACAGCTTGTAAGAGAAATGGGGTGGTAACTAGACGGAGGGTGTCTATCCTTCCCGGGTTTGGGAATGGGAACAACGACGGCCTCACACCAACGCATGGGGACCTGACCGGTCCAGACGTGATTATAGGTACGAAGAAGAAAGCATTTGCCTGCCAGAGAAAGGTGTGCCAGCATCTGTACATGAATGGCATCTGGCCTCGGAGCAGAGGACCGGGACAGTGCAAGTGCACGTTCGAGTTCCCGTATGGTAAAGGGGGCATTATAATCCTCCAGATCAGAAAGTGGAAGGAAGGTCGCCGAGCCTCTTCTGCCTCTTTTCTGGGAAGGAAGGCAGGGTGGTAATGGGTGGAGCTTGAAACCTCCGCGAAAAAGCGGCCGAAGGCGTTGGAGACATCCACAGGGTCCACAAGTATCTCATTACCTGAAGTCAAACCAGGTATCGAGGAGTGGGCCTTAATGCCCGACAGCCGGCGCAGGCCACCCCAGACGACAGAAGAGGGAGTAAAACTGTTAAAGGAGGTTGTGAAAGAGGCCCAACAAGCTTTTTTGCTGTCTTTGATGACTCGACGACATTGCGCTCGGAGTCTTTTGTAATCAATACAATTCGCCAACGTAGGATGGCGGCGAAAGGTGCGTAAAGCACGTCGTCGAGCACGGATAGCGTCTCTGCAAGCCTCATTCCATCAGGGGACTGAAACACGACATGAAGAAGAGGTAGTATGAGGAATGGAACGTTCGGCAGCATTGATGATAACAGCCGTGAGGTATTCGACCTGACTGTCACAGCTGAGAAAATCTTGGTCCGGAAAGGTCGCCAGGGAGGAGTAAAGTCCCCAGTCAGCTTTCGGTATGTTCCAGCCCGAGGGACGTGGGGCTGGGGTGTGGTGCAGGAGACAAACAACACAGGGAAATGGCCGCTCGAATAGGTGTCAGAAATGACATACCACTCGAACCGATGGGCAAGAGTGGTTGAACAGATCGAGAGGTCCAAGTGGGAGTAGGTATGAGTAGAGTCCGAGAGGAAAGTCGGGGCGCCAGTATTGAGGCAGACAAGACTGAGATGGTTGAAAACATCCCCCAAGAGAGAGCCTCTCTGACAGGATGCAGGAGAACCCCAAAGGGAATAATGGGCACTGAAGTCGCCAAACAATAAAAACGGTGGAGGAAGCTGCACAAAGAGGTGCATCATGTCAGCCCGACTATCTGTGGATGACGATGGAGTGTAGACAGTACAAACAGAAAAAGTAAAGGCAGAAAGAGTAATACGGACAGCTACTGCTTGGAGTGGGGTGGTCAATGGGATGGGATGGTAATAGACATTATCCCGAACGAGCAACATGACCACACCATGAGCTGGAATACCGTCCACAGGGGTTAGGTCAAATCGCTTGGAGGTATAGTGGGTAAAAGCAATATGGTCAGTTGCGCGTAACTTCGTTTCCTGGAGACCAATGACGAGCGGACAGTGTAGGCAGAGGAGCAGTTGTAATTCCTCCCGATTAGATCGAATACCTCTTATGTTCCAATGTAACGGAGCCATCGTGAATCAGAGAAAGGGGGAACGAAACGGGCGAAGAGCTGGTCACCTTGACGGCCGCAGATGGCCAGGTTTCGAGGGAGGCGGATCCTGTTCCATCGAGGCGTTGCCAGCTGCAGCCACATTCCTGGGTTGCGCAGGAGGGGCACATCGTCCGCCGACGACAGGCCAGCTGAGTGCCTGGCAGCAGAGTGTCCCAGCGAAACTGAGGACGGCTGGGAGCAGCAACTGTCGGATGGAGCATCAGACAAAATGCGCCAGGGTGGAGAGGGGGATAAACACTTGTCCTTTGAGGCCTTCTTGGAAGACCGATGAGTCACAGGGATGGTGGGCTGTGGGGGTTGGACCCAAAGAAAGTCCTCACGCTCGGGGTCCTTTTCAGAATGCCGGACCTCAGAAGCTGGGGTCTGTAACATTTCCCTCATGGACACATGAGAAGAGGATCGCTTCTCAGGCGGCGGCGGCGGCGGCGGCGGCGGCGGCGGAGGAGGAGGAAGGGTGGCCCCTGGGGCAGAGGGGGCAGGGGCTGCGAGGGAGGAGGATTTGGAAGGGAGGGATTTTGGAGGCAGACACATAGACCCCAGATGGGGTGAGGAGGTGGAGGGTGGACAGGATAGGGTTGAGGGTACTGCAGAAGGAGTGGACACGACCGAAGCAAATGACGTTGTCAACATCACAGCAAGGAGGCGGTCATATTTCTTCCTGGCCTCAGAATAAGACAGACGGTCCAAGGTTTTCAATTCTTGTATGTTCTTCTCCTTCTGATATGTGGGGCAGTCGAAAGATCTAGGCGGGTGGAGGCCAGAACAATTGACGCACTGAGGTGGTGGGGTGCATGTATGTCCCTCACAAAGAGGGCGTCCACAATCGCCACAAAGGGGCTCAGCTTCACACTGTGGCGACACGTGCCCAAAGCGCAAACATCGAAAGGATTGCATAGGAGGTGGGACGAAGGTCGCACGTCGCACCGGTAGCACATCACCGTTACCTTCTCTGGGAGAACATCCCCTTTGAAGGCAAGGATAAAGGCCCCAGTGTCGACGCGATGGTCTTTGGGGCCGCGCTGAACTCTCCGGACGAAATGCGAGCCACAGCGCTCCAGGTTGGCCCTGAGCTCCTCATCAGATTGCAGCAGGAGGTCCCAATGGAAAATAATCGCCTGCATTCTATTGAGCGCCAGATGTGGGACTGTGGACACTGGTATGTTCGCTAGTCGGTCGCATGCCTGGAGCACCGCCGACTGTGTAGCGGAGGTGGCCTTGATGAGAATGGACCCTGAACGCATTTTACTTGGGGCATCGATTTCTCCGAAGATATCCTCGATATGCTGTACAAAGAACATGGGCTTGGAAGTGGCGAACATCCCCCCATCGGTCCGAAAGCAGACTAAATAGCGGGGGATGTATTTCGCCCCAAGCCGGCGGGCCTGTCCTTCCTACCAGGGAGTGGCCAAGGGGAAAAAGGCAGAAGTACCAGAACCAGAGACAGTGACAGAGACAGAACCTTTCCTCTTCGAAGACGCGGCTGCAGAGCGACCTGATGAATGTTGACGTTTCATCTGCGAAACGTCCGCCCCACTCCGACCAGGGGCTCTCCCCACAGGCTCCACCCAGCCTCAGTAAGGGCCACCTGGCAGGATAACCGTTGCTGGGAGTCCTGATGCCCCAGGTAGACGGGCATCTACTCCTTGGCTGACGTGGGGAGGGTGCAACTCAGGTATCAGCAGTACGATCCCTGTGTTGTCAGGGGGCTACAACCTAGAGGGTACATGACGACCCCGCCACAACGGGCTGGCTACCGTGCTGGATTTCGAGTGCCATGGAAAGTCCATCATGATCTTACAAGGGAATCTCCCCATCGCACCCGCCTCAGATTTAGTTATAATTTGGCACAGTGGATAGGCCTTGAAAAACTGAACACAGATCAATCGAGAAAACAGGAATAAGTTGTGTGGAACTATGAAAAAATAAGCAAAATATACGGAGTAGTCCATTGGCAAAATATGCAACATCAAGGACGATGGGGCCACAGGAGCGCCGTGGTCCCGTAGTTAGCGTGAGCAGCTGCGGAACAAGAGGTCCTTGGTTCAAGTCTTCCCTCGAGCAAATAGTTTAAATTTTTATTTTCAGACAATTATCAGAGTTCAGGCACTCACACATAATCAATTTTGCTCTCCAAAATTCCAGGACATGTTCAGATTTGCTTCGACATATGCAGAATTTGACGGTCTACACACGGAAAAATTTGAAAACGTTAAAAACATATGTTTTGACAGAGCACAGAGAAAACTGTGCGACTGTGAAACTGTTGCATTCATTTGTTGCAGTTTATGTGACACTCTTATGTTTTCATCACTTTTTTTGGGAGTGATTGTCACATCCACAAGAAAACCTGAATCGGGCAAGGTAGAAGAATCTTTTTACCCATTCGCCAAGTGTGCCAGTTAGGTGGGTCGACAACGTATTCCTGTCATGTCACGCACATGCCGTCACCAGTGTCGTATAGAATACATCAGACGTGTTTTCCTGGATCAAATGTTTTCGGTTCACATTGGAGAGGCACTTCCTTTCGTCTACTAATCGCACGGTTTTGCGGTGCGGTCGCAAAACACAGACACTAAACGTATTACAGTGAACAGAGACGTCAATGAACGAACGGACAGATCACAAATTTGCAAAAATAAAGTAAGTAAACATTTCGCTCGAGGGTAGACTTAACCAAGGATCTCTCGCTCCGCAACTGCTCACGCTAACCACGGGACCACGGCGCTCCGGTGCCCACAATATCCTTGATTTTGCCTATGCTACCCATGGACTACTCAGTTTGTATATTTTGCTAATTTTTTCATAGTTCCACACAACTTCTTCCTGTTTTCTCGACTGACCTGTGTTCAGTTTTTCAAGGCCTATCCACTGTGCCAAATTATAACTAAATCTGAGGGAGGTGCGATGGGGAGGTTCCCTTGTTAGGTGCAGATGGGGA
This sequence comes from Schistocerca americana, assembly GCF_021461395.2. NCBI lineage: Eukaryota > Metazoa > Arthropoda > Insecta > Orthoptera > Acrididae > Schistocerca > Schistocerca americana. The sequence goes on from NC_060125.1 coordinate 288,916,036, forward strand.
CGCACTATGGGCGTAACTTGTGCAACCCATCAGGTGTTTAGGCCCAAATTGATGAACAGTGGGTGCAGCTGTTACGACGCTGTTACGATGATGAGTGCCAAGGTCTTAGTGCACTGAGGACTGGTGATACACCATGTAAGGTGTCCTTCCCCAAAAGGCTCGTACTTCTGTAGAATTTTGAAAAATGGAGGTCAAACCCCAATGGGGACCATTACATTGAAGGTCGAAATGGTTGAAACTCCTTTTAGTCGCCTCTTACGACAGGCAGGAATACCTCGGGCCTATTCTTACCCCAGACCCGCAGGGGGAGAAAGTGTTCAGATGTCTGCGAGCCGTGGAACTGAGGCAGAACATGGGGACCATCCCGGTATTCACCTAGTGGGATGTGGAAAACCGCCTATAAACCACATCCAGGCTGGTTGGCACATCGGCCCTCGTCATTAAGCCGCCAGGCGGATTCGATCTGGAGCCGGCGCGCATACTCCAGTCAAGGAAGCAGCGCGTTAGCGCCCTCAGCTACCCTGGCGGGTAGCAGAGAGCAGCATGTGGTTTAAATGTTAACTGAGACATATTTTTTTCCTATTTCAATCAATGTTTGCAGTAAATTTAGAAAGCCTGAATGGCCTCAACTCTTTAGCACACATTTCCACACACTTGCTAGGCACTAAGTTATTGTCCTCTTATAAAATATTTAAGGACTTAAGATACTGATGATCAAATTTACAAACATGCCGTAACGTACTAGAGGTTCCGGAATGAGTGCTTAGCAAGGAACATTTTGCGAACCTCATGCTGTCACCAAATTCACTCAACAGACGTATTTCACCACAGTTCAAAGACGCCATGCTTCCAGCTTAACTAAGGCAACAAAACCACAGAATTCCACAGTAGGAATAACTGGCCGCCTCGTGTCCTCCGGAGCCGCCAGTATTAAAACTTACTGTCGGCCACGCACCCCCAGGAGGAATACTGAATTTCAGTAGTCCGACAGAGAAATCGCGCGGCTTAGATGACAACATGCGGTGCCTGAAGAGCCCTTCCTGTTCCGCTGCATGCTGCCGTCCGACTCACGTCACAGACTGACCACTTGTTTCGTCAAAAACGCTCGACCTGAGCTAGAGGGAAAGATGGCATGCTGAAGACGTGCCGCGAACTGTCGATATGGTTCGACCCAGACATCTTTGCCCCTAAGAACCTTAAGATGTCTATTTTACTGCAAAAGCAACTGAAGTAAGGTTTTGGAAGTCTAGTTTCTGTAACCTTAGTGTGTTCCAGCTAAATATGTTCCCAGTTACACCAGGATGTGTATCTGGGTTGCATAAATTCATTCCAAGTGGCCAAAATCGCTCATTTTATATTCCCCTAACGCATTTTAGCAAACTCGAAGTTCGTGTTTCATTTCATGTTAATCTACAAAGCACAGCTCTAAAAGAAGAAGCTCTTCTTTCATAACGAGCTATCTTCGTACTACGTTGCAGACCAGTTGCGTGTGGTTTTAATCTTTAATAGGACATATTTTTTTCCTATTTCAACCAATGTTTGCCGTAAATTTAGAAAGCACACATTTCCACATTCTTGTCAGCCAGTAAGTTCTTGTCCTCTTATAAAATATTTAGGGAGTGAAGAAACTGCTGCGCGGCCCCTCTCGCAGTAGGTTAGAGTCCTCCCTCGGGCATGTGTGTGTGTGTGTGTGTGTGTGTGTGTGTGTGTGTGTGTGTGTGTGTGTTTTGTTCTTAGCATAAGTTAGTTTAAGCAGTGTGTAAGTCTATGGACCGATGACCTCAGCAGTTTGGTCCCTTAGGAATTCACACACATTTGAACATTTTTTGAAGAAACTGCTGAACAAATTTACGAACATTTCTTAACATACTAGAGATTCCAGAATGAGTGTTTACTAGCTTTTTGCATGATTTTCATTGCGAGATACGTGCCGATTTATTTGAAACTTGCTCATAAACGCACGATAACTTTTCCCCTCCTGGACTTGGGCTCTGTTTCGTGACTGGTATGTATTCCCCAATTCTTGTTCTTCATCTTCCTTACGTTTGGTTTGTTCGTTCAGCTGCTCCCACCGTTATGACAAATGAGCTGTAGCGAAACTACATATGCGAAAATTCACCTGGCTATTCTGTAGTTACGTTGAACTGATAGCGCAGCCTGTTGTCAGGTGCAGCAGGCTGAACGGGTTCCATGAAACTTTCCAAGCTTGCGGAAACCCAAGCTGGTCTTTTTTAACCTCTGTGGTTCAGTGCACACTAGGAGCTGATTTCCAAAAACTACCAAATCCTAAGAATTGAAAAATGAAATGACACGTGGCAGCACTACCTAAAACTATTATCTGTTTAATAAGAACCGTTTTATTCCAAAGCGTATCATATTCGTTATACATTTCAATTTAAAACTTGCTGTTCATTACGAAGAGTCCTTATTTCGCTTCCAAGAAGTACCAAATACCGGCAGTCAATTGTTGATCATCTTGGTAATGACGTCACACGAAAAATGGCCGACATTTATTTACATGACAGTATGTGTTGTAAGGACGAGTCTGGCTTTTTGTTATGTTCGCTGTAAGTTTTTAATTAAATAATTAAATTGTGGTATCTGGTAGATCAGATGAATACTGTGAATCACCAACAGGAACTCCAGAACAATTTTCTGTTACTTGGCTCTAAATCCAGCTTTTTAATACAATAACGATTAAAGAAACATTTAACACAAACACTGTACTTGGCATAATGCGTCAACAGCTCTCTGACTACAATGGTAGAGCTACAAAACGTATTCTGATGCTGCTGTGGCTGTAAAACGTTTTTGTCTCTCCTGTTAAATTAGATTTTATACCTTTGATACCTTTTGGAAATGAGCTTCTCGCCTGTGCTCTTGTGTCTCCGTTCCGGCAGGTTGAGCTGTCATAATGGTTGCTGTGGATATGGAGGCAGGGAGACTGCAAGGAGCATTTGTACATCTCTGCCATCTGCATAACACGCCGCGTTGCTACGGCCTATGGGCAAGGCAACAAGGCATTATGTTCCATTGGGCTCCTAACTGATAGTATTTCTCTCTTTCTCGCTTGTCTCAACCCTATAGTGGTTTCCTTGATATCATATCGCTACTTTTAAGTTATGCTTGATCACATGTGGAACCTCGTACTGAGGAGTACTAGTGCAGCCTCTCCTCTGGATTCCGGTGTTTAATACAATGCTATTTGTAAGTACCTCCGAGGTTTCAGAAGTTTATGAGCTGTTATGGTCGTTGTATAGAGTGATACTAGAGGTCGTTAGTACAGTGCTGCTATTATTGATTTTGCTCATTTTTTTATATCATGGTTTGTAGTGATCTTTCAATATCTTCTCTGGCACCATTTTACTGTGGCTCCATTGCCGATGTGCTACGGTACTGTGGATCGAGGATTTCAGCGTGTACCGGGACCTGCAGATAAACAAGGAACTAGTTATGGAACTTCATTTTTTTTAGAGGTGATAATTTCAACCTTACGATACCCCACCAAGTTGTTTATGTTACTAAGATACTGCATCACCATTTCTTGTATCTCATGTCAGCTACCACCGGACTACTTCTGGAATTCCAACTTTAGACAACAGCCCCAACTACCAGGTATGCGTCTCATCGGTCTACATCTACATCTACATCCATACTCCGCAAGCCACCTGACGGCGTGTGGCGGAGGGTACCTTGAATACATCTAGGTGCGCAAATATAATTTAAAACGTGTAACACGAGGGCGCACCCGAATTTTTGTTCTGTACTCAATATAGGTTGAGGCATTACGTGACACACATATTGCTCTGTCGATTTTCCTGGTTCGCTGACGCAAGTTGCAAACCACTGGCCGCTAGAGGGCACCCAATTGTAGCGAGTAACATGGCGGTGTGTGACATAACTATGTCAGTGCGTGAGAAACAGCGCGCTGTAATCGAGTTTCTGACCGCAGGAAACCTGCTGCCAATTGACACCCACGGAGGAATGATAGCTGTTTACTGTGGTGATTGTGTGGACTTAACTAATGTGCGATGTTGGGACTTTCGTGCTCGTAATGATGTAAACGGTGTTGCTAACCTCAAAGTGTGTGGCAGACCTCGGAAAGGACAACCACGTACGGCAACCGACCAGACTCATGGGAGTCGGGTTGATGAACTCCTCGGGTGACACGTCTCTCAGAAAAATGTGGGATAACACAAGAGTGTGCACCGCTATCATCGCAGAACTGCGGTGGGTGCCTCGAATGCTGACTCCTGTCATGAAACAGATTACATGTCTGCCAACAATTCCTTTTGTGTTTTGAGCTTGACGGTGGAGGGTTCATTAACAACATTTGCGATAGGTGATGAAAGCTGAGTGCACCATTATTACCCTGAAAACTAAAGCGGAGTTATGCCATAAAAGATCGCGACGCCAAAAGACCTCGAGACATGCGATCAGTAGATAATGTCATGATCACAGTGTTCTGGGCTGTACAAGATGTGGTGCTTTTGGAATTCATGTCCAAGCGCACCACTACAAACTCTGCAAGGTCCTGCGAGATCCTCAGAAAATTGACAGTACAAATTTGGAGAGTTAGTTCACAAATTGTTTGGAGCATCGTCTCCTTCAGCATGACAATGTCTGACTACAGACGAGCGCTGCGACTTCTGCAACAATCCGACGACCGGGCTCATTGTCTTCGATCATGCTTCACACAGTCCGACTTGGCCCCATCAGATTTTCATGTTTCCAGAACTTTAAGAAAACCTTCGAGGACTCCATTTTGATAGAGATCAAGTGGGGAAAGCAGAGGTAGAATCGTGGCTCCGTCAACATAAACAGTCTACAGTGCTGTTATCAACAAAGAGGTCTCTAGTTGGGAGAAATGTGCTCCTTGCTAGGGTGACTGTGGAGAAATAACTATGTAGATATTAAAAATAAAGGTGTAGAATGTTAATAGTGTTTGTTTCATTTAAAAAGCTTTAAGAGTTTTCACATAAAAAATTCGAAGGCATCACTTTCCAGCACGCTCTCGTAAATATGTCAGAACATTTTGACTGATACCCTAAATACACACATCAAAGAAAAGTTTTGCATCAACTCGGTTCCGAGAGTTCCGGAATCTGTACAGAAAATTGGAATAGAGACCAACATAAACATCATTTCTGCCCTTTTAATTGCTCATGAAAACCACACATCGCGTTTTGTACCACCATACAGCGAGACCTTCAGAGGTGGTGGTCCAGATTGCTGGACACACCAATACCTCTAATACCCAGCAGCATTGATGCATGTCTGTATTCGTCGGGCATACTATCCACAAGTTCATCAAGGCACTGTTGGTACAGATTGTCCCACTCCTCAACAGCGATTCGGCGTAGATTCCTTAGAGTAGTTGGTGGGTAACGTCGTCCATAAGCAGCCCTTTTCGATCTATCCCAGGCATGTTCGATAGGATACACGTCTGGAGAACATGCTGGCCACTCTAGTCGAGCGATGTCGTTACCCTGAAGTAAGTTATTCGTAAGATGTGCACGATGGGGGCGCGAATTGTCGTCCACTAAGACGAATGTCTCGCCTATATTCTGCCGATATGGCTGCATTGTCGGTCGGAGGATGACATTCACGTATCGTACAGCCGTTGCGGCGCCTTCCATGATCACCAGCGGCGTACTTAGGCCCCACATAATGCCACAGCAAGGAACCTCTACCTTGCTGCAATCGCTGGACAGTATGTCTAAGGTGTTCAGCCTGAACGGGTTGCCTCCAAACACGTCTCCGACTATTGTCTGGTTGAAGGCATATGCGACACCCACCGGTGATGAGAACGTGATGAAAATCCTGAGCGGCCCATTTGGCATGTTGTTGGGCACATGTGTACCATGCTACAGCGTGTCCTGGTTGCAAAGATGGACCTCGTCATGGACATTAGGGGTGAAGCTGCGCATCATGCAGTCTATTGCGAACAGTTTGAGTCCTAAAACGACGTCCTGTATTGCACGAAAAGCATTATTCAACATGGTGGCGTCAGTGTCAGGGTTCCTCCAAGCCATAATCTGTAAGTAGCGGTCATCCCCTGCAGTAGTAGCCCTTGGGCGGCCTGAGCGAGGCATGTCATCGACAGTTCCTGTCTCTCTGTATCTGCTCCATGTCCGAACAACATCGCTTTGGTACACTCCGAGACGCCTGGATACTTTCCTTGTTGAGAGCCCTTCCTGGCACAAACTAACGATGCGGACGCGATCGAACTGCGGTATAGACCGTCTAGGCATGGTTGAACTACAGACAACACGAGCCGTGTACCTCCTTCCTGGTGGAATGACTGGAACTGGTCGACTGTCAGACCCCCTCCGTCTAATAGGCGCTGCTCATGCATGGTTGCTTACATCTTTGGGCGGGTTTGGTGACATGTATGAACTGTCAAAGGCACTTTGTCTGTGATACAATATCCACAGTCAAAGTCTATCTTCAGGAGTTCTGGGAACCGAGGTGATGAGAAACTTTTTTTGATGTGTGTATTTTCACTTGTGTATTTCGACTAAACCTCAGATACACGCAAACAGAAACTTTCGATAGGACTCACCCACTTTTTGTCAGTGGTTTCCTAGGTAGAAGATGGTCAGGAACGGAGAATTAGACAACGCTCCTAAGTGAACTGCAGCCTAATGAGAAGTGAATGGCATAAAGTAAGTTTCGGAACACACTGCAATGCACTAAGCGAGTGGATCCACTGCTCAAACAGTTTTCACTGCTTTGTGATGGCTATCTCCTTTCCAGAAAACTCGCTAAATGCGGTAGTACTATCTCTACGTAGATATTACTCTGGAAAGGTTTATCGGATTGTGCAAACAATGATATCGTCCAGCAAGTGTGGATGTCAAATGTTACCAGCATGTATGTGTTGAGTAAGGTGGGAAATCCGATGATATTGTCGAAAAACCTAAATTTTCTTGTAAGCATGATAACTGAAGCAACGCGGCAAAGTGGAGAACATAGGCTACATCTTGAAAGCAGTGTAACTCTGTTACATCTGCGTTCGACCAGTGCACTGATACAAACTCGACGAACATTGAAATACGTGAGCGACGAACTGAAAAATTGTTCGACAGAGGGAAGGTCGTAAGACTTGGCGGGATGGCCGTTAGATTCTATCTGGAATATGCCTGGGATGTGACCCTTCTTCTAGCATCAGTTTAGCGCAGGTCGCTGAAACAATGGACCAGAATGACCTACGCGCGTTTCCAGGCTATAGGAAGGGTCACACGTATAACGTGCACTAATCTAGGCCTGTTTCACCGATACCTTGTAGAACTGTGACAGCGTTTATTGTAGTCTCGTATGAAGACTTTTATAATGAACATACAACTCCTTCGTGGGTGATAGAGTGTGAAGTAATCTAGACTTCGATATATTCACCGGTCGCCCACCACAGGTTTTATTCAGATTGTGTGTGCTGGTTTGCCAAATGATCAAAAGTAGACATTCAACTTCCAGCCCAAAAATTTCAGTATTTTTGAACGGAAGCCTCTGTGTAGGGCGATGAAGTGTGCCTTTCAGAAACTTCGGCCACGATCTAAATTCTGTATTTGACTGAATAATTGTGGCAAAGCTGCAACACTTGGCAAGATGACTAAACAGCTTTCATTGTGAAAATCTTGTAATTTTTTTTTGTAGTTTACTTTCATTATTTACGCTCCAAGCAGCACTCAGTGTTGCCGATAGATGTTATCTTGGCAAAATTTGTTTCACATTCAAGTATCTTGGTCTCTTCATGGCGTTTGTTGGAGCTTCTTATTGTAGCGTTCATGTAGGTTGTTTATAAAAACCAGATTTCATTACGTCCTGAGATATATCTGACAGGTCAGTGGAAGACTTTTGTGGCCACAATATGTGTTAATGGCTCGAAAGACAAAAAATTGAAAATAAAATGGCTCAAAACTTAAAAAATGTGCACTGTTTAAATTGTTAACCCACCTTACGTTGTTTTTGCACAATTTTTCAGTGAAATACAGCATCTCAAACTATCGAATGATACAAGTTTACTGTTACCATTGTTCAGTTTATTATCACAACCCGTTTCAAAGTTTTAAACGTCCATTATCAGATGGATCTGCTTGCATTAATATGTGTGAGTGTTGTGTTACGACTTTGGGGTAACCTGTGGCACTGTCTCCATTGTTGACAGGCTCCTTTCTATGTTGTAATCACATATAAACTGTCACAATTTGTAAATAAAGATGGTGTCTAGAAAAAATAATGTTTGTATCTCAAGCTCTGCCAAAATTTTCGAAATGTCACCGTAACATGTTGTCGCCAGTCACTCCTAGCCTGAAAAAATCTACTCAATGATTCCAGTTCTTCAGACAAAGCGTGGGAAAACTCCCATTTGTAAGTGAATACGACACTAGTCGTCCGTGCTGTTGAGCTAACGGGCGACCCCAGAAGTGTCAAAACGTTGATCCGTGAAGAGGAAATATATAGAGGAACATATCACGACTTAACAGCCTAGAAGATCTTACTGTTAGGTCTGCACAACGTTTGAACAAATTCTGACATGGTTCAGTAGGGGCATTTAGACAACTTAAAAGTACCATCCACGTATGTATAAACATGGCTTCTGTATATACCACTCGTGTGAAACCCAGCTTCATCTCTTCGTTCATCAGATTGGAAGTCAGTAAACTTTGGGGATCTTGGTGATTTTCCCCAGTGATTCCGCTTCCTCAGAACAGGAATGGGAAAACTACATTTTGCATGTGAAAACGACACTGGTCAGATAATGTAAACATGAAATATGAGAACAGATATTAAATTGAACTGAAAGCTTTTTAACTAACATCAAATTAGGTGGCCCAGTATTTAGCACACTAGACTCGCATTAGGAAGGAAAGGGTTCAAATCTGCGTCCGACCATCCAGAATTTATATCTTCCGTTATTTCCCAAAATCGCTCCAGCCAAATGCCATGTCAGTACCTATGGAAAGGCAAGGCCGATTCCCTTCCCCATCCATGAAACATTCCGAACTTTTACTCAGTCTCTAATGATCACGAGGTTGACGGGACTTTAACCCTAATCTTCGTTCCTTCCTTTCCTTTTCTCAATAAACAGTGTTCGGTATTTGCCCCTCATGACGCTTTAACTCTCTTTAGCCAGTACCCAACAGTATTCCTACGGCATCAGTGCCGTACACTGCACAGAAGTTCACGCGATTTCTTTTCTGCAACCAAGAATTCAGTTCCAACATACTGCTTGTAACGAGTGTCTTAGATAGACGTTAGTTTTGACGCTTCATTATGGCTCTGTCATCTGTTAGAACTATTCGAAAATTGGTACACTTTTAGAAGACATCTCAAAAGAGATGTACCTAAATGACGTTTCCATTATATGTGTACTAGCTGACAATCTCGGCCCTTCCAGGATATTCATTTTGCCATTGTTGTATTAGAAACGAAAACAAAAAATGAATTGAGTTTGTAAAGTAACGTCGAAAAAGTTTTATTCGCACGTATTCGAGAAAACAACTTTGAAATTATGAAACAGTCGTACAAATAATTATGCGTAATGTACAAATTTATAAGTACAGCATCGAAATTAAGAAACATTGTATGCAAAATACAAATTCTCTATAATGTTTAACACAGAACTTGATTATAAACAATGTTTCTAGTTGCATGTCCAGGCAGCTGGGCGCACTGCTTCGCGTGTCGACAACGCGATTTTGTAAATGACTATGGAAACGCCTCTTCATAGCTCTAAAGACGGCTATAGTTTTCGCCTACAACTGTTCGCTGTTCACAGTTGAAAGCTGTCAAAAGCTCTGCTAGGTGCCAGGTTTCCTTAGGATGACTCGACTGTAGACGTGTTTTCGTAGCAAGGAACAAATGTATTTAACTTCATGCATGATTCGGCATTTTTTACACATCTCAGTGTGTAAGATGTCGTATCTCCTTATACATGTGTCACACAGTGATATAATTTTGTAGGTACATTCAGTAACTTGTTTGAATATTGTCTGCAACATTTGTTATGAATAGAGTAAGTAGCAAAGAGGTAATAAATTTAAATGTCATGCAGAGTGCGTCAATCTTTCACCAGTCTCAATGCTTATGACGTCATGTCTCCTGAACTATGATAGGTAGGTGGTTCTTACCCCACCAGCGATTGCTGCCTGACATTAAGGGATATGTATACCAAGTTTGGCTGAAATGGGTCCTGTAGTTTAGGTGGAGATTTGGAACACACAGACACAGACACACACACACACAGGCACACACACACACACACACACACACACACACACACACGCACACACACACACACCCACACACACACAGGTGCGCGCGTGCTAGTACATTCATACGTTTTTATGATTTGTATGAACGAATTCATGGCTGTAAAAAATTTGATGCATTGTTTATTGAACGATCCTCGTATTTTCAGGAGGTTCAGTAGCGTTTCAACTAAAGAGTACACTCATATAAGACAGATCTCTGTTGAAAGCCAAACATTTCTGACAGATCACAACTTATTTTGAGATATCCATTTAGTAACGTCGACCAGACTCTTTCGCCATGTTCGCTATTCGTTGCAGCAAGTGTTTCATGAGCAGTCGAAAGGACCGTGGAGCCATCTGTTCAACATGCAACGACAGTTCACTGAGATTGGTCGACGGCCCCCTAGATGTGCTCAGTACGACTGAGCTCAAGCGACATACCTCAATAAAACGTTTGTGGTTGTTGACAGCCTCATATGTGATCCAGTACTAACATTTCTGGCGGTGTTACACGTAGTTTTCTTCATGGTGACCACTTGGTAATTCTAACACTCTTCAGGGTTACCAGTTTATTTACCTGTATTTAGGAGGCCAGCTACACTGGTATATTAAACTTCAGGACGATAGTAGCTTAGGCATAATGTGTCACTACCAAATAACATAGTTCTATGAAACTTCGGCCGTCCATAGGAAGAACTGCGTCAGTACAGAAAGTAACTGATCGAAATACGCAATGGGACGAACAGACGTGTCACTTTTATACAGAACCAATAATTATGCTGATTGTGCGTCTGTTCAGGGGCGCATTCCATCGTGACTTCAATTTTATGGTTGACAATGCGCGATCGGATCAAACAGGGCAGATGGAGGAATGAGAGGATATTCGGCGAATGGACTGGCCTGCCCATTCCCCGTGACTTAAATCACATCGAACATCGTGGGATGTGTTGGGGAGACGACGTACTACAGCACTTCCACATGCACCAGCGACCATCCAGCAGTTGTCAACCGCGCTTGTGAAAGAATGGAAAGTCCTATCATAAGACCCAAAAGAACCCCTTACCTATCTTGTAGCCAGCAAGGGAGCACGTTGGAGAGCATCTGTTGCTATCCGTGGCAATCACACACCTTATTAAGAGCCACGACGCATCTACGGTAATGTCCAGAATGAACCGTGTTGCGGGTCACATTGGTACCGTTGGTAGGTTGGCATCGTGTAATAGGGATAGTGGCGTCTCGTTTTCTTCTTGTGTTTACTGGCGCCGTTACGTTTGCAAGTCTTGTCTGTCTGTGAGTGGCAGCAGCAGCGGTTATCGATATCTAGTACCATGGTACTATCTTTGGAAGGACGTCAAGTGCTTTCCGGGTCAGAGTGTGTCGGGGAGTTCAGTTGGGAAGGAGCAGTAGTGAGGTTCGGCAGCACGAGGACATGCCGGGACCACTGGCAGCGCGCAGGCACTGCCGGATCGAGGAGCTGTAGTTGCAAGGGCGACAACGTCGTTGACCACCATACCCAGGAAGTTCGAGATGAGTGAACATTAACCCATTGGTGAAATCTCCACTATTTTGAGATCACACAGTTCGTTCGTGCGTTGCTGCTCGCAGGGTCACTGAGACGAAGAGCGATGAGTGGAGTTTTTGGAGTTGACGAAATTAATTAGCCATCCTCCACTTATTATTAATCATTGAATTCCTTGTGTTTATTGATGAAGTTCAACCAGCGGTATTTTTCTGCCTAGTAGCCGCTAACGCCCCAGTTATCTGCCCTGGTGTTTAGGGTATTTTTGCAGTAGTGTACCTTTCCCCGCCTTGCCTTTGCTGTCTGATAAGACGTGTAGTTCGACAGCCTCCTTGATTGTGGTTCAGATATTTGTTTCTTTAGGACTACTTTGGTCGTAGTGCTTCCTTCTGGTTCTGGATGTTCTAAACACCAGACTCTGAAGATGCAGTGCTGTCCACCAGTTCCACTCTGCCTGGTTATTACATCGTTTTATTGGTTATCAGACGTTAGGTAAATTTTGCAAGAGTGTCGGTCTGCGTTTAAACTGTCACTAGTTTGGGTTGCCATCCAGTTAAGTGAATACAACTCTTGGTTGCCTGTCTCATTCTTTACGAAGTTGAGCGACTTTCCCAGGTCGATCCTTTGAGCACTATCTGAGGCCCACTTCTCTGCCGGCCGGTGTGGCCGAGCGGTTCTGGGCGCTACAGTCTGGAACCGCGCGTCCGCTACAGTCGCAGGTTCGAATCCTGCCTCGGGCATGGAAGTGTGTGATGCCATTAGGTTATTTACGTTTAAGTAGTTCTAAGTTCTAGGGGACTGATGACCTCAGAAGTTAAATCCCATAGTGCTCAGAGCCATTTTGAACCTACTTCTCTCTTGATTTGGTCAGATTGTAATATTTTTTTAAAAATTTTTAATTTTGAATTATTACTATTGGGGCCTTTAGCCGACAAATAATTTTAATATCTTGTTAACAAGGCCTTCAGCTTGAGTGTAACTTGTCTTAAGAAATTTTAAATTGACAAATATCTTAACACTGAAATATTCATGATTGTTCTTTAAATATCTCTAGAAGAAGTTTAGTTGCTTCTTAAGAATTTGCTATCCAGTCCTTCAGCTGTCAAATTGTTTTTCTAGGTTATTGCTGTTGGGGCCTTCAGCCGACAAATAATTTGAGTTTTTGGTCAATAAGGCCTTCAGCCATGAGTGCAACTTGCTTAAGAATTTCTTTATTAGATATTGTGTTTTAAGTCAAATTTGATAATTGTTCCTTATTGTCAACCTTATTTGCAATTGTTTCCAAATAAATTGCACATGATTTTTTTTAGAAGAACTGAGCAACCAACGATAACGGAGTACGGCCCCGTCCACACCGAATCCTGCCTTTCCCTAAGTCCCAGGTTTCACGGGGGACCATCAGAAATCACGGTGTCTCCAGCGTAATTATTGGTTTTGCATAATAGTGTCATTTCTGTTCGTCTCATTGTGAATTTCTTTCAGTTGCTTTCTGTATTGTACCGTAGTAGTTCTTTCTATGCACGACCCATGTTTAATCGAGCTATGTTACTTGGCAATGCCACATCATGCAAAAAGCTACTTTCGTACTTAAGTTTTGCACACCAATGTGGTTAGCATGTTAAATGGAAGGCTGAATTCGCTTGTGACCAAGCGACTTTGTTTGAATTTTAGACGACTTTGTATACAATACTTTCCAAACAGAACATTAACAGTTTAGAAACGCAAACAAATTAGAACTCACTCCATAAACAGTAACAAATCAGACTAGAACTACTTGAATTTGATGGAGCTCAATAACTTCTTCCAAATTCAAAGATTGGCAACACTTCGGGTGGCGATAAAATTATCTGGTGCCTAAGAGGATCTTGAAACAACAGCAAAATACAAGATATAAGAATAGGATAAAGTCTATTATAGCAGCACTAAGCGAATATCGGCTCATATCGGTCACTCTGTGAAAACACCTTAGCTATTCGTAAGCGACACCGCCGCCTGATTGGAGGAGTAGCACAGCGGGTGATTTTAAGTGGCGGACCGCGACTTTTCAATCATTATACATGTTACTCTATTGTCCACAAAAAATAATGACATCAGAAAGATATACTAAATACATGGTAGGATTCAATCTATGCAAGAATACATCTTCAAACTATGGAAAGTAGTAGCTGCATTTATTAACCGAACGGTGAAACATTCCTATTGCCCAGAAGCCATGAAGCTATCTTGGGTCCATCCTGAAGAGGTATTAGTTTTTGATGATATCCTGACCTCATTTCTAGTGTGGTGAAATATTTGCAATTTCTCAGGTGGTCAAGTGTTCCATACGTGTGAGAGAGCAGTTATGTTTCCAGAGTGGTTATGCGGTTTACTGATCGCATGTGTACGCTACCTTCTCCACTGTTGCTCTCTGTAGGTACTGTGACAATGGGAGATACCCGCAGGCTGCAGTAAGACTGAAATATTCCAGCACTTAACTGCAACTGGATGCTTTTCTCTGCGACCGATTGCAAATGAAAGGAGCTGTGGTAAGGTTTCTGAGCTCCTGGCTACCCATTTCAAGTCAGAATTTCTTACTGTGTTGGTTGTGTGACTTGTAAACATTGCCTTTCCTCGAACCCCCACACGAATTCCTATAATACCAGATACAAGTTCCTGCCTGACTCTTACAAATACGTTAACTCTTGTCTCAGATCTCTACCGCTCCACAAGGTGTTTCAGGAGGAATGGTAGATATCTTAGGAGGTGGTAGAATAGACGAATTAAATAAAAAATGCCGTATGACATGTATCCAATTTTCATTGAGTACAGAGATACAGCAGTTAGTATGTAACCCAAACAAACTCAAAGCAAAGGTAAATGACGACATTCCTAGCTGATTTTCGAAAATTCCACCATGAAGTTCAATGCGCTTTTGACTTCTCTTGATAACACCACGTGTTGCTCGAGGTTTTTACGTTCTTTTATGAGGGCTGCATTACTCATAATCCGAACGATGAAATCGGCTCTTGTGGTTACTTTTACCTTGTAGACTTCGCCTTTCAGTCATCCCCACAGGCAAAAATGCAAAGGTATAAGGTCCGGGAACGTTGGTGGCCAAGAAACGTGCTGATATCTATCGATCCATCTTCCGGGGAATATTAGGTTTAGATGATGTGTCACCTGACGACTACAATGTGCAGGAGTCCCGTCGTGCTGGATGAACAAACGCATTCTTGTAGTCAATGGAATCTCTTCCAATAATGCTGGAAGCTCATTTTCAAGAAAGCGTAGATAACGGGGTTCTCTAAGATGATGCAATAACACAACTGGCCCACTAAACTGATTGCCTACCAAACCACACCATACATTTACAGAGAAGCGTTCTTGAAAAAGTGTTTCCACAATGGCATGTGGATTTTCTTCAGAGCACTGACGTGAATTACGAGTGTTATTGATGCCGTCATGAGTGTAAGTGGCATCATCAGTGAAGAGTAAAAATGGGATTACCTGGCGATTTTGAAGTATCCAATGACAACATTCTAATCTATCTTGATCTCCTGCTCGAAGGTGTTGAACGAGATGCAAATAATAGGGAGGACAGTTGCATACGTAATGTCTGCCATACTCTTGTATGAGGAACACCGAAACGTGCAGAAATTCTATGTGTGCTTGTTGGAGAAATACGTTCAATCTACTGCATAACATCTACTTCGTCCACAATCTGTTAATTTACACATTCAGAGGGAATATGAATGTTGGTCACTATACCTGTATCACGCCGTGTATTGAACACGCGAATAAACACTCTTGAATCCATTAGTCTGCGGTTAGGAAAAGCGTATGCCGTATTCTCTACAAGCAGCAGCAGCGTTTCCATTACAAAACGCATACACAAATATCACATCGGCATACTCAGCATGTGTAAATACGGGTGGCATGTTTATACGCTGTAGTACAGTAGACTTGGCCATCAAATCACAGTGAAAACTTCAATGTAAACTAAAGCCCAACTTGACAACGTGAACATCAACCATCTTCTGCCGACATTCGTTAAATATGCCCGTAAGAACCTACAGCAACCGATGTACCAACACACGAAACGAATATGAACTTAGCTGTATCTGTGTACTCAATAAAAATTGGACACATGTGATATGGCATTTTTATTGCAACTCGTCAGTACTACCATCTCCTAAAATATTTACCATTCCTCCTGAAACACCGTGTATAGATGGTACGACAGTGTACACTCCGTCACGTTCCATGAGATCCTATTTCTCGTACACTGGCTAGTATTTTCCCACATGTGGTCTGGAATTATTTAAGAAAACAGGAATACTGGTACGTTAATTCTTTTTTTAACTGCAAATTCCTTAACCTTTCATATAAAGGGAATGGAAGGACATGACCCATACAGTGACCATTTCATTTCAACATATTTATTGTATGAAACAGGCGAAATACCCTCAGACTTCAAGAAGAATATAATAATTCCAATCCCAAAGAAAGCAGGTGTCGACAAATGTGAAAATTACCGAACTATCAGTTTAATAAGTCACAGCTGCAAAATACTAACAAGAATTTTTTACAGACGAATGGAAAAACTACTAGAAGCCAACCTCGGGGAAGATCAGTTTGGATTCCGTAGAAATGTTGGAACACGTGAGGCAATACTGACCTTACGACTTATCTTTGAAGAAAGATTAAGGAAAGGCAAACCTACGTTTCTAGCATTTGTAGACTTAGAGAAAGCTTTTGACAATGTTGACTGGAATACTCTCTCTCAAATTCTAAAGGTGGCAGGGGTAAAATACAGGGAGCGAAAGGCTATTTACAATTTGTACAGAAACCAGATGGCAGTTATAAGAGTCGAGGGACATGAAAGGGAAGCAGTGGTTGGGAAGGGAGTAAGACAGGGTTGTAGCCTATCCCCGATGTTGTTCAATCTGTATATTGAGCAAGCAGTAAAGGAAACGAAAGAAAAATTCGGAGTAGGTATTAAAATTCATGGAGAAGAAATAAAAACTTTGAGGTTCGCCGATGACATTGTAATTCTGTCAGAGACAGCAAAGGACTTGGAAGAGCAGTTGAATGGAATGGACAGTGTCTTGAAAGGAGGATATAAGATGAACATCAACAAAAGCAAAACAAGGATAATGGAATGTAGTCTAATTAAGTCGGGTGATGCTGAGGGAATTAGATTAGGAAATGAGACACTTAAAGTAGTAAAGGAGTTTTGCTATTTGGGGAGCAAAATAACTGATGATGGTCGAAGTAGAAAGGATATAAAATGTAGACTGGCAATGGCAAGGATAGCGTTTCTGAAGAAGAGAAATTTGTTAACATCGAGTATAGATTTAAGTGTCAGGAAGTCATTTCTGAAAGTATTTGTATGGAGTGTAGCCATGTATGGAAGTGAAACATGGACGATAAATAGTTTGGAAAAGAAGAGAATAGAAGCTTTCGAAATGTGGTGCTACAGAAGAATGCTGAAGATTAGATGGGTAGATCACATAACTAATGAGGAAGTATTGAATAGGATTAGGGAGAAGAGAAGTTTGTGGCACAACTTGACCAGAAGAAGGGATCGGTTGGTAGGACATGTTCTGAGGCATCAAGGGATCACCAATTTAGTATTGGAGGGCAGCGTGGAGGGTAAAAATCGTAGAGGGAGACCAAGAGATGAATACACTAAGCAGATTCAGAAGGATGTAGGTTGCAGTAGGTACTGGGAGATGAAAAAGCTTGCACAGGATAGAGTAGTATGGAGAGCTGCATCAAACCAGTCTCAGGACTGAAGACCACAACATCAAAAACATATTTATTTGCATCATAGATAAATCATTAAGAGAATTAAAATCATAAATCTGATAATTTCTTTAAGAAACGCCATTCAGGCAAACTTTACAAACTGCTTGTTATATGAAACCCCAAGCGAATTAATCTCTCTGCAAACATTAAAAAAAAAAAAAAAAAAAAAAAAAAAAAAAAAAAAAAAAAAAAAAAACGCCACTCGGGCCAAGTAAATCATTTAAAATAAACTTTACATCAAATAACCAGGAAATCAATTATTATATCCACATACATTGAAAACAGCCCCTCCCGGGCGAGATATTACCAAACAACTTTACAAGGTTATAGACAGTTTGATCAATAATAACCCAGTTATATCTCCATCAAAATTGACATACGCCACTAAGGCTGAATTGCACCGCAATTTTAGAAAACGGTTTCAATTAAGACATATTCTTCTAGAAATGCCTCAAATTTCTTAAGAAAAATATTTAAAACATTTAACCCGGGCAATCTTGCAGAGCCACCACAAGTTTTATAAAACTGCAGTTTTTACAATAAATGAGGCCCGAGATTGTGAGGCCGCGACTTGGCCACGAACGGTGGAGGCGACTGAGTACTTATCTTCGAATTAAGACGTGGACTCCGTTTGTACTTCTATCCCGTTCAGAACACCGAAATCGGAACCAAACAGCACACGCGAGCTCAGGCCAAGTCCACCGCCCGTACGCCCGCTAGTAACTTAAAAAGGGGAGGCTCTGCACTTCGGTGGCCCACTGCTTCCGATCTCTGAAACATAAATCAGAAGCGACAACAGGGAATCAAACAACCCTTCCTTCACGTTAATACTCAAACTTATACAGAAAACTATTTCGATAAAATTGACAGTAATAAAACTGATTTCATTCCTTTAAGCAGAACCACGTACACGAATGATGCAAACGGAACTGGCTCATTAAAACCCAAGCATCACATGGAGCACTTAACGTGACCCTGTAATGTACCACTCGGCAATCTCTAGACACGGAATATAGATCCTTCGGTAAGGCTGCGTACGCGTATCAATGTTTCAGACACTTGCCAGCTGAAGTAAGAACAATACTATTAAGGAGCGAAGCACACAATTAATAAGAGGCATTTAATATCACATCACAGTCGTTGCAACACTTTGCTGCCTCAAAAGAAATCATCATTATATTTCACTAATCGTTGGTAAGACTTGAATTACGTAACTTGATGCCAGATGCTGGATCGATGTGGCGAATACGCCAGACGTTGCTTAGTCCGGTAGTAACAGCGTGTCCCTTCACGGAAGAGAGCGCACGCATAGCTTCACGAGGTTGCCAAGAGGCCACAGCGCCGGCCCGCATTTACTGACCCCAGCACGATCAAGCGCCAACTGCCGCCCGTTCTCAGGCACACCGTGCTCGCTGCCGTCTCTCCAACGTCTCGCTAATACGCACACTTCCGCGTGCCGTGCCCAACGTTGTTCCCTTTCCAACCGTACTGTCCGCTATATCCTGAGCCGGCCCAGGCTCCGAAGACAAACTTCTACCAGAGGGAATCGATAGTGCCTAACCAAAGATAGCCCTGGCACCAGTCCCGCCACGGCTGAAATACATTTCTCTCCATGATTTTGATTCGCTGAATGCCTCTTTCCACATGCACTTAGAGGTGGTCCAACATTTGGTTTCTGGCCTCCCTCAAAGCTGAACATTTTTGACACAGCAGAAGTAAGTAAGCCAGACTGCAGTAACGCCAACCGGGGCTACCAAACATCCTGCCCCGACACCAGGCTTCTGCCCTTCCTAAGTGACAAAGAGAGCTAGCCTGGCAGGACGTCAGTGGGTGAAATCCACACAAGCACCGCCCATTTCAGCCATGCAGTATCAGTCACCTCCTACAGCCCGCATCCAGACGTATCCACTGCCTGTAACTGTCCTGATGCGGGTCGTCGAGCTGCCACTACGGACGCTGCCTCCGCTAACTGCTATTACCTGCACCTAGGCCTGTTGCTGCAGGGAGCCGAACTGATGCCTTCCAGTTGTGTGAGAAGGGGAACACCTACTGGCTGATTGCTGCCTACTACATGACCCCCCCAGCCAGTAATCCAAAGTTCATACCTGAGACTGAGTAGCAGAGTCGTCGTGCATTGGGCGGGCACCCTCTACTTCTGCAGGGGACCGCATGCTGGGGTAACTGGTTCAACTTAGCGCGCTCACTGTATTGAGCCGCCCATCTCTCCGCCAATGCGGCCGACTCTAGCAGACGCCACCCTAGCAGCCTGCTTCCAGCCAGGGAGCCTGGCGTAGCATTACTCCACCTACCGAAGCGCTGACGGCAGACTGTGCTCACTGTGGCCTACGAGCCCAGGGCCGGCCACGGTGGGCCGAACTTCACGCGTGCAGCGTGTAAGGGCCACGGGCCTGCCGAGGGCCAGTCTGTCAATCGGGTTTGTTCGGTCTTTCTCGGAAGTACTCGGAACGGCACAACATTTCATTTGGCATTGCAGTGCAGCATTTTTCGGTCGGCGCAACTTTCCGAGTTCAGCAGAATCGTGGTGTCAGCGCCGCTTACTTTTCACTCCTTCTTCGTGTTGTGAATGATGTTCACATATCCAGCGGCTATATGTGCAAAAAGAGGCATTCTGGTGATCTATAGTCAATCATTAAAAATAAATGACAGGAGATGGGGATGAGAATTCTCAGTTCGCATACACGTCGGGTATTGCTTATTTGCTATGAAACGAAATTACTACTATGCAGAGAGAATTTAAACATTTGGCTGACAATGCGCAAAAAACTACAACGATCGACAGATGGGGTTCTTTGTTCTGTAGAACAAGAAGTACTTTGTGCTATATTTTCGGGCACTTGAAGGAATTGGTTGAACGAAGAGTAAAATTCCAGGAGTTGTGCGCATTATTTCATTGTCAGTTGCAACAGTTTTCAGTGGAAACGATCGAAGAATACAGATTGCATATGGCATCATATTTTAGGGTAATTCATCACTGAGGAATAAAGTATTTATTGCACAAAAGCGTGTAATCAGAATAATAGCTGGAGTCTACCCAAGATCATCCTGCAGACATTTATTTAAGGATCTAGGGATATTCACAGTAGCTTCTCAGTATATATACTCTCTTATGAAATTTGTTATTAACAACCAAACCCAACTCAAAAGTAATAGCAGTGTGCATAACTACAATACTAGGAGATTTAATTACGTCATGTATTGGAAAATTTGACTCGTTCCACATCATTACGAAATATCGTATTCATGATCCATGGAACTAATATTAATCTAATCTAATCTAGACAGCCCAGTTCCCTAAGATCAGTGGCGTTAAAGAAAGCGCGACGTTTGAAGAATTCATCGTGACTTTGCAAGGTTTCGAGGGCACTGCCAGTCTTACATCTCTTTTCGAGCTGTTTTCGAGGCCATTTGCCTTTCAGCTGAAAGCGCCCTGTGCATGTGCAGACGTAACTGCTGGTAATCCCAGCTTCAGCAACGAATCTTTTTACTTTAAAACTGTCCATAACGTCTGCTTTGCTTTCCTCAGGTAGATTTTCCGAGTCCCCCTAAAGAGGTTGCGAAAGTGCTACAATATTTCTGTCTACATACTTGTGCCAAAGACCTTTTTTCCATTATGAAACTAAACAAGTAGCTATTATGAGATAACTTGAGTGTGGAACTCTGTGAAAATCGACTCATGTTTTCCACGTATGTTTCATATACTAAAAGGTACAGCGTGGTACTGCGGCAGAGCTCAGTCAGTGTGTGGGGGACATGGGTTCGACTGCAGGTAGAGTCGAATATTTAAACAAAGGTGCATGTTCTACGAGCACTTTCGTGAAGCGTAGTATACATAAAGCGCACGAGACTGATAATCGATAGATCGATTCTCGTTTCGGTCATTTTTCTTTATTTTTCCCTTCAGTTCGAATACCTACATGAATTAAATATAAAATTTATCTAAATAATGCTAATTAACACATCTAATGGTCATTTATCGAAAAACGCATGTCTTCTCATTTCTATTTATATATTGCACACAAAAATCCAGTTTTCATTGCAATAAATTCTTACTCATGTATCTTTTATATAAGATTGTTAATCAAGATGACATAATTTAAAAAAAATAGAAATTTGCATTTTACACTTTACGTAAATGCTCATGGAATGCACACCTTTGTTTAAATATTTGATTCCACTGGTATTCGATTGGATGGGATTGTTTGGGGGAAGAGACCAAACAGCGAGGTCATCGGTCTCATGGGATTAGGGAAGGAGTGGGAAGGAAGTCGGCCGTGCCCTTTCAAAGGAACCATCCCGGCATTTGCCTGGAGCGATTTAGGGAAATCACGCCAAACCTAAATTAGGTTGGCCGGACGCGGGATTGAACCGTCGTCCTCCCGATTGCGAGTCCAGTGTGCTAACCACTGCGCCACCTCGCTCGGTCACTGGTATTTGAACTCTAGGATGCATGCATAGATGTGTTAATGCGTTGTGCCTTCCAGAATCCCGATATCACACAGGGGGTAATAAGAAAACATTCCTGTACTGGTAGATAGGACAGCTTGGCTGTGGAAGTGGAAGGGTAGCCCACAACATAGACAGTCAACAGTATTCACAATTACAAGCACCCAAGCTTTAATGATCTTCCAGCAATAAAGGCTCTTAAAAAATCTCAATTAAGCAAGGACATAAACTTGATTACAAACATATGTTAACCTTCAACCAGTGAATAACCCCAATAAAGAATTACCAATCAATAAAACGTAGATAAAGGACTGCTTTACAAGAATGCTTAAATTAGGTAAAATCATGAAAGCTAAGTTACAAATTTTATGTTAAGCTTCAACAGGTGAATAACCCCAATAAACAATTCTCATTTAAATAAACAGACAGGAAAATGCCTTACCAAAATGCTTGAATTGTATAAAATCATGAAAAGCTGAGTTACAACTTTTCTCACAAACTACTTAGGAATTTACAGCAAATGAACAAGTTTGATCGGTTTAACCAGAAGGTAACTGCCAAGTACAAGCGACCGAAGCCACTCAGAGCGGACGACCGCCCCAACGCTGGTCATCAACCGACAACGTCACTGCCCAGTGGCCACCGTGCTAAAACAAAAATGGTTCAAATGGCTCTGAGTACTATGCGACTTAACTTCAGTCGCCTAGAACTTAGAACTAGTTAAACCTAACTAACCTAAGGACATCACACACATCCATGCCCGAGGCAGGATTCGAACCTGCGACCGTAGCGGTCGCTCGGTTCCAGACTGTAGCGCCTAGAACCGCACGGCCACTCCAGCTGGCTGTGCTGAAACAGACTAACGTTTCGGTAAGCGACCGACAGAAACACAGGAGTAACAGTGACAAAGTCGGCGTACGCCTTACGAAACACGGCACACCCTGAAGCGGGAGCAGGCACGGCTGACTAGCGGCCATACAACCGCGAGCAAACAAATCTCACGCCGCCCGTACTAACGCGGGAAATGATAGTGAGCGCAGAGTAGCAACCGTGCCTACCCCTCGACCACAGAATGTGCCCTGTCTCCTTGTCTATGGTAATACAATTTATAGCATACAAGAAACGATTGAATAATGGCATTAGTTCAACGTAATATCGGTTAACAGTTAGGTCCAGTAAAGATTTACCAACGGATTTACCTTCAAATCAACTTCCGGACCACAGGCGGAAATTAGTAAGCTTGGCATAAGTTTTCACCAGAGCGATAAACAAGAAATCAAATTAAACAGTTGCCAAAAATACAGTCACGATACGCAAGCCCTTCAAGATCTTGCTATCTTACTCACAGTTATCATTAACGGCGAAACATACACAAATGTATGACAAGAAATTCACCATTGAAAGCAAAAAAAAAAAAAAAAAAAAAAAAGAAAAACAACACACCACAAAGGTTAAATTAATTAATTTGCAGACGAGCCAGTCACTGAAATCTCAGTTCCACAAGATTAGGAATAACCTCACTCGGCAGCAATACATTTGAGTGCGTGATAACTAGGTTGCCCAAACAGGACTCCAAAACCCAAAACAACAGGTCACACGTTAGCTGTCTTGTTCTCGGATACTAGGCATCACCGGGCTAAGACAATCACGACAGAAAAAAATATATACATCTCTAAAATTACAGCTGACCGCAGCAAAACGAATGAGTCAGAGTGCATGAACGTAAAGCACAAGCCACTGTTCCAGCCGGAGCGTAACATTTCCAATGCACATACGGACAGAACAACACACATGGGCATAAAGGGAGCAGCAGATGCGTACCAAGCAAACTATACTGCGCCAAAATACGACCCACGTCCATTCCACAAACCGGAGCACTGCTCCCGGAGCTGGTGTCTGCTCGCTGGACTGCCGCAACTCTCTGTTCCCCGGAAAGCGATGCTGACCGCCGCCTTGCTCAACGCTCCCTTCTCGGCGTGCACAACAATTCTTCTCTTGTCTCCTCAGAGTGCGGCCGCAATGCCCGTTCTCCCCTGCTGTCCGCCCCAGACTCCCGTACTCGCACTCACTCCCTCGTTAGGACCCGCTCCGACAAGAGGCGCTCGCGATCGCACATAGTGCCAACCTCAACCAGAGGAGTAATAGATAGCGTCTTGCGCCCAAGAGCCGCGCCACGGCTCAATTCCCCAGACTAAGGCTCGCTCATCCAACCTGGACCATTCTGACGATTGTTGCAGGGAGTGTTTCCTTTCAGACGCGTCACGCCGTACACTCCAATGACCATCTACCCGATGCAGCACATAAAGTGATTAATCTGAAACGGCGAACTGTTGTCACTCAGTTGATTTCCAGCTGTAGTAATGAGGTGCAAATTCCAGCCTTCGTCGCCGATGAACAGCAGTCACCATGGGTACATGAACCAGGCGACTGTTGCGGAGACCAACACGCAGCAATGTTCGCTGAAGTCGCTGATCAGACACTGTTGGTAGCTGCTTGATTCATTTGGGCCGTCAGTTGCTCAACAGCTGCACGTCTGTTCTCCCGAACACATCTCCACAGGCGTCGTTCACAGTATATTTTAACCACGGTGGCACGCAAACATTTTACAGTGTTAGCCTTTTCGTAAATGCTTCCATCCTTGGCCTGAAACCCAGTGATCACGGCCTTTTGGAGGCAGATAAATCGTCCTGTTTCTGCATTATGACAATGTCGGCGCTGTTTTGCGAGTACCCACGACGCGTTTCATATACCCTCCATTGCTAGTGCTACAACCTGCCCCCTGTGAGTGGTTATTGCACACTGACGTCGAGCATAAGCGGTGGTCACTTGACTTGTGTAGTAGAAATCTAAGTATGCAGAAGCAAAAAGGGAGGAAAATATCTAATGGAATGAAGTTGCTGAAGAGAGGACGAGAGTTTGAGGAAAGGATATCAGGAACGTGGGGAACAGGAATCAAGATATCAAAACTGATAGGGGTGAAGAAACCTTTCTTCAGTAAAAGGATTCTATTGGTACTAGACATTGATGTAGAGGTAAGGGAGAAAGTTCTGAAACTGTACGTCTAGTACAGTGTTAAGTGAAATGTGGACCATCAGAAATTCTTAAAATAAGACGACTTAAACATTTGCAACGTGGCGTTATCCAGGACTGTTAAAAACTAACTGGAGATATCATAGACGAAATGAAGGAGTACTGTAAAGAGTAGATGAAATCATAAGTCTGTGGATGACTGCAAGATCTGTTACACATCTAACAACAGGTGTGTTGACGATGGAAGCAAATGTGGACGGGGAAAAATACTAAAGTGGGATAGAACAAGCATACGTAGATTGTAAGAAATGATGGGTGTAATACATACATAAGGATAACAAGATTAACACAAGAATGAAAAAGATCGAGTTCGACATCGAACGAACCGAAAGACCGTAGTTTTAGAAACGAAACTACAGAAAAAAATCAGGAAGGTCTAGGAGAAAGTGTGAGGAGATACAGTGAAAACATAAGAAAAACAATTCAGCTAAAGAAAATTGTATATAAACGTAAGCACCACTCACGGTATGAGCATTAAGCTTGTTGTGACTAGCCGACTGCTGCCTACAAGGCAGTACCAGGGACGGCCTACGTTCGTTGAACATGTCCTCAGCATATTATCAAGCTTTCCAGTCATCATTGCCAATAGATGAATCTTGCTGACGCCGCTGCTTTTTTATTCAAACAGCTTCTCGTTTGGTATCTCGAGGCAGACTGGATCCTGTTCCAGATCTCCGTACACCATAAAAAATCTGAGGAAGTACCGCGAATCGAACCCGAGTCCTTCTGCAATTCTGTTTTTTTCGTCGTTGTTATTCTGCAGTTCTGTGTCCGCCTCCGTAGCGTAGCCGTAGCATTACCGCTTACCACGCAAGGGGCCCGAGTTCGATTTCCGGCAGGGGACTGAGTGTTATGTGTCCATGATTTTCATCATCACTGACTCAAGTCGCCAAAGTGGCGTCAACTAAAAAACGACTTGCAATACAGCGGCCGAACTCCCGGAATGGGGCCTCCCGGCCAACAATGCCATACGATCATTTCATCTCATTTCATTTGCAGTTCCGTGCAGACGTAAAGTGACTCAATTTCCGCTGATCAAAACTTTACCGTTCTTTGTTACTAAGGTAGCCAATTCCCTGACCCAAAATGATGAGCCACTGTGCAGGCTAAAGAAGCTGTTTTGTCGTATTTTTCGCCTTATTTGTGTGTCGTGAGAGTACTTTAATCCTGAATTTCTGACATGATAATCAGAATAAAGGCGACTTTTTTGCTGCCCGAAAGAAAATGTTCAAACTAACGTAAAAGCTGACGTAACAAGCACTAATCATGTAGGGCTGACATTATACTGAGATGACAAAAGTTATGGGATACCTTCTAATATCGTGTCGGACTTCCTTTTGCCCGGCGTATGTAGCAACTCGGCTTGGCATGGACCCAAGTCGTTGGAAGTCTCTTGCAGAAATAATGAACTATGAAACCTCTATAACCTTCCGCTATTGCGTAAGTGTTGCCAGTGCAGGATTTTGTGCACGAACTGACCTGTCGATTATGTCCCATAAATGTCCGACGGGATTACTGTCGGGCGATCTGGTTGGCCAAATCGTTCACTCGAACTGTCCAAAATGTTCCTCAAACCTATCGAGATCAACTGTGACCCGTTGACTTAGCGCTTTATCATCCATCGTTGAATGGCTACCAATGGACTCCCAGTAGCTGAACATAGCCACTTGCAGTCAATGACCGTTTCAGCAGGACCAGAGGAAGATATCCATTCCATGTAAACACAATGAACACCAGTAAGGAGCCACCACCATCTTGCACAGCTACTTATTGCGAACTTGCCTTCGTGGTGTCTGCACCACACTCGAATCCTACCGTCATATCTTACCAACTGAAATCGGGACTCAGCTACCAGGCCACGGTTTTCCACTCGTCTAGCGTCGAACCGATACAGTAACGAGCCCAGGAGAGGCGCTGCAGGCGATGACGTGGTGTCAGCAAAGGCACCCGAATCGGTTGTCTACTGCCATGGCCAATTAACGCCAAATTTCGCCGCACTGTCCTGACGGATACGTTCGTCGTACGCCCCACATTGATTTCAGCGGTTATTTCATGCAGTGTTGCTTGTCTGTTAGTACTGACAACTCTACGCAAACACTGCTGCTCTCGGTCGTTAAGTGAAGGCCATCTGTGGTAAGAGGTAATACCTGAATCGGAATATTGAATTCCCTAACGATTTCCGAAACATCTGCCTCTAGCTGCGACTACCATTCCTCGTTCGAAGTCTGTTAATTTCGGTGGTTTGGCCTTAATCACGTCGGAAATCTTTTCGTATGAGTCACCTGAGCACAAATGACAGCTCCGCCAGTGTACTGCCTCTTTATACCTTGTGTACGCGAAACTACAGTCTTCTATATACCAGTATATGCCTGTGCAATCCTATGACTTTTGTCATCTCAGTCTACTTTATTGATAGTTACATCCAAATAAAGATTCAAAATAAAAATCTCACTGTGGGTGAATTTTTAGTTACTTAACCGTGACCTGAATGTATTTTTTATAGTAATCTAAATGACAAAGAATGCATGGTCGTTCCTTAGCATATCTTCATTCATTCTTTGTATAGTTGCATTATTAGTACATGAAACTGAGACGGAAGTCAGTATAATGTACCTTACATGAATCCACCTGCAAAAACTTTGAATAAATATCGTTCACCAATCGCAGCAGGACATTTTTAAGATAATGTTTTCATTTTGGTACGTGTAAATGAGACTACGAACGCAGGGTTCCCTTTTTTTAATACCAAAATCGTTACTCATTTAACAAGCTTGTAAGACTTGATTGTGCTACGAGGATGAATGTTTCATTACAGACCTCTGCATAGGTCATTCTTGGAATAGTAACGGAACACAGGAATCCTTTTATTAAATTACTCTAACACTTACAAAGCTTGTGTGTCTTATTGTTTAATGTTAACCGCACATGAATATGAAAATACTTTCGGTTCAAAGTTGAAATGTTTACACGTACTCAAGTCAATAAACTTAAATAAATTAATTGCGATTTCTACATTTCCCTTAGAAAATGCGGTTTTCAAGTAGTTGCAACCCATCGGATTACGTAATTTATTATTTTAAGAGGTTAGAAACCATTGTTGATTAATATTATAATAAAAAAGGCTATCAAATGCACTTAACAGGAAAAGAAGGAAGATCTTATCTAATGTGAAGTTCTCAGTGATTACCTTAACGCGTACACAGTTTTGATAAACACACACATTTTCCTGTTCAGATATAAGAAATGGAGAACGCTGATCTCCTTTTGCAAAACTTGTGAAACGACGGGTTTTTTTCCTCTTAGAAAAGCATCTTCAAACAATGCTTCACATTCCACGCCCAAGCTTAACACTGCTACACGGTATATTGTTCTCCAGTTTCCCACATTGCCATCATATGACGTGCTTGCGTCAATATTCTCCCATTAAAGGCAATTTGAGAGTCATATTTCCAGAGTAGCTCCCAACGTCTGCCACACACTAGGTCCTTTCTTCAGGCGCGAAGACTCGACACGCCACAATACTGGTACTACTTCTACCCCGTGGTAGAACACAACGTTGAAACACTAGGGGCAGTCCTTCCTGTGGGACGAATCAGCTCGCACAAAGATTGCTGTGTTGGTGTAGTTTGGAAACAATCTCATAAATATTGCAAATTCACTAAAACTTTTTCAGTATTGCCTCTTACAGAACGCTTTGTAACATCATGATCAATACAAACAGAACAAGTGCGACGTACATTTTATAATTGATACGTGCACAGGCAAATACTGGTATATAGGAGACTGTAGTATCAATGTAGAATGTCGATAAAACTGAGTAGTCAGTGCAGATTGTGTAGGTGTTTGCGGTAGTCTTGTTACGTTACTAATAGATAACAGTAACAGTATATAAAAAATAACATAACGTTATGTTGGCGAGACACGATTTTTTATCAATTGATGTGAAAAATTATTGAAGTATACCGAGATCTATTCAAATGTTTACATGAGTCAAGTAATGATTCGGAAGAAACAAACAATATTGAAAATTACGATATTGTTCAAGTATTGTCAGCGGAGATACGTGGAAATTGAAATGAAGAGTAAAGAGTGAGACCTGAAGACAACATTTCAAAAAGTCGGGGGCAAAGAGATACAATATTTGCTATTTGTTAAATTATTAAGGAATGACAACTCAGAAAGGTAATGAGCCAAAACTGTAACAATGCTTCAGTTAGTCTATGTGCTAAATTATTAAGGAATAACAACTGAGAAAGCCAATTAGCCAAAACTATAAGAGACCTTCATTTAGTCTATGTTACGAGAAAGGAGACAGAGGCTCCCCTCTGTAATGTGTAAAATTTTTACATAAATTATCATCACACTCATACAAGAACTTTGGGTCTTAAACAGGGAGAGAAACAAATTTGCTTTAAAGTGAATAGAAGAACACAGTGGATCGTTTGAAAGCCGTGAACGAAATAGTGGGAAGGACAAATGCATATGAAATACCATTTAGCTGAGATTCACTGGTTTTGAGAAACTCTTTGATTCAGTTTCAACAAAATATGTACTTGGCTACACACGACGTAATTGTCGATTTTAAGAAGGTCGTGACTGGAGAAAGATGATTTTTTTCTTCTTTCATTGTACCTGCTTTGTGGTTCTCCCATGACACAGCAAATCTCTCAGAAAATAGCTTGTATGAGCGCTTGAAGGGAATCAATAGAAAAGAGACTATTAGATCAGTATCAACACAAGTAAAACTTGGATACTGGAACGTAGTCGACTTACATCAGGCGATGATGAGAAAATCAGATTAGAAAATGAGATACTAATATTATAGACGCGGTTTGTTATTTGGGAAGCAAAACAACTGATGAAGTAATGAAGGTATGATATGCAAACTGGCAATAGCGAGAAATGCATTTCTTAAGAAGTGAAATTTACTTCCGTAGGATATAAACTGATGTCTTAAGCCGCGTTTTATGAAGGTTCATAGTGTACTTCTGGGTGTTCTGCCAAGTTGTTTTTCCATTTTCTGCACAATATTTTGACCAGTCTGGTTGAAGTCCAGGCAGCGAGTACATAATAACAGAAAAATTCGTAGCACCTGAAGAAGACGGCTGTGTCTACGTCGAAATTACGTGCGTAGAATGGAAAGAACAATTCTGTAGAACACCCAGAAACACAGCGCATTATTAATCAATCGTGCCGAGAAAATCTGAGAGGGTATTTGTCTGGAGTGTAGTTTTGTATGGAAGTGAATTGCGGGCGATGAAAGGTTAAAAACAGGAGAAACACCGCGATCAAACCTGAAGACCACCTAACAGTTGATCTACCGTCATGTCACCGTATTATTCATCACTGGATGCACTTCAGAGGAGAAGAAAGCACAAAGTATAGGGTAGATATTGGTGCCGAGAGAATCAGCAACTGTTTTGATATTTAAAACAATTCTAATTCTGGTATTTAAAAGAATTCTAATGTTTTCCTCAGTCTCTGTCACAAATTTTTAACTATTGTACATTCCTCTGATATCAGGTTCTGAATGTACAAGTCGGGTTGCTGACGCAACTACTTAGATCGGGAGGTGATCAGGAGCGAACGAAACTTGTTATGTGATCAAAACTGAGCAGCCGAGACTCATGAATAAATGAGAATTGTTTTACGAATAGAAGATTTTGAAATACGGCGGTGCAGAAGTTTGCTGAAGATTAGCTACATGGACCGAATAACTGTTGAAAGGGTACTGAGTCGATTCTATGACACTTCTTGGCTAACTGAAGGAATCGATTGACTGAACACATATTGAGACATCAAGGAATTGTCCTTTTGGTAATAGAGGGATCTAAGGGTATAAACATTGTAGGCCAAAGCTTGAATATAGTAAGCAGTTTCAAACAGATGTAGGTTGCAGTATCTCTGTAGACATAGGGCTGTTACAGGATAGACCTGCATCTTCCAGGTGAAGACCATAACAGCAATAAAATATCATACCTGATGATCACTGGTTTCACCATCTTTTAATCGTCAATGTCCCCAAATGGATAGGTTCAAAAATGTTCAAATGTGTGAAATCTTAAGGGACTTAACTACTAAGGTCCTCAGCCCCTAAGCTTACACACTACTTAACCTAAATTATCCTAAGGGCAAACACACACACCCATGCCCGAGGGAGGACTCGAACCTCCGCCGGGACCAGCCGCACAGTCCATGACTGCACGAATCGATAGGTATTTTATTTCACAGATATGATGATGGGTATAGATCAGACATTGTGACAATGAAACCTCTGGTTGTTGTCAGGTGTGTGACCAAAACGAAAATAAAAAACTTTTACTAAGGAGCCACTGATTCAATATGGTGACGACCAACGATCCTTTCTTTCAGTGCGAATACAAACCATGCCCGATCTCTTACGGGAATCAAGGACTGCGAGTAAAGGGTTAATGGGTAGGTGACGCTGCGTCAGTAGTGAGTAACAGGCCGGGAATATCAGTAGGGAAGAAAGCGTGCTCGGATGGCCGAGGAAGTCAAGGTGACCGTTCGCATAAAGCGGCAAATCCAGGTTCCAGGCCCGCTTCGACGCAAATTTTCACCTGATGTCATTGGTACATTTCGATGTCCAAATGCGGCTAACGTCGTTAAAACCTTTGAACGACTCAATCTATGTTAGTAAAATGCTACATGCAAAAGCTTGCTCTAGAAAAGATCCGTACTCAAACACTGAGAAGTTGAACGGGTCATACCAGTACATAAATAAGAACATAGATGTAATTCGCTGCATCATAGACCAACATTACCATCATCATCATCATCGATTTGTAGCAGGATTTTGGAACGTAAACTGTATTCCGACATTTTGAAATACCTTGAAGAAAAGTATGTATTGTCAAATAACCACCATGGCTTTAGAAAATATCATTCTTGGAAATCACAACGTACTGAATGGTATCGATAGAGGAGCTCAGATTGCTAATATGTTTCTAGATCTCCAGAAGGATTTAGAAATCGTCCCTCAGAAACAGCTTCTAATCAGACTTCGTGTCTTTTGAGTATCATGTCAGCTGTGCGGTTGGATTACTCTTTCCTGCCAGAAAAGACACAGTTCATAGTAACTGACGAAAGAACATCTGGCGATACCGAAGTGAAATCTGGGGCTCCCCCAGCAGACCGTATAGACCCTCTGCTGTTGGTAATATATACAGGGTGTTACAAAAACGTACGGCCAAACTTTCAGGAAACATTCCTCACACACAAAGAAAGAAAATATGTTATGTGGACATGTGTCCGGAAACACTTAATTTCCATTTTAGAGCTCATTTTATTACTTCTCTTCAAATCACATTAATCATGGAATGGAAACACACAGAAACAGAACGTAGCAGCGTGACTTCAAACACTTTGTTATAGGAAATGTTCAAACCGTCCTCCGTTAGCGAGGATACATGCATCCACCCTCCGTCGCATGGAATCCCTGATGCGCTGATGCAGCCCTGGAGAATGGCGTATTGTATCACAGACGTCCACAATACGAGCACGAAGAGTCTCTACATTTGGTACCGGGGTTGCGTAGACAAGAGCTTTCAAATGCCCCCAGAAATGAAAGTCAGGAGGGTTGAGGTCAGGAGAGCGTCGAGGCCATGGAATCGGTCCGCCTCTACCAATCCATCGGTCACCGAATCTGTTGTTGAGAAGCGTACGAACACTTCGACAGAAATGTGCAGGAGCTCCATCGTGCATGAACCACATGTTGTGTCGTACTTGTAAAGGCACATGTTCTAGCAGCACAGGTAGAGTATCCCGTATGAAATCATGATAACGTGCTCCATTGAGCGTAGGTGGAAGAACATGGCGCCCAATCGAGACATCACCAACAACGCCTGCCCAAACGTTCACAGAAAATCTGTGTCGATGAGGTGATTGCACAATTGCGTGCGGATTCTCGTCAGCCCACACATGTTGATTGTGAAAATTTACAATTTGATCACGTTGGAATGAAGCC
Source organism: Schistocerca americana (assembly GCF_021461395.2). NCBI lineage: Eukaryota > Metazoa > Arthropoda > Insecta > Orthoptera > Acrididae > Schistocerca > Schistocerca americana. Next base: position 288,949,142 of record NC_060125.1, read on the forward strand.
TTAACCCACAAAGAGAACATTTGCACTGAAATGAGGATTGACACATTGTTGGATGAACCATTCGCAGAAGTGTACCCGTGGAGCCCAATCAGCTGCTGCTGATAGTGCCTGCACACGCTGTACATGGTACGGAAACAACTGGTTCTCCCGTAGCACTCTCCATACAGTGACGTGGTCAACGTTACCTTGTACAGCAGCAACTTCTCTGACGCTGACATTAGGGTTATCGTCAACTACACGAAGAATTGCCTAGTCCATTGCAGGTGTCCTCGTCGTTCTAGGTCTTCTCCAGTCGCGAATCATAGGCTGGAATGTACCGTGCTCCTTAAGACGCCGACCAATTGCTTCGAACGTCTTCCTGTCGGGACACCTTCGTTCTGGAAATCTGTCTCGATACAAACGTACCGCGCGACGGCTATTGCCCCGTGCTAATCCATACATCAAATGGGCATCTGCCAACTCCGCATTTGTAAACATTACACTGACTGCAAAACCACGTTTGTGATGAACACTAACCTGTTGATGCTACGTACTGATGTGCTTGATGCTAGTACTGTAGAGCAATGAGTCGCATGTCAACACAAGCACCGAAGTCAACATTACCTTCTTCAGTTGGGCCAACTGGCGGTGAATTGAGGAAGTACAGTACATACTGACGAAACTAAAATGAGCTCTAACATGGAAATTAAGCGTTTCCTGACACATGTGCATATAACATCTTTTCTTTATTCGTGTGTGAGGAATATTTCCTGAAAATTTGGCCGTACCTTTTTGTAGCACCCTGTATAAACGATTTAGGAGAGGGTCTGAGTAGCCTCTATTACGTCAGGGGACCAAAATAAATTCTTTTGCTTTTTCCGAATCCTTTATTTACTGATTGGTTTGATGCGGCCAACCACGAATCCCCTTCCTAAGCTAACCTTTTCTTCCCAGAGTGGCACTTGCAGCCTACGTCCTCAGTCACTTGCTGGATGTATCGCAATCTCTGTCTTCCTCTACAGTTTTCTCCCTCAGTAGCTTTCTGTAGTACCATGGAAGTTATTCCGTGATGTCTTAATTTATGTCACCTTCCTGTGCCTTCTTCTTGTCAGTGTTACCCGTATTTCTTTTCTTCGACTATTCTGCGCAGAACCTCCTCATTCTTTACCTTATCAGACCACCTCATTTTCAACATTAGTCTTTAGAACCACATCTCAAACGCTTCTATTTTCCTCTGTTCCAGTCTTCCCACATTCCATGTCTCACTGCCAAAACAATTCTCTGCTCCAAACGTACATTCTCCGATATTTCTTCCTCAAATTAAGACAAATGTTTGGTACTGGTGGATTTCACTTGGTCAGGAATTCTCTTTATCCCACTGCTAGTTTGCTTTTTATGTCCTCCTTGCTCCGTCTGTCATGGATTTTTTTGGTGCCTTGGTATCAGAATGCCTCAACTTCATCTATTTCATGACCATCAATTCTGATGTTAAGTTTCTCGCTGTTCTCATTTCCGCCAGTTCTCATTAATTTCGTCTTTCTTCGATTTACTCTCTATCCTCATTCTCTACTAATTATACCGTTCATTTTATTTAACAGATCCCGTAGTTCTTCTTCGCTTTCACTGAGGATAGCGATGTCATCAGCGAAACTTAGCACCGATATCCTATCATCCTTAATTTTAATCCCACTCTTGAGCCTTTCTTTTATTTCCTTCATTATTTCTTCGACATATAGATTGAAGAACAGGGACGACAGACTACATCGCTTTCTTACACCCTTTTAGATCAGTGCACTTCGCTCTAGGTCTTCTACTCTGAATGTTCCCTCCTCGTTCTTGTACATAGTACCCTTCCTTATGCCTATTTTTCTGCGGATTCTGAACATCTTGTTCCATTTGACATTGTGGAACGCATTTCCCAGGTCGACAAATTCTGTGAACGTGTCTTGATTTTTCTACCATCTCGCTTCCATTATCAACCTCAACACCAGAACCGTCTCTCTGGTGTTTTTACCTTTCCTAAAGCCACACTGATCATCACCTAACAGTTCATCAGTTTTCTTTTCCATTCTTATGCCTGTCAGCAACTTTGATACATGAGCTACTGAGCTGATTGTGCGATAATTCTAAAACACCTGTCGGCTCTTACAATCTTCGGAATTGTGTGGCTGATGTTTTTCCAAAAGTCTGATGGTATATGGACAGTCTCATACAATATACGCACCACCGTGAATAGTCGTTTTGTTGTCATTTCCCCGAATGATTTTAGAAATTCCTATGGAATATTGTGTATCCCTTCGGTCTTACTAAATTTTAAGTCGTCGAAAGCTCTTCTAAATTCAGATTCAAATACTGGACCCCCTGTTTCTTCTGTTTCCCTTTGCATTACGTAATCAGATAGCTGCTCCCCCTAGAGGAGGCCATCAATGTGCTCTTTCCACCTATCCGCTCTCTTCTCAGCATGTATCAGTGGAATTACCCATTTACACTTAATGCTACCACCCTTGCTTTTACTTTAGCCGCAGGCTGTTTTGACTTTTTTATATGCTGAGCTAGTCCTTCCGACTGTCATATCTTTTCCGATATCTTCATATTTATCATGTAGCCATATCGCCTTCCCTTTCCTGTACTTGTTACTTATTTCATTTCTAAGTGACTTGTATTTCTGTATTCCTAAATTTCCTTGAATATTTCTCTACTTCCTTCTTTCGTCGATCAGCCGACGTATTTCTTGTTTTAGCCAGGGTTCCTTCGCAGGTAGCTTTCTTGTATCTATGTTTTTCTCTCCAGCTTCTATGATTGATCTTTTTAGCTATTCATTATCGTAGCATCAACAACGTCAGAGAAATTAATCGTATCTCTTCATTCTTTAGTACTTCCGTATGCTACGTCTTTGCTATTGAGTCTTCCTGGCTAGTCTCTTAAACTTTAGCCTACTTTCCACCACTAATAAATTGTGATCTGAATCTATGTCTGTCTATGGGCACTCCTTACAATGCAGCATCTGGCGATGATGTAATCCAGCTGGAATCTTCCTGTACCTCCCGGTCTTTTCCAAGAATACCGCCGTCCCCTCGTGCATTCTTGAACAGAGGATTTGCTATTAATAACTGATATTTGTTGCGGAACTCAACTAGTCTTTCTCCTCTCTCATTCCTAGTACCAAGAGCATATGCTTCCTTCTACTTCTTCCCCTACAATCGCATTCCAGTTCCCGATGAGAATTAAATTTTCATCTCCCTTTAAGTAGTGAATTACCTCTTCAGTATCATCATATACTTTCCCTATCCCTTCATCTGCTGCTTGCGATTTCGGTATGTTTACCTGAACCATTGCTATCGGAGTTGGTTTGCTGTCGATTCTGATGAGAACGATACTGAACTGTTTACAGTAACACATACTCCGTACCACCTTCCTGTTCATAAGGAATTCTTCTCCCATTAGTCCCTTTTCTGCTTCTGTTTATATTACCTTAAACTCCTCTAACCAGAAATCCTCATGTCCTTTCCGTTTCATTTCACTGACCGACACTATATATAAATTGAGCCTGTGCTTCTCCTTTGCAGATTTTCTACCTTCCCTACCAAACTGATGACATTATTGACCCCGACTCGCAGGACGTTATCGGCTCGTTTGCTATTCACTATTTTTCTCATGGTCACCTCCCCCTTGACAGTCCCCTCAGGAGAACCTAACTGGGGACTATTCCGGAATCTTTACCCAATGAAGAGATCATCATGAGGTTTCGTTACGTGTCTTTAATACAGTGGTTTCCATTGCCTTTTGCATCCTCATGCCGTTAATCATTGCTTATTCTTTCGCCTTTTAGGGGCTGCTTCCAACCCCAAGGGCAAGAGAGTGCCCTGAACTTTTGTCCGCTTTTCCACCCTCTTTGACAAGGCCATTGGCAGAATGAGAATGATTTCTTATGCCGGAAGTCTTCGGCCGAAATTACTGACGACTTTTATTCAGAATTTGCGGGGTCTGAAGCCAGGGCCGATTGCTAATCTAAGAAGCTACCGCTACACCACTGATGAATGTTACAAAATGACTCATACATGACCTCCGCATTACGGGAAAAAGAGTCATGTGACCCTTAGCGATCAAAATTGTGTTGTGATCCACATAGGTGCTGAACATTTTCCGTTAATTTTCTGTTACATGATAAATAACACAGATTTAAAGGATGTCGAACTGTGTATCCTCTGTCAAACACTTACGTCTGAATTGCAGAGTGATAATGTAAATGTAGATGAAGAAAATAGATTGCATATCAATATACCAGAACGACCTTCACTTTTTGATGACATGCATAAATGCAAGAACGTAATGGGTCGGGCATGAAAACACACATGACGCTAGTGTAATATCCTTTAATATTTGTTACTTTAAAAGCGTGTTTTCGGGTTTGAAGCCATAAATATGTATGAGTATGAAAAATTTGTATGACTGTAAAATTTTTTATGGGATCAAATGCTTTAAAATTTAAAATGATCCAACAAAAGCATTTCGCAGACACACTCATTTATCATTTTGTACTTGATGTTGGTGTAACAGCCGAAAATCTGTTTGCAAAATAATAAATATTTTATAATTTTACAACAGTATTGTGTGTCTTATCCTTCATGATATATACAATATTCTGCCAACAAGCGACAGAACAGTCAGTTGAAAATCCCCATGAAAAAAAATCACAATAACTATAGAGTACTGTGCAGTCAACGTATTGAAAAAAAATTGTACTAATTAAAATGGAATGAGCGGATGAATTTATTTGGGACAGTTGAATGCATCATCTCCACAAACAGGAAAGGAAATAGAGAGAAGAGGGAAATGACATGAAGCACTCCTGTTAAACTAAAAAGTGTGTTCAAGACGAAGATTCCAAAGCTATGGAAAATAAAGTTTACCATTAGTGAATTTAGGTCTTTTTTGTTTTATGAGAAAACTATTCAATAGCTGACTGTACTCAAAAATCCATGAAGAGATGCGTGGTGGGAATTATTGGGAGAGATGAGAAAACTAGTAATTGGTCATGGCACAGAGTGCAGTGGAAGATTACATTATAATCGTAATGAGAATGAAATTAAAATGAACTCTGAAGTGACAAAAGTCATGAGTTAGCAATACGCACTTACACAGATGGCGGCGGTATCGCGTACACAAGTTATAAAAAAATGGTTCAAATGGCTCTGAGCACTATGGGACTTAACTTCTGAGGTCATCAGTGCCCTAGAATTTAGAACTACTTAAACCTAACTAACCTAAGGACATCACACACATCCATGCCCGAGGCAGGATTCGAACCTGCGACCGTAGTGGTCGCGCGGTTCCAGACTGTAGCGCCTAGAACCGCTCGGCCACCCCGGCCGGCACAAGTTATAAAAGGGCAGTGCATTGACGGAGCTGTCATTTGTACTCAGGTGATTTATGTGAAAAGGTTTCCGACGTGATTATTTCTGCACAACGGAAATTAACAGACTTTGCACAGGGGACGGTCGTTGGAGCTAGATGCAGGGGACATTCCATTTCGGATTTCGTTAGGGAATTCAGTATTCCGAGATCCACACTGTCAAGAGTGTGCCGAGAATGCCAAATTCCAGGCATTACCTCTCACCATGGACAACGCAGTGGCGTTAATGGTTGTGGCAGAAGATGACAACGCGATTGCCTTAGTACGAGCGCGACGTCGCCTGCGGCGCATCTCCTAGGTTTGTGGCCAAATCGGTTGACCCCTAGACGACTGGAAAATCGTGGTAATAGCTGATGGTAGTGTTGGAGTGTAGCGCAGACCCCACGGAGCCATGGACCCAAGATGTCAACAAGACACTATGCAAGCTGGTAGTGGCTCCATAATTGTGTGGGCTGCGTTTACATGGAATGGACTGGGTCATCTGGTCCAACTGAACCGATCATTGACTGGAAATGGTTATGTTCGGCTACTTGGAGACCAAACAACGATGGAATTTTTATGGATGACAATGCGCGATGTCAGTGGGCCACGAACCCCATCAGAAATTTAGAGGACATAATCGAGAGGTCAGACCGTGCAGGTACACGAGGAAACAACAAATAATGGAGAAATTGAGAGAAGTTGGGAAGCAGAATTAGGACAAATTACACTGGAAGAAATGGAAATAGCTGTGAAGAAGATGAATGGGGGAGAAGCCCCAGGACCTGATGAAGTATCAGTGGACATGATAAGAGCAGCAGGTCCAGTCGGAATGCAGTGGCTGTTGGTGGAGAAATAGTACAACACCTGACGATTGGAGAAGAGGAGACATTGTTTCCATCTTCAAAAAATGCAATAAAAGACTTTGTAAAAACTACAGAGGAATAATCCTTATGAGTCATACAGTCAAGATTTTTGAAGAAATTTTACTAAATCGAATAAGTGAAAAGATAGAAAAGGAGCTGAGTGAAGAACAGCATGGGTTTAGGAAAGAAATAAGCACGATCGACCTGATATTTTCTGTCCGTCAACTTGAGAGGCACCCACATGCCTTGCTCATACTGTGGCATCAAGCAGTCAGGCCTGCAAGATGAGTGGTCTGCCAAGTGAGTGGATTCATTCTTATTTATCGAGTACCATGAACTCTCGTACTCACAATTAAGTCACTAATCAACCTCCTGTATGAATAATACGCAACAGAAACGCGCATCTGACTATCAGTAATTTACAGAACTCTGACTGTTCACTACGCACTGGCAATACCACATTTTCTTTTTTCTTTTATTTAACGGCTTTTATCGACATGTGCCCACCGCACTGAATATGAATGGCGCACACATTATAAATTCGGGACATCATGACAACATGCAATTCGAAGGAAATGTCCACCAATCTTTTTCTTTTCACTATCTTATTTATTCCAATAAGGTCTATAACCTAAACACACAAATTCTATAACCTACAACAATAACACATGAGAAATTCCGCCCAGTGGGCATGGCTTCACATTGGTGATTCTCTACCTTATGGTCTCGTAATTATTTAATGCTACAGTGCACTTTCTGGATAGGATGGTGGATCTTTTATTATATCACGCAAAGTAATATTAAGAACATATTCATCACACACGCGAGTCCTCAACTGATACCATGGACGAGTACTTCACTTTATCCTTTGTCTCATACACAGATTGAGACTCACATAGTACTCACCACGTGGAAGTACTCGCCTCTAATTTCAAGTCCTGCACACGCCATTTCTTAAATATTTCAACTTATGGTACACAAGCTATTTCTTAAATATTTCAACTTATTGTACACACACTAGTAATTCAGCTTAACTTAAGCACACGGAAGTATTTCAACTTATTGCTACATGTGGTTTCATTGTGACCATTGGTCACTTCCGAAGATTACTATGATCCCATTAATATTCCCCCCACAAAAGTTCCTGAAATAGAGAAATTATTATTTCAAACTACTCTTAAATATTTTACTTGCATACCATGTCTCCACTCTTTTGTCTTTATGGAGCACAACTAAGACAGGTCTTAACAGCACAAGATCCAGCGGCAGAGTGCTGAAACATGGCCGTTCTTCAGGTCCTCTCGCACCTCTGCTGAAGTGGGGGAGCACCTTGCTACCGTATTGGTCAGCCACATTTCAGGCGCTCAGAGCTCCGGTAAGTTTCATCTCTTTGGTTCCACAAAAGGTGGCTAAAGGATCGTCTCAAAGATGATCATATATTCACATTCACTATCTGCGGTTAGCAGACGACCATACATTCATTCATTTCACAGATCTGACCAAACTGGATGTAGGGATTTACTTTGTGGGAGTGTACATGTGATCAATTAAATAAATAAATTGTCATTCTTTCCCACACTGGTATCCGGCTTCGCTGTATTAATTGAAACTGAGTTATTTTACAAAAAAAATGTGTTGTTCTGACAAAAATAATGAAGTATGTTGTACCCATTTTCAATGTCGGGCGGTACTGTACCCTTTCACCACCGGCTACCCATGCAGAAAGAAATGGCACGGTACTATCCTTGCAATGCGAGGGTAGTTCCGAACATCTTTTTAAGAAAACTGTATTAGAACAAACGTAGCAAGTCATCAAAATACCCAGGAGGAGACCTTAGCCCCTGGTGACCTCAAATAGACGACCAAATGCTGTTACTTTACCAAATTATTGACACAGTTGTTCCATTATTGTACTCTCCACAATCCGGAGTAACGTATACATAAAAATTTACAACAATCCACATCACAAATAAAACATTACATCATACAAATAAAAAATAATGTTGAGATAAAAATTTGCTTAGTTACTGGGATCTTCGTTATTTTTGTGAGTAATCCAAACTTCACTAATTCTATGGCAAATAAAAAAAATACTAATTGTACTCATGAAATTTTAAGTAGCTCACCGTCCAAACACAGAACAAGTAATCTGATATTCATAAATTGTGTTGTAACAATCTTTACATGGCAATGTCTAAATACAAAAAAATAGTCAACAAAAGAAAAAATTGCATACACTAGTTACATGTAGAAGTGAGGCTCCATATCAGTACTCTAAAATATACATCAAACCTACAGAGGAGTAAAACTGAGAACAAAAACAATGAAATATACCACAAGTTACATACTGGTTACATAATACAGTCTGTCTAAGACATCATGTCATATCTCATTAACTATCATCACTTAAGCAATTGCCACCACTACTCGCCTGTGTTTTTAACCTTATCCTTGTCCACCAGTACAAATACCTGCTGCTGAGCCAGTCAGTCCATCAACTTTGATCAATACACGCAGTAAATAGTTTAGCAATAAGTGCTTGAATCCACCAGTAGCTCTTGTATCTTACTCTACTGCTCAGTTCTCTGTTGTTACACATTTGGACGACAAGAACTTGCATTTCGACTAGCCTTCGTTACACATTAATGTGAAATATCACCACTGTGATAATGAAAATAAGTGGCTTCAGTCAACACACCAACAAGATCATTACTGTCCACGACATCAAAATGCATCAGTTAATTCCGATATTTGTTGTGCAATGCAAACTTTTGTCCCCTGTGACAACCTTACTGACCAATGCAACAAGAGCCGTTACGTTAGTATTACGCCACTGGCTAACAATTAAAGCATGATTGTACCAAATATTCTAATAAACATGCTACGTGAACTTGATAACCCAGAACAACCAAAAAAAACAATAACTATTCTAAACACAAATGATAATGAAATACAATTACACTTGCTGTCCCTTCAGGAATGAAACATATAAAAAAATTACACAATTACAAATACATTATTCCCTATCTTGCGAGTCACACGAAAACATTTCAGTCTGTGATTTTCTTGGGGTCAAAAAAGTTGCTGACAGGTTCCCCAGAAACACTGTCTTGGTGTCAAAGCTCTCCCATGGTTACCCGGATGAAAGTCTTTAAGTCACTCAAATCGGCAATTTGAACACGCACTGAACAGTAAACTGTATCTCACATTAAACACAAATGTCATAGTCACTCTCAGAGTACCATCCACACGAATCTGGTCATCCAAAAATGGCCCTACAACTACTATTACCCACGGTTCTGTCCTTTCAGTTCATGGTGTAATTAAAAGTCGTAAGTTCCAACAAACAGCACTTATTCCCGCACCAATTAAAGAAATGTCTCCTACTACAAATGCAAATGTCAATGTCCCACTTTAGTTTCTTGCGTTCATACAATAATTAGTCACCAAACGACAACTGTCCTCTTTAAGGATACCAAGCATCCCACATACAATTCACAAAGCACACTTAACAAGTCACTGCCAAAAGTTTATGGATCCCACCGTTCAGTGGTCAAGACAAAACAAACGATCGTCCTGTCTGCTAAAGACAAAATCTTTTCCACCACTCACAACGTGGAAACACCAGTCCTTCACTTTCCACCTTATGGAGACATACGAGCAGTCATCTTGTTTCACGGCTCCACAGTCCAGTACTAGTTAATAGTTGCTGGTAAAAAATGCCCGCCGGGCTCTGCCGCGCGTCGTTCATTCTGCCGTGGTGCCGCCGCGCGAGCCGTTGAGCAGAAGAAACCACCCGCTCTTGCCTCCGCGGGATACTTTCCCCAGTCGTAAGGGTGGCGGAACTTATGAATGGCCAGTGGTACGTGCGTGTCGCCCCAGGCCATTGACCTGCTGTAGTGGGCGCGTGGAGTGTATCCCGACCAGCAGTGGAGTGGGGAGCGCACCGGCTCTGTTGCCGACGTCTGCTGGGCTTATGTGGTACGGGTGCGTTCGGTGTAGCCCCTCAGCGCTACGACACCCAATCAGTCAGACCCTTCTGTGCATCTCGCAACATTACAGACAAAAGGATATTCTTACAGTATTTAAATACTCATTGATTACATGTATGATCTATTAGATACATTGATAATAAAAGAATCTTTGTTCTGAAAAAACATAAAATCATACACCCTAGTTTTCTACACATACAACATCAACACTTATCCCTTTTCTATATACAGCCCACACTTGTCCTATTGATTGTACCTGTCGTCCCTCATACAAAACATGAAAGTGCAAAAAAAAAAAAACAAAAGGAATAATAAACAATCTATACAGCTCATAATTACAATATCAAATAGTAGACTACTCTAACATCCTATCACAGTGAAAACATTAGAAAATGTTGATTCTAAAACTACAATATACAGTGAACCTTTGTGCTTGTGACAGACTGAAATTAATACCCCTTGAAAGTGTTCCAACAAAAAAATAAGAAATAATCTACACAGCTCACAATTACCTACCACATGTTATTAAATAGTAAACTACTTTAACATCCTAACACCATAAACATTTTCGAAACTGGTGACTCGAAATCTACAACATACAATGCACCTTTGTGCTTGTGACAGACTGAAATTAGTATCTCTTTATATATTTTACATTTTATTATATATAACAACATTTCTAGGACACGTATGTACTATCCACATGTCAGATCCTGACCTGCCATCGAGGTTCATCCCAATCAAACAATAAAACACAATAATGTTTTAGTTATGGATCGGTAGCATCCACTTTACAGGAGTGTCCGCATTGATCATACTACTCTACAACTCTCACTCACCAGACATCACATTTTCCTTCTCATTCAACCCATTAATACACTAACAGAATAGGTCTAGAAGTCAACTAACCTTAACACCACCACACTCACGACAACATACCATACCTTTGCTCCCTTATACTCAACCACGTAACACATGAATCTGTTTCGGAGGTAGCTTTCCAATCTCCGAATTCGTCCTTTCACTGTGGCACCTCTCTCCATCGGCTTACCTCTGCATTCACTTTACCGATTATTCATCCTGCAAAATATCAGCTTAGAATTGCGACATTTCGTCTAAGAACAAAAAATACACAAATTATTCATCCTGCAAAATAACTGTACACATTCTTGGTACCGTTTTGATTAGTTATACTGGTACCAGGCTTCAACAACAACAACAACAAAAATTATTTTTTTCATATAGCAAATGTTATGGTAAGAATTAGATTTACACTTATATTACATCTTACGTCAGTATTCCACAACGTTCACCATCTGGATCTCATACTCCCTTTTTGTCCCTTCACGTTGTGCAGTTGTCCTCATCTCTTCATTCGTATTTTGGCTCTCCGTCCGTCCATTACTCCATCATTTCCTGGTCTTCCTTCACCATTGGTATCAATCTCTATTGCAGCATACACAGGCCTGTCTGTAACATACATCTAAGACATCTTCACATTATTAATTCTACTCACCTTTATTTACCACTGTTTCATCACGTCGAATCTCTCTTTATTAATCACACTGCTTCACGTCGCTTCTCTCCTTAAATATCACCTTTATCAACTACTATTTATCACGTCGCTTCTCTCACATCTTTATCCACTCATTAATCATCACGTCGTTTCTACTTGATCCTTATTCATATGACAAAAAAATGCGTACAATACCACTCTGTCGACTCCTATTCATGCCCCATTCGACCAGTCTATTCCGTCATACTTCCTGACATCCCGCCTGAAAATTGTTATGTTCGATTTGACCCTGCACAACGTTACACACCAAAAATAACTACACTGACTATCTACCATAACTTGCCTACTTTCGATCTATCCTTAACTTTTCCATAATTTGATGTTAGAAATGTGACGAAGCCCACACGATTGTTTTCCCTTGATCGTCTCAATTGTGACAATGATTGTCCTGTCGTGAACGCAATGACTGCCTATCCTCTCTTCGCCCATCATTTTGATTTTCCCTTCTTCTTCCATCTCTGTCCCATCTTCTATTTTCCCGGTTTGACAGTCGATATTCCCATGAATTCTGCCCCCTATTTCCTCGCCAACTTCCATTCCCGTCATTCCTCTGATTCCATGCTCTCCTGCCATTCTGATAGTTTCTGCCGTTCCTATCCTCGACTCTGTCTGACCTACGAGTCGTGTCTCCGTTCACGATGTTCCTCTCATTACCCAGTTACTGTAACAAGTGCTGAAATGACGCAGAATCGTCTAAGCCTCTGCCTGCTATCGCTATATATCTGCGCAATCTCACTGGCAACTTCGTTATACAGATCCTAATGAGCTCCCCAGGTTGGTATGGGACATCCAAATACCTATTTCGTCTCAGCATTTCCTGATAGGACGCCACTGCATCTCTTATACTACCTTCGGTACAATTTGGCATCATCAATATGCTTTGCTTAACCTGGTCCCGCTTACATTTCGGCCAGAAGTCATTTAAAAACTTGTCACAAAATATCTTGTAGCTACTACAGTCTTTAATAACTTCCTGCATTTTTGCTCTAGCCTCCTCCCTCAAATGGTTACACACAAACTTCACTTTGAGGAGCAGTGCCCACGATGCAGGTAATGAATCTTGAAATTGAGACAGCCACAGAAATGGATGTTGGTAGTTATCAGGATCCGGAAAACAAGTGAACTTTTGTACCGACACGAAGTGCCTCCTACATTCTTCTTCCGCGTTTATGTTTTCCGACCTTGGGCTATACCCAGTTGGGTTTACCACCTGTTTTATCCGGCACAACCGTTCTTCTAACTCTCTGAGTTCGTCTTCCTCTTTCTGCCTATTTTCTTTCTTTGAATTTATCTCACTCTCCCTCTGCAATCTACCTGGTGGTGTGTCACCTCCGCTACTGCATGCTGATTGCAACTGTGCTAGTTCTTCCCTATGTTTCCTATTTATTTCTAATTGCGCCTCTTTAAACTGTAATAGTGGTTGTATCTTTTCCACCTCGGCATAAACCTCTCGCTGCGTACTGTCAGAGCCTGTCTCGCCTCTTATACTGACCTTTTCTACACCTGCACTAGTTGTATTCATTCTGATCACTACCTCCGTAACTTCATCCCTGTATTTATTTAGCGCCACTTCCTGCCGGGTGACTTGAGCTTCCACGCTGTCTAATGCCCCTTGTTTATCTGCAAGTAAGTCCTCCACTATCTCTTTGATTCGCTCATCCGGCAACACGTCCCTACGTTCTGTAATATCGCTCTCTATTGCGCTTATTCGTCCCTCCAAATTATTGGCTTTTTCTTTCATGGCGTCACATACTTGCTTCAACACACCCAGATTCTTCTCCCCCTCGTCTAACCGATTATTAACTGCGGACAGATGCTCATCGATAACTGAGAGTAGCTCCCTCATTGCCTCTTTATTTCCCTTATCCATTGCCTCCAATCTTTCCATATTATCTTCATCCATCGCTTCCAATCTTTCCTGATATGCTTCCCATCTTTCCTTATTATCTCTATCAATCGCTTCCAATCTTTCCTTATACTCCCTATCTCTTTCCTTATTATCTCTATCCACCGCTTCCAAACTTTCCTTATTCTCCCTATCTCTCTCCTCATTACCTCTATTCATCGCTTCCAATATTTCCTTAATCTCCCTATCTCTCTCCTTATTACCTCTATTCATCGCTTCCAATATTTCCTTATTATCTTTATCCATCCTCTGTAAAAACTGCAGTAGCACATTGTCATTTGGTACTTTCAACACACTCACCTCATTCGCCTGAGAAGCAGTAGCTTCGCTAAGGGTAGCTTCACTTTCAGTGCATACCTGACCTAGTCCCGGCTCGCCCGCATCGTCGGGAAAAGCCCCCGATTGTGAACAAAGCCCGCCGCTCAAAGGATCACCTAGCCATGGTCCACTGAACAATTCAGCCCCTTCCGAGTGTTTGCCGTTCCCGCTCATTAGCCCATGGTCGACACGTACTTCCTGCTGCACTGCTACGTTCACCCCAGAATCACTATTCTCCATGGTGACTACACTTTTCGACTGCGAACTAGCTACTACGGACATTACGCAAAAAAAGTTATGCAACGATCTTCCAGCCTCAGACGATATAGCAATTAATTACATAAAAAAAATAAAAGATCCTCACCAATCCAGAAAGACATTGCAAACAAAAAATTTTTACTTCTTAGCGCTATCACAATATATTCCATAAAAAAAAATCTTAGCAGCAAACCCTAACAGCAAAATATCCTGGCAAAATATATCCTGGCAAAATTATCCTGGCAGAACATCCTGGCAGGGTCGAAATTATGAGAGGCACCCACATGCCTTGCACATACTGTCGCATCAAGCAGTCAGGCCTGCGAGATGAGTGGTCTGCCAAGCGAGTGGATTCATTCTTATTTATCGAGTAACATGAACTCTCGTACTCACAATTAAGTCACTTATCAACCTCCTGTATGAATAACACGCAACCGAAACGCAAATCTGACTATCAGTAATTTACAGAACTCTGACTGTTCACTACGCACTGGCAATACCACATTTTCTTTTTTCTTTTATTTAATGGCTTTTATCGACACGTGGCCACCGCACTGAATATGAATGGCGCACACATTATAAATTCAGGACATCATGACAACATGCAATTCGAAGGAAAAGTCCACCAATCTTTTTCTTCTCACTATCTTATTTATTCCAATAAGTTCTATAACCTAAACACACAAATTCTATAACCTACAACAATAACACATGAGAAATTCCGCCCAGTGGGCATGGCTTTACATTGGTGATTCTCTACCTTATGGTCTCGTAATTATTTAACGCTACAGTGCACTTTCTGGATAGGATGGTGGATCTTTTATTATACCTCACACTTCGACTCTCACTATCATCATCACGAAACTTTCCTCCAGACTGAGCGGTACCGAAGGAACAATCATAACCCACTAATCTTTTGAAACTACCTTGCTACTCTCCCATGCAAACCACACATACCCAAATTACATGACATACACCACACTACTACATGGAATATAATACAATGAATAGTCACAACACTATCACTTTCCGCTTTCCCACTGCAATTAGTATTTATCCCAGTTTCACACGACACTGCCCCACTTTGTAGTTCTACTTTCCTACTTTGAACTCTGGAAATATATGCATGTCTTCCTGTGCAATGCAAGCCAAGTGGCATTGCTGGCTAGACAGCCGACTCACCTTGCTTCTCTCTCAGAGTTTTAATCTAGCGTCATACGGAATCATATCACGCAAAGTAATATTAAGAACATATTCATCACACATGCGAGTCCTCAACTGATACCATGGACGAGTACTTCACTTTATCCTTTGTCTCATACACAGATTGAGACTCACATAGTACTCACCACGTGGAAGTACTCGCCTCTAATTTCAAGTCCTGCACACGCCATTTCTTAAATATTTCAACTTATGGTACACAAGCTATTTCTTAAATATTTCAACTTATTGTACACACGCTAGTAATTCAGCTTAACTTAAGCACACGGAAGTATTTCAGCTTATTGCTACATGTGGTTTCATTGTGACCGTTGGTCACTTCCGAAGATTACTATGATCCCATTAATATTACGTGCCTGACATTTAATTCTCCCCACAAAAGTTCCTGAAATACAGAAATTATTATTTCAAACTACTCTTAAATATTCCACATGCATACTTATGTCTCCACTCTTTTGTCTTTATGGAGCACAACTAAGACAGGTCTTAACAGCACAAGATCCAGCGGCAGAGTGCTGAAACATGGCCGTTCTTCAGGTCCTCTCGCACCTCTGCTGAAGTGGGGGAGCACCTTGCTACCGTATTGGTCAGCCACATTTCAGGCGCTCAAAGCTCCGGTAAGTTTCATCTCTTTGGTTCCACAAAAGGTGGCTAAAGGATCGTCTCAAAGATGATCGTATATTCACATTCACTATCTGCGGTTAGCAGACGACCATACATTCATTCATTTCACAGATCTCACCAAACTGGATGCAGGGATTTACTTTGTGGGAGTGCACATGCGATCAATTAAATAAATAAATTGTCATTCTTTCCCACACTGGTGTCCGGCTTCGCTGTATTAATTGAAACTGAGTTATTTTACAAAAAAAATGTGTTGTTCTGACAAAAATAATGAAGTATGTTGTACCTATTTTCAATGTCGGGCTGTACTGTACCCTTTCAAACTGATAAAAAAAACGGGAGTATTACAAAAGGGTGATAATGGTTTTTATAGACATAAAAAAGGCATATGACCCAGTTAACAGGGAAAGACTCTGGCAAGAAATGATGAAGATAGATATAGAAGATGGATATATTAATGTAATAAAGACAATGTACAGACGACACAATTGTAGAATTAGAACATCATTGGGGAACTCTGAATACTTCGAAATAAGAGAAGGACTTAAGCAAGAAAGTATTCTATCTCCTACACTTTTTAATGTTGTGATTGACGGAATGAATAGGGCAGTTAAAGATATCATAAAACAAAAAGACAAAAAGATGATTTTTGCAAATGATATGGTAACATGGGTTGATAAAGAGGTAGATGTACAGTTACAACTTGATGCATGGAAGCAAATAATGAAAAGGTATGGATTAAAAATAAATAAAGATAAGAGTGAAGTAATGGTATTTGGAAGAGAGAAAGGAGTCAACGGAAATATTACCTTGAATGGAGAACCCCTCAAAGTGGTAGAAAGTTTCAGTTATTTAGGGAGTGAAATATCTAGGAATGGAAGAATAACTAACAAAATTAATAGGAGGTTACCCTATTGTGACCTATGGTGGAGAAACATGTACAATGACAGAAAGGGACTGGAGCAGACTGCAAGCAGGGGAAATGAAAATTCTCAGAGCAGTTAAGGGAAATCAAGAATGGACAGAGTAAGGAATGTAGAGACCTTAAACAACAAAGTATGAGAGAAGAAATTGAAAAAAAGGTATTAAGATGATATGGGCATGTTAAGAGGATGCATGGGCAGAGACTCACCAAAATTATCGAAGAACTAAAGACGGATGGGGAAAAACCTAGAGGGCGCCCAAGAACACGGTGGAAAATGAGAGTGAGAATATCTGTGGAAAGGAGAGGTGTGACCTGGCAGCAAGTGGAGGAAGAAAAGTGGTGGAAGGTCCGAGCCAAATGGAGACGACTCATTAGCACCCAGACCCGGCAGCAGCTGGGGCGGGATCTGGATATAGATAGATAGACCATGCGCAAAATCCTGTACTGGCAACACTTTCGCAATTATGGAGAGATATGAAGGTAGCATGGCTCAATATTTCTGCAGGGGACTTACGGGTACTTGTTGAGTCTTTCCCACATTGGGTTGCTGCACTACGCCGGGCAAAAGGAGATACGATTCGATGTTGAGGGGTTTTATTTTTATTTATTTATTTATTTATTGTTCCGTGGGACCACATTTAGGAGAAGTCTCCATGGTCATGGAACGAGTCAATACATGAAATTATAACACGATTGTAGAAACACATAAAATGAAACAAGTCGTTAGTTTAAATAAAGAAAATCAAGAATGTAACACTGGAATTTGCTTAATTTTTTATCTCTTCCAGGAGCTCCTCGACAGAATAGAAGGAGTGAGCCATGAGGAAACTCTTCAGTTTAGACTTAAAAGTGTTTGGGCTACTGCTAAGATTTTTGAGTTCTTGTGGTAGCTTATTGAAAATGGATGCAGCAGAATACTGCACTCCTTTCTGCACAAGAGTCAAGGAAGTGCATTCCACATGCAGATTTGATTTCTGCCTAGTATTAACTGAGTGAAAGCTGCTAACTCTTGGGAATAAGCTAATATTGCTAACAACAAACGACATTAAAGAAAATACATACTGTGAGGGCAATGTCAAAATTCCCAGACTATTGAATAGGGGTCGACAAGAGGTTTTCGAACTTACACCATACATAGCTCGAACAGCCCGTTTTTGAGCCAAAAATACCCTTTTTGAATCAGAAGAATTACCCCAAAAAATAATACCATATGACATAAGCGTATGAAAATATGCGAAGTATACTACTTTTCGTGTTGAAATGTCACTTATTTCAGATACTGTTCTAATGGTAAATAAAGCGGCATTTAGTTTCTGAACAAGATCCTGAACATGGGCTTTCCACAACAGCTTACTATCTATCCGTACGCCTAGGAACTTGAACTGTTCCGTCTCGCTTATAACATGCCCATTCTGTCTGATTAAAATGTCAGTTCTTGTTGAATTGTGGGTTAGAAACTGTAAAAACTGAGTCTTACTGTGATTTAGCATCAAATTATTTTCCACAAGCCACGAACTTACTTCATGAACTACATTATTTGATAATGTTTCAATATTACACACAAGATCCTTCACTACCAAGGTGGTGTCATCAGCAAACAGAAATATTTTTGAATCACCTGTAATACTAGAAGGCATATCATTTACATAAATAAGGAACAGCAGTGGCCCCAGCACCGACCCTTGGGGAACGCCCCATTTAACAGTGCCCCATTGGGACTGAACATCATTACCACTCTCAATATTGCGGAGGATTACCTTCTGCTTTCTGTTCTTAAAGTAGGAGGCGAACCAATTGTAAGCTACTCCCCTTACTCCATAATGTTCCAACTTCTGCAGTAATATTTTGTGGTCAACACAGTCAAAAGCCTTCGTTAAATCAAAGAAAACACCTAACGTTCTCAACCTTTTATTTAATCCGTCCAAAACCTCACAGAGAAAAGAGAATATAGCATTTTCAGTTGTTAAGCCATTTCTAAAACCAAACTGTACATTTGACAGCAAATTATGTGAATTTAAATGCTGCAGTAACCTTGTATATACAAGCCTCTCGATAACTTTAGCAAACACCGATGGCATAGAAATAGGTCTATAATTGTCAACATTATCCCTGTCTCCCTTTTTATAAAGTGGCTTCACTACCGAGTACTTTAATCGGTCAGGAAACCGACCACTGCTAAAGGAAAAGTTACAGATATGGCTAAGTACTGAGCTAATATACGTGGAACAATACTTCAGTATTCTGCTAGATACCCCGTCATATCCATGAGAGTTCTTGGTCTTTAGTGATTTAATTATTAACTCAATCTCCCTCTTGTCAGTATCATGGAGGAGCATTTCAGGTAACAGTCTCGGAACACTTTTTTCTAAGAGCGCTATATGATTCCCTGTTGGGACTAGGTTTCTATTTAGTTCACCTGCTATATTCAGAAAGTGATTATTAAGTACTGTACATATATGCGACTTATCAGCAACACGGACATCCCCACTACGCACTGATTCTATATCCTCGACCTGTCTCTGCAGACCAGCCACTTCCTTTACGACTGACCATATGGTTTTAATTTTATCCTGAGACTTAGCTATTCTATCTGCATACCACATACTTTTTGCCTTCCTAATAACTTTTTTAAGCACCTTACAATACTGTTTGTAATGGGCTGCTGCATTTAGATTTTGACTGTTTCTAACGTTTTGATATAATTGCCACTTTGTTCTACAAGATATTCTTATCCCTTTAGTCAGCCACCCAGGCTGCCTGTTTGTGCTAGTACCCTGTTTTAAACGTTCTAACGGAAAGCAACTTTCAAAGAGCACGAGAAAAGTCTTGAGGAAAGCATTATATTTATCGTCTACTGTATCAGCAATGACTTTTGTCATCTCAGTGTGTAGGAAATGTAGGCCTACGAGTGTGTGGTAGTGGATCAAGAAAGTTCTTACCACGGTTCCACGAGATAAGAAACAATCGAGAAGACGACCGAATGGAAGACGTTTAGATTTCATTAGGGAATGTGTAAGAATAACACGGGTTCCTGTCACTGAAGTTAATGATCCACGCACAGAGAAATGCGACTATGGTCTGAGATGATAATGGTGATGAAACGTCTATTTCGTGAGACGTCTGCGAAAGCATTCAGGAGTCATTAACGTCCTATTGGAAAGAAGAGTTGAGAGAAACATGAGGAACAGGTTACGTAGAGAGATGGTTGTGGTGTATGCGCAGAAATGAAAAGATGAGATAAAGGATGGCGCTAACCCCTTCGGAAGATAGATAATTTTAAAATAGGCACAGGAATAAGGCTAGTTAAAGATGTACATTTTTACCATGTGACTGATGCTGTCATGGGATTATGTGCCCCTCGTCGTGCAGGTATGTGTTCCACTTACAGATTTTGGTCTTGTGTTTTCCTCTCTCTCGATTCTGGAGAGAAAGATGTGGGCTGCTGTAGAACTTTTATTCTCTTCATCCAAAAACCCCAGTAGGATGGAAGTTGGGCGATAAGAATCTCCACTGCCGGCCGCGGTGGTCTAGCGGTTCTAGGCGCTCAGTCCGGAACCGCGCGACTGCTGTGGTCGCAGGTTCGAATCCTGCCTCGGGCATGGATGTGTGATGTCCTTAGGTTAGTTAGGTTTAAGTAGTTCTAAGTTCTAGGGGACTGATGACCACAGATGTTAAGTCCCATAGTGCTCAGAGCCATTTGAACCATTTGAAGAATCTCCACTGGGAATATTTAAGAGGAGATTTCCTAGGATTTTTAAATTATTATTGCTATTATTAGGTCTCGTTCATATTTCAGTGGCTGCTGATGGTGCTCTGTTCTACAAATTTATTCTTTTCAGTGGAACACCCCAGTTCACTGAGTGCTGGAGACTGTTTCTCGACTCAGTATTTGGAAATGGCTCTCCAGTTCCACCATTTTCCAGTTAACCACGGGAAATATTTCTAGAAGTTTGGTCCGACCCGTGAGATTGAAATTTATTTCTGGGACGTTGTTGATTAAAATTGAATCTCTCTAACTGTCTATCTAAATCTCTTCCTTTCTCACCATGTGTGTGAGTGCGTGTGCAGCGTTGTTACTTTTACATCTCAGTGACACTTTTAGTCTTCTGTCTGACTGTGTATGTAATATAACTTCATGCTCACTAAACCATTATTTAGATTATATATGAAGTTTCTGTGGTGGAACTTCCTTTGTGCATAATGACGTACAGTGTATGCAGTCCTCATGAACAATATGCATCCGCTCTGCCGCAAGTGATAACTGTCTTGATGTGTAAACTTCTGACGTATTCCTACTGATTACATTTCTGAGGAAAAACCGTTACACATCCACTGAAATAAAGAAGATGTGTATGTGAATATAATCTGCAAAGACAATCACTGATCTCTAAGTGCAAAAACTATGTTCAACTTCAGCCCTAATAACCCCATTTGCTTACCTGTGCGACAACTATAAACAGCTTTGTCTTGCAACTGCTTGCCTGAAATAAATCCCGCTGGTTTGTTATAATCTTGACATGTGCAATTCAAAACATTATGCGCTCGCTTAATGCACATTTAACAGTTCGATCTCGAGAACTGCAATGCGAGTCCAATATATATATTAAATCGTTTGAATAGCAAGTGGAATGTGGACGCTCAGTGTCGAATAATCAGAAAACTAATTTCGCTTCAGTTTTATATTGCTAAGCAGAAACCAAATATGGACATATCTACATCGTTGGACTTTGTTATTGACGAACAGCTTAACTTGGAAATAAGCTGTAAATTTACAAAAATAGGTCTTCGACAAAACTTTCACGAAACTTAGTTCCTTAAACTATCTTCAGCATGTAAAAATTGAAAAGAGGTAAAGAGTGAAGTATTTCTTTGCGGAGTTCATGGATTACGAGATAATGAAACAATGAAACCCTAATAGTTAGACAATGTGACTTACGAAAATTTCCAAACCAAAACTGAAACTGCTCCCTAAATGCGACATTCCACTTATTGCAAAGATCGCTCACGTGGCTGGGTATTACCTTCCCTGATAAATTTCAAATTTCAGCAATAGCATTGCGAAATTAGGCCTCCGCACCAGTGCACACGGTTGCTTCCAACCACGCTCGACAACCAAGTTTCTCTTGTCTTGCAGTCTGACAACAGCACAAACTTTGGAATCCAGAGAATCTCCTTTATACATGCAATCAGGAAAAGCGTTTACTCTGGCAATTCTCATTCTATAACCATCTTACATAAGAAATGGGTCTAATTCCCCCGTGTGTCGGTCAACGGTAGCTGAGAAACAGTGAGTAGCAATGCATAAAATAGGATATCGAGTGTGTTTGGTCGCGAACAGAGAGGAAAATAGAACGCACAATCTTAATTAATTTTGTTAATAATATATTTGTTTAGAAACTTCCAGGCAGATTAAACTCTTTGCTGGACTGAGACTCGAACTCAAGACATTATCCTCTCGGAGGCATGTGTTCTAACGACCGAGCTACCCAGATAAGACTCAGAATGCGTCCTCACAGCTTTACTTCCGCCACTACCTACTCTCCCACCTTCCGAACTTCGCAGAAGCTCTTCTGGGAGAAATGAGTGAGTCGTGCTTGGATAGTTCATACGATAGAGCACTTTCCGGCGAAAGGCAAAGATCTCGAGTTTTGATTTGTCAGAAAGTTTCATATCAGCGCACACTCAGCTGCAGAGTGAAAATTTCTTTCTGAAAATTTCTGTTTCTTATTAAAAAGCCCGGTTATGGTCTCACTATATGAAGGTGCAGAAACATGTTTTATGCCCACTGTATCGAGTTATCTTATGCATACCCCCATGAACCATGGACCTTGCCGCTGGTGGGGAGGCTTGCGTGCCTCAGCGATACAGATAGCCGTACCGTAGGTTCAACCACAATGGAGGGGTATCTGTTGAGAGGCCAGACAAACGTGTGGTTCCTGAAGAGGGGCAGCAGCCTTTTCAGTAGTTGCAAGTGCAACAGTCTGGATGATTGACTGATCTGGCCTTGTAACAATAACCAAAACGGCCTTGCTGTGCTGATACTGCGAACGGCTGAAAGCAAGGGGAAACTACAGCCGTAATTTTTCCCGAGGGCATGCAGCTTTACTGTATGATTACGTGATGATGGCGTCCTCTTGGGTAAAATATTCCGGAGGTAAAATAGTCCCCCATTCGGATCTCCGGGCGGGGACTAATCAAGAGGATGTCGTTATCAGGAGAAAGATAACTGGCGTTCTACGGATCGGAGCGTGGAATGTCAGATCCCTTAATCGGGCAGGTAGGTTAGAAAATTTAAAAAGGGAAATGGATAGGTTGAAGTTAGATATAGTGGGAATTAGTGAAGTTCGGTGGCAGGAGGAACAAGACTTCCGGTCGGGTGACTACAGGGTTATAAACACAAAATCAAATAGGGGTAATGCAGGAGTAGGTTTAATAATGAATAGGAAAATAGGAATGCGGGTAAGCTACTACAAACAGCATAGTGAACGCATTATTGTGGCCAAGATAGATACGAAGCCCACACCTACTACAGTAGTACAAGTTTATATGCCAACTAGCTCTGCAGATGACGAAGAAATTGAAGAAATGTATGATGAAATAAAAGAAATTATTCAGATTGTGAAGGGAGACGAAAATTTAATAGTCATGGGTGACTGGAATTCGAGTGTAGGAAAAGGGAGAGAAGGAAACATAGTAGGTGAATATGGATTGGGGCTAAGAAATGAAAGAGGAAGCCGCCTGGTAGAATTTTGCACAGAGCTCAACATAATCATAACTAACACTTGGTTTAAGAATCATGAAAGAAGGTTGTATACATGGAAGAACCCTGGAGATACTAAAAGGTATCAGATAGATTATATAATGGTAAGACAGAGATTTAGGAACCAGGTTTTAAATTGTAAGACATTTCCAGGGGCAGATGTGGACTCTGACCACAATCTATTGGTTATGACCTGTAGATTAAAACTGAAGAAACTGCAAAATGGTGGGAATTTAAGGAGATGGGACCTGGATAAACTAAAAGAACCAGAGGTTGTACAGAGATTCAGGGAGAGCATAAGGGAGCAATTGACAGGAATGGGGGAAATAAATACAGTAGAAGAAGAATGGGTAGCTTTGAGGGATGAAGTAGTGAAGGCAGCAGAGGATCAAGTAGGTAAAAAGACGAGGGCTAGTAGAAATCCTTGGGTAACAGAAGAAATATCGAATTTAATTGATGAAAGGAGAAAATATAAAAATGCAGTAAGTGAAACAGGCAAAAAGGAATACAAACGTCTCAAAAATGAGATCGACAGGAAGTGCAAAATGGCTAAGCAGGGATGGCTAGAGCACAAATGTAAGGATGTAGAGGCTTTTCTCACGAGGGTTAAGACAGATACTGCCTACAGGAAAATTAAAGAGACCTTTGGAGATAAGAGAACCACTTGTATGAACATCAAGAGCTCAGATGGAAACCCAGTTCTAAGCAAAGAAGGGAAAGCAGAAAGGTGGAAGGAGTATATAGAGGGTCTATACAAGGGCGATGTACTTGAGGACAATATTATGGAAATGGAAGAGGATGTAGATGAAGACGAAATGGGAGAAACGATACTGCGTGAAGAGTTTGACAGAGCACTGAAAGACCTGAGTCGAAACAAGGCCTCCGGAGTAGACAACATTCCATTGGAACTGCTGACGGCCTTGGGAGAGCCAGTCCTCACAAAACTCTACCATCTGGTGAGCAAGATGTATGAAACAGGCGAAATACCCGCAGACTTCAAGAAGAATATAGTAAATCCTATCCCAAAGAAAGCAGGTGTTGACAGATGTGAAAATTACCGAACTATCAGCTTAATAAGTCACAGCTGCAAAATACTAACACGAATTCTTTACAGACGAATGGAAAAACTAGTAGAAGCCAACCTCGGGGAAGATCAGTTTGGATTCCGTAGAAACACTGGAACACGTGAGGCAATACTGACCTAACGACTTATCTTAGAAGAAAGATTAAGGAAAGGCAAACCTACGTTTCTAGGATTTGTAGACTTAGAGAAAGCTTTTGACAATGTTGACTGGAATACTCTCTTTCAAATTCTAAAGGTGGCAGGGGTAAAATACAGGGAGCGAAAGGCTATTTACAATTTGTACAGAAACCAGATGGCAGTTATAAGAGTCGAGGGACATGAAAGGGAAGCAGTGGTTGGGAAGGGAGTGAGACAGGGTTGTAGCCTCTCCCCGATGTTGTTCAATCTGTATATTGAGCAAGCAGTAAAGGAAACAAAAGAAAAATTCGGAGTAGGTATTAAAATTCATGGAGAAGAAATAAAAACATTGAGGTTCGCCGATGACATTGTAATTCTGTCAGACACAGCAAAGGACTTGGAAGAGCAGTTGAATGGAATGGACAGTGTCTTGAAAGGAGGATATAAGATGAACATCAACAAAAGCAAAACAAGGGTAATGGAATGTAGTCTAATTAAGTCGGGTGATGCTGAGGGAATTAGATTAGGAAATGAGGCACTTAAAGTAGTAAAGGAGTTTTGCTATTTGGGGAGCAAAATAACTGATGATGGTAGAAGTAGAGAGGATATAAAATGTAGGCTGGCAATGGCAAGGATAGCGTTTCTGAAGAAGAGAAATTTGTTAACATCGAGTATACATTTAAGTGTCAGGAAGTCATTTCTGAAAGTATTCGTATGGAGTGTAGCCATGTATGGAAGTGAAACATGGACGATAAATAGTTTGGACAAGAAGAGAATAGAAGATTTCGAAATGTGGTGCTACAGAAGAATGCTGAAGATTAGATGTGTAGATCACATAACTAATGAGGAAGTATTGAATAGGATTGGGGAGAAGAGAAGTTTGTGGCACAACTTGACCAGAAGAAGGGATGGGTTGGTAGGACATGTTCTGAGGCATCAAGGGATCACCAATTTAGTATTGGAGGGCAGCGTGGAGGGTAAAAATCGTAGGGGGAGACCAAGAGATGAATACACTAAGCAGATTCAGAAGGATGTAGGTTGCAGTAGGTACTGGGAGATGAAAAAGCTTGCACAGGATAGAGTAGCATGGAGAGCTGCATCAAACCAGTCTCAGGACTGAAGACCACAACAACAACAACACCCATAATATTTATTAGGCTTCTTGAAATAGTCGGCATTAATATTGAATGTCAATGTCTTGTCGTACTGAGTGAGATCATGTTACTACACTACTGGCCATTAAAATTGCTACACCAAGAAGAAATGCAGATGATAAACGGGTATTCATTGGACAAATGTATTATACTAGAACTGACATGTGAATACATTTTCACTCAATTTGAATGCATAGATCCTGAGAAATCAGCATCCAGAACAACGACCTCTGGCCGTAATAACGGCCTTGATAGGCCTGGGCATTGAGTCAAACAGAGTTTGGATGGCGTGTACAGGTACAGCTGCCCATGCAGCTTCAACACGATACCACAGTTCATCAAGAGTAGTGACTGGCGTATTGTGACGAGCCAGTTGCTCGGCCACTATTGACCAGACGTTTTCAATTGGTGAGAGATCTGGAGAATGTGCTGCCCAGGGCAGCAGTCGAACATTTTCTGTATCCGGAAAGACCCGTACAGGACCTGCAGCATGCGGTCGTGCATTATCCTGCTGAGGTAGGGTTTCGCAGGGAACGAATGAAGGGTAGAGCCACGGGTCGTAACACATCTGAAATGTAGCGTCCACTGTTCAAAGTGCCGTCAATGTGAACAAGAGGTGACCGGGACGTGCAGCCAATGGCATCCCATACCATCACGCCGGGTGATACGCCAGTATGGCGATGACGAATACGCGTTCCAATGTGCGTTCACCGCGATGTCGCCAAACACGTATGCGACCATCATGATGCTGTAAACGGAATCTGGATTCATCTGAAAAAATGACGTTTTGCCATTCGTGCACCCAGGTTCGTCGTTGAGTACACCATCGCAAGCGCTCCTGTCTGTGATGCTGCGTCAAGGGTAACCGCAACCATGGTCTCCGAGCTGATAGTCCATGCTGCTGCAAACGTCGTCGAACTGTTCGTGGAGGTGGTTGTTGTCTCGCAAACGTCCCCATCTGTTGACTCAGGGATCGAGACGTGGCTGCACGACCCGTTACAGCCTTGCGGATAAGATGTCTGTCATCTCGACTGCTAGTGATACGAGGCCGTTGGGATCCAGAACAGCGTTCCGTATTACCCTCCTGTACCCTCCGATTCGATATTTTGGTAACAGTCATTGGATCTCGACCAACGCGAGCAGCAATGTCGTGATACGATTTATCAAAATCGGAAACGTGATGGTAAGCATTTCTCCTCCTTACACGAGGCATCACAACAACGTTTCATCAGGAAACGCCGGTAAACTGCTGTTTGTGTATGAGAAATCGGTTGGAAACTTTCCTCATGTCAACACGTTGTAGCTGTCGCCACCGGCGTCAGCCTTGTGTGAATGCTCTGAAAAGATAATCATTTGCATATCACAGCATCTTCTTCCTGTCGGTTAAATTTCGCACCTGTAGCACTTCATCTTCGTGGTGTAACAATTTTAATGGCCAGTAGTGAAATTCCACTGCGGGGCGTGGCAGGTGGATAAAATCTCCTGAGGCTACACTAGTTTTTCGACGTAGAGCGAAGGGGAGAGAGTGACTTTTTGCAGTTTTCAGCTAACTGACGGAGTTAATTTCGATTTATTGGGGTATCATTATCAGAAGTTGGATATGATGCAAGAAAGAAATGTAAATCTTCTTTCTATTAAGCTACAAATTTGGCCTTCCTTCGCTCGTGATACGTACAGGTTCAATGGCAGCTTGCGAAAAAAAATTATCAAATTATCTAGTAAGATAAACAACAACATCAGTTACGACAGACACATGCCGATGCATTCCAGTGAAACTCATCTTGTAAATTAGTGCGGGACTTAACTTCATTCAGTGAATAAGTTTGCAGAAGAACACTATATGCATCAATTACAATAGCAATTATTTAGTTGTTTTTTATTGGATTAAAGGATTCTTTAAAAAGTTCTAAAATTAGAGCAAACACAGCCAATATATAAACCGAGTATCAGACGTAGGCTTTAAAGTCTAATTTCTAGGATGCTGTGGTATGATGAAATGAAACTATGTGTTTCCGAAGACATCATCAAGTGTGAAACATCTGTGATGTATATATACATGCAGACACAAGTGATGAATGGAGATTTCTACCAAGGCCAGCATCTGAAACTGGGACTCCTGCTCGTTGGACAGGTGCGCCGCCGTGGCACCTCATTAGACACGTGCGCTAACCGCTATGCCACTTGACACAATGGCTTTTCAGAACTGCCGCTTGGCACAATGGCTTTTCAGAACTGCAAACACAAACCTACCCTGCCTCCCTCCATAATACAAAGTTCCATGCTCGCCTCAGCCCACTTGCTATCCCCCCTGAACTCGAACAGCATTGCAAGGGCTCTTACACATTCCAATTAAACACATCTTGTAAATTCATTCACTGAATGTAGTTAAGCCCTGCACTAATTTACGAGATGTGTTTCACTGGAATGTATAGGCATGTGGTTGTCGTAATTGACGTTGTAGCTTAGCTTAGTGGACGATTTGATAATTGACTTAGGCTCGAAACTAGTAATCAAGTAATAAAGAAAAGTGATATTGCAACTTGGATGTTTCCTTGCAATTTATTGCATAATTTGGTAATCCATACAGTTGTTGACGTCGTGCCTTCCTGAATCCTGGAAGTTAGTGTCTATGATGTATGTAGGCAGACTGAAGCGACGAATGGAAATTTGCACCAAGGTGGGGATTCGACCAAGATCTGCTGCTGTGTTCTGAGTTTTGTTTCTGATAGGAGATAAAATGAGGCTACAGTCTGAATTCCATAATAACATTTTATTTATTTACTCTATTCAGAGTAAGATCTTGAGGCCCTCTTTTCACGTCACACCGGGGTTGTAGGCATTTGTGACTTTATAAACAGTTTCCGTAAATAGTTTTCATAATTGCAATTTTGTGGATAGTGTTAAAAACGATATTATTAGAAAATGAGTTCAGCACACGTTTTGTATATATCTGAGGCCATTTGGAATAAAACTAGGAACTAGTATAAATGACAACAATAAAAAGATACAGATATACTAACCACTAATAATATAATAACAGTAATGATGTTGACAGTAGGAGAAACATACTTGATTGTGGGTGTAAAAAAGCGATATATTATGATACACCGTGTTCTGAGAGAAAGTGGTTTAGGTACAGGAGCTTATGGGCGCCCCATGGTGAGGTTACCAGCCGGTTCAGATATAGTGCCCTAACCAGGGAGCTTGGATTAAGACGAAGGTCTAATACGAAAGGGGAGTATTGATTGTGTTAAGGTACATACAAAAACAATAAAAACAAGAGTTAGAGTTGTTTTAAGTTATTGGACAATAGTTGCCTTTCGAAGCTAGCGATGTGATTCAGTTATCTGAAAGAGTGATGAAGATCGTTGGAAAGTTTGATACCTGAGACCGAAAAATACTAAGAGAAGGAGGATCTGCGATGTAGTGGGACAAAGATTTACTCTAATGTGAACAACTGCTTTCGTTACCTTGTTCAGACAAAAGGTTTAAGGCCGAGGAGACTATATGAAGGACTCCATGTAGATCAAGTGGTAAAGGAGACTGTGTCTACGGAAATCACTGAGCGTATCTTCAAAAAAATGGCTGAAATGGCTCTGAGCGCTACGGGACTTAGCTTCTGAGGTCATCAGTCTCCTAGAACTTAGAACTACTTAAACCTAACTAACCTAAGGACATCACACACATCCATGCCCAAGGCAGGATTCGAACCTGCGACCGTAGCGGTCGCGCGGTTCCAGATTGTAGCGCCCCGGCCGGCGAGCGTATCTTCGCGTAGACAGGATAACTATGCATAATGTAATGCATTTCGATCAAAATTACGAACTTCAGAGATACGTAGCAGGCAGGCGATAATCAAAAGCTACAAGTGATGGGAGTTTTCCTTAAGAAACATCTTGTAAGCTAACATCGCTGAAGTTGAAGCGTTTGTCCTTCTTTCTAAGGCCAAAGAGCAGATTTTTAATATTTCAGTAGGGCGTAGAGAAAGGCTGATACCTTCTTACAAGTTATATCCACGAGCTCAGCCCAAGTTAGATTTTCATCTACTGCTACACCTAGAGTCTTCACTGGGGAAGAGAAAATTATCTTTGCCCCACTTAGGGTTCTCGATATTTCGGGATGCAACCGTGAACGCTTGTTTTTTTGGATGGACTGTTATTTACCCTCTGTATTGTGCACCCATCTCGATAACACAAGTCAACGTTGGCGATCTAGACAGCTGTTTTTAAGACGCAGACAATCTTGTAGATAGGACAGCCACAGTTATGAGTAGTTATGTTGGGTACTGATAAACCGCTTCACTTGTATTTAGTCTTTTATTATTGGATCACTGCCGGTTTCGTTCATGTTGATAGATCACGCTGCTGTGTCCTCTGTTAACGATTCTGTACACATCGAAGAAGCAGACCCATCAACTATACTGGAATCCGGCTGTTTTGTTCTGAGACATACCGCCTTTTAGCGGTGGCTCGTACTGACGAACAACAAATGTTGGATAATAAGGTTCCGAGTATTTCCGATCTAATGTTTTAGTTATATGCTCACCTGAAGATAGTGTTTTTAGTTCCACGAAAGCGGCTGTGATCCAGTTGTTGGTTTTGCATTTAAGGATACCAGGGGTAACCATACATGTATTTACTGTAGAACCGAACTGATGACACACCATTGGCATAGAGCGAGAAGCGTATCGGGTCTGATGCCGAACCCTGGGTATATATGAGCGCTGTTCGGAAAGTAAGGGTCGATCGGTCGCGAAATGAAAACCACAGTGAAAATAAATTTTTTTTTATTCGTAACAGCCACACTTTCCAGCTACCTCTCTAAATAGTCGCCGCTCTAATTTAGACATGTGAAGTGGCGTTGTACAAACTTTCCAGTACCCTCGTCACAGAAAGCAGCCGCCTGTGCTTTCCGCCAATTCTCTACGCTGGTCTGCTTTTCGTTATTGGTGCCAAAATGCTGTCTTCGTAGCCAGCAGTTCATGTGAACAGAGATGAACAACGGAGGGAGCCAATTAAAGTCTGTATTGTGGGTGATCAAACATTTCACATCGAAAACACAACAGGAGCACCTTCATTGTCCCTGTAGAATGGGACTGAAAGTTGTCTTCAATGAAGAAACGCATGACATATATGTTATGTGAGCTGCATAGCTTCAGGCGAAATCTCTCACCAGATACACGTACTTGGCGGGAGATACTGTTGTTTCAGGCATTTCTACGTGATCACTTCGCGCTCTGAACTGAAAAGAGCGACGCGAAACGATCGACAAGCACACTAAAGACACTGCCCAACACATCTGTGCAAAGTTCCATCGGAGACAGTGGCTTCCATTTCGCGCCTAATCGGACCTTACTTTCCGAATACGCCTCGTACAGCGTGATTCAAAATTCCTAACACAAG
The DNA here is from genome assembly GCF_021461395.2 of Schistocerca americana. NCBI lineage: Eukaryota > Metazoa > Arthropoda > Insecta > Orthoptera > Acrididae > Schistocerca > Schistocerca americana. The sequence goes on from NC_060125.1 coordinate 288,980,716, forward strand.
CTTCTGGGGGTTGTAGAACGGGCTCAGCAGATCAAGTATTGGTAAGGGCTGCACGTTTTGCATGTAAAATCAATTGGAAAATCGGATCACCTTCAAATCTCCCACTTCACGCTACACATGCAGCTGATACGAACTGTGACCAGTGTGCAGCAGGCGCACACGGCATGGGCAATGTTTTGGGTTCTCATCCTCGGGTTCTACGTGACAAAGGGCGTCCTCTTCAAAGTCGGGAGTGCGGGGCGTCCCTGGAGCACCACAGCCATCCCTCCTAGTTTCGAACATAGCAATTTCTCGCAGCCGTTTTTGTTGTTGGACGAAAATGTTACGTGGTGTTTTTTTTGTGGTTTTAGGGCGCACAACTACAATGGTCATTAGCGCCCAGACTAAGTTAGGAATGCACTGCGAGGCACAAGGTTAAAACAGCAACTAAAAGAGACAACACTATAAAAGACATATTAACAGGCAAGGGACTAAAAGAAAACAGCACAATCAAATGTCCTTGGACAGGTTTGTCAAGTGGATAAAACAAAGAACACGAGCAGCTGCTCCTGGGTCATCCACCAAAATGGCACCCAGAGTACATGGCAGGCCAAGATCAACGCGCAGTGTATTAAAATTCGGACAGGACGTTAAAATGTGGCGTACCGTCAGCAATTGCCTACATGGGCAGAACGGCGCCGGCGCAGCCGTCAGCAGATGGCGATGGCTGAACCGGCAGTGTCCAATTCGTAACCGGGCCAAAACGACCTCCTCCGGCCGAGAAGGGCTTGAAGAGGTCGTCCAAGCCGTGGGAAGAAGTTTCAAGGCCCTAAGCTTGTTGTCTGTAAGTGTAGCCCAGTCGGCATGCCACAGCGATAAAATGCGCTGACAAAGGACCCTGCTAAAATCAGATGAAGACACACAACAAGAAGCTATCCGAGGTAGGAGGACCGCAACCTTGGCCGCGGCATCTGCAGCTTCGTTCTCAGGGATACCGATATGGTCAGGAACCCACATAAAGGTAACCGGAGAACCGTCGTCCGCCAGCTGCTGAAGAGAGCGTTGGATCCGGTGCACGAAAGGGTGAACCGGATACGGATCACTGAGGCTCTGGATGGCGCTCAGAGAATCAGAGCAGATGACATAAGTAGACTGTCGGTGGCTGCGGATGTAAAGAACAGCCTGGTAGAGGGCAAATAGCTCAGCTGTGAAGACCGAACAATGGCCATGGAGCCGGTATTTGAAACTGTGTGCCCCAACAATAAAAGAACATCCAACACCATCATTGGTCTTAGAGCCATCTGTATAAATGAAGATCATATTAATGAACTTCGAACAAAGTTCGACAAACCGGGAGCGGTATACCGGAGCTGGGGAAACCTCCTTTGGGAGCGAGCTGCGGTCAAGGTGAACGCGAACCTGAGCCTGGAGTCAAGGTGCCGTTTGGCTCTCGCCCACTCGAAAGGTTGCAGGGAGTGAAAAATCAAGGTGCTGAAGGAGGCGACGAAAGCGAATTCCAGGGGGTAGCAGGGCAGATACATACAACCCGTATTGACGGTCGAGACAGTCGTCAAAAAAGGAACGATAAGACGGGTGGTCGGGCACTGACAATAGCCGACAGGCATACCGACAAAGCAGTATATCGCGCCGGTAGGTTAGTGGCAATTCACCGGCTTCAGCATGAAGACTCTCGACGGGACTAGTATAGAACGGGGATCGCAAGACGTAACCCCCGATGCTGTATTGAGTTGAGGCGGCGTAAGATGGACGGCCGTGCAGAGGCATATACGAAACTCCCATAATCCAGCTTTGAGCGGACGATCGACCGATATAGGCGAAGTAGGACGGTTCGATCCGCTCCCCACGACGTACCGCTCAGAACACGGAGGACATTTAGAGAACGGATACAACGGGCAGCCAAATATGACACATGTAGAGACCAACTAAGTTTCCTGTCAAATGTAGGACCTAAAATTTTTGTTGTCTCCACGAATGGGAGAGCAACGGGACCGAGACGTAAGGACGGTGGGAGAAACTCTTTGCAGCGCCAGAAGTTAATACAGACCGTCTTCTCGGCAGAAAAACGGAAGCCATTGGCAACACTCCAGGAGTAAAGACGGTCAAGACAACGCTGAAGACAGCGCTCCAGGAAACATGTACGCTGCGCGCTGCAGTAGATGGTAAAATCGTCCACGAAAAGGGAGCCGGATATATCAGCTGGGAGGCAATCCATTATTGGATTGATCGCTATGGCGAAGAGAGCGACGCTCAAAACTGAGCCCTGTGGCACCCCATTCTCCTGGCGAAAGGCGTCGGACAGGACAGAACCCACACGTACCCTGAACTGTCGATCCAGTAAAAAGGCACGAATAAAAGTAGGGAGGCGACCGCCAAGGCCCCATGTATGCATGGTGCGGAGAATGCCCGTCCTCCAACAGGTGTCGCCTTCTCCAAATCAAAGAACAAAGCCGCAAGAAGTTATTCATAATGAAGGTCGACAAGGTAACCAGATGGTCAACAGCAGAGCGGCGCCTACGAAATCCACATTGTACATCGGTAAGTAGGCGTCGAGATTCGAGCAGAAAAACCAAACCAGAGTTAACCATTTGTTCCATCACCTTACAGACACAGCTGGTAAGGGAAATGGGTCGATAACTGGAAGGCAAGGAATCGGGACAACAATAGATTTGCGCCAGCATGTGGGAACATGACCCTCAATCCAGATGCGATTATAAGTACGAAGAAAGACGCCTTTACCCGCAGGAGAAAGGTTCGTCAGCATCTGAATATGAATAGAAAAAAATGGTTCAAATGGCTCTGAGCACTATGGGACTCAACTGCTGAGGTCATTAGTCCCCTAGAACTTAGAACTAGTTAAACCTAACTAACCTAAGGACATCACAAACATCCATGCCCGAGGCAGGATTCGAACCTGCGACCGTAGCGGTCTTGCGGTTCCAGACTGCAGCGCCTTTAACCGCACGGCCACTTCGGCCGGCCAATATGAATAGAATCAGGCCCTGGAGCGGAGGACCGTGACCGGGCAAGTGCACTTTCGAGTTCCCGCATGGTGAATGAGGGATAATAACTTTCACGATTCGAGGAGCAGAAGATAGGTGTCCTTGCCTCCCCTGCCTGTTTTCGGGGGAGGAAGGCAGGGTGGTAATGAGCGGAGCTCGAAACCTCTGCGAAAAAACGGCCGATGGCATTGGAGACATCCTCAGGGGCCACAAGGACGTCATTCACGACCGTCAAGCCAGAAACTGGTGAGTGGACCTTAGTGCCAGATAGCCGGCGCAGGCTACCTCAGACAACAGAAGAACGAGTGAAACTGTTGAAGGTGCTTGTGAAAGCAGCCCAGCTGGCTTTCTTGCTTTCTTTAACTACACGACGACACTTCCCACGTAATCGTTTATGTTTGATACAATTCGCTATCGTAGGGTGGCGTTTAAAGGTGCGTAAAGCACGTCGACGAGCACGTAAAGCGTCTCTACATGCTGCAGTCCACCAGGGGACCGGTAAGCGATGTGGAGATGAAGTAGTGTGAGGGGTGGAATATTCAGCAGCAGTCAGAATGACTTTCGTGAGGTGTGCGACCCGACTATCGCAGCTTGCGAAGGTTTGATCCTGAAAGGTCGCCCTGGAAGAGAAGAGCCCCCAGTCTGCTTTGGAGATGTTCCAACTAGTTGAGCACGGAGAGGGGGTATGATGCAGGAGATGGATAACACACGGGAAGTGGTCGCTCGAATACGTATCAGAAAGTGCATACCACTCAAATCGGCGTGAAAGTTGGGTAGTACATATAGAGAGGTCTAAATGGGAATAGGTGTGAGTTGTGTCCGAAAGAAAAGTAGGGGCGCCAGTATTGAGGCAGACAAGACTGAGGTGGTTGAAAAGGTCTACTAACAGAGAGATTCTCGGGCAGGATGCTGGAGAGCCCCAAAGGGGATGGTGGGCTTTGTAGTCTCCAGTCAACAAAAATGGTGCACGTAGCCGAGCAACAATTTGCATCATATCTGCCCTGGTAACGGCAGACGACGATGGAGTTTAAACGGTAAAAATGGAAAATGTAAAAGTGGGGAGAGTAATTCGGATGGCAACTGCCTCCAGGTAGGTGTGCAATGTACAATTCGTAGTAAATATCATCCAGGACCAGCAACATAACCCCTCCATGAGCTGGAATACCTGCCACAAGGGGTAGGTCAAACCGCACAGAGGCATAGTGTGCCAAGTCAATTTGATCGCATGGACGTAACTTCGTTTCCTGGAGAGCTACAAAGAGCGGACAGTGCAAGCGTAGCAGCAACTTTAAGTCCTCTCAGTTGGAGCGAATGCCGCGAATATTCCAATGAAGAAGTGCCATCGTGAGAAGAAAAAGAAAAAGGAGAAGCAAGAAGGGGTCACCTCGAAGGCCGATGAGGGCCTGGCTTCGACCGAGCACCGCCGCCGCTATCAATAGGCGGAGAGCCATCGTCCATTTGTTCAACAGGTTCGTCGGCCATCTTGTTAAGATGGTCGGGAGGGGGAGCTTCCTCCGCCTGTGAACGGCCAGATGTTCGGCTACCAGCGGTGCGGCCAGGCGAAACGGATGACGGCCTGGGGCGGCAACCGCTGGGTGGCGCAGGAGAAGAAACGCACCGTGGCGGAGAAGGAGAACTTTGCTTCCTATGAGCCTTCGTGGAAGGTCGTTTAGTCGAAGTATTGGTCAATGGCTGGGAGTTCGAGGTACGTAGGAAGTCTTCACGGGACGGTTCCTTCTTGAAGGCCCGTGCATCTGACTTCTGGGTCTGAGTCTTGGCAGAAGCTGATGAAGGTGCTTGTGTCTTATGGGTGACGGGAGGAAGAGGAGACATTGACCGGTCGATCTTAGCACTGGACGAACGGACGACCGTAGTGCTAAAGGTCAGATCGCATGTCCGCGTCGACACCTCCCTGGTAGTCCGAGGAGAGGCGAGGACAGTACTGTATTTCCCCGCTGGGAGCAGCGTGGGCTTCCTACTAGCAAAAAGCTTGCGAGCAGCCGAGGTGGACACTTTCTCTTTGACCTGAATTTCCTGTATACAGCGTTCATCCTTATAGATGGGACAGTCGCGGGAGGACGCTGCGTGGTCACCCTGACAGTTCACGCAACGAGGAGACGGAGGTGGACAGTCACCGTCATGGGTGTCCCTGCCACAAGTGACGCATTTAGCCGCATTAGAACAAAACTGGCGGGTGTGATTAAAACGCTGACACTGGTAGCAGCGCGTAGGTGTCGGGACATAGGGGCGAACAGAAATAACCTCATATCCCGCTTTGATGCGCATCGGCAGCTGAACACTATCAAAGGTCAAGAAAAGTGTCTGGGTCGGTACAAGGTCATTGTTGACCTTTTTCATGACTCTATGGACAGCCGTCACACCCTGCTCAGCGAGGAAAGACTGAATCTCCTCGTCAGTCAATCCATCTAGTGATCTAGTATATACCACACCATGCGACGAATTCAAAGTGCGGTAAGCCTCCACCCGGACAGGGAACATGTACAGGAGTGTGGCCCGAAGCAGTTTTTGTGACTGAAAGGCGCTCTCAGTTTCTAACAACAAGGTACTGTTACGCATCCTGGTACAAGACTTGACAGATCCGGCTATGGCATCTACGCCCTTCTGAATAACGAAAGGGTTGACAGATGAAAAGTCCTTTCCGTCCTCAGATCTAGAAACTACGAGGAACTCTGGGGCAGGCGGTAGTACTTTTGTTACTGGTGGCTGGTCAAGTTTCCGTTTTTGGGCAGAAGTTGAGAGAGAAGAAGAAGAGAAATCCATTGCGGAGGAATCCCCCACGATTGCCAGAGTCTTCGATGGCGCGCTCCTTCCTTGTGGGGACCCTTTCAGAGGGTGCTCCCGCCTTAGGTGAATGTTTACATCTCAGGTCACACCTCCCGAGAAACGGACGGAGGGACCAATCGGCATGGTCGGAAGGTCTCAGCTCAGGCAATCTCCCCTCCCTGGGCCTGGCCTTTACCAGGGGGTACGTGCGTGTCTTACTTGTCTACCCAGGGCGGGGAATTACGCGTTACCCCGTCACCGGCTACGCTTGCGAACGCGTGGGTCGGCCTTCAGGCACGCACAGGGAGGAAAGAAGAAGAGAGAAAAGAAAAGGGAGAGAGGGAGAGAAAGGACAGACTGTCTCAAACGTCGAGGCGGAGACCAGAGGGTGGACAGGAAGGCAAGGAGAAGAAGGCAAGGTAAAAAGTAAGGAAGACACTGAGAGGGATAAGGACAAAGAAAGGAACCAAACAAAGGAAGGAAGAAACCAGAATAAGCGAAAAACAAAAATGACCACAAATATAAGTCGTGGAACCGTCCGTCTCCGGACGCAGGCGCAAACTATCCTCTTGAGGGGGAGGGACTCCTTTTAGTCGCCTCTTACGACAGGCAGGAATACCTCGGGCCTATTCTAACCCCCGGACCCGCAGGGGTGTACGTGGTGTTATAAGTTGAACAGGGGCTAACAACGGTGCCCTCTTTTCAGCTTGTTTGCATACCATGAAGTGGGAGATGTGAAAGTGATATTATCTTGAAACTTATTTTATATCTAAACTGTACATATCCGGCTAGGGGGCTCATTATCGAAAGTCCTTCTACAAAGTACCCTCTGCAGTCCGTAGCAGCCTGTTGTATAGGAGTTCTAAATCATCGACTACTTGTCGTCATTGCGATTACGTAGTCCCAGACATTACGCTAACAAATTACTGTAACAATAGCAAGAGTACGTTCGTCGTATGGGGAAAAAACTGAAAGATTTATGTATTCATACACCTACTGTTGAGGTCAGCTACTTGCGAGGAAGGATGGAGAAGGGTGTGGGGAGGAGTGAAGCGTAGGTAGAGAGGGGGATGAAGCCTCCTGTAATCCAGTCTATAGCTGGAACTGATGAATCCGTGGTCTAGGAGTAATAATGATGACGTTTTGGGTCCCAGTTACGAATCCAGTCACAGCAGTGATCAACAGTATGTGGATGCAGAAGGCAGTGGACACCTTTGCATTAAAGACACACGATGTTTTTCCACAGTAAATGTGTCCTGTAAGGGAAAAAGTGTCATTATGATCTCACCACTGGCAGAATTTTACGGATGAGTCCCCCATTCAGAACTCTGGTAAAGGACTGCAATAAGGTGATGGCCAAGAGGAAAACATGGAGTAACCAACGAAAGGATAACATTCTACGAGACAGAGCACGAAATATCATAAATTTGAATGTAGTAGTAAGGTTATAAAATCAGAAAAGGGGAATGCGAAGGCTCAATATAGATATAGTGGAGGTAAGAGATGAAAAGGAAAGAAGTCAAGGATTTCCTGTCAGACGAATCAACAGCAGCTGAAAATGATATAACGGCAGCAGAGTTCATTAGAATAGGAAAGTAGGGCAGAAGGTGAACTACTGTGAACAGTTCAGTGATAGGGTTTTTCTCATCAGATTCGACAGCAAACCAACGCCGACTGTGATGGTGTAGGTATACAAGCTGACGTTGCAAGCAAAAGATGAAGAGATAGAGAAAGTATATGAAGATATTGAAGATAGTTCAGTACGTAAAGGGAGATGAAAATCTCATAATCGTGTGGGAGTTCAACGCGGTTGTAGAAGAAGGAATAGAAGTATGAGGTTACAGAAGAATGTGGGATAGCAGTGGGAATGAGAGAGGAGAGAGGCTAATTGAGTTCTGCAATAAAATTCAGTTGGTAGTAGCGAATACTCTGTTCAAGAATCACAAGAGGAAAATATATATATATATATATATATATATATATATATATATATATATATATTTTAGGAAAAGACCCGGGGACACGAGAAGATTGCAACTGGATTACATAACGCTCAGACAGAGATTCTGAAATCAGATATTGGATTGTAAATTGTACCTAGGAGCAGACATAGACTCACGTTATAGTTTAGTGATGATGAAGAGTAGACTGAAATACATGAGAATCCTACGGAAGAATCAGCATGAGAGGAAATGAGACAGTGAAGTACAGAGGAATAATAAGTAACGTTTGACGTGCGCTAAGAAGATACTGCGATGAGTACCACTGTAGACAGTTCAGCTGAAGAGGAATGGACATCTCTAAAAAGTACGGACGCAGGTGTTGGACAATCAGACATATGTATGTGGAAGGTAATTCCGAAGAAAGCTTGGGTACCAGAAGAAGTACTTTAACTGATGGACGACAGGTAGAAGTACAAAAATGTTCAGAGAAAGACAGGGATACAACAATACAAATCACTTAAGATTAAAATACATAAGGAGTGCAGGGCAACCTAGGCGAAATAGCTGCAGGGAATATGTGAAGAAATCAAAAAAGAAGTATTGTCGGGAGGACTAGCTCAGGACGTAGAAAAGACAAAACAACTTTGGTAAAAGTAAAAGCAGAGGTGATGACGTAAGGAGCGCAATGGGAATTCCTCTGTTAAACGCAGTGGAGGAAGCAGATAGGTGGAAATACAATAAAGGTCCAGTGACATGATACAAGAATGAATTGCAGTCGGTACAAAAGAGACAGACGATCATCTATTAAAGTCATAATTTAAGAGAGCTTTGGAAGACTTGAGATCAGATCGATAGGATGGATAATATTCTACTACTTCAATAGGAGCTAGGATCATTATTTGATAAGGGCAGTTTTCTTCCTGGAACTGTACTGACAAAGGAAGTGTGCTCCGACTTACCACGAGTCCGTTTCTTCAGTATCCGTGCACGTACGTTTCGACCCACAATGAACTGCTATTCTTCTATTTAGAATTATGTAGGAATGAAAAAGAATGTACCAGCAACGACATGATTTAGAGACCTCTCGCTTGCGAAACTAAGCGGTTACTCAATGGGCTACGGACTCCTTGAACACGAGCAAACGTACTAATAAACCTACACAACTTTGGTTTTGATCGGCTTTGAAAATGTCGTAGTGTACAGCAAAATAAGAGATTTTTTTGTACGTACCCATACGGCCGTTAAGGGGCCTAAAAGATCTGAGTAATATTTATGAATTAATGCCATTCAAAAATCAACAGATATAAAAAAAATTCAAATAAAAGTTCATTGCTTTTTAATGTACGATACATCGGTGCTCCCAGATTCATTGAATAAGTAATGTTTGTCGATGTCTCCCGCCCCACTACTCTGTTTTTTATTTCGGCGTTTAACAAATAGCAAAACGTATAGCATCGTTAATGGACGATGGGGTGGTATTGCAAAGACGCATTTATTAGAAATAATCTACAAACATCAGTACATTGCTACGACCCTTGCAGTGGCAGTTATCACGTCGTATTGTCTGATAAGTCATTCCAAGATAAATATATTCTAAGTGTGTTTTCCACTTCTATTGTGCTATACATATATCCTCTTTTAATATTACAAAATGTAAAATATCTTATGTTGTATTTGTGTTTTCTTTTTACATTTGGCGTATTTTTTCGGTTTTCATATTGTAACCATTTCAGATGTATTTGAAAATGTTGATAATTATTGTTGTAACGTTACTGCAAATCTGTACAATAATTAGGAAGCACAGAATTGTTCGTGTCACAAAAATGGTAATGCGCTTTGATTTTGTACACCAAGCAATCGTAGGACAATTGCAGTTTCATGACAGGAGCGGGAAGGAGGAGAAGATCCCCCCCCCCCCCCTCTTTTTCCCTCAGCCGACTAAACTTCGGCCGGCCGGTGTGGCCGTGCGGTTCTAGGCGCTTCAGTCTGCAACCGCGTGACCGCTACGGGCAGGTTCGAATCTTGCCTCGGGCATGGATGTGTGTGATGTCCTTAGGTTAGTTAAGTTCTAGGGGACTGATGACCACAGATGTTAAGTCCCATAGTTCTCAGAGCCATTTTTGAACTAAACTTCCTGAATCGCATGGGAGGCAGAGTGGGGACAAGTGGTGTGAGGGAAACGCTGCGCGCTATGGTGCCTAGTTTTCTTATCTGATTGTGATGCGTAGAACACGACATGGATGACGTCGCACCATCCAGACCCCCCCTCTCCCCGCCACCATCCGTGAAGATCGACACCTTATCCGTAAGGTATTGCACGACAGATCTTCGTCTTTCCCGGCCCTGGCGCAACAGTGGAACTTTGTAATACATCGTACACTGTCTGGGGTGACAGTCGTTTGCCGTTTATTAGGGACTAGTCCACTTCTCCGCCTACCTTTAACGAATGTGTAGAAACATGCTATACGGCAACATTGTATGGAATGACATCACTGGGGACAGGAACGGCATCAGATAGAGTTTTAGGACGAATCCAGGCTCTGTTTGAAAATGATGGCCGCATTTTGTTCGCCGCAGACAGGGGAAGCAGCACCACAGTGACTGCATTCGCACAAGACATACAGCGCCAACTCAAGAACTTATAGAGTGGGGTGCTGTTAGGTACAGACACAAACCACATTTGGTGCGTGTCCAGGGCACTGTGACCAATGTGACCGATGTGAATGACATTTCGCGATCTGCAGCCATACCCCTTCTGCACAACACCGCAGATGCCATTTTTCAGCAAGACAATGCACGACCACATGTTGCTGCACAAAGACGTTCCTTCTTGGTGTCACAAGATGTCAACCTTTTATCCTGAGCCGCCAGATCACCAAACTTGTCAATCGGAAATGTGTGGGACAGCTGAAACTACAGGTGGAGCGGTGTGACCCATTGCTAACCACCACAGATGAACTTTGAAACCAGATAAATGCAACACGGATTGCTATACTACAGGTCGCCATTCGCACCTTACACGCGTCGATGTCAGCACGCGTGGAGAAAATCATCAGGGTTCATGGCGGACTCTGTGCCTGCTAGGCAACAGGACATATGTTGAAACGAGGTGACTGAAACGGTAATCATTTCTCTAGAACATACTAATGTACGTGTCCTGTGAATACGAACGTCTTATCTCTAGTCTTTCAAGGTGTTATGTTTTTTACGAACACGAGTGTATAGGGAAAATGTCGATGAATCCAAAAATATTTTGCGTTTACTACGTACAAAGTTTGACCAGCCACAATACGTGTATAATGGTAATGTGGAAACTACGGTCACTAGCGAAGAAATTGCTTCTGCATCACAGTTAGAATACTTGATTAAAGATGATAATGATATATTTATGAAAAGTCACACTGCTTAGGGGTACGATGAGAGAAACGCAATTTTAAATCCTATTCGAATTGAAGAACATTATGGAGATGATTATGAAGAAACGGTAAAAGATGATAAAACAGCAAAAGTTAGCAGATCTTGAGTATAAACAAAAAGCCACTACTTCCTGGTGCTCTGGTAAAAAAAAAAAAAAATCGAAACTGTAAAACATAGATACACAAAGATTGCAAAGAGAGAAAAATCTGTATTAATGGGAAGCAAAAATTGTTGCAGATGGGACCAATTTCAAATTGCTATGGACAAACCACTATCAATACAATAATTGCATTTAAAGAGGTGGGCTTTAAAAGCAAGCGATAATGCTAATTTATCACAAAGTTTGTTAAGGCTTCATCAAAATGGAGTTATAATTTTAAAGTAAGGCACCGGATTGTTTAAAGGAAAAATCATTAAATCCATCATTCAAGTGCTAATAGTGAAGAAAGAAGAACTGAAGGGAAAAGTTTACGAAATTGTGGGGACTATGAACTCGAATATTGTATTCAATGGAGAGGCCATGTGTGTAATTCTGACAAGTCAGGTTTTAATTTGGAGATTCATGAGGACGAACATTATCCTTCAGAAGAACATCAAAAACTGAAATTCTAGCAAAATCCCTAAATGCCTTAACACATAGTTACACGATACGGCCCGTTACATCCGCGAGTGGAAATTTAATGACCCACTTGCTCGTAGTTTTGACAGAAAAAAGATACCAAGTACAGACCAAAAGTTGAAAAAGATTTGTATAAAGCAGATAATATCCTTGTGATCGCTTCTGCGTCCGATAAAATGACATTCGTGCTCGTAAGGAAATGGTACAGACAGGTATATACACCTAAGACGAATGAAAAATCTCTCTTGTGTTTAGGTTCATGGACTTCGCAAAACGAGGAGAAAAACTTAACACCACTGATAAGCATGAAAAAGAGATGGATGTATTAACGATTCCTGGCGGAACAACTGGTGTGATTCAGCCATTAGACGCATATGCGTTTAGGCAGTGGAAACATTGTTCAGAGGTAATTATGTATACTGCTATATAAAGACAAGTTATTGTTACCAAAAATCCCGAAAAAATCTTACCCAATTTACTTCAGACATTTACACGGTACTCTACAAACGTACAGACAGACATATGCTTTTAAGAATCTCGAAAAAGTTTATGACCGATATTCTTAAAGGTCTTACACAGTACTCTAATAAACAGCTGCACGGGCATAATTTTAATATATGTGATGCATAAACACATATACGGTAAAGAGGGAATTGTTAGCTAACATCTCTAAAAGTAAATGCTGTACTCTGAAAATGTGCAGTTTCGTTTTCTTTCTCGCAGCGAGATTTAGCTATGATTGCAGGGCATTTCAACCATTACACAAATTGCTGCTCCCATACATATTCTTTCTCCCTATATATAATTTTAAACGAAAATTATATACACAACTATATACTGTTTGTTCTCTTAATCACAGTCGGTTTTAACAGAAAATTCAATAGTTCTTTATTGAATATAATGAGAATTACTGACACGGAAGAATGGTGTTTTATCTACTGTCGCTAGTTTTCCACGTAATCTCCACCCCGTTCTATGGGCTTGCTTCAGTGCCAACCAATGGCGCGTATGCTCTGTCGGCACCAGTCCTCGTCCTGGTGGCGTAGCCAGTGCTTCACTACGTGAATCACTTCCTCATTGTCCTCAAAATGCCTTCCACGAATGGCATCCTTTAGTAGCTCAAACAAGTGGAAGTCCGACGAGGGGGCTAGGTCAGGTGTCTAGTGTGACAGCCGTGGAGGGTCTCCCCGAGCACCGCAAACCGTGGAGCTCCGCCGAACCGCCTTCTGATGACCTCACCCTCCGTGCGCCAGCGACTAACTGTACTTCTGTCGACAGTAGATGCTCCATAGAATTCGCACAAGAGTTTGTGAATATTTCCCACAATTTCTTTCCCTGCAGTGAGAAATTCACTGACGGCACGTTGCTTGTAACGTACATCATCTACAGCCTCCATTTTGAAAATGTCCTGCAGCTAAGCTATCTGTCGGAAATGACGGAAACTTCGACGCGCTCACTAAGGAGACTTCAAATAATTAATACATAACGTTTTGCATCGTAGACTATGAAGAAAATTATTACAAATGCGTCGCTGTAATAAAAACATCATAAAATTGTTTTCGGCGGTTCATTACTTTCTGGGCAACCCTCGCACATTAAAAATCATTGAACTTTTATTTTAAGCTCTTTTTCATAACTGTTGCTGTTTCAAGGGTATTCATTCAGAAATATTGCACTCAAATTTCTTCAAGAGGCGTTTCACCCCGTTAACGGCTACACGGGCACGTATAAAAAATTTGTGTCACATATTTTACCCTACTCTGTAACGTACTCAAAGCCCATCAAAATTGAAGTGTATCCTTTGGGTAGGTTTTCTTGCAAGTGTACAGTGTAGGGACGCGCAAAATTTCCAAACTCGATTTTCTCGAAAACGGCTGAGAGCTGCGTCTTGCTTACTTATGACAGAGTAGTAGTTGTGCCATACACATCCTGAAAATGTGAATCAAATAGTTGGGGGAAAGTTCAGGTACGAAACGAGCTTGTTGGCAAGCGCCGCCCAAGCACTCCTTTTTAGGGATGATATACACCTGCCCCACCTGAGGGCCCCAAGTGGGCCTCTGCATCAGATTGCTGGATCACCAACGAATGTTGCTTCAATCTTCTCTTACGAGGTATAGGCTACTGATGATGATGATGATGAGGGTGATGATATTAAATGGAAACACTTAGACTAAGTCACATCTATTTTGGCTCACAGTACTTTTCATGAGTTAGCACATCAACACCGTTCGTCATTGAAAGTGCAGTTGAGGCCACATGTTCTTCCTTGGGAACTTGATGGACAAAGGTACCTTCCGTTCCTGCATCACGATCTTCCAGGTTTGCTTGAGGATGTTGACAACGCACAGAATTGTGGAATGTCGTGCTTGCATGGTGGGCTACTAGTACATTTTACTGCTGATGTAACACGACATCTAGAAACGCGCTAATGTGGTGGATAATAGATCGGACAGGGTCTGTACTTTGTTCTCCGAGATCACCTGACCTCGGTCTATCTGGGCACATCGCAAAAGCGCAAAATGTTCGTGTTACTGCTGCTCTTGAAGAACTGGAGTAGCGAATTGTACCGTTTTGTCGACACGTACGAGATGATCCGGGGATATTCGAAAGAATTCGTAACTAACTGTAGAGGTAAAAGTGATATTCCTACAAATATGAGGCTATTCGTACCGCACCTCCTGTAACAGATAGGAGTGCGCAGCAAATTGTAACGTTTAACATGTTGTAATATTATAGTTCCCGTGAAATTTTAGCCCAGTTAGACGGGGACTTCATCGAAAAATTTACCTTTAAAATATGCACTATCCAGTCACTTTAACGTGACCACCGCCTATATTCGACCTCCTCAACGTGCAACAATAACCACTCACAGATGGCAAGTGACAACACTAGCAGCGGATGGTACATAACCTTGCAGGTGGCCGGGGGGGGGGGGGGGGGGGGGGGGGGGGGGGCGCTGTCGTTGTCGTAATGTGAAAACGGAGCGATTTATCTGACGTCTTGATGAACATTAGCTTTCTGGCCAGGGGTGCAAGAATTTCCGAAACGGCTATGTTCGTAAAATGTTCACGTGCCTCCACTGTTAAAATATACCTTGCATGACAAGTCAGCGCTATCCAAAAACGGCGCCGATGCAATTGTGGTACACCACGAGTCATACAGGGTGTCACCTAACATTACCACTGGAAACACTTCCCAAACCACAACAAACACTGAATAACCAATTCCACAGACCGAAAGTGAGGAGAGGGTCTGGTGGAATTGGTTAATACAAACCATCGCGAAATGCACGGAAGTATGATTTTCAACACACACTTATGTTTTTTTAATGGTAATCTGTTATTGTTTTTGGCACAACTGAAAATAAAAACAAAAACGTAATCAATGCCGTTTGTTACATTGTAAAATGTGAAGTGCATCCGGAGTAATTTGTAATGTAAAGTTGACGCTTGAAATCTCAGACGTCCAGTCGCTTGATGCAACAACAAAATCTGTGGGGCTGTGGTTACGAAGACTACGATGTTTAAGAATTTGGTTGTCTCAGTGTCTGCATGTAGCACTTGCTGAATTAGTCTTTGTACTCAGAGTAACTATTGTACACTGTGTTACCGGACGTCTATACACAAGTAAGAACAGAAGTACGCACAATAGGAGCGTGAGAAGGTCCGAGGTGAGAAGGTAGTAAGTACACCAGTGTGTACAGAGTAGTAAGAACTGTGAAAATGGTTTATTCTAGATCTGAAAAGGCAGAGATGATACCCATCTATGGCGAATGTAGCAAAATGCAGTTGCAGCCTGCAGGTTGTGTGCAGAAAGGTACCCGCACAGAGATTATCCAACGCGCTGCACATTTGAAAACATCTACAAACAATTGCATGCAACAGGTATCGTCGTAACACGTAAACGGGTTCGTAACAAACCCATCACAGGAGAAGCAGATGCAGTTGGTACGTTAGCTGCTGTTGCCGTGAACCCACACATGAGTTCTTGTGACATCGCTAGAGGCAGTGCAATGAATCAAAGTTGTGCAATGCGCATACTTCATCGTCAAAAATTTTACCCGTATCGGGTGTCGCTGCGTCAGCAATTACATGGAGATGACCTTAATAATCGAGAGAATTTCTGCCAACGCGCATTAACAGAGAATGCGTCGCTGTACTACCTATTTACCGATGAAGCAGGTTTCACAAACCACGGTCCAGTGAATTTACGAAACATGCATTTCTGGTCCGTGGACAATCCTCGCTGGCTTCGATAGGTAGAGCGACAGCGACCGTGGAATGTAAATGTACGGTGCAGAGTAATTGGCGACCATCTCATTGGTCCTCACTTCATCGAAGGCACCCACATACCTACAAAATACATCGAGTTTCTACAAAATGATCCGTCAACATTGCTAGAAAATGTCCCGCTGGAATCGCGTAGACGTATATGGTATCAACATGATCGTGCCCCTGAACATTCTGCAATGAACGCTAGGCCGACCCTTGACAGAATGTTCGACGGGCGTTTCATAGGACGTGGCGGACACATAAATTGGCCAGCCCATTCTCCTGCTCCTACACTTTTAGACTTCTTTCTGTGGGGTTCGTTAAAGGAGAACGTGTACCGCGATGTGCCTACAAGCACAGAGGATATGAAACATCGTATTGAGGTAGCCTCTGGCAACGTTACATCAGATGTACTGCGTCATGTAAGACATTCATTACGCGGTAGATTGCAAATGTGTGCAGCAAATGATGGGCACCACTTTGAAAATTTATTGGCTTGAAATTCCAGGCACACTCTTTCACATTCTGTAATTGATAACAAGAAAGAAATTTGTAAGTTTAACTACATTCTCATGTTAATGTACATTTTTTCTAACAAATCAGTGTCGTGCAGTATTGTTTGGAGAAAAAGACTAATAAAAATGTTAGCACGTGGACGTAACGTGCTGTTCATATCTCTCCTGCACCTACGTTACATCACTGTCCTTTTTTTATCCCTAATTAATTAAGTTCTCTCTGATACACACGATTGAACTGCTGAGGAGTCTCTCAAGCGTCAACTTTACGTTACAAATGACTCTGGATGTAGTTAACATTTTACAATGTAAGAAACGGCATTCATTAAATTTTTTTCCTATTTCCAGTTGTGCTAAAAATAATAACAGGATTCCATTTAAAAAGCATAAATATGTGTTGAAAATCATGACGGCATTCATTAAATTTTTTTCCTATTTTCAGTTGTGCTAAAAATAATAACAGGTTTCCATTTAAAAAGCATAAATATGTGTTGAAAATCATGTTTGTTGTTGTGGTCTTCAGTCCTGAGACTGGTTTGATGCAGCTCTCCATGCTACTCTATCCTGTGCAAGCTTCTTCATCTCCCAGTACCTACTGCAGCCTACATCCTTCTGAATCTGCTTATTGTATTCATCTCTTGGTCTCCATCTACGATTTTTACCCTCCACGCTGCCCTCCAATACTACATTGGTGATCCCCGATGTCTCAGAACATGTCTTACCAACCGATCCCTTCTTCTAGTCAAGTTGGCCACAAACTCCTCTTCTCCCCAATTCTATTCAATACTTCCTCATTAGTTACGTGATCTACCCATCAAATCTTCAGCATCCTTCTGTAGCATCACATTTTGAAAGCTTCTATTCTCTTCTTGTCCAAGCTATTTATCGTCCACGTTTCACTTCCATACATGGCTACACTCCATACAAATACTTTCTGAAACGACTTCCTGACATTTAAATCTTTACTCGATGTTAACAAATTTTTCTTCTTCAGAAACGCTTTCCTTGCCATTGGCAGTCTACATTTTATATCCTCTCTACTTCGACCATCATCAGTTATTTTGCTCCCCAAATAGCAAAACTCCTTTACTACTTTAAGTGTTTCATTTCATAATCTAATTCCCTCAGCATCACCCGATTTAATTCGACTACATTCCATTATCCTCGTTTTTCTTTTGTTGATGTTCATCTTATACCATCCTTTCAAGACACAGTCCATTCCGTTCAAATGCTCTTCCAAGTCCTTTGCTGTCTCTGACAGAATTACAATGTCGGCGAAGCTCGAAGTTTTTATTTCTTCTCCCTACTCCGATTTTTTCTTTTGTTTCCTTTACTGCTTGCTCAATATATAGATTGAATAACATCGAGGAGATGCTACTACCCTGTCTCACTCCCTTCCCAACCACTGCTTCCCTTTCATACCTCTCGACTCTTATAACTGGCATCTGCTTTCTGTACAAATTGTAAATATCCTTTCGCTCCCTGTATTTTACCCCTTCCATCTTCAGAATTTGAAAGAGAGTATTCCAATTAACATTGTCAAAAGCTTTCTCTACGTCTACAAATGCTGGAAACGTAGGTTTGCCTTTCCTTACTCGTTCTTCTAAGATAAGTCGTAGAGTCAGTATTACCTCACGTGTTCCGATATTTCTACGAAATCCAAACTGATCTTCCCCGAGGTCGGCTTCTATCAGTTTTTCCATTCGTCTGTAAAGAATTCACGTTAGTATTTTGCAGCTGTGACTTATTAAACTGATAGTTCGGTAATTTTCACATGTGTCAACACCTGCTTTCTTTGGGATTGCAGTTATTATATTATTATATTATTGAAAATCATACATCCGTGCATTTCTCAATGGTTTGTATTAACCAATTACAACAGCCCCTCTCCCCACTTTCGGTCTGCGGAATTGGTTATTCAGTATTTCTTGTGGTTTTGGAAGGTGTTTCCAGTGGTAATCTTAGGTGACTCACCCTGTATGTAACAGGGGTAAGAGAAGGAGATGTGTACGGTCGAAGAGACATGCATCACTTGAACAAGTGATGACCCTGATGAACCAAGGGGCTGACATCAGTGATTCCTCAACGAGCGTCCAGCGACCGTAGCAGCATTTGGGTCTCCACAGCAACTGGTTGGTTCTGAGCTGATTGCTACCTTCTAGACCACTTCCGGCACGTCTCGCAGCTGAAAAAAGTGGTTATTCAGATAGTCACAGCAGTATGACTAGAAAGTATACTTGCAGTAAGAAAGACAATATTTCATTCGCAATTATCTCTTTGGTTACTCGTTTGCGCACCCTTGTTAACAGGAAGATTTTTGCTCATACTGTCGTGTAGTTTCACCATTGTCACGGTACGCCCTGTAGGGAATAATTATATTTTACGTAGTTGCTTCAAGTTTTCATTCGTTATTCATCAATATAGTAGCCCTGTTGCAGGCCATAACATGTCTCACCTCTGCTAAAGTTGACGATCCTGCTGTTCGGGTCCTCGTTGGCAGGCATGTGATTTTTTTAACCAGTGCCTTGAAAACTCAAGTTAGTTCAGAAGTCCTATATCTCACTGTGGAAGGACAGTAATCAGAAGTTACTGATACTATCTGTACATGGGACGAGATAGTTTCCAGAAAGTTCTTGCCGGTATCTTCAATAAACATGTCGATCAGAAACGATAAGAGACACTCGTAACGCCCTTAATTCCTACATAACCTGCACGTATCGTGGAGACGTTATCAAGTCATACACGGGGGAAGTACAGACATTACCTTGCATCTTGTGCGAAAATTTATTGCGTAATATTAAATGAGGAGGAAATTTTTTCTTAAAGTGGTAATTCACTGTGTAATTACACATATTATTTGCATCGAGCATGAAGAATGCAATCATAGAGAAAGGCGAGCGATACATTTCCAGCACATTTGCTGAACAACTTGGTAAAATGTTAAGAGAACACACTGCAGAATGAGGACTCTTTCGGCAAACCGAATGTGAATATGATCCTAAGACGAATTTTTATCTGTGCATCGGGTCCGTTTTCATTATTCTCTGCTTCCTGAGGTAATATTGGTCTGTTTGAGATCCATGCTATTGTGATGTGATCAGCAGTGCAAGAATTTGCTAAATGCCAACGGAAGAAACCTTTATCGGAACCGGATGATTGGATCGCCTATTAAACCATTTCTGGGAAAATTTTCATCATTGTCGTAGACAAAATTTAATACAGACAACAACTTGTTACAGCGATTAACTCCTTAAATACTCAATATCTGCATCCTGTGTTACAGTTTACGTCAACTTCGTAAATAGCCTCATGCAAACTTTTTTTTCTCTGTTTACTGATCGTGAAAGTGCTCCTCATCGATACTTCTATCTTACAGATCCCGACAACTAACTACAGAGTGAATTCCGGAGGTCCACTTCTTAATAAGACTAAAAAATTGTGACCGAGGACTCATTTGTTTCAATTTTACAATACGAATATTAACTATGCCTCGCATATCATTACACTTTCCGATATCTGATACGACTCACAATTAAGTGTTGGCTGGTGCTGAATGGTGATTTGGTCTGGCAGATTTCGTACCAGATAGCACCACCAGTACTCTATTACCATAAGCTCGGGGAAACTTTCAGCGAGCAGCGATTGGCTTGAGTGTGGGATGTTATTCATTACAGAGGAATGACCTTACGGTAGTGATAGTCGTAGAATCGTCTATAAAGCGAGTAGAAGACGACTAAGAGACTGAAGAGATAGACGGATTTATGGCTGAACTACTCTTTTCCTGTGCTCCGTTCATACCGTACTTGCATTATGCTTACTCAAGCTTTCAGGATTCTGAATGATTGCCACTTCTGAATCTTTTTTAGTTTCTCAACGGGGTGTATGTGCTGTCATGGAGTAATAATGTCCTAACAACAATCCTTTGATGATCCGGGTTCAGAAGCAACGTTAACACAACTATGAATTTTAGAGGCAAGCACACTTGCTCCATTTTTAGAAAGAGTGACTTCTAGACTCCTGTTTGACCGTGCTGCTTTCGATTTCTGGTATAGGGTTGTCCAGAGACAGGTGAAAATATAAATCTGATGCTGGCAGAGTCATATAGCGGCACAGAAACGAAAGAAAGACATCGAAGTGTGTAGCAGTAATCGACATTCAGTTACCAGAGTGTGAGGTTGCTTTATGTGCATTTTGCCAGCATGGTGACAGTTTGACAACTGCACAGCAAGAGTTTTGGAACCATTAGCTGCTTGTTCCGTTAATGCTGTCATCCAACTGAAGAAAAATTTAATCATTCTGAACTTATCCTACTTTGATTTTGCTACCTTAAACGAGCGATGACATGTCATAGGAACTGTTTTCTCAGTATGATCGTAACGACAGTTCAACAATCGAACTTCGTTTCTGGTTACGGTATTGTGTGAGATTCAGTAATACAACACATTCATGATCGTAACAAAAGCGATATTTACGAGAAGAGTGTGCATTCTTCGTGATCAGTGGGCCCTTTCAGGTTCCTGCCATCGTCCGAGCTGGTACAAGTTGACTGCCTGCAAAGAAAAGACTTCGCCCCTGTACAAAGGTGGCTGAAATAATTGGTGAAGAATGCGCCCGTGCGTTTAGCTGTGGTCTGCAACTCGCTACACAATCTTATTTTTTTTTGTTAAAGCATTTTACAAGTTGATCCATAGCGACCTTTTGTTCCGTCATTTTCTACGTCTACTTTGCGATTCCATCAGAACCTGGCGACTGATTTGTTTTCAGCACTTTCAACAGCTCCTCTATGCCACGAGTGCCTATTTCTACTTCCTCCACCCTGCTCACTGTACGACAATCAAAGGACGGTATGTTTCTCTCAGGACTACAACGTTTCTTCTTCTTTTAAGAATGTAGCAGGTGTTTTGTAATAAATTCATCTCCCTGTTGTGGGTGGGCCATTGCTGCCTGGAGGTGCCGTATTAAAACTCGGAGAGAACTTTCAAAATGATTTATTTGTTTGCCAGTTGCACAGTTCCGATTACTTCAGGATGGCTATGCCAGCAGCCGACTCAGCGGCCACCGTCCCCGTAGACTCTGCACTGCTCCGCCGGGAGCCGTAGGCCAGCCCCACTGTTGCTTCTTCCTACTGGCGTAGCTGAGAACGTGGCAGCAACGACCGCCCGCGATCTGGTGTCAGAATCTGTCGCCCTTGCCTTGGAAGTCTCCGGCGTGTGTCGGGAGCCGAGACGACTGCCCGCAGCAGTGAGCCGAAGAGTGGCCTGCCACTGGCTGGCTGCAGACCTCGTGTCGGCCTCAGAGGGTCGAACCAACGACCCGCCGTGGACTGGGATGCTGTTGCCCCATCTGCTGCTGCGTGTAGCATAACGGTGTGACACGCCCCGCCGTCCAGGAGAGCTGCACACTTGAATGAATCTCATTAGAAAACGGCACCTGTTTCTACTTGGCTGTGCAGCTCTGTTTTGCCAAGCGCGTCGCTTCTCGTCACGTATGCATAACGCTTAGGTTGTCCAGTGGGCCTCTTCTGCCTGTGACTTGCACCATGGAAACTGCTGTGTGCGCCCTCTGCGGCAGTTCTACGCCCCTGTGGCCTCTATTTGCCTTCGCAACTGCTGGTATGCGTAACTTACCGCAATCTAGCCCACACCTGTCTGTAACTCGTGCTCTGAATATCGCACAAAACTAACTTTCCCTATCTTGAACGGTGGTACTTTTCGGAAAGATCCGGTCCCCGAGTCGAACCTAAACTAGCTCTTAACTTTTTTGGGTCGGCACCTATTTAATATTTCCTTACTATTAGAAAATTTGTATGTGGTCTAGTGCCTCTTAAAACCATGACATGAAACAAAACATAAAAATTCCTTACTCGACGACCACTGCCCGATCAACCCCTTACCTACTCGTCTCACGTCCTCAGTATCCAATCCACTGGGACTTCGACTACCCTTGGTTCCCTCTTGGAATTAGCTCTCCGCCTGATCAGAAAGAAAACAACACATAACAAAGCTAAGGCTGTGATGACACTTGGCACAGAGGTGCTCAAAATGATCGTTTTTTGCTCTTGCCTTTCCCTATACTGAGCGACATGTTGAACAAGCTGTTCGGCGATATGCGCCCCTCGTGCTCTAAAATGAGCTGGTTTACGGATCTCAATACACCTGGCTCCAGAGTTTCATTTAACAAGGTCAGATTCTGCGTTGGCAAAAATTCTAAAGTGGTTTCTGGCCAGTACAGCTGTGGCTGCGTAACATTCAATTGCGTGACAACTGAAATTGACGCTGGCAGGTGGAAGGTTGGGCCTATTATGTTACACTTAGCTCCCCTCGAGCTCTATACGTTTCGCTTCTGCAAATACTCCCTGCTCAAATCAACTTGCTACTACTACCAAATTCTCGTATGTGGAGAAGATCCAATGCATCCTCATCCATTTCAAGCTCAATTTTGGCTCCACGATGTCCAATGGACAGTCTATTCCTTTCCCCCTAGCTAAAAATAACTGCACCATGACCCGTATTTGTAGATTCACAGATTTTACTCCAACATTCACTATTTTTCATCGAAACCCAACACCGATTGTGTGACTACTTTCATCCTTAAATTTACATCATATGAACTGGTGCAATAAATAAGACTTTCCTGACCCAGCACTGTCAATAACTAAAATTTTAAAGAAGAAATCGTACGACTCTGACATCGTTCAAAACATATTTATAACGGCTTTGCCGCAAAATTTACTCCGACGCATTTATTTCTCCAGAACTGCGTTTGATTTCTCCTCCAACAACACTCGACATACGTCAGACGCTATACTTCCCTTTTCAGTGACCTAAGGACAGGGATCACCATCACTCTTCCTCCCTCTTTAAAAGGACTGCTGCCCCTCACAGGCTCACAATACTCGAAAAACATATATAAAATACAATGCCTAATTAACCTACGCCAACCCAATGATACATGACACGAAAAAAAAACTACAAATAATCTACTGTTTTCTAGATCGCAAAGCATACGGTACTTCATGCTGTACTCTATCTTCCTGGTTTTCTCTGCACTTAGCACCTCTTTTCACTCTCTCTTTCTTCCTTTTTCCTTCCTGTGACACGCCTGGAATCACATCCGGGCAACCCTTAAATGGTCATAACCGCCCAACGTGTACTGTCGTCGTTCCAGTTGGCAGCTGAAGCTTAACATTAACGGGGGATGTGGTTTCAACGACTTGGTATGGCCCTTGATACCTCGTGAGGAACTTCTTCGTTTTCCCTTTTTGCGTGTAAGGGCGGGACAGCACTACCCATTGCCCCACTTTACACTGCAGTAAACTTCCTTTACGCTTCACTGCGTTTTCCTGCCTTTCCAAAGCCTTCGTATTTGCCTTTTGTATCCGTTTCAAAACATCCCGAATTGTTCTCTCGAATTGACGCACCGATTCACCGGTCCTTCCTTTCTGTAGCTTCACTAAATCAAACGGTGACGGCATTTTTCGCACCTATTCTACCTCATATGGAGACAAACCGGTATTTGTATGGACTTTTGCATTGTACGCGCATACAATATGACTGAAATACTCATCCCACTGACGGTGATGAGAATCCACGTAAAAACTCAGCATCTTCCCGATTTTTCTGTGTACCCGTCTTGTCCTTCCGTTGGCCTGTGGATGCAACGCGCTCGTCCTCAACTTTTTTACCTCCAACAATTTACACAGTTTCTTCAATAAATCCGACATGAAGTTGGTCCCTAGGTCAGTAATTTTTGTCTCTGGTACATCAGACTTCAAAATCCACTTATTTACTAACGCTTACATGACCATTGCTGCCTGTTGATTTGGAATAGCCACCCTCTCCACATACCTCGAAAAATGGTCCATTATTGTGAGAGCGAATCTGTTCCCAAATTGTGCTCGCCTAAAAGGTCCTAAGACTTCAGTCCCCAGCAAAGAGAATGGACATGTTGCTTCTGGTAATCGTTGTAGCTGTATCTGTTTTCGACTCAAATCTGCTCTCTGCTCACATGATATACAATTCTTGACATACTGATCCACATCTCCTTTCCTACGTCTCCACCGATACCTCTCCGCCACTCTCTTATTCGTCGCTCTACACCCTCCATGACCAGATAACACGTGATCATGTGCTGCCTTTAAAACCTCATGCCTCAACTTCGCTGGCACTAATACCCTTGGCCCTAACTTCGTTTCCCTGCACAGAAGACCGTCGTACACATTAAACTGTGACTGTGTCCGATACAGTTTACAATCGTTGTCAGCGTCCTGTAATTCTTGCCATACCGCTAGGTCATATCCTATGACTTCTACTTTTGCCACCTTCCTACTTAGTTCATCTTCTCCCATATAAATAACATTTAAAATATGTGATTCTATAGATTACGCAAAGCATCTCCCTCTCAGTTGTTGAGTAAATCCTCTCTGCTGCGTTCAACTCCCTAGACGCATAGGCTACAGGATGTTATTTCCCATCAATTTCCTGACTAAGAACACACCCTAACGCTTGATTCGATGCATCACATGTTAGTATAAACTCCGTTTCAAAACCTGGAAACACAAAAACCGGACTTGAAGTTAACACGTCTTTCAGTTTGTCAAACGCTTTCTGACACTCTTCTGTCCACTCAAATTTCATGCCTTTCCGTAACAATCTCGTGAACGGCTGTGTCAAATCTGGAAAACCCTTCACGAACTTTCGATAGAAATTGCAAATTCCAATGAATGACTGCACTTCCTTAACTTTTTTCGGTTCCCGTAAATCCCTTTCAGCCTGGTACCAACCTCTAATCTGTTCGCACTTTGTCCGTACTGATAATATGACCCAAATATTATACTTCTTCTAATGCGAAATGGCACTTCACCAGGCTCAACGTCAAACGAGCTGCTCTTAACCTCATAAAGACTTCCCTTAACCGCTGTCTATGTTACTGCATATTACTTGAAAACACTATAATGTCATCCAAATAGACAGGACACTCCCGTGGTTTCAAACCCCTCAAGACAGTCTAGCAACCTCTGAAACGTTGCTGGAGCGTTTTTCAAACCGAATGGCATTCTGATGTACTGGTAATGGCCTCCATCTTTAGAGAAAGCAGTTTTTGGACGATCCTCTGGAGCCACCTCTAACTGATTGATAACCACTCGTCAAATACATCGTAGAAAAATACTGGCACTGTCCTAAGTGATCCAAAGTCTCCGATATGTTTGGAACGGGGTATGCGTCCGTTACTGTCTTATTATTGAGGTATCGGTAGTCACAGCAGAACCTGTATTTCTTAGTTCCATCCGCAGATTTTTTAAACACAATGACAATGCTTGCTCCCCAGCGGCTATTACTATGCTCTATAATACCGACCCCAAGCTGCTGATCAATGGAATCCTCCACATTCGGCTGCAAATACATCGGTATTCTGTATGGTTGCCGGCCGGAATGGCCGAGCGGTTCTAGGCGCTTTGTGGGACTGCGCGACCGCTACGGTCGCAGGTTCGAATCCTGCCTCGGGCGTGGATGTGTGTGATGTCGTTAGGTTAGTTAGGTTTAAGTAGTTCTAAGTTCTAGGGGACTGATGACCTCCGCTGTTAAGTCCCATAGTGCTCAGAGCCATTTGAACCATTCTGTATGGTTTACGGTAAACAGATGCTTCATTCCCTGCTGGTATCCTATGTTGAAGTAATGGAGTTGCTGGCAACGGCCATTGTGGAAAAAACAAATCCTTAAATTCCTACAATAATTCTTCCGTATGCTCTCTTTCTCCTCCTTTCAAATGCTTAATTTTGTCACACAGGACGGTTCTATCGGCAGTTAGTGGTTGATAGCTTCGCCTACCTCTCGGACACCAGTCTTCGTCATCTGGCACATCCACATTTGCTACTAAAACTCCTTTCCTCAAATTCGTGTCTACAGCGCTAAAATTATCCACGTTCAGGGGAACTACTTGCCCGTCGTTCCCCTCCTATGCGTGTACAACACTATGTTTCACAAAACAACCCAGTGAAACCAAATCTTCATTATCCTTCAATGGTTCAATAACACATACCGTACCCACAGGTAGATTCGACTCCACACTTAGCCAAAGCGACTTCCCAGTGCCAGTAGACACACGCTCATGCAAATTAAGTCTTAATATTAATGTACGCGGTTCAATTGGTTTGTTCTTTACGTTGAACGCCCCTCGTGACAGCTCTGAATTGACTTCAGTTTCCCCTAGCGGAAATAACATTCCTCCAAGTTCCACAGTTCGTTGTCCATGGTCAATTTTGGCATGATGTTGATACAAGAATGCATTAAATCGGACTTTCCCTATGCGAAAGTCAATTGTCACCGATCCCAAAGGCGTGACCTCCTTTTCCCCCACTCCACGCAACCTATAACTTGGTGTGTCTAACTTCCTTCGTCCCATTATATTCTTAGTAGCCACCGACACTTGCGCCCTTGTGTCCAACACAATCTTAAACTTTTTAATTCCCACGGATCCTACAACTGAACATTCCGCTACTGCATACGTATTTGTAGCACTGAAATTAAACGGGAGATCCTTTAGGTGGGTCTTGGGCCCCCTTTGCCGTTTAACGACTGTTCACCTCTCCTATCTCCACTTTTCCATCCTCCACGCTGCTGCTTTCCACCCCTTCCTCTATTCCTTGGTGACTGGGTACATTGCCTCTGCACATATCCCGTACGACCACATTTATAACATTTTATACCCGCTGCAAATACTGTTTGCCTCTCACGTACTCCTGTTTCCACATCTATATTCTCACATTGAACAGCCAGCTGAATAGCCGAATACAAATCTTTCGGATTCCCTTCACGCACTTTCCGTGACATATGCGCCGGTAAGCCTCTCAAAAATACATCAAGTGCCCTTTGCTTGGCCTCCTGCAACAGAACATTATTCGATTCATCGCTCTGATCCAACTCGTAAGTATAATTTCCCTTATCCTGTCCGCAAATTTCTCCACCGTCTTCCCCTGTCTCATTGTCATTGTACTTAACCTCCCCTAAAGTACCGAGCGCTATTCTGTTACTTGTACCTATATAAAAGCCCATCCTTTGACTACTTACACTACCCTGCCTTCTTTAAGGCCTCAGAACACCTTACATATGTTTTCGCTTTACCTGTTAATCTAATCTTGGCTACATGTAACCACCAACCATTCATAACAGCTGAAATTTCCAAGTCGTCCACAAATGAATGCACGTCCTCAGACGCCTTGCCAGAAAACTGAATAATCAAACTTGTGGTGGCTGGATCAATCTCCTGCACCCTGAGCAATAACGACTGATCACATGCGGTTTCCCACTCACTTGTAGATGTTAATTCATTTCTCAACTGAGTATTGTCCGCTGTCAGTTGTGCCACTTTTTCCAACAAAATCTGCACCGCTTCTGGTACCGACACACCTTGCGTCATTGACTCTGCCATTGTGTTGCTTTCGTTCCCAGTAAGTCGTTTTGTTTCGGGATTAAGTACAAGAATGATCTGCCCTCCTACAGCTCCGTACAGTCATACTCAGTATCATCATAAACTCAATACAAAAGTATTCAAACGCCACGAAAAAATAATAAATCTTACTGCCCCAAAAAACACTGACGCTTACTCTAACAACAAAATATACTATGCCCACGCAAAACATCTACAATGTGGCTTGCCTGGAGTCATACTCGAAAAAACAAAAAAGAAAGAAAACGTCCAACACTCCTAACGAACAATTTTGTCAGCACTCACCACGTCTTCTGACTGTACTACAGGTGGTGGGCTCGAACGTTGTACTGGACAGGCGACCTCAGCTATTCTGACACCAAATGTAGTGGGTGGGTGCCAAAAGGTGCCGTTTCAAAACTTGGCGAGAACTTTCCAAATGATTTATTTGTTTACATTGCAGCGCTCCATTCACCTCGGTCTGCGTCACAGGGCCCTGCAACGCTGAGGAAGCACCCCAGCGGCCTGTGCGAGGCAAAGATGTGTCGTGCTGGCCTTGTACGCCAGCTGCAGAGTTCCGATTACTTCAGGATGGCTGCGCCAGCAGCCGACTCAGCGGCCACCATTCCTGTTGACACCACGCTGCTCCACCGGGAGCCATAGGCCGGCCCCGCTGCTGCTTCTTCCTCGCTGGCGTAGCTGAGAACGAGGCGGCGACGACTGACCACGATCTGGCGTCCACATCTGCGGCCCTAGCCTCGGAAGTCTCTGGCGTGTGTCGGGAGCCGAGACAACTGCCCACGGTAGCGAGCCGAAGAGCGGCCCGCCGCTGGCTGGCTGCGGACCCCACGTCGCCATCAGAGGGTCGAACCAACAACCTGTCGTCCACTGGGATGCTGTCCACCCATCTGTTGCTGTGTGTAGCCCTGAGGTGTGACACGCCCCGCCATCCAGGAGAGCTGCCACACTTGAATGAATCTCATTAGAAAACGGCACCTATTTATACTCAGCTGTGCACTTCTGTTTTATCAAGCACTTCGCTTCACGTGACGTATGCATAACGCTTAGGTTGGCCGGTGGCCCTCTTCTGCCTGTGACTTACACCATGGAAACTGCTGTGTGCGCCCTCTCCGGCAGTCCTATCCCCCCCCCCCCCCCCACCCCCTGTGGCCTCCATGCCTCTATTTGCCTTCGCAACTGCTGGTATGCGTAACTTACTGCAGTCCGGCCCGCACCTGTGTGTAACGCGTGCTCCAAATATTGCACAAAACTAATTTCCCTATCCTAAACGGTGGAGCCGCTACAGTCCATTCTTTCTGTATGTTCTTGAACTTCTTTTCTGTATTCCTTAATCTTTCCATTTAAGTTTTGGATTCATGCGTTCTACTGGATGGTCTCATTTTTTAAATTAAAACTTGAAATATTACTCTCACTACACCATGTTAACTTGAACTCTGAGCGCGACACTTACGAAGACTCTTATGGAAGGCTCTTAACCTTGTGGAAAGACTAGAACACATCTGAAATCAGAACAAGATATAACAATCATTACCTACTTAGACATGTAGCCAACGGTCACAGTGGTAACACAGGTTCCGTCAGATCACCGACGTTGAGCGCTATCGGACTAGGCTAGCACTTGGATGGGTGACCATCCGGTCTGCTGAGCGCTGTTGGCAAGCGGAATGCACTCAGCCATTGTGAGGCAAACTGAGGAGCTACTTAATTTGTAAGTAGCTGCTCCAGTCTTGTAAACTGACATACTGCCGGTAGAGTGGTGTGCTGACCACATGCCCCTCTACATCTACATCCAGTGACGCCTTTGGACTGAGGATGACACGGCGGTCTGTCGGTACAGTTGGGTCTTCATGGTCTGTTGGGACGAAGTTTAATTTAATTTACTTAGACAAGTAACTAGTATTTACTTTTTAAGAAAAATTTTATTTGTGTGCCAGTTGTATTTTACAGTGAAAGTGGCACTATTTTTGAATAAAAAGAAAATAAGGCTACCAATAATGAAGTACTCAGTTGTTTCACTATCTTCGTGGGACACAATTTCGTATCAATTTTTATAGCCACTTATTTTTCGACATATTCTTAGTGCAATGAATCGTTTGTGATCATTGGTTACGGGACGTGAGAGAGACCTCTGCACTACTGAATATATGAACACTGTAGTTTCAGTGACACTTTTTCTCATAGTTTTGATCTGTGAACGCTTGGGTTACGAAGTTTTGGACGATTCAGATTCCATAGTAGTATTCTAATCATAGACCGATAAGCCACAAATACAACTTTCCAGTATTCTGTCAAAACCGACTCCAAGGAGAAAACAAAACAGCCCATTGTTGTGTATATAATGAATTAGGAAACATAATATGTGTATGACAAACCACTGTCTAATAGTTTGAATACTATTCTGTAACAGATAAAACTGACTCCATGAGCGAAAACGAGGCCACATATTTTCACAGCAATGCATTATCTTTTTCTCAGTCGGCTTCGGATGATAATCTGTACGATGTTGGTTAAAAAATTGTATAGCCAACGTCCTGAATTTTTAATGAAGTATCATATAAAAAGTTGAAGTAATTCGGTGAAGAACTTTTTAAGATTTTTGCTAACCATGTTTCCCCATAACAGTGTATGTCTCTCTGAACGTTTATTAGAGCATCGTATAAAATTTCGGAGTAAATCCATCTATAACTTTCCAAGATACTTGAAAACAACGTTAAATTTCGGAGGTTTGAGATTTTGAAGAAACGAACATCTGCGTTTGTACTTATATAGAAACTGTAAATGTTTCTAATTACAAATTTCCGAAAGTTTTTGGCCAGATGCTTTGAAATTTTATGTGGTGGTCCATTGATAGTGACCGGGCCAAATGTCTCACGAAATTAGCATCAAACGAAAAAACTACAAAGAGCGAAACTCGTCTAGCTTGAAGGGGGAAACCAGATGGCGCTATGGTTCGCCTGCTACATGGCGCTGCCATAGGTCAAACGGATATCAACTGCGTTTTTTAATATAGGAACCACCATTTTTATTACATATTCGTGTAGTACGTAAAGAAATATGAATGTTTTAGTTGGACCACTTTTTTCGCTTTGTGATAGATGGCGCTGTAATAGTCACAAACGTATAAGTATCACGTAACATTCCGCCAGTGCGGACGGTATTTTCTTCGTGATACATCACCCGTGTTAAAATGGACAGTTTACCAATTGCGGAAAAGGACGATATCGTGTTGATGTATGGCTATTGTGATCAAAATGACCAACGGGCGTATCCTACGTATGCTTCTCGGTATCCTGGATGACATCTTGCAAGTGTCCGGACCGTTCGCCGGATAGTTACGTTATTTAAGGAAACAGGAAGTGTTCAGCCACGTGTGAAACGTCAACCACGACCTGCAACAAATGATGATGCCCAAGTACGTGCTCTAGCTGCTGTCGCGGCTAATCCGCACATCAGTAGCAGACAAACTACGCGAGAATCGGGAATCTCAAAAACGTCTGTGTTGAGAACGCTACATAAAACATCGACTCCACCCGTACCATATTTCTATGCACCAGGAATTGCATGGCGACGACTTTGAACGTCGTGTTCAGTTCTGCCACTGGGCACAAGAGAAATTACGGGACGATGACAGATTTTTTGCTCGCGTTCTATTTAGCTACGAAGCGTTATTCACCAACAGCGGTAACGTAAACCGGCAAAATATGCATTATTGGGCAACGGAAAATCCACGATGGCTGCGACAAGTGGAACATCAGCGACCTTGGCGGGTTAATGTACGGTGCGGCATTATGGGAGGAAGGATAATTGGCCCCCATTTTATCGATGGCAATCTAAATGATGCAATGTATGCTGATTTCCTACGTAATGTTCTACCGATGTTACTACAAGATCTTTCACTGCATGTCAGAATGGCGATTAACTTCCAACATGATGGATGTCCGGCACATGGCTCGCGTCCGGTTGAAGCGGAATTGAATAGCATATTTCATGAGAGATGGATTGGTCGTCGAAGCACATTACTATGGCCCGCACATTCACCGGATCTGACTTCCCCGGATTTCTTTCCGTGGGGAAATTTGAAGGATATTTGCTATCGTGATCCACCGACAACGCCTGACAACATGCGTCAGCTCATTGTCAATGCATATGTAAACATTACAGAAGGCGAAATACTCGCTGTCGAGAGGAATGTCGTTACACGTATTGCCAAATGCATTGAGGTTGACGGATATCATTTGAGCATTTATTGCTTTAATATGGTAGTTACAGGTAATCACGCTGAAGTTACAAGTAATCACGTTGTCAGAAATGATGAGTTCACAAAGGTACATATATCACAATGGAACAGCCGAAATAAAATGTTCAAACGTTGCTACGTTCTGTATTTTAATTTAAAAAACCTACCTGTTACCAAATGTTCGTCTAAAATTGCGAGCTATATGTTTGTTACAGCGCCATCTACCACAAAGCGAAAAAAGTTGTCCGTCTAAAACATTCATATTTCTTTACGTACTACACGAATATGTAATAAAAAAATGGGGGTTCCTATTTAAAAAAACGCAGTTGACATCCGTTTGACCTATGGCAGTGCCACGTAGCGGGCCAACAATAGCGCTGTCTGGTTTCCCCCTTCAAGCTAGACAAGTTTCGTTCTTTGTAGTTTTTTCGTTTGACGCTTATTTCGTGAGATATTTGGCCCGGTCACGAAATCGCACAATTTTATTTATGTAGATTGAAGCCTCCCACAATTTGAATCTCTAATAAAGTTTCGTAACATTCCTTCTCTTTTTTCTAATTATTTCAAATTTTCCTGTTTTCCTGCGTGTCGGTGTATTTCCATTAAATCACTCAGCCAGCCTGCCGAAGTGACCGAGCGGTTCTAGGCAATACAGTTTGGAACCGCGCGACCCCTACGGTCGCAGATTCGAATCCTACGTTCTAGGGGACTGGTGACCATAGATGTTAAGTCCCGTAGTGCTCAGAGCCATTTGAACCATTTGAAAAAAGAAATTACAACCGTGATTAAAGTGCAGGCTAAATAATCAGTTCAGCTACATCAGTGCAGACTGCCACTAAGTAACCATAAACTGTCGATTACCACCATACAGTTTTCTTTCTCACAACCGCGTAATTCACGTAAGACGGGGAAAGGACGCCACAATATTGTTATTAGTAACGAGAAGGTTTCTGATTGCTACCTATGAATAATGCTGGATATACGCTTTACCTGCTTAATTACTACTTCTAGAAAATATTCATAATGTTCATAATCGGTATTATACATGTATCACCATGCTTCCTCATCGTGAACTGTTTTTTCATAAAATATGTAACTTCCAAATTGCATCAAAATAGGGTAGCGCGATACACGGCTTATGAGAGACATCAGCAAAAGACGATCGGAAATAATATAAAAAGTTTGAAATTTCTTGTAAGACAGTAGACTAATGAATTTATGTCAGTGATTGTAGCTCATTGATAAATTTGCACAGATTTTTCTCGTAGATTGTGTAGAAATGATAGAGATATTCGCTTAAAAATAGCGTCTGATATACTTATGACATTACAAAGCTTCGCCACATTTGTGAGTGAAGTGGGTATAAACCAAAGTTTCTGCTGAAAATACATTGAAAAACTGCGATTACCCCTACGATTACGTGGTCGCAAAGGAACTTCATAATTCCTTGAAGTTCAACAGCGGTTTTGTTGTGTCGGAGGTATAATGAACATTGATATCTAAGTGTTGAAGAATAAACGCAACGAAGAATCTGAAAGGGAAATGAGAGGTGTAGTGATGACAGTAAATGATAAGCTCGAGAATAAAATGACATTCGGGTCGTATTTTCGAAACAGCATTGTTGTCCTTGGTCCGGTCGTTTTGAGGTTCATCCTTGTACTCCTACAGAAGTAATAGGCATTAAAGAAGAAAACTAGCTTAGCTCAGAATTGTTACACAGCGAAGTGGGACGCAGTTGGACTAGTTATACAAGCTTTCTGGCAGTGCAGTTCGAACAGATAAACACAGAATAGCTGATATGACAGAAAACACGAGATGTAACTCAATTGAGTAATGGATATGAAATTATCTTATCCAGTCTGAACATCGAGCACCGGCACAACGATTGAAAAATGGACGATTTATGTCGAAACTCAGATCAGTCGATGTATGACTTTCACTGTCGCATTAGCCAGGTTTCGTACCACGCAGGCTTGTCATCAGTTGGTGGATATTTGTGGGAACTAATCTGAACAAAATGTACTGCCGTCGTCTAATCTGCGAAATTTTATAGCATTTTAAAAAGTTTCATTACATCGCCATACGTGAAATTCGTTATCAGACACGGAGGGATGGTGCCGAACAGCAGAGTGATTATAGCAATAGTTCAGAATAGCCAGAAAATCTGCAGTTGAGGTCCGCATGAGCGTAAATGTTTAACGCACTGCAGGTAGCTACGAACGTTGGTGTGAGATATATTTTGAATGAACTGGGAGACCGATTACCGGTCGCGTTCCAGAGCATGAACTGTGCCATTAAATCAATACGGCAAACACAGCAACTGCCGAACATCACTTGCACTGTTGCCGCCCTTGTCAATATGACTGGTCGAAAACCATGCCTGCAGTAGCTAAAGGTGAGGCAGGCCATCAAGATAGTCAAACGGCCCAACAGCATGGTCAGGGACGGTCGCTACAGGACGCAGGTGCCCTGGCTGCCAGGTATCCCAGGCCATCGGGACTCGTATTTCCCACAGCCAGCGGCTTCCCCAAAGTCTCAACAGCAAAAACAGGCAGCCGCAAGGGACCTGTTTTGTTGCAAGAGTGTCCTACTGTAGGAAGACGCAGACTTTGGATATAATGCAACCACCCCTCGACAGGGACATTGCCATGTGGCCACTGAAACAGGAAGGTACATACTCTTTATATATATATATATAAAAGAAACGTCGCAGGGATTGATCCGAATGGAACGGGAATCGGTAGATGCGAAGTACACTTACCCCCCACCCCACCCAGAAAAAAAGGATTACAATTTCAGGAAAAATCGGATGTTTTATTCAAGAGAAAGCAAGCAGTTATTCGGCTTGCCATTGATTACAGAGCTGTTGGGTGTGTTAATGAAGAATATCGTGCCAAGTTCTGTCCAACTGGCGCGTTAGATCATCAAAACCCTCAGCTGATTGGAGGGCCCCGCCAAAAAATGCTCCGGACGTTCTCAATTCGGGAAGAGAGCCGGCGACTTTACTGGCCTAGGCAAGGATAGCCAAGCAATAAGACGAGAAGTAGAAACTCTCGCAGTGTGTGGGCGGGAATTATCTTGCTGGGTTGCCATGAAGGGTACGGTAAGGGTACCGCGGAAGACACCCAATGGTGTCGTGCGACGAAATGAAATGGCACCCCATACTATAACTATTGGTTGTCGGGCCGTATGGGGGCGACATTCGGGTGCATCTCCAGACACGTCGTCGCTGGCCCTCGGGGGTCAATTCGAATCGGAGCTCATCACTGAAGAGAATTTCGCTCCGGCCAGTGGTTTCAGGCCGAAACAGTGTCTGGAGACGGTCCACACAGCGTGGAATGCAAACCTAACTTTTCTCTCCATACGGCCAGGCAGCCAAGGAGTGAGTCTAGCGTGCAATTTGATTTCATAGTGAGATCCCTTTGGTTGTCCTCCGCGGTACCCTTAGAGCACAGCAGTACTTCAACGATATTCTTTGCCTCGTTCTGTTGCCCGTCATGGCAAGCCGACCTGGCCTTACATGTAAGATAATGCCCTCAAGCACACAGCGAGAGTTTTTACTGGTCGTCTTTGTGCTTGGAAAACCCTACTTTGGCCAGAAAAGTCGCCGGATCTCTCCCAAATTAACAAAGTCTGCAGCATCGGGATTTTGACGATCTAAAGCAACAGTTGGACGAAATTTGATTCAATATCCCTCAGGAGGATTTCCAGCGACACTACCAATCCATCCCAAGCCGATTAACTGCTTGTGTAAGGACCATAGGGGGATCAACGCGTTATCTAATAGCTCACTTCGTGAATCGCTCTCTCGTGAATATGTGATCTAACTTTTCTGAAGCTGTAATCATTTGTTTGTTTCCCCATGTACATCGCATCTACCGATTTCCGTCCCATTCGGATAATTACATTTTGTATCCCGTCTGGAAGGCGGCGTGGATCTGCTCCTGAAAACTGAAAGGTTGGCCGAATGAAGGAAGTGAGTAGGAGCAGGTGATGTAAAACACGTCGGTACTGCGTGTAAAAGTGTAGATGTTTACTACAGGCAAAAACAAGTTAATAATACGGTAGCGTTCTAGCTTCCCGCTCCCGGGTTCCCGAGTTCGATTCCCGGCGGGGTCAGGGATTTTCTCTGCCTCGTGATGACTGGGTGTTGTGTGATGTCCTTAGGTTAGTTAGGTTTAAGTAGTTCTAAGTTCTAGGGGACTGATGACCATAGATGTTAAGTCTCATAGTGCTCAGAGCCATTTGAACAATTTTGAAGAAGTTAATAAACGGTTAAATAACTTTGCATAGTTGAGCGAAACCTTAGACCCGTTGTGAGTAGTATAAAGTCTCAATAGCAAGCCAACTTGTTCAAGATGGTTCAAATGGCTCTGAGCACTATGGGACTTAACTGCTATGGTCATCAGTCCCCTAGAACTTAGAACTACTTAAACTTAACTAACTTAAGGACATCACACAACACCCAGTCATCACGAGGCAGAGAAAATCCCTGACCCCGCCGGGAATCGAACCCGGGAATCCGGGCGCGAGAAGCGAGAACGCTACTGCACAACCACGAGCTGCGGACATTAATGAATACATTACAGCATTTTTTTTAGTCCCGCTCATACTACTACACTTAAAAATAAGGTCTTTCATTCTTTTCTTACAGGCTAACAGTTTCTAAGAAGGAAGTAGCCAGCGGCATTCCAGGAGTTACCAGGAGAAATGTTTTTAGGTTTTGATTTAAGACTTGCTTTGCTACCTGTCAAACATTTTATGTTAACTATTAGACAAAACGGACAAAAACTTTTGGTGATGCATATTGAACTCCTTTCTGAGCCACTGACAACTTTAATAACGGATAATTCAGGCCATCTTTTCATCTAGTGATGCTGGTAAGGACCTCACTGTTGCTCTCAAATTGTGACGGATTATTTATGACGAATTTCATTATCGGATTTTTGTATTCTGCGGTGCAGTTAAAATGCCTAACTCCTTGTAGAGGTACCTAGATTACCAACACAGATAATTACCACGTATTATTCGTAATGCTCACTTTTTTGTAGTCGGTACATTATAATTGGTGAACTACTCCAAAAAAATATTCCATGAGATATACGCAAAAATAAATGAGATTTATTCGTTTGTAAAAGTAGCAGTAATGCGAAGAACGAAAGTAGCTGAACTTAATTGTCAGGGAGACACAGTAATGTTCTTTTTCCAATTCAAAGCCTCATCTACATGTACACCAAAAAATTTGGAGCATTTTACCCTATTTACTGACTGCTGTTCATCTGCTACATCAGATGCTGGTATAACAAAGCTGTATTCGTCATACAGAAGTGAATGTAGTGTGTGTTTCCAGAATTTAGGGAGTGTCCATTTTCAGAGATCCACTTAACAATTCTTTGAAAAACGTCAGTAATAGCCCGTTCTGTGTCTTTCTCTCTAATGGGATTTTTTAAAACATTAGTACCATCTACAAAAAGAGCCAATTATACTTGGCGAATGTTACGTGGAAAGTCATTCACGTGTATAAAGAACAGGAGTGGACCTTAAATTGAACTGTGTGGGACTCTCTTTGTTGCTTTTGGCCAGTCACTAACATAAACCCTTTCAACATAGTTTTCAATTATTCAGCATTTCTTTTTGGCATTGTGTTTGTTATGTACGATTCAAACCAGTTGACTGTAAAGCCATCAGTTCCATAAAACTTGAGTTTTCCCAGCAGAGTATGGTGATCTACACAATCAAACCCTTAGAAAGATAACAAAAATACCAGCTGGCAATATTTCATTAATTGAGGTTTGTAATATATGGTGAGTGAATTTGTAAATAGCGTTCTTACTCGAGCATCCGATGTAGAATCGAAAGTGTCATATGTTAAATTACTACTCTTAAGTACTCTTTAAGTATGAGCACATCACTTTTTCAAACATTTTGGAAAAAAAGATGTCGGTAATGTCGGTAAGAAAATTGGATGTTAGTTATTTGTCATCTTTTTCAAGAAGAGGTTTAACAACTGCATGTTGTAATACGTATGGAAAAATTCCTAGCGCTAATGATACATTACATGTATCATTTGTTAATATAGAACAACTTTTCAGAATTCTGCTTGAAATTCCGTAAACACAATATGAGCTAATGTTTTTTTAGCATTTTTATATTTCTGTTAATTTCAGTGACTGATGTTGGTGCTGTTGCGTAAAGCTTTGTGGAATGACGTCTGGCCTGAAGAGGACCGCTGAACATACAGTCGAATGTCAGAAATGGTTTGTATTTCCTGTCAGTTGTGTTCAAAGCCTAACACGTATGCAGATTTAATTTATACATGGAGTTTGAACGGAATGTCACATATTCCTACAGGAGGTGGCATTGGCCAAAAGTAGAGGAAAGTTAATGACATTCTGGAAACGAATTCATGTTGGTATATGGGCTGTTTTACTTGTGATGGGTGCTGTGTAGCATTCGGTGGTATAGGCAGGATTCACATCAGGTGTCATAGTAAATTGCCACAGTACGCACGTGTGGGCAGATGCAAACCCTCAAGCAGTCGCGGCCATGAGGAACCATCATCGCTTCAGTAGCAATGTATGGGCAGGAATTGTCAGTGACGAACTCATCCGGTCATACTTTCCACAAAACAAATCAACAGGTGGTGTGTATCACCAATTTCTACCCGAAGAATTATCAGTGCTATTGAAGAACATCTCTCGCAGAAAGACGACGGATGTTTCTTACGGGCGTCGGGGCACCACGCCACTTGCTACGGATCGTACGGCAGTGCAACGGATCCGAATATCCAGCTATGGGGACGTTTAAAAGCGCTGCTGTATGCATCGAAAATGGGTAGGCGAAACACGAGCATATGATCAATACAATACTGTTCGATGGGAGCCAGGTGTTTTTGAAAGTGTGCGTGATTCACTGCGAAGAAGGAATGAAAGATGTGCGAGAATGCATGATAAGTATATCCAACTACTTCTACGATATAGACCATGGGAACGAGAGGACTGATTGGTCTTATCTCAAGAGATATAGGTTTCCGGACACGTCATTACAGGAATTTTACGTCTTATTACCCCCTCTAGGAATATGTGCCATTTCCTTTTGAACAGTGTGTATGTTATTATATACTGGTAACCAATAGAAATTATTGCACAATCCCAGTGAAGGGTAGTCCTATTTCAGGGACTTAGCAGCCCTACCAACGCGAGCTCTTAGTTTGTCCAAACTCTTTATCCAGAATTAACCATGACCTTCTCACTGGTCCATATCAACTTAGCCATTTACCTTTAAAGTCCCAGCTGACAGGGGAAGGCAACGGGAAACTACCCCAGTATTTTTTTCCCAGGAAATCTCATTATAGATTTGACAGTTCGGAGATGTAAAGAAAGAGTCCCGCAGTCGGATCTCCAGAGGAGTGGCGGACGGGCGACAGCTGCATGCAAAACTATGAAGAGTGGCCTAGACGGGACCAGAATAGCTTCCTAATTTTCACACTCGTTCCCTAGTTCACCGTCTTAATTTTTCAGTAATGTATGTGGGAATTTAAGATTTAATTGACTTTAAACATGATTGTAACTCTCATCTCGTTTGTGATTAGATGTCTACGTCACTCAGCACAAAGTACTATTTCCATATGACTCGTCGTTTAACGCACTCGTTAGAAGGAATATCCGTGGTGTGCGTTGGATTATCCGCATGGACAGAGTAGAAAGACGGTAAATGATAATAACGACCTTATATATTACAGACAAAGCTGTGGTTTTTTTCATGTGTCTCAAGATGATCTGCAAATGCGGCGCAAGTCATAAGTACACATACTCCTCCTCGAAAATGTAGCGTAATCAGTATTTGAATTAAAGTATATTTGGATAAAAATCCTAAGACAAGATCGCAAATTTTCTTTACTGATTAACGGTTTCGGCCCATTACTAAGCCACCTTCAGATCAGTCTATAATTTTGTTCAGTGTGTGACACTCACACGTCGACATATTTTTTTAGAGGTAAGTGGCCCTAGTTAAATACAAAACCCTAATGTGAAAATTGTGTTTGTTTATGTAAACTTACCGTCAATCGCAATAAAACGTTCGTAAATACACTGAGAAATGTAACAACATTTGATTAGTGATTAATGTTATCAGTTTACATAACCAACTACGATTTTCAGTTCAGGGTTTTTTGATGAACTAGGGTGACTTAGATCTAAAAAGTACGACGATGCGTAATGAGTGTCACACACTGAACAAAATTTGAGATTGATCTGAAGATGGCTCAGTATTGAGCCAAAACCGGTAATCAGTAAAGAAAATCTTAGACTTTGAGCTAGGATTTTAATCCATACATGTTTTTATTCAACAGATCGCGTATCTCCCCATTGACAAAAATGGTTCAAATGGCTCTGAGCAGTGTGGGACGTAATATCTGAGGTCATCAGTCCCCTAGAACTTAGAACTACTTAAACCTAACTAACCTAAGGACATCACACACATACATGCCCGAGGCAGGATTAGAACCTGCGACCGTAGCGGTCGCGCGTTTCCAGACTGTAGCGCCTAGAACCTCTCGACCACCCCGGCTGGCAGGAACCCAGGTCCGGAAACGTTTTCAATTGACCGTTTCAATTGAGATATTTATCTCATACACTTCTGCTTGAGGCATTGAACTAGGCGTGACGTAGTACAATTATTAGATAACAATGCGAAAGAAAACATAACGAAATATCCAGTTATCATATAAGCACATTTATTTGTACTAACACTAAAACATTTCATGTGTAAGTAGACTGTTTATGTTTCTAACGCTCTGTATGAAAATCACTGGCTGTGCAGTGTGCAGACTGAAATTCCTAGAACCGCGTGGCCACACCGGCCGGCT
Source organism: Schistocerca americana (assembly GCF_021461395.2). Lineage (NCBI taxonomy): Eukaryota > Metazoa > Arthropoda > Insecta > Orthoptera > Acrididae > Schistocerca > Schistocerca americana. The sequence goes on from NC_060125.1 coordinate 289,021,812, forward strand.
CCCCATTGACAACAACAAAGAATAACATATTCGTATTATAATTACATAACCTTAAGATGACCTCTACGCTCTAAAGAAACCATTCAGACTAACTTTACATTGTTTCTTTGTTTTCAGCAATCTCGGCTGAAAACATGGAAAAATTTCTCCTTTATCATCGTTGTCTCTCTAACCTACGTCGTCCCTGTTGTTTGGTTACGGAATTCTTCCGCTACAACTTAACGTTGTCAGTAACCAAGTATAATCTGCTACGCACCTTTCACAACCCCACGCATCTAGCATCATATGAGTGTGTGTGTGGCTTGATAAAACTGAAAGGTCATTATGTTCCTTAGTACAGTGTTATTACTGTAGTTTTCTTGCAGTACAAAAGAACACGAATTTTAAGAACAGAACACAAAAACTAGGACTAGTCCACTATGATCTCCCATTTCAAGTAACTTTGGATGTGTTTCTTCTTGTAAACATGTTAGCTCTTGCATAAGGCATCATAGTAACAAATCTTTTAAATGCTTCTTAATCACAGATGAAGCCGCTTGACTATCAATAAAACGTTTATATTACCGAAGAAACCGGGGAAGCGAACATTCCTCAGTTTATGTTGTGGGAAAGAGTCTTTCAAGCGTGTGTTGAGAGATAAAGGAGAAAAACTGTGATACCAGGAATTAAAACAATAGAGATAAAACATAAATGAATTCACTCGAAAGTTGATTATGTCGTCAGTTCAGCAGTGCTACACAAAAGTACTTCATGGAGGCCAATAACGCATGAAATCCATTTGCGTCACCTCTTGATATCAGTCAGCGGCGTGTTTGAGATTAGGGTGATGGACCTTATTTGATCGAAGTACGACGAATCAGTTTTTACCAGGTCTTTAATTTAATTGTATTTAGAAAGGAGGGACGATTTGGGTTTGACGTCCCGTTGACGACGAAGTCATTAGGGCCAAGTAAAGGCTCGCGTCGGATAGTTATCGGATAGTAGCTATTACATAGGTACCATACCGTCATTCATCTTAAGCAATCTAGAAAAACCACGAAAATGTGTTTGAATTATGTACATGAGTTCAAGATCAGGTCAGTAGTCATTAATCCAGTTTCCATACGACTTACGACTTGTGCTGTTCACAACACGTATCATGACGCAGCTATCATTCGACACAAACTGAAGACCGTTCTCAGTACATAATACATTTAAAAAAAGTTTTGTTTTGCTTGACGAGGCTGCATTTTGTGAATAAAGAATGTATGAATGAAAATATGAATCAGCGTTCGTGTTTGCATTGTTAGTTAACTGATATATTACCCCAGATATAAATCAATATTGTTTGACTTCCAGTGGTTTCCGAAGATGGCAGTATGCCGAAATATATAGCGAGAATATGAAAGGACAAATCTTCACTTACATATATAAACGACTTAGACATATGGTTAAGGTGTCATTTGTAGCAAAAGTTTCATTCACGTATTGTTGTAGTGTCGAATCCCGCCACTAGGAACAACAGAAAGATGAAAATCAAAATGACAGGTTGCAGAGGACATGAACATGCTTCTTGGTGCTTTCAGTGGAAGAAAGCAAGTCAGCAACAAGAAAAATTTAAATTTCGTATCGGGTACCATAAGGATCCACCTTGTACGCCTACCGTTTAGTCATCAGAATTTCATTCAGTCTGGTTGTAGTATCGCTCATAACAAATCACCAAGTCGCTGACGAGTGTCTGAGGTTGTCTTCAAGCGAGTGAGATAAAGAGACTTTGTTTGCAGTCCCAGGAAATCAACGCAATGTGCGTCGCTAGAGCTTGGAGTTCCACAGCCAATCTGCAGTATTTTGCCACATGACGACACCCCTGCTACTTGTGTAGGACTTCTGAACAAATTCTTGCCGCAGTGGATACACCGGCTCCCGGCAGATCACCGAAGTTAAGCGCTGTCGGGTGTGGCCGGCACTTGAATGGGTGACCATCGGTGCCGCCATTCGCTGTAGCTATTTTTCGGGGTGCACTCAGCCTCGTGATACCAATTGAGGGGCTACTCGACCGAACAGTATCGGCTCCGGTCACAGAAAACCATAATAACAACCGGGAGAGCGGTGTGCTGACCACATGCCCCTCCTATCCGCATTTTTCCGCTGAGGATGACACGGCGGTCGGATGGGCCGATGGGCCACTTGTGGCCTGAAGAGGGAGTGTTCTGCTTTTCGACCTCATACGAGGAGCGAAATTAAATATAAAGGGCGGTCAAAAAGTTTCCGTTTGCTGCAGCGTATACGCAACGTAACGCGACTTCGATGAGGGTATACAAGCACTGATGTGTAGGCAAGGGATCAGTCATTTATGTCTCTCCGATGTACATGATGTAAATGCGAGAACGTGATCTATGGTGACGTTATTACTAAATGCCATCAAATAGGACCAACGACCTATTGTTCTTTTCTTGGCTGCCAAGGGAAAAAAAAGGTACACATCCATCGAAGAACGAAGAATGTGTATTCATGATAACGCATACTCATATATCGCTAATCTTGTGACGCAGGAGTTACGCCAACTCAAGTGGGAAACAATCGCCAAATAGTCCTGATCTCTCTTCACGTGATAATCACGCGATATTGCAATGCCAGTGTTCTTCAGACTTACGATGCAATGTTGCTCTTGACATTCATGCATGTTCAGAATTACGATGCGACGTTCCTTCGGACACGCATGATGCATGTTCTTTTGGAAAAGCATGCATCTCGGAAGGAACACTGCATCGTAATTGTTAACAAAATGTATGGATATCCGAAGGAACGTTTCACCGTAATTCGGAAGAACACGGACACTGCAATTTCGTAGTAACCTGCCGACACCGTGCAAGCTACTTTCAAGTAAAGTGTCTGCCCTGTAGGGGATTACTCATAATGAAGGTACTACTGTAGGTTGTGGACCCATTGCTGACGACGTATGGAAGTTTGAATTTGGTCAGGAGGCGTGCTCGGATGGCGTAATGGTAAGGCGACCGCTCGCGATAAGAGGGAAATCAGGGTTCGAGTCCGGGTCCGGCGCAAATTTTCACTGTCGTCATTCCATTATACATGTGATGGTCGTCCGTATTCGCAACGGCGAATAAATTTCGTGATAATAATGCCCTGGGTTCTTGATGGGTCGACGATTTTGTGGGACGAGGATGTGCAGCAGACAGTTATGGCCTTCTTCACGTACCACGGCAAGGATATCTTCAAACCGGCGTATCGATGGGTTGACTGTCTCAATGATCATGGCAAATCGCCTGATTGGCATACTGATTATAGACTGTACGGCCTTCTAGCGGAACCATTTTGTTCAGCCCTATTAGGTAGGACTCCCGCCTCTGGTACAACAACTGCTCCAACCCGGTTGGAAATCGAGTCGAAGTGGGCTTGCCTAACCGATATAGGTACGTCGTTCCACGCTGCCTGAACTATGTGGCACAATTCATACACTCCTGGAAATTGAAATAAGAACACAGTGAATTCATTGTCCCAGGAAGGGGAAACTTTATTGACACATTCCTGGGGTCAGATACATCACATGATCACACTGACAGAACCACAGGCACATAGACACAGGCAACAGAGCATGCACAATGTCGGCACTAGTACAGTGTATATCCACCTTTCGCAGCAATGCAGGCTGCTATTCTCCCATGGAGACGATCGTAGAGATGCTGGATGTAGTCCTGAGGAACGGCTTGCCATGCCATTTCCACCTGGCGCCTCAGTTGGACCAGCGTTCGTGCTGGACGTGCAGACCGCGTGAGACGACGCTTCATCCAGTCCCAAACATACTCGATGGGGGACAGATCCGGAGATCTTGCTGGCCAGGGTAGTTGACTTACACCTTCTAGAGCACGTTGGGTGGCACGGGATACATGCGGACGTGCATTGTCCTGTTGGAACAGCAAGTTCCCTTGCCGGTCTAGGAATGGTAGAACGATGGGTTCGATGACGGTTTGGATGTACCGTGCACTATTCAGTGTCCCCTCGACGATCAGCAGTGGTGTACGGCCAGTGTAGGAGATCGCTCCCCACACCATGACGCCGGGTGTTGGCCCTGTGTGCCTCGGTCGTATGCAGTCCTGATTGTGGCGCTCACCTGCACGGCGCCAAACACGCATACGACCATCATTGGCACCAAGGCAGAAGCGACTCTCATCGCTGAAGACGACACGTCTCCATTCGTCCCTCCATTCACGCCAGTCGCGACACCACTGGAGGCGGGCTGCACGATGTTGGGGCGTGAGCGGAAGACGGCCTAACGGTGTGCGGGACCGTAGCCCAGCTTCATGGAGACGGTTGCGAATGGTCCTCGCCGATACCCGAGAGCAACAGTGTCCCTAATTTGCTGGGAAGTGGCTGTGCGGTCCCCTACGGCACTGCGTAGGATCCTACGGTCTTGGCGTGCATCCGTGCGTCGCTGCGGTCCGGTCCCAGGTCGACGGGCACGTGCACCTTCCGCCGACCACTGACGACAACATCGATGTACTGTGCAGACCTCACGCCGCACGTGTTGAGCAATTCGGCGGTACGTCCACCCGGCCTCCCGCATGCCCACTATACGCCCTCGCTCAAAGTCCGTCAACTGCACATACGGTTCACGTCCACGCTGTCGCGGCATGCTACCAGTGTTAAAGACTGCGATGGAGCTCCGTACGCCACGGCAAACTGGCTGACACTGACGGCGGCGGTGCACAAATGCTGCGCAGCTAGCGCCATTCGACGGCCAACACCGCGGTTCCTGGTGTGTCATCTGTGCCGTGCGTGTGATCATTGCTTGTACAGCCCTCTCGCAGTGTCCGGAGCAAGTATGGTGGGTCTGACACACCGGTGTCAATGTGTTCTTTTTTCCATTTCCAGGAGTGTATATTGCTGTGGCTGCTGAGTCTCCCGGCTGAGAGACCAGGAGGAAGGGCTGCTCATAACTACAGACGACGTAACCTGCGTCGATGTAAGTCTGTACAACACGTGCAACTGTGCAGTCCTGAGTTTTATTGAAAGAACGTCATGAAGACCTCGAGGGTAAGGCACAGCCAGCGGCCTGAGTTCATTAGAAATATGACAGGTACTGTCCAAATTGCCAGCTATGCTAACAAGAGGTCATTGTGGTGCGTATTCAATGACACCCCATACCAACATCCCACCAGCCGCACTCGCGTGACTATAAAAATGTCTATCAATGTTTGTTTGCCTCGAAACCTCCACACATCGCGATGCTGCCCGCAGAACCAGGATTCTTCTGAAAAGACGACGCGGTGCCACTTCTGTGTCCAGTGCTGCCCTTTGGAGCTGAGAAATCTTTCCTTGTATGTCTATTGTACAAGAATGGCGTAACAACTACTGTGATAAAATGCTTTTGTATATCCAAGCTTGTCAATTTCATGTTTGTAACAATAATGGCCAGCAGTGCGATATAAATGGAAACTGAAATAAATAAGCAACGGAAAGCTTAACGGGGTTTTCCGGTCTCGAAGCCTTATACACCGAAGAGCCAAAGAAACGAACGTCTGAAGTAGTGCTGGAGGGAATTAACGTCATGAATCCTGCAGGGCTGTCCATAAATCCTTTAGAGTATGAGCAGGTGGAGATCTCCTCTGACCACTACACTGCAAGGCATCCCAGATGTGCTCAATAATGTTCATGTCTGGGGAGTTTGGTTTCCAGCGGAAGCGTTTAAACTCACAAATTGTCCCTGGAGCCACTCTGTAGCATTTCTGGACATGTGGGGTGTCGCATTGTCCGTCTGGAATTACGTAAGTCCGTCGGAATGCACAATGGATGTGAATGGACGCAGATGATCAGACAGGATGCTTATGTACTTGTCACCTGTCAGAGTCGTATCTAGACGTATCACTCCAGCTGCACACGCCCCACACCATTACAGAGCCTCCACCAGCTTGAACAGCCCCTGCTGACATGCAGGGTCCATGGATTCATGAAGTCGTTTCCATTCCCGTACACGTCCATCCGCTCGATACAATCGGAAACGAGACTAGTCTGACCAGGTAACACGTTTCCACTCATCAATAGTCCAATGTCGGTGCTGACGGGCCCAAAATAGGCGTAAAGTTTTGTGTGGTGCAGTCATCAAGGGTATTCTAGTGGGGCTTCAGCTCGGAAAACCCATATCGATGATATTTCGTTGAATAGTTCGCACGCTGACACTTGTTGATGGCCCAGCGTTGAAATCTGCAGCAATTTTCGCAAGGGTTGCTTTTCTGTCACGATTGTCTTCAGTCGTCATTGGTCCCGTTCTTGGAGGATCTTCTTCTGGCCGCAGCGATGTCGGAGATTTGACGTTTTACATATTCCTGATATTCACGATACACTTGTGAAATGGTCGTACAGGAAAAAACCCCTACCTCGGAGATGCTGTGTCCCGTCGCTCGTGTGCCGACTGTAACACCACGTTCAACCTCACTTAAATCTTTATAACCTGCCATTGTAGCAGCAGTAACCGATATAACAACTGTGCTAGACACTTGTTGTCTTATATAGGCTTGTCCACCGCGGCTCCGTATTCTGCCTGTTTACAGATCTCTGGACTTGAATACGCATGCCTGTACCAGTTTCTTTGGCGCTTAATTGTATTATGCTCATGTTGCACATTTCTTTTGAAAACATTTATCTTTTTCATACAAATCTTTATTAATAAACACAAGTCCGTATCTCAAATACCATGGAAGATTATTTGGCCGGTAAATTGATGAGCCTATACAAAACAAAATGGTGGCTAAAGTACCTCTGTGCAGATGGCGCAACTAAGCGGTTCGCACGATTGAGGGTGAAGTATAGGTCTGAAATCAAAATTAAGCATTTGGACATTCTCAGAAGTTCAATGGATTGGAAATAACAGCCAACCAGCTGTGAAATACATGTCTATGTTTACTTGAGCCTGCGGGCTCTCTACATATCCTTTATGACTTTAGGAACATACTTTTCACCCCCTCCCCTCAGTTCATTTCAGCTTTTCAGTTAATATGTTAATTCCAGTAATGAATATGTACCTGTGAAATCACACACGCTGCTCATTGCGACTATGCACGTATAGGAAGCGTAGAAGTGCCACCTACCAGAGGCGACCTCCAGGCCCGTGCCTCTGCTCTTAAGCCAGTCACCACATGTCACTAGTTCTGTATTTGGTATACTTACTCTCTGTAGGACCTAATGCCACGTGTTATATTTAAAGATCATATATATGCACACTACACGTAATTGGATCCATTGTCAAATGTGTTGTATTTTAAAAAGTTGTAAGACGAAGCTGTACAGTAGTGAGCTACCAGTTCTGTATAATGTATTTTAAATGGTGATTAGGTGGACGACACTCACGTGTATTAGACAGAGTCAACGACTCCCACATCGGATTAGGTAGTACTTGATTCTATGTGTCTCTGCTTCACTAAAATTGTTTGTAAACATATCCTGTAATTTAGTTTATTGTCGTGACACCATATCTGTTCTGCAGACAATATCGTAGTATTTGTTAAGCAATAACTTCTGAAGAACACAGTTTTACGACAGCCGAAGCAATAACTTCTGAAGAACACAGTTTTACGACGGTCGAATCCATAGTCAATATTTAATATACCTGTATTTTCCAGAATGTAATTTTCAGTCTGCAGCGGAGTGTGGGCTGATATGAAACATCCTGGCAGATTAAAACTGTGTGCCGGACCGAGACTCGAACTCGGGACCTTTGCCTTTCGCGGGCAAGTGCTCTACCTGCTAAGCTACCCAAGCACGACTCACGACCTCTCCTCACAGCTTCAATTCTGGCAGTATCTCGTCTCCTACCTTCCAAACTTCAGAGACGCTCCTCTGCGAACCTTGCAGAACTACCACTCCTGCAAACAGTTTTAATCTGCCACCAAGTTTCATACCTGCATTTTGCAGTTGGTTGGTTGTTATGTCCACTTCACTAAAGCTCTTGCATGCACAGTTGCTGAAGTGCAGCCATGTTCAAAATCTTATAGTCAGAATGTAAACAAATAACAAACATTATCAAAAATGCATAGTTTTTTGAGCTTCACACCAAAATTACATTTTATTACACCCAAAACGACATCCCATTTTAATTAACAGTTTTGTTTCAATCGTGCGAACCACTTTAAGAAACGTTGTCTCGACAAGCGTTTTAAGTTTTGAGTTCGATTTTTGTATACATAGCACTATCATTTTTCATCATGTCATTAATCTGCTATTCCTGGGCCATACAGTAAACCTTCCACATCTTCGAAGATCTCATTTTCTAAACCGCGAGTCTTTGTAGCAGCAATTCTAGCCTCGACGTTGCTCAGGAACGAGCGCCGCTTCGAACGCTTGAGGCTGTTTCTCGTCACTTTTCGTGGTGAATTCGCAAGCCGTGCAATCCGTGGTGCCGATAACGGCTCCCATGCCTTTCACGTTATGCAGGAGTTTTTTTGAGAATAATTAATTTGTCAACAGTGTTTAAACGATTATGTGACTTCCCTCGGCAGCGTTCACGAGAAAAAATGGACTATTCAACATTGAGCATTTATATGTCGATTTTTTAAAAGCATTCGGAGGCGTTTGATCCAGCTGTCCCCTCTCCGAAATGCTTTGTCTACACTCGAAACCCGTTCAAATGGCTCTGTGCACTATGGGACTTAACTTCTGACGTCATGAGTCCCCTAGAACTTAGAACTCCTTAAACCTAACTAACCTAAGGACATCACGCACATCCATGCCCGAGGCAGGATTCGAATCTGCGACCGTAGCGGTCGCGCGGTTTCAGACTGTAGCGCCTAGAACCGCTCGGCCACCACTGCCGGCCACTCGAAACCCGTAAAAGGATAAATATGCTACGCATAAATGCTGCGCGATGTAAACTGTAGTCTGTTTGTAAGAACCACACTGCTGAAACAATAGGCTCGCACTTTTCCATCGGATGTGCTCACAATTACTGGCCACCAGTGCCGTTGTCATTAGTAGTAGGAAATTCACTGTGAGTAAGGTGACACGCGGTCACAGTAGCAGTGAAGAACGCGGCTGACAAAATGGGTTGTAGTAAGTATTTATATGCAGTATTCTCATCCCATCATACATTCTGTAGATAAACTCGGGGCAGAGTGTCTCCTTACGGCAAAAGATGCGAATGCAAAATCCTCTCCGTGACACAGTAGGCAAGCGGACGAACGAGGTGAGATACTAGTGGACGCAATAAGGGGACTAGGCCTCTTTGTTTTAAACCTAGAAGGCGAGGCGAGTACATTAGAGGGACGAGGAGGTGTTGCCACTGACACAAATGTCACTTTAGCAAACCGCGTGGCAGCAGGTAAAATTAATAGTTGACAAGTGCTCCGATACCTAACACCCAGTGACCACAATGCAGTTCTCATAGAGAGACAAGCACAGGAATGTGTGATTGGGTTAGATATCAGGGATGGGTTAGTTCCTTAAATTGCAGCATTTCCCATCGAATCGCTTCCGGTACATGTGGACTTTCGTGCGAAGCTACTAAGTGTACTCTTGCAAAGAGCACAAGACATTTATATCCCTAACAAAAGGTTAACTGGTCAGGCTAAAATCCTTTGGAGCCCATAGCTTTCCACGCTGAGGGGAAGGATAAGACCAAGAAGTAGCGCTTATCAACGTGCATTAGGGCAATCAGAGTACAGTGCTTTGACATATGAGGAGCACCGTATAAGTTATGGACTGAAAAGTCGATGGGACCCACAATTCATAAAGAGCATAGCTCAGTGACGGCTCCATGGAGGGAGGGAGTAGAATATGTGCTAACCGCACTATTTCCTCATGATAACAAAAGCAAAGATACTGAAATACACGCACAACTTAGAAATGAAATTGACAACGAATACTACAATGAGAAGCTGGTGATACCTTTTGCTCAAGAAGAAGTTGGTATCTCAATTTCCAGGTTAAAAACTGGAAAGGCATCTGGTTCAGATGACGCCTGTCCTGAGATCGTGCGGGTGGCAGGTCGACTGATAGTACCATATTTTGCAGTATTACTAAGCAAGGCTTTGCGAAAGTCAAAAAGACTACCAGGGGCTCTCCTCAAAGATCCATAAATGGTCCAACGTTCTGGGAACTTTGTAGTGAACCCCTAATGTAGCTCTTAGACAGGGCACATGCTATCGAAGGCTTTGTTGCATACGTGTCTGGAGACTCCAGGGCGAGACTCGAGGAAAAGACGAACAGTGCGCTTGCTCAGATGCAGCATCGGTGCAGGGGCAACAAACTGGCTACTGCTATTTGTAAAACCGAATACATACTTCTGAAGGGAAGGCTTTCTCTTGCCAGAAAACCTTCCTCAAGGCTTGAGGGAATCCCTGTAAGATGCACTACTGTTTGTAGATGTTTAGGCATTCTTCTAAACGCGAATAGAAATTTTGTAGAACGTGAAAAACCTGCTACTCATAAAGTGGCTAAACTTATGCATATAACCCCCCCCCCCCCCCCCCCCCCTGTGGATCCAGGGGTTAGAACAAGCCTGAGGATTTCCTCCTGTCGTAAGAAGCAACTAAAAGGAGTCTCACACGTTTCGGCCTTTATGTGATGGTCACTTGTAGGGTTTGACCTCCATTCTTCAAAATTTCCCCAAAGAGCGAGTCAGCTGGAGAAGGGCGCCTTACATGCTGCATCGTGTCCATCGTCCACTGAGACCTTTTGAATTCTTCGTCGACGTGGATTTTCACTTCCGCTCACCCTCCAATTGCTGAGTGATCACCCTCCTGGGTGCGTTTTCCTCCATCCGCCGTGCAGTATCGTTTTCTGCGCTGATGATGGTAATGGACTTGTTTGATAGTTTGCACCTGATACCCAGCATGGTAGCTAGTGTGTTGTGGTGGGGCCGCCCTGTACCCTGTTGGTTGTAGCCCGCTGACTACACAGGGATCGCTTTGCTGATGCTTGCAGAACTCCCCACGTATGCCAAGGACTAGATGCCCATCACCCTGGGGTATCGGGACTATTGGTAATGGCCATCCTGCCAGGTGGCCTCTGTTGCAGCTGGGTGGCGCCTGTGGGGAGGGCCCTTGGTTAGAGTGGGTGGCATCAGGGTGGATGACATGCTGTGAAGCGTAGTATGTCAGGTGCTGCTGGTGGTGAGCCACCAGCAGTCTCTAAGCGTTCAAGGGCTCAATTTAATGCACGAAAGTATGACCCCAAATCGTTCCCCTCCCTGGCCACATCATGGGAAGAATGCCAGGCTAAGGATGTCAGCGGATGTCAGTACCTTGGTGGCCGCCCAAAATCGCTGAGGCAATTAAAGAGCGTCGGCGATCTCTATAACGACATAAGCGGCACCCAGCCCTGGAGCACCTAATAACCTTTAAACGGCTCTGTGTCCGCATTTGCCAACTTGTTGGGAGAGGTACGTTTCGACCATTGGGAGCCATACGTCACCTTCCCAAGTCTGGATGAAGATAAGATATGTTTTTGAGTACCAGACCTGAAAAGGTGTCCCCGGCGCTAACATCTATGGCGTGTTATCTACCGACAAAAACGTGATTGCTGAGCACTATACTCGAGCCTCTGCATCGGAGAATTATCCCACACCCTCAAATGGCCGATGGAAGGGAAAGTCCTCTCGTTCACTACACGCCACAGTGAACCCTACAACGCCCCATTTACAGAGTGAAAGCTCCTCACCGCCCTTGCACATTGCCCCGATACAGCTCCTGGACCAGATCGGATCCACAGGCAGATGATTAAACATATCTCCGCCAGGGTCTCTCTACCACTGATAATCTTGTGTCCCTAGAGTCTGTCATCTGAACAACCTTTTCCAGACGCCAACACCTGGTTGCAGCCTTTTTTGATTTGCGAAAAGCTTACGACATGACCTGGCGACATCATATTTCTGCACATTATATAAATGGGGTCTCTGGTGCCCGCTTCCGACTTTTATCCAAAATTTTCTATCACTCCGTACTTTCCGTGCCAGGTAGGTGTCTCCCATAGTGCGTCCATATCCAGGAGAATGGGATCCCGCAGGGCTCTGTATTAAGTCTACTTTTAGTGTTCTTTAACGGTCTAGCAGCAGCTTTAGGATCTTCCGTCTTACCTTCTCTTTTTGCATACGACTTCTGCATTTCATACTGCTCCTCCAGTACTGGTGTTGCTGGGTGGCGCCTGCAGGGAGCCGTCCACAAGGCGCAGTCACGGGCTGTCGCCCATGGCTTCCAGTTTTCAGCCGCGACATCGAGTGTCATGCACTTCTGTCGGCGTCGTGTTGTTCATCCGGAACCAGATCTTCACCTTAATGACGATCCACCCACTGTAGTGGAAACATATCGATTCTTAGGTCTGGTTTTCGACGCCCGATTGACTTGGCTTCCTCACCTTCGTCAGCTTAAGTGGAAGTGCTGACAGCATCTCAACGCCCTCCGTTGCCTGAGCAACACCAACTGGGGTGCAGATCACTGTACGCTGCAGCAGCTCTACAGAGCCCTTGTTCAATGTCGCCTTGACTATGGGAGAATGGTTTATGGTTTGGCGGCGTCCTTAGCGTTGCTTTTATTCCACCCAGTGCACCACTGTGGCGTTTGCCGAGCGATGGGAGATTTTAGGACGAGTCCAGTGACCAGCGTCCTGGTGGAGGTCAGAGTCCCTCCGTTGAAGGACAGGCGTGTACAACTGCTCGCCAGTTACATTGCACACGTTCGTAGTTCTCCTGCGCATCCGAATTACCGTCTCGTTTTTCCAACCTCTGCAGTTCATCTCCTGCATCGGCAGCCCAGGTCAGGGCTTACGATTGCGGTTCACCTCCGATCCCTTCTATCTGGAGTCCTCCCTTTACCACCTCCAATCCAGGTCCATCGACATACACCCCCATTGGTGTACACCTAGGCTGCAGATTCGTCTGGACTTTTCGCATGACCCCAAGGACTCAGTTACTCCCGCGGCTCTCTGCAGTCACATCCTCTTGATTCTTGATGTGTTTCGGTGCTCTGGAGTGGGTTACACCGACTATTCGATGGCTGATGGTCATGTAAGCTTCATCTACGTCCACAGAGGCCATATTTAACATCATTCCTTGCCCGATGGCTGCAGTGTATTCACTACAGAGCTGGTGGCCAGATCTCGTGCACTTCAATGTATCTGTTCATGCCATAGGGAGTCGTTTCTTCTGTGTACTGACTCCTTGAGCAGCCTGCAAGGTATTGACCAGTGCTACCCTCATCATCGTTTGGTAGTGACCATCCTGGAGTCCATCTATGCCCTGGAACGGTCCAGTCGTTCAGTGGTGATTGTCTGGACCCTGGGACACGTCGGAATCCCAGGCAACAAACTTGCTGATAGGCTGGCCAAATAGGCTACACAGAAACCGCTTCTGGAGATAGGGATCTCTTAATCTGACCTGCATTCATAATTATGCTGCCAGGTTTTTCGACTTTGGGAAACGGAATGGCATAACTACTGTACGCACAACAAACTGTGTGTCATTAGGGAGACTACGAATGTGTGGAAGTCCTCCATGCGGGCCTCTCGCAGGGATTGTGGGGTTCTCTGTCCGCTCCGCATTGGCTACGCTTGGTCGACCCACGGCTACCTCCTGCGCCGTGAAGACCCACCTCAGCGTCCGTGCGGCTCCCGGTTGACAGTGGCCCATATTCTGATGCACTCTCCCACTCTGACTGCCCTGCGACGAAATCTTCGGTTACTGGACTCGTTGCCGCTAATTTTGTCTTACAGCGCCTCATCGGCTGATTCAGTTTTGCGTTTTATTCGTGAAGGTGGGTTTTATCATTTGATCTAAGTTTTGGCGTATGTCCTTTGTCCTTCAGTGTCCTTCACCCTAATGCTTTTAAGGTGCAGATTATAATGTGTTGCAGAGTGGCTGGCTAGTCCTTTTTATTCTCATGGTCAGCCAGCCATGGTAATCTGCTTTCTTGTTTTGATCACTTCTCCCTGTTTCTTGAGTCTGTGTTTTTTTGTCCTCTGTTGTTCTTTGTAGCGTTTGTTACCTTTCTGGCGTTCTTGTCATTTTACCTTCCTTTCGGTCTTGTGCTCTACGTCTCGTTTGTTTCATTCTTTCCCTTGTATGATTATTTGAATAGGAACAAGGGACCGAGGACCAAGCAGATTTGGCCCCTTCCCCCCCACCCCCCGTTTTATACCAACCAACTTATGCATAAGATTGCTTTAGCTGGAAATGTTGACTATAAATTACCGTTACATCTTGTGCGGCCATGTCACAAAGCTGCAAAGCTATCTTCAACGCTGTCAGTGTCTGGGCGCATCGCCTTTGAAAAGGCAGCTACAAAACAGTACTGCAACAAATTAAGACGGGTTTACAGCTAAGTCCCAAGCATCAGGAAATGGTGGAAACTGCGTGACATTACACCTACTCGAGATACGGTGCATCTGTTAGCATGTCACATCGAGTTGCATCTAGTAACATACCAGTATGTGACTGTGGACAGGGAAGTTCGGCTGATAATGTCGTTTTCAGACAGCCCCTTTTTCAGGTAGAGAGAGACTGCAGACAATTAGACTGCAGTCTGCAAACAACAGTAAGGGACCAAAACTTGTGGACCATAGATAATATGACTGCACACCGAACATGTAAAAGGCAACTGCTTAACTTTCAGCCTATAAGATAAAGTGATCGCTCTGAATGTCAGAATAACGTCAACAGATAACAAGAAGGGTTTCATAGGCATATACAAATTTAAGGTATACGTAAAGTCCGGAAACACTTTAAATTATTTATTACACCAGAACAAAACATTGTACAGATATCATACATATGCCATTTTGAAGAGAAACCCTGAAAGTTTTTTTTCCTTGTATACCGCCTCCGCGTGGTTTGGTAATTTGCCGATAGTCAGCGCTAGTTGCAAACATGGCGAGTTCCTGTCCAATATTCCAGGGGAAAATAGTATGCATCAAAACAAGACGTTCAGCTCGTCCAGGACCTTGGGACACAAGACCATCCTGCCAGAACGCAGCTCTGCCAATGGTACTTGCAGCATCCACAATTTGCCTCCAAGATTGCCGCCAATGACGCAGGGATTACCCAAGATGGCACCGTCAATTTCCGTAATCAGCAGGTGTGGGCCTATGAGAATACTCATGCGGTTCAAGAAACGATTCATCAGGATTGATTGTATGTATAGGTGTTCGTCGGGCCGCGCGGGATTAGCCGAGCGGTGTCAGGCGCTGCGGTCATGGACTATGCGGCTGGTCCCGGCGGAGGTTCCAGTCCTCCCTCGGGCATGGGTGTGTGTGTTTGTCGTTAGAATAATTGAGGTTAAGTAGTGTGTAAGCTTAGGGACTGATGACCTTAGCAGTTAAGTCCCATAAGATTTCACACACATTTGAACATCTTTGTGTTCGTCGGGATAGATTACTAGGACCACAGAGATTAAATGGGGCTCATTATCACTGTTTTCTGATGAACGTACTGGCGGTGGACGATGTGACTTGTCAGGACAACTTACCGATGTGGCTCATGCATGATGGCGCACCAGCATATTTTCTCTGCACTGTGTGTTGGCACCTGACGAGGACATTTGAAAACCTGTGGATTGAACGGGGAGGTCCCAATCTTGGCCTACTCGTTCCCCAGACCTAAATACACAAGACTTCTGGTTATGTGCACACATGAAGTAATTGGTCTGTGCCTCTGCAATAAATAATGTGCAGACACAACATCGTGTCTTCCGTGTATCTCAGCACATTCGGAAGCGACCAGAGCGCTTTCGAACAGTGTGTGAGTCTTTGAAACGAAGGGCAGAGGCGTACATTGAGATGAATGGGCATTATGTTGAGAACCTCTTCCGAACATGTGGTCATATGTCAAAATGTGTGCTTCGTAGAAGCCATCGTTATAAGACACTTTTTCTTGTTTTGATGCGTTTGGTCGCGCTGGAATATTGGATAGTTTGGAAGTATTAAAAAAAAGAGAGAAACTAAGAATGCTATGACCACCCACACGGGTGTGCGTGCACTCGAGGACTGCCGAGGCACTCAGATGTGCATATGCGCCATGTAGAATAGGTTAGCAACAATAGGTTTAGAAACACGTGCAGTTAGTCGGCAAATCTAGTGTTAATACGAGGATACCAGTAAAATATCTACTAATATAAGGTGGAAGTTATTCACTGGGTACACGAATTAATCTATTTTATGTTTTTTTTATTTAACTGATTATTATTTACAGTATTCTCTTTACTTTCTACATTGATATACGAATGGCTGCTGCTAACACAACTTATTGCTGTGTACATAATATTAACGTTGTACACTGAGGTGGCAAAATTCATGGGATACTTGTAACAGAGGATCCTATTCATTCAACGCAAACACACTCCCACCATTATGGAGCCACCACTAGCTTCCACAGTGTCTTGTTGAAAACTGGGTCCATGGCTCTGCAGGGTCTGCGCCACACTCAAACCCGACCATCAGCCATCAGCAATCGAAATCGGGACTCTTCTGACCAGGGCAGGTTTTCTAGTCGTATATTGTCCAACCGACACGATCATGAGCCCAGACGATGCGCTGCAGGCCATGTCGTGCTGCTAGCAAAGGTAGTCGCGTCAGTCGTCTGCTGACATAGTCCAGAAACGCCAAATTTCGCCGAGTTTGTCCTAACGTTTAAGTTTGTCTTACGTCTCACATTGATTTCTGCGGTTAATTTCACGCAGTGTTTGAATGTCCCAAGAGTCTAGCTCCTACTACCATTCTGCGTTCAAAGACTGTAAATTCCCGTCAAACACCCATAATCACGGACATCTTTTCACATGAATGACCGCGTACAAATGACAGCTTCGTCAATGCAGTGTCCTCTTACACCTTGTGCACCCCATACTACCATGTGTATATCGCTATCTCAGTGTATGTCACCATTATTACTCTACAGGTACATCCGGTTTAGAGTTTCCAGACAACAGACCTAAAATTCGTGGCAATAATTTGAATTGAATTGAATTACGCAGGACACACTTGGATACTTCGTCAAAAATGACGCAAGCCCACTTGTTATTAATTTGGAGGACTTTTACACTTGAAAGCGTAAATTTCGGAGTATTTTTACACTTGAAAGCGTAAATTTCGGAGTATAAGTGCGAATTAATGAATTCAGTGCTTCATTGTTGTTCTGCGAACGGGCTCCGAGGCATTTCTCCATCAGATTATCGTCATTCCTGTATTTCTTCACATCAGCAATAATTTCAGTTACTTCACTCTTCAGTGGTGGCCTATGATCAAAGGTATCCATTGTCCCGTT
Source organism: Schistocerca americana (assembly GCF_021461395.2). NCBI lineage: Eukaryota > Metazoa > Arthropoda > Insecta > Orthoptera > Acrididae > Schistocerca > Schistocerca americana. The sequence goes on from NC_060125.1 coordinate 289,039,045, forward strand.
CATCTTAGTTTGATTCCAGAACAGTAGTAGTGCTGTGGATTGACATTCGTTGATGAATTGTTGCCATAACCACTGTTTTCATCTAACTTTTGTCGAAAGCAAACGATTGAGACATCTGGTGGGCAACTATAACACTTATATCGATATTTTCTTTGACAGATGATTCAGATGGCTCTAAGTACTATGGGACTTAACATCTGAGGTCATCAGTCTCCTAGACTTAGAACTACTTAAACCTAACTAACCTAAGAACATCACACACATCCATGCCCGAGGCAGGATTCGAACCTGTGACCGTAGCAGCCACGTGGTTCCCGACTGAAGCACGTAGAACCGCTCGGCCACAGCGGCCGGCTCTTTGACAGAGGGAGAGATATCGACAGGAGTCGCAAACGATCCAAACGCCGAGAGCGGCTAGGGTGAACGTATGCGTGTTTTCAGGTGTAAAGAATAATTTCCCGACAGAATCTTTTTGATCAGATATTATTAAGACTATATGAAGTGAAAAAACGCAGAAACCTGAACGCTTAAGCTGTATGGTAACTCGGCAATTTATATCCGATTCTCCGAAAAAAATGGTTCAAATGGTTCTGAGCACTATGGGACTTAACATCTGTGGTCATCAGTCCCCTAGAACTTAGAACTACTAAAACCTAACTAACCTAAGGACATCACACACATCCATGCCCGAGGCAGGATTCGAACCTGCGACCGTAGCAGTCGCGCGGTTCCGGACTGAGCGCCTGAACCGCTAGACCACCGCGGCCGGCCCCGATTCTCCGAATGCATGTTCGGAGCATTTGAAGTGGACACGTCTACGTACTAGCAGCCTGACAACGGCAGGAAAATTATTTTCTCTGACGAATGTGCGTTTCTGTTAGTGTTGCTTAGACCGGGCATTTCGCCTAGTGCGAGCGCTCTCAAGACACGGGCGTTAAGCTGGCAGAGTAGTTGCTAATAGTTGCGTGTTACCAGTCTCTGGTCCGTATTACCTTGTTTCTATGACAGCTGGTGTTACGAATATGGATTCAGCTGCGAAGAGACTACATTCTAGTGCAACTAGCGTGCAACAAGGATGCTAATGGTAAGGGTAGTGTCTTTTTGTGTAAATTAGAGAACGTGCTAAATGTTTGGTATGTGGACGTCCTGTTATCGCAAAAAAAGAAAAATCTAAGCGATACTAAAATTCAACCATTATGAAATGTGTAACAGTTTTCGAAGGAAAGTCCGACGTCTGCCACAATCGCTACTGAAGTAATGCGATGGTGAAATTTGAAAATTTGTGCAGGACCGGGGCTCGAAAGTGAATTCCCTGCTTAAAACGAGCGGTTTCCCTAAGCACTGTTTTGCCTTAACAGCTTTCTTTCTTTTCATTGTATTTTTTTAAATGTTACCTGAAGGACGTAGAGCGGTAAGATTCAGGCTGGTGGAGACATGGTGGGCAGGGGTCGATACCTCAGGCCTTTCCACGATGCATGCCCCTTCCCGTCTCCGAATTGTCCCCTCCGTTTCTTTTTCCTTTCTTCAGCTCTAAAATATTTGAAATGTAATTTTAATACAAATTGTTTCTGTTGTATAGAAGACATTGTAAACAGTGCAAATAACATAAAATGACATCATAATTAAATGAAATTGAAGCATACTTACTTCTTGCGTCCGTCTTCCAAGAGACGTTTGAACTTAAACCACCCAAGAACAAAAACGAAAATGGGAATTGCTATAATTATATTGCTTAGATAACGACGACACAACGGTCGAAGGAAATCAAAATAACCATCTAAATAAAATCCTACATGCCATCTCAATCGCGCTCTCCACCTACGGACAGTGTTCATTCCTATCAAGTCGATAACGGTTTCGCCTCACCACCTCAGCCATCCAAACACGAATCTCTTCCGACCCAAATTCTTAACCTGTCACACTCTAGTAGAGTCCACTATGCGCTCTCCTACTGCGACAGCAATAAGAAGATTAATTTCTATTTTGCTGTCATTTCTTTCCTTCTGTTAGGTGTTACACTACCACTTCCACGTAACTAGTTTAAGTAGGATGATAAATAATTGTCGAGATAGTTGGCGTCTATTGTGACATCTTGGTGCATACACTGCACAGGAACGAACCGCAGTCTTCCTGTATTCTCTATGCACCATGAGTATGTCAGTTTTTCTGCGTTGGTAAATTCCATCGTCTACTCAGCATCTACTCCTTGGACTACGTCCTTCACGTCTGGAACAGACTGCTGCCCACGTGCTAGCATTTCAGCAAAGATTTCCGAGCGGGCTGCGGTTATACGCCACATATGGTGTAGTTGGTATGTCTGTCTAAACAGCGCCTTTCAGCTTTCCCCACAGAAAAAAAGTCTACAGGCCCCAAATCCGGAGAACGGGCCGGTCAAGGTACAGGTCCTCTCAGTCCAATTTAACGATTTGGCTACAATTCGTGAAGGCATACTGTAGAACTTCGTGCACTATCCTTTGGACCACTTTCATTTTGGCATCACAGATACCTCCTAGTCTGCAGAGGAATGTCTTTTAGCAACCGTGGAAGATGGTCTGTTAGGGGGCTGCGATACCTGTGCACGTTCAGCGTTCCGTCTACGAAAAACGGATCTATGAGCTGATGTTTCACGATCACACACCACACTTTTACACTCCATGGACGTTGACGTTCCACTGGACGCGGCCAATGGAGATTGTCAACAGACGAACAGTGTGTGTTTGGGCGGTGTTCCTGGCCGTGATTGGTAAATGTGTCTTGGTAACTTAACAAGATACAGATACATCAGGAGTATCCAGCGTTCATCCCATGTACAGAAGTTAACCGATTCTCATAATCGTTTCCATGCAGCTCTTGATAGAGAGAGGTGTAATAGGGATGGAACCTATCTCCATGGAGAATGCATAAGGCACTTGCCTATCTCATGCCACTTCCTCGTGCTATTGCAAGGGATGATTGACGTCTATTGGAATATCTTACCGCCTACACCGTACAAGAAGGAACTGTATTCTTTCTACACTCTACATACATCATGAGCATGTCGGCTTTTTCTACAGTGATAAATCCTGACGTTCACTCAGGATCTGCTTCTTGAACGGTCACAAACTGACTAGCATGCCGTAATGCACTGAAAGAACACACAAGCTCACTGTAAGCAAACATAAAATCTTCGTATCTAGCAACTAAGTAGGTTGAATGACACAGACAAGTGTTGTTTCTGGAATTTTTAAAAATACGATACCTCATAAATGTCTCACACTAGAATCCTGCAACAAACACCACTGAATTCTAATTTACCCTACTTTTAGTTTTTTAATGTCAGTGGGAATTGTATCATTTCCGGAAATATACGTTTTTACAAAAAATACACTTTCCAAGTGTTATTGCAGCCTGTTTATTGGGTAACACTACGAGCCCCTGACTACCACTCCATTCTGTGAAAACCGCACATCAATAGCGCTTCACATCTCTGCAATATCTGCGGTGTTGTAGATGATTCGCCCTGTATATATCTCTGTTGTCTGTTCTCTCGGACATGTTGGTCAGAACAGACATCACACAAATATACAGCACTTGTATATCAGTGTTCAGGGAGACGATTGTTTGCAGCTAACTGCAAAGTTAAAGAATGCTTTGGCAATTAGGTAAGCTCTTTTATTTATGATATCAACTATTAATGTTACTGAAATTATATTACAGTTTAAAACAGCCAATAATTCTATTCCAAGCAACTCGAAGTTACAAACGACGGTGCAGTGAGCGCGAGCTTTAAAATTACAGACTTAATTACCCGAGGACTTTGATCATTCTCCATTGGGCCATTGTTGAAAGAATGCCTCGACATTACCAGTGAATCCGAATGTTCTCTACGTGAACCACAGTTCAATGCAGTTTGTCTGTGTCGTTATGCATTTGCACCCTTGCAGCAGGCGAGCGGTCTATCCGACGGGGGGACCTCGTCACACGACACTACCCGTTAATAGAATGACTTAGTGCAGATGCTGAACGACAGGTAACATTAAGAAGGCAACAATTCGTTGCATATTCTCTGAATATTTTCAGAATGCAACGAAATTCACAGCTAATATCGAAATTGACAGCTAATATTAATGACGAGGTACTTAGTCATTCTTTTAGTCTCTCAGTTATTTAGATTCAGCATTCGTGAAAAGATTCGAGGTTTGAGGTCAGCTGAGCGATTTTTATATCTTCATGTCATAAAGCTCGGTTGACTTCAGAACTGTGTCAACAGAAGTGCGGTCTGAATTAATAGATGTGCAATATGACCATTTTATTAAGGACAAACTTAGAATGGTGCATAACATTGTTCAGTTTTGTTTATACTATCCACGGTATATATTTCCCCAACTCCATGCGAAAGCGGCAGCTATAACGGGCATGCTTGGTTCTGCATTCTGTTGTGAACAAATTTTCTCAGCCTTAAAGTTTTGAAAATTCGAACATCAATCACAAATGACGGATAGTCATCCGAGGACCGTTCTTCGACTCCACACTACGAGTAGTACCTGTCCAGACATTCCCTCACTTACAGCAAAACCTGGGAAATATACATCATAATATACATAAATGAAAAATAACAGTGCCTGCATTCTTGTATGTAATGTAAATGTATATAGTATAAATACACTGTAAGTAATGAAAGAGTAACTGCAGCCACGATTTCCAGTAACGTTCAAGTACGATTTACTACTCGAGGTGCCTGCCTGGTTAAGTTGGGTACGCTTTGTCTTTTCGTCTCCCCTACACTGTGACGTTTGCTTGCTGGTAAGCTGGCTAAAATGGCTCTGAGCACTATGGTCATCAGTCCCCTAGAACTTAGAACTACTTAAACCTAACTAACCTAAGGACAGCACACAACACCCAGTCATCACGAGGCAGAGAAAATCCCTGACCCCGCCAGGAATCGAACCCGGGACCCCGTGCTCGGGAAGCGAGAACGCTGGTAAGCTGCCCCCACTTATTTCACGCGTGCCCGGCGGCGCTGGGATAGGGTAAACGGCTCTCCACTTGACCACCTCTGGTTGATATTGTGTAGGGATAACCGAGTTTTGAAAACCGGAACCTGTAACCATCTATCAAACACCCATGAGAAGATATCCTACAGATGAGGTCGTGTCTCTGTGTGTGTTTGTGGGGGGCGGGGGGGAGGGGGGGGAGGTGCTGATACATTTTACATTTTAAGGTTGACCTAGAAACCGTCTAACGATTGGTTTGATTTTAGGGACACAGGCACCAGTAAGGAATTCTAATGTTACGTTTGATGATGGAGGCAAACTCAATAAAAATCAAGATACTTTCATAAGCGTTATTAGTCTCGAATAACCATACAAAATCGTAATAGAAGATGTTTGAAGTGCCCTATTGAAATACAATGTGCGATTTCTACAAGCACTCAATAGGGGAGACCAAGAGAGAAGTATTCCGATTAAAAATATAATCTAAACAGTGTTGATTTGATGTACGACTCGACTACCGTTAAATGGGTGAATAGAAATAATGGGGTGACGAGGAACGAATCTCCCAAAAATGTTCTGTGCTGACAAATGAAGTATCACTGAATGTTCTTTTATCTAGGTTGTTAGTGAACCAATGTAAGTGGAAAATCGTAAATTTCCAAGTCGGCCGTACTGTCAGTTCATGTTTTGCTCGCTCTATGTGATACTGAATTTGTTTGCCTCTTAACTTAACTGGTACGAACAAATCAATATTGTTTTATTTTCTTCTTCTTCTTCTTCTTCTTCTTCGTTTCACCCAACTTTGGGGTACGTTGAATCAATCACTTCTGTGTGTTCTGTGCCTTTCTTTTCGCCCAGTACTGTTTCATTCTTTCTGATCTTGCTTTTCTTTCCTCATCAGAGATGACAATCGTACTTTTCTTTCTATTTTGGAGCTGGAATCCCTCTTTTCTGTCTTTGCTTATCATTTTTGCGGTCCTGTCTGTGAGCATTTTTTCTGTGATGTGTAGTTCTCTTAAGTCTTTCTCTGTTTGGATAAACCAATTTGGTTTGGATTTTTTATTCCTGAAGTAGTCAAACATTCTTTTTGTAAGTCTATTTGGGTTCATTCTGAGAATGTGCCCATAAAGCTCAATTCTTCTTTTCCTCATTGTATCCGAAAGTTTTTCTGTGGTTTTGTAGAGTGTTTCATTTTTGGTATGAATTAGTTTGTCGTTATGAAATT